>NC_064615.1:318126237-318772666 GCF_023898315.1 Schistocerca nitens | reverse complement strand
TATACCGTACAGTTAAAAGGAAGTCACACTTGATCAAGGTCCGCGTCACTTTCATTTCGAACCAGACCGAAGGTCTGAGAAAGGAAAGAAATAATAATAATAATAATAATAATAAGCACAACATTCCCTTATTTGCGGTGTTGCATGCGGTAAACAAAATTTCAAAAAAGGAAGGGATTAATTTAATGTGAAGAAACAAAGTTCTTACCCTATTACGAATTTTTAATTTTTGCGTTCTTCTTATCGAGGCAGAATTAAGTTTCCTCGTGATTCGGATAAAGCCGCAGTGCGAATTTTATTTTACTGTGATTGTTAAATTATATTAAATGGTTATATAAGCTGTTAGACATTTTCACTATGTATAGATACACACACACACACACACACACACACACATTTAAAAATGTTGCAAATTTGTTTTATGTTAAGTGGAGGTAGCTTTCTGCGCGCGAATGGCGGTATTTTGTTTGTACCAACTGTTTTTAAATTTATGATACCGTTCTCTCTCTCTCTCTCTCTCTCCTTTTTTTATTATTTTTTTATTTTTTTAAAGACACAACTAATAATAAATTAGTTTCAGTAAGTACAGCAAAATTCGGAAAATAAATTGTTACGAAAGTTGAGGATGTTGACACCACAGCAGTGCTTCACAGTTCAATCGCATACAAACTAGCACAGCTTCAAAGCACTTACATCTTCAGTTCATAGCGGAAAACTGCGTGTTTGAAAATAGGACAATAACTGATAAAAAGAAGGTAGTTGAAATAGCGTACGTGACCAAAAGGTGACGATGCGTAACTGCTGGAAAAACAGCGATGGTGGCAGTTAGCAGATTGGAGGAAAGTCCAAACCTGGAGGTGGCGTCCAGGTAGTTTATTGCTCGTGCTGCTATTATCCATATACAGGGTGACCATGAAGTCCCTTTACAACTTCAAAAATTTATTACAGCGGCAGTTGTTGAAATGTTTTATCAACATTTCTTTCCTTGTGATCAGTGTTTATAAAAGTTTTATTGACAGTGTTTAATAGACCTCTATATGGGCGCCTTTTAGTTGCACGAAACACATCAAGACGGTGCTCGATTTCTTGCCATGTTCGCTGTAGCATAGCGTCATCAATGGTGGCAATGCCATTACGAATCCTTTGCTTCAAGTCAGCAATGTCCCGTATCTGTGTTTGATACACGATATCTTTTACATACCCCCGTTAAAAAAGTCCAAGGGAGTGATATCTGGCGAACGCGGTGGCCAAGGAATTGGCCCATCCCTCCCAGTCCATCTGCCTGGAAATGTTTAATTGAGGAACCGACGAACATGTAGTCCTCAATGTTGTGGTGCACAATATTTCTGGAAAATTATAGTTGGTTGGAAGTCAGTCAATTGGGGTGCTACATATTCGGTCAGAAGGTCGAGGTAAACATCTGCAGTAATTGTTGACTCGTTGAAGAAAAATGGACCAATTATTCGGTTGTACATGATTCCACACCACACATTCACTTTTGGACTATCCCGGTGAAGCTCCCTAGTCACGTGGGGGTGTTCAGATCCCAATATTCTCACATTGTGTCTGTTTAATTTCCCAGAAACAAGAAAGTGGCCTCGTCACTGAAACAAACTCGCCAGAGGAATGCTTTATCCTCCGAAAGGCGTTCCAGCTTGTTGAGTGCAAACTCTGTCAGCTTTAGCTTGTCATTTGGCTCAAGTGTCTGTAACAGTTGCAACTGTCTGGCACCAGTGCGGTGGATTTCGTAGGTGAAAGAGTGAAGACGTTTAAAACGCCATCGATGTTTTCCTCGGATTTTCTTGGTCGCCCGCTCCTCTCTTTACCCAACACTGTCCCTGTTTCTCTAAATTTTTTGTGCCATGCGCGGATTGAAGGGCGCGATGGTGGATCTCTCCCATACTTAGTTCTGAAGTTTCGTTGTCTGGACATCCGATTTTGTCTCAATAAACCAGGACACACATTGGGCCTTCTCTTGAGGAGTTACCATTTTATAGAGGTTCAGTTCCTTCCTGAAACACAAAATTTTAATATATATCAAAACTGCGGTACACAGTGGTTACAATAAAAGAAATTTTGTTCAAAATTTTATTGCAACGCCAGTTGTTGAAATAATTTAAGTTGTAAAAGGACTTTATGGACACTCTGTACTAATTGTTCAGCATGGGATCTCCTAAGACCGCAGTATACATTGTGGTGTGACTGTCGGCGCAGGAGCCAATCCTGTACCCTCCTTTCACAGCATTGCCGATCTGTCAGGCGCAGACATCATGTTCGAGGGTGGTTTGACAAGTCTGGTAAAAAAAGCCAATCCTGTACCCTCCTTTCACAGCATTGCCGATCTGACAGGCGCAGACATCATGTTCGAGGGTGGTTTAACAAGTCTGGTAAAAAAAGCAAATATTTTTTGCGTAAATAACTCACCTTACCTCTCGACATAGTCTTCTTTGAAGGATATACACTTGGTTCAGCGATCCTCCAGGTCACTTCGGCCAAGTCTGGTGAATAGACTGGATGAGAAACCAACCCAAAGTCCAATTTATGCACTTTCACCGTTGTTATCGCTGATGTGTGGGATGGTGCATTATACTGGTGAAAGAGCCCTTATTTGCATGCCAACCTTAGTCTCTTTTGAGCCGACGCAAGTTTCGAACGATCCAACAATGAAGCATAATAGGGGCCAGTTATGATTCTGCCTTTTTCTCGATAATCTGTGAGGGTTATTGCTTGGGAATCCCACAAAAGCGGTGGCCATCACCTTACCAACTAACAGAAGGGTGACGTTTTTCAGGACACTTTCTCCGTACAGGACATTATGGTCTCGGTCAGTTGAGGTGCCTATAGTCTCAGCAAACTCACGAAGTTTTAATCTGTGGCCTTGCGTCACCATATCGGATTTTTTTCCTTTGTGCGTACTACAGTTAGGACGGTAGGAGCGCGCGTCTTCGGTGCTTGTCCGACCACATTTAAATTCATTAAGCCGAAAGTAGATGCTTTTCGGCATCGAGTTCTGTTTTGATTTGTGCGGCAATCGAACACTTCAAATGAAAATTTATAACAGCGGGAAACTCGGTTTCACTAACAGATTCAGACGGCTCTGTACAAGGAACTGTATGCTGTGGATTGTTGAAATTCTTTACACGACCCTTGGAATAATCAAGCTTACCAACTATGAAAGCGCAACAAAAGTGTTCCACTCTTTCATGGAAATTTACCAGACTTATCAACCACACCCATATGCAGACAGCTCTGCGGACTGAGTGTGAATGTCTGACACAGTGGCGACTTCTCAAAGACGCAGTTGATCGGATAGTTACCTGGACCGTGAAACGGCACCCGGCATTCAACGCAGATAAAAGCCAAACCGTTACCTTGAGCTGGTGGAACATACCTGTCAACATTCAGTTGATGCATGTTCATGGAAACCCAGTGCGTTGGAGCAGACCTGCACGATACCTCGATGTGACTTTGGGCTCCAGCGAATGGGACTCTAGCTCCTTGAGGAGCTGCGGAGGAAGGCACTAAGTCGCCTTAAGTGCCTCTACCCGGTGCTAAATCCTACAGGAACATTTCGGTACCATCCTGTACAGTTGAGGAGCACTGCTCCAATTAAATTCTCGCAGCGCTACAAAGATACAGATATTAGTCTGAGGAGTTGAAAGAAGCTGAAAGAAGCTCCAAAGCCCGATGGATCCCTATCAATCCGTACAGAACTTGTGGCTGAGTTAGCTCCACTTTTAATCATAATAATCAAATATCCGACAAACAAACAAAAAAACTGTGCCCACAAGGTTGAATAAAGCGCCGATCACACTGGTCAACAAAAACGTTAGCAGAAATGATCCACAAAACTAAACTCCAGTTTTTTTTTTCCCCATCCATTCGTTGTTGGATCTTAGAACATATGAGCGCAAACGTAATGAGATACTTTGAACAGAATGACTTTATCATAACCAGGATGTATTCTGAAAACGTCGGTCATACAAACTCCTAAAGTACAATCATACAGGGTATTAAACAAAATATGTGACTGAATGGAGGATTTCTTGGCAGGGAGGACGTGGACGTAGGATGTTATCTTGGATGTAGAGTCATAGACAGATGTAGAAGTAACCTAGTGCATATCCAAGCGAAGTATGTTGCGATGCTTACTGCTCATGCTGTATATTAATGACCTTCTTCACAATATTAACCTCGACCATTTTTCAGATGATGCTTTTATCTATAATGACAATCTTTCTCAGATTTGCTCAAGACGTAATCCGGTATTTGTGCAGTGCCCTGCTTTCTGGGTTAAAGAATGGCAACGTGGTAGTAATGTGAGTTCGGTTCATTGGTAAGATACTAGGAAAATTGGGAACAATGTGCTGTGTCCGCCGGGCGACAGGGTACATAGTCATACAAGACAAGGTGACACACGGCGAGACTAACCTGCAGAGCGGCGCAACATAGTTACGGAACTTCCTGGCAGATTAAAACTGTGTGATGGACCGAGACTCGAACTCGGGAACCTAGCCCTTCGCGAGCAAGTGCTCTGCCAACTGAGCTACCCAAGCACGACTCACGCCCAGTCCTCACAGTTTCATTACCGCCAGTACCTCATGTCCTACCTTCCAAACTCCACAGAAGCTCTCCTGCAAAACTTAGAGGACTAGCATTCCCGGAAGGAAGGATACTCCGGAGGCATGGCTTAGCCATGCAAGTTTCGCGGGAGAGCTTCTGTAAACTTTGGAAGATGAAGTACTGGCGGAAGTAAGACTATGAGGACGGGTCGTGAGTCTTGCTTTGGTAGCTCAGTTGGTAAGAACACTTGCCTGCGAAAGGCAAGGATCTCAGTTCGAGTCTCGATCCGGCACACAGGTAATCTCAGGAAGTTTCAAATCAACGCACACACTGTTGCAGAGTGAAAATTTCATTGTGGAAACATAGCTACAGGCAGGCGCTCTATAGGGAGCTCGCAATACGGACTATGTTATACTTCCACCTAACGTCACGCAAATAGTTCCCAAGTGGACGTTAGTGCGCCAAACGCGTATATGAGCGGACGCACGGCTCCGTTCAGACACTATGTATCCAGAGCTAGTTCGACAGTGTCAACTCCGTGCCCCAAGACGGCATCCCGACTTATCCACAGAACCCTGCTGGACATTCTACTAGTTATGCTAGACGTCATTCACTGGATTCAGGGCTAGAGCAGTGTACAGAGATAGATCAGTGCATGTGAACTTTGAGATACATTGCCACTCATGCTCTTCACATTCAAGTAACGCAAGGTACAGTTACATTCAATAAATCATTGTAAATTGTTGCTAATCTCTCTTACCATAATTTCTGCCATAGTTTGTCTAAACCTATTTGACCGTGTGAAGGAGGCTATAGAGTGGCTGCGTGGAAGCAAGAAAGAAATAAAACAAGGAAGCAAACAAGCAACTACTTTCGGTGGTAGGGGGCTGGTGAATACAGTAGTATACAAAGATTACTTTCTAAACACTCTTGCGACCTGCTCCAGATAGGACTAACAGGGAATAATGAATGTATACAAAGGACTACACGAACAGTTAAGAGGTTTATTTGATTTATAGAAGAGCTTCACTGTGATGCCGAAAGGATGAACACAGGTATCTGAAACAGCCAGAGAGAATGGTTTAGAGGTACGTATTTAAAAAAAAAAAAAAAAAAAAAAAAATTAATGTAAACCTAAGAATTTGTGCTACAAAAAGTGTGTGTGTGTGTGTGTGTGTGTGTGTGTGTGTGTGTGTGTGTAATGAGTCGATACAGAATGTGCAGCTGCTCTCGGATGTCCAGTGTGGGCTGTAATTATCGTATGGCGGCGAAACTTGGTAGATATACCAATGCGTTAATGCGGAACTGATTTACGCTGGCACAAAATTAGTTCAAATTTTGGCCACCTGGTGCAAATCTGGCGCTGTACGCTGTTTGTGTGGCGGTATGACATCCACGCTGTCATTTGATTAGCCTCGACGTGAGTGAACTATTAGGCATGACGTGAGTGATGATTAAATTTGAAAATTCGGGTGAGCTTGGTGTGGCACCAGAAAGAGGAATGCGTCGATTCCGGTGGAAGTTATTGAAGAGGTTACGGCTGCTGCACTGACCAAGGAGCACGTGCACTGGGTAGTACTAGTGCTCGTGTCATGAGAACTGTCCATCCTATGGTCAACAGTACGTAAAGTTTTGCGATCTGTTTTACGAGGTCTGTTCAGAAAATTCCGGCGCATTCGTAATTTCTCGCCAGTGGTGTGTAGAGCGGAAATGGCCGCACGGAAGTTAAAGATGACCCTCGCTCAGGACGCCCTTAGACATCTACTGGCGACGCTCATGTCAGGAACGTCAACGAAACTGTGCGTGCCAATCGAAGACTGAATGTCCGAGAAATTGCAGAAGAATGTAACATTTCAGTTGGATCATGTTATGAAATCCTGACACAGCATCTTGGATGCATCGTGCTGCCGCCAAGTTCGTCCCACGGCTCATGAGTCAAGACCAGAAAGACCTTCGTCTCGCAATCCGTGAAGAGCGTTTGTATCACGCAAATGAGAATGAGATGTTACTTGAGAGAATCGTATGGCCTCTGCGGACTTTTTGTATTTGCAAAGTTGAAAACCCCGTTGAAAGGGCGAAGATTTGCGACGATAGTAGAGATAAAAGAAAATTCGCAGATGGCACTTCGCGCGATCCAGCAAGAGGCGTACCAAGACTGATTCCAGAAGTGAAAACGGCGTTGGGAGCGGTATACCAGTTGTGGAGGAGAGCATTTCGAAGACCATGCACATTAAGTAAAAGGTAAGCGCAGAAAAATTTTGTGGACAAAGTTCCGGAATTTTTTGAACATACCTCGTACACAGGTTCCTGTAAAAGCTTCAAACGGTGCATCGAGTGAAACCTCATGATCCGCACCAATGTTCTGGATTTGTTCTTAGGTTGGTGCACGGACCGAAGTTGATGACTTGTGGCCGGACAACATTCTTGGAGTGTAAGCCACATTTTGCACTATAGGGTGTGGTGAATACACAGAACTTCGGAATTTGTGCACGAAGAGCTACTGCACTCGCTGTATGTGACATTGTGCTGCGTGTAGATTCACAAGCATCATTATTCGTGAATAATGGAGACGAGATACTGGCAGAAGTAAAGCTGTGAGGACGGGGCGTGCGTCGTGCTTGGGTAGCTCAGTTGGTAGAACACTTGCCCGCGAAAGGCAAAGGTCCCGAGTTCGAGTCTCGGTCCGGCACACAGTTTTAATCTGTCTTTGAAGAGAATACGCCCAGAAGGCCTGTCGGGTGTAGTATCACATGTGCACGTTATCGAAGCCTCCTTGTGCAGCACGTGAATGCTACTTTGGAAGAGCGCAACTGTATGGAATTCATTGTTTTCATGCAAGATGGGGCAACACCTTCAAGTCACTCGTGAAAGATCCGCTTAATGCAACCTTCCACGAACGAGCTTTTCTTGATGCATGGTCTGCAAGATCACCTGATCTGAATCCATGGGACTTTTGGCTCTGGGGATGTCTAAAGGAACGCATTTCCAGGACACGTTCGGTCTCCATGCGATCTGATATATGATATTACAAAGAAATAAATACCTTTAGCTGCTTACAGGCATTGATATTTATCAACGGGGGCAGTTGAAAATGCGTGCCCCGACTGGGACATGTCCGAAAGAACAGGTACCATGGTCATATAGATAAGGCTTACCGGCCAGTGATCTTCGGTGCGGATGCACTTACATTGCTCAAACTCTTACGGGAATCGGTAGATTGACTGCCGCGAGTTTATGAGGTATAGTGGACAGGGGCACTACAAATGTAGTGTGTGGACAGTAAGATGGAAATGTGGGTCCCACGGGGAGCGTGCCAGAAATAAGTCCGTGCAGTCGCACTATCCTCTGTGTCCTCGATGGCTCAGACGGATAGAGCGTCTGCCGTGTAAGCAGGAGTTCCCAGGTTCGAGTCCCGCTCGGGGCACACATTTTCAACTGTCCCCGTTGATATTTATCAACGCCTGTAAGCAGCTAAAGGTCTGGATTTCATTGTAATGTAATTCTTAGAGTGCTGCAAGATCACCAGTGATATCTGTTTTTCAGACATATCTGACATGTTCGAAAGAACAGATACCATCTTCATATGATCTGGTATAGGCACACGTCGCTCAGATTCCACTGGAACCGCTGCAAGCAACTGCTTATAACGTGTTACGGCTGCAGCGTCTCGTCGAAATCTCCGGAGCTCATATTGAACAAATTGTGGAAGCGGCGGTTAATTCTTTCTTGTCCACGTTCCGTTCCCAGTCCGCTACAAATCAAATGGCTCTAAGCACTATGGGACTTAACATCTGAGGTCATCAGTCCCTCTAGACTTCGAACTAGTTAAACCTAACTAACCTAAGAACATCACACACACCCATGCCCGAGGCAGTATTCGAACCTGCGACAGTAGCAGCAGCGCACTTCCGGACTGAAGCGCCTAGAATCGCTCGGCCACCGCGGCCGGCTCCAATCCGTTACATGTGAAAATATTTCCACACTTCTTGCATTCACAGCGCCAGATTTGCACCTGGTAGCCAAAATTGGAACAAATGTTTTCAGCCTAAATCCGTTCAGCATTAGAATATCCACCAAATTTCGCTGCCATACGATAATTCCAGCATCCACTGTACCTCTTGGACAGCTGCACTTTAATTATAACCACTCTGTGTTTAAGGAGGAATAGTGAACGTAGGTGACTAGAACAAAAAGGAGAAATTAAGGAAATAATTTTACAAAAGAACAGATAAAAAGAATGATTTCTGTATAGGTAGAACGTGTATAGCGAAAGGTTGACGGAATATTTTAATGAAACTAAGAGACAGAAAAGTTTAGTTCCAAGGAAAAGAAAAAAAATATAGGTAGTTAAGTTACCGTAACCTAATTAAATAAGTATGAATAATGCGAAAGTTAACATTGCAGATCAGTGTGTTAATCTGTGTGCAAGAGAACTCAGCTGTGAGTAACATTTTGACGTTTATTTTTGTGAAAAAGTTTTATTTTTCAAATTTTTTGAATTTTGGTTTCATGACCATACAACCAGCCGTAGTTAATATACGTCAGTAACAACTGTCAGTTTTGACTGGTCTGTGTACAAATTTCAATTACGGTTGTCTGTGTGCATTAAGTATACAATTATATACGAATATACTTCATTGCGTATCGGATGTGTCGTCTGATGTGCTTGGAGTCCGTCCTCCAGACAATACAGTTCTTCGTGTGGCCGCTGTCGCCTGTGGTCTTGTGCTGCCGGTGTCTTCCTCGTCCCTGCTGTGCTAGTAGGATCTAGATAACTGATGTGGCTGGTTATGTGGTCCTTCCGAATTCTTTGAGAACTGCGTATATTTGTTTATGGATCTTAACTTCTGATGTTACCGAAAGAGTGGTAATGCAGTGGAGGTCCTTTGTACTCAGTTGATTTAGTGCCCCATCTATCCTATATTGCCTTTCCGGGACATCCTAATATTATAAATCATGTCATCTTCTCCTCACGTACGAAGAGAGTTGTCGATCAGTCACAGGTGACTGAACCTGCTTCATATAACAATGCGTTGACGGGATCGATTCATAATGTTTCCCATTTTCGATGATTTGTCTGCTCATTTCATCATGGTACCTCGTTCGTGTCGTCCTTTGAAGTCGTCATATGATCGCGCTACCCTCGAATAGCATGGCGTTCCTGAAGCTGCGCCTTTTTTATTCGGTTGGTCACCCTATCGTTGCCACGGATGCTGCAGTGGCCTTTGACTCACTTTCATGTTACTTCATTTCGTTGTATTTGTCTATTTGTCGCATATTGGCTTGCTGCATAATTTCATAAACGACTGGGTTGTTGTATCTTTGTGTATAAGGGTTTTTCAACATCACGACTGCTGCTCGGGAATCGATTAAGATGATAATTTTTGCCTTCATTGCCGGTTTCTTCCTACTTATGTGCTTCTAAAGTGGCTACTATCCCTCCCATCGTAATAGACATTTTCTCATGTAATTTAGAACATCCCCTTGTCTGGTCAATGAATGCACTTCCGATGCCATCTGCATTTTGGGCATCATCTGTATACAGTAATTTGGAATCTGTTATTGTGTCCTAAGACTTGTTTTATCGCCATCACATGCTTTTGGAGGGTTGTCGTAGGTATCGCCATCACATGCTTTTGAAGAGTTGTCATACGTATCATTCAGATCGTTCACGTTCATTTGAGCGAAGGACATATAACAGTTTTAACGCGGTAGAGCTGTAGCACGCACCACTTTGTGCTAGAGTTCTTCTGTTTCAAAGCAATCTACATGAAATGTCGCGATGCTTGTTTGTTCATCCAATAGCGTCCGGTAAAATGGTCGATAACCACCGTTCGGATATTCTGCATAACCGACGATCTCGCAAACTGGCTATGTTTTAACATGAATTTCGAGGCAACATCTGTTGCGTAAAAGAGCAAAAGTCTAAGATTTATAAGCATTCACTATCTGTTCGACTCAATTTACCACACAAACAGTGTTAATACATTCTCTGTGACATTTAATTCCCCTTGTTTTTTGCCGTTTGACTAAATCGTAGGTACTTGAAGTATCCTAGTAATTACATTAAAACAATTTTCGTTTTAAAATGCTATAGATTAATGCAGCTTGGAATAGTCAGCTTAAGAACAGTGGTTATCTTGGTTATTAAACCTAATCTCAGTGTACCGTTTGCTTGGATCCCTATTATAAATGTGACGCTTACTGTCCTGATAGTCCGATCGACGAACGGTGGCCATTCGCGCATGTCGAGGCATGAACGGCGATTGCATTGTTAGCGAATCTAAGCGGCAGTTGCGGTATGCGCATGCTTTCCGTTTGAAGACAGCGTATATCCTGCAAATTATGTGTCTCGCTTGCATATGCAAAATTTATCACTATCACCATTAGCGATGACAGCTCGCAACAAATGCAATATAAATTCAACGAACAACTTGCTACGATCGTGTTTAATACTCGCATTAGACACGGAATTCACAGCTGGGGCTCAGAATACTTCTGAACGCGCATTGGCTGTCGGAGAATGCGTGACGTAAATGTGCAGAACAAGCGTAAACTGGACCGCTATCTTTCATGACTCCAACTACAGCATACCAATAGTTTCGTTATGATGAGTGAATATATACTCCTGGAAATTGAAATAAGAACACCGTGAATTCATTGTCCCAGGAAGGGGAAACTTTATTGACACATTCCTGGGGTCAGATACATCACATGATCACACTGACAGAACCACAGGCACATAGACACAGGCAACAGAGCATGCACAATGTCGGCACTAGTACAGTGTATATCCACCTTTCGCAGCAATGCAGGCTGCTATTCTCCCATGGAGACGATCGTAGAGATGCTGGATGTAGTCCTGTGGAACGGCTTGCCATGCCATTTCCACCTGGCGCCTCAGTTGGACCAGCGTTCGTGCTGGACGTGCAGACCGCGTGAGACGACGCTTCATCCAGTCCCAAACATGCTCAATGGGGGACAGATCCGGAGATCTTGCTGGCCAGGGTAGTTGACTTACACCTTCTAGAGCACGTTGGGTGGCACGGGATACATGCGGACGTGCATTGTCCTGTTGGAACAGCAAGTTCCCTTGCCGGTCTAGGAATGGTAGAACGATGGGTTCGATGACGGTTTGGATGTACCGTGCACTATTCAGTGCAGTGGTGTACTGCCAGTGTAGGAGATCGCTCCCCACACCATGATGCCGGGTGTTGGCCGTGTGTGCCTCGGTCGTATGCAGTCCTGATTGTGGCGCTCACCTGCACGGCGCCAAACACGCATACGACCATCATTGGCACCAAGGCAGAAGCGACTCTCATCGCTGAAGACGACACGTCTCCATTCGTCCCTCCATTCACGCCTGTCGCGACACCACTGGAGGCGGGCTGCACGATGTTGGGGCGTGAGCGGAAGACGGCCTAACGGTGTGCGGGACCGTAGCCCAGCTTCATGGAGACGGTTGCGAATGGTCCTCGCCGATACCCCAGGAGCAACAGTGTCCCTAATTTGCTGGGAAGTGGCGGTGCGGTCCCCTACGGCACTGCGTAGGATCCTACGGTCTTGGCGTGCATCTGTGCGTCGCTGCGGTTCGGTCCCAGGTCGACGGGCACGTGCACCTTCCGCCGACCACTGGCGGCAACATCGATGTACTGTGGAGACCTCACGCCCCACGTGTTGAGCAATTCGGCGGTACGTCCACCCGGCCTCCCGCATGCCCACTATACGCCCTCGCTCAAAGTCCGTCAACTGCACATACGGTTCACGTCCACGCTGTCGCGGCATGCTACCAGTGTTAAAGACTGCGATGGAACTCCGTATGCCACGGCAAACTGGCTGACACCGACGGCTGCGGTGCACAAATGCTGCGCAGCTAGCGCCATTCGACGGCCAACACCGCGGTTCCTGGTGTGTCCGCTGTGCCGTGCGTGTGATCATTGCTTGTACAGCCCTCTCGCAGTGTCCGGAGCAAGTATGGTGGGTCTGACACACCGGTGTCAATGTGTTCTTTTTTCCATTTCCAGGAGTATATATATATATATATATTTGTGTGTGTGTGTGTGTGTGTGTGTGTGAGAGAGAGAGAGAGAGAGAGAGAGAGAGAGAGAGAGAGAGAGAGAGAGACGTATTTACGAAAAAATGTATGCAATGCTGGTATGTAGGTATACAATTAATGTGTTTTTATTATTTTGCTGTATGTCGAATTTGAGAGCATGCATTATATTTTCTAATTATGTTTAAAAATATCTCGATTCATTACATTCGTGCAGAAGTAGACTGTTTAGGGGTTTCTCTGGCTCACTTTGTACTTGATGTGAGATTTTTGTCGCTAGAGCAACACGTACCAACAGTTTTCCCTAATGCGTTATGATGCCTACATTTTCGATCCATCACCTTATGTTGACTAATTTACGTATACATAGTTAATAGATGATGATCAAGAACAGCCTCTCCAAAAGCTTTCCGCGTTCCACATGTAAAGATACGACTTTGTTTGCCACACAGCCTTTAAATGTCGCCGTGGTTGTGAGTCTTAAAGTGTCTTGGAAGCTGTAAGAGACGCGTGACGCTCAGCGTCTAAATTGCGACGGGCTTGGGACTGTTCTAGTGTCTCTGCAGCCTGCGTGAAGTTCAGCATCCACGTTCCGCTGGACATGAGATTGCTCTGAGCTTTGCCGGATTCGAGTAACTTTGGCAGCTTGAGCTCTTAGAAATATGTGCTAAAGCAGACTTAGGTTTACGAGCCTAAATAATGATAAGTTTTACATATGGTTCTCATGCTTACCGGCCGATTTTATTGTATCTCCGTCAGCACTCTTCAGCAACAACAGGTGGTGTAGCAACTCAATGTCATAAACTGCGCACACAATAACATTGGATTTGCACTGTCATGGAATGATCTGCCAGGGTCGTCTGCATGCCACTCGCGTATAGTCTGTGGTCTCCCTCGGGGATCAAGCGGTCTCCGTACCAAATACCATCGGAATCGGTTCAACGGTAGAGTCGTGAAAACATAACAGAATGAATTACTTTCCCAGTTAAGAATACTGGTATTAGTATGGAAGTATGGAATAAACACATTGAGAATTGAATAAACATTGTATTGATTATGCTGAATCATATTATATAAAATATATCAACCAATAAAATCATTTTCACAAATATTATAAAATTCAAAAGGGAAAGAGCAATCGTTTTTCCTTAAATGGCGTAATATTCATTAAATCAATAAATATCTTCTGCCACACACTTTTTTAAAGTAGCCCATCTTCTTAATCAGGGTTCAACCTACTTCACGCCAAATTTAAGGCGTGTCGGTTCAGCGGTTTAGTCATTAAAATGTAACAGACAGTGTTACTTTCGCATTTATAGGATTAGTATCGAAGTATGGATTAGTCTGGATTAAATACGTTGATAAGTGTGTAAGCACTGTATTTTAGCATTCTAGCTGCTACCCACGGCTGCGTTGGCGTGTCAGTAAAATCAAATGAATTGTGCGTGTGACTTTATTGGCCGGAAGACCCCGGTTGGTATATTCGGGAGCTTGGTGGTAGTTTTTTTTATTTTGCGCTATTTCGTTGACTTGCACGTCAATGAAGATAAAATGATAACGCACTTGTCCAGACCCGAGCAGAAAAAAAGGCGTGATTCGAACCCAGAAACCTTATGCTAACCGCATGACTAAGAGCTGTTCACGCAAATTTAAGCGCAACAAATAATTTATAATAGACGCTTGACGCTCAGCATCTGAAGTGTGAGTGGTTTGTGGTTGATATTAGAATGAAAGTTTGGTTTAAACACATAGATGATTGTATAATCATTGCATTCATTACGTTGAATCGTATTGTGTAGTACATGTTAAACAATAAAAACATTTCCACAAATATGATAATGTTCAAAAGTCAAAGAGTAAATAGATTTTTAAAAGAGTCATTATTGTTCCTTACTTCGCATTATATTTTTGAAATCAATAAACATGCTGTACTAAAGTAGCCTGTGTTCTTCCTCAGCGTTAAAGTTATCTCCATAGTAAATTTTATCAAAATTAGTTAAACAGTTTAAACGTGAAAGCGTAACAGAGTTACTTTCGCTTTTATAATATGAGTATGGATACCGTTCCTTTTTTTTTTTTTTTTTTTATCTAGGAATGTGAACAAGTCCGAGCCGCTGGTAAGGAATGACGTCAAAGACGTTCTTGTTAGCACTTAAGCAGCCGCATTGCACGTGCATTCGTGTACTGTAACTGTACTGTAGCGACGTTCTTGTTAAGCACTTAAAGCAGCTGCGTTGCACATGCGTTTGTGTTCTACTCCGACACGCAAAACCGTGCAATAACGCCGTCAAAAAATAAAAAGAAATGAAGCCAGATGCAAAAAAAGTTCAGAAACTTGCGCCTGGCTGTTGTCCTGCGTCCATAGCTCGTAGGACAAGGTGTGTGAAGAGAACGAGCTGTGTTTAGCACTGGCGATTCTCTCTAAATTCATGCTGATTCGTGGGCAGAATTTTTTCCTCTCGTTAAGCCTTATTTTATTTGAACAGATAATATGCTCAAGGATCCTGCTGCAGACTGACGCTGTGGATACTGATCTATAGGTTTGCGCAGTCGCCCTTTTGCATTATTTATGTACAGGAGTAACAGGCATTTTTTTTTCCCAGTCGCTTGTAACTTCTGGCTGTGCAAGAAATTCACGACAAATGCCAGCTAAAAAGGGGGCGTATGTCCCACAGTGTTTTTCTCTTTAAAACTGAGCAGGAATTAAGTAAGATCTTCAACCTTTTTGTTTTCAACTGTTCGAATTACCTCGGACGGTACGGATAAAATGGTCAAGTCAACTCAACTCAATGACCGAGGCCTCGCCACAAACTCCACCCAACCTTCGCCCACCGGAGTGAAATTACGGAACAGCGAGTATTGACAACGGCAGTCACGAGCAGTTTTCCTCTCGGCTGTAATCTAGTAACGAACGTGCAAAGACCCATCTCTTACACAGGTGGTGTTCTGCACCGTTTGCACGTTGAGTCATACGTCTAAGTCTAAGCAAATGTCGTTCAAACACACTGAAACACAATTTAAAATAAAACAAGATAAAATGTGTGCACTAGACTTGCTGTTCGTAGATCACTTGATTGCTGCACTGCTTACTTCTGAACTTGCAGAAATCGGAAGACTTCAGGCTGTTAATGCTTTCAGAAATTAAAGCAGACCTGAGGGCGTGGTAATAATGTAGGAAGAAATAGTAGAAAGAGAGAGACCAGAATAAAAGTAAAAGGTTTTGAGGATTTCCAGGAAAACAAAAAAAAAAGACAGGTGCAATATGGGCAGAAGAAAGAGAACATAGGGAAAGAATGAAAAATTACTGCAAGTAAAGAAAGGAGTAGACGGTTCGGCAGAGCTCCACGATTTGCAGCGGTCGGGGAGATCATCCACGGCTGTCATACCTGACCTAACCCCCACGGACTTCCATTTATTTGGGCCATTAAAGGATGCCATTCGCGGAAGACGTTTCGAGAACGATGAGGTGTTGGTGCATAAAGTGAAGCACTGGTCTCGTCATCAGGACAAGGATTGGTACCGACAGAGCATTCACGCACTTGTTTCGCGCTGGAGGAAGGCCATAGAATGGGATGAAGATCACGCGGAAAAATAGGGTGCGTAGATAAACCATTCTTTCGTACGTGTAATTCTCATTATGTTTAGTAAAGAACTGTTGAAGAAAAATGCGCGATGCACTACTTTCTGGGCAACCCTCGTAATGCTTGTGAGACAGTGTTACTTTTAACGAAAGAGTATACCTGTTAGTGAGTGAGTGGATTATTATAGCATCTTAAGTTTTTTCTTAAATTCGGTCGATACTTCTTTGAAATACTGAAAACCAAATTTTTTTGCCCGTAGAAGTCGTTAGATAGACAAACTGTAACTAGAACCTCGTTACCAATAGCCGTTTAACGTTATACCAGTACATCTACATCGTTACTTTGCATTTCACACTTAAGTGCCTGTCAGAGGGTTCATCGAACGATTTTTCATACTACTTCTGTACCATTCCACTCTCGAATGGCGCTCGGGAAAAAGGAACACCTAAAATTTTCCGTTCGGGCTCTGATTTATTTTATTATGATCATCATTTCTCCCTACGCAGGTGGGTGCCGACAAAAATATTATCGCATTCAGAAGAGAAAGTTCGTTATTAAAATTTCGTAAATAGATATCGCCGCAAAGAAAACCGCCTTTGTTTCAGTGACTGCCACCCCAACTGGCGTATCATATCTTTGACACACTCACCCCTATTGCGCGATAACACGAAACGAGCTGCCCTTCTTTGCACTGCTACCAAATCTTTTGGTACGCATAATTCGCGAAATCAAATCTGGTAAACAATGCGGACGTTTCCGCACACTTTAGATGATAACCACACGAAATATTTCAGAGACCAAATTTTCGGCGCTATTTGCAAGACAAAGTAAAATTCTCAGTTTACGTCGAGGAAGGAATTGCTCTAGGTTATGTGAACATCTTCTCATGGCATCTTTCAATCTTGTGCTGAAGTGATAAATCCCTACCTCATACACTGTTACAGTCCGTGACATGAGGTCTATAAACAGCGGTACATAAATAATCTTTAATCACGGGTAGACTGATCGCAAAGTTTTTGCGTAATTATAAAGGGCGGTCAAATGAAAACGAGACAGATGGAAGAAGTAAGACAACTGATCATTATTTCAAAATTAATCGCCTTAACTGTTAATACATTTATCCCACTGTTACACAAGACGGTCAGTGCCTTCATGGGAAAATGTTCGCGGTTACCTACGGATCCATGATTGTATCCAGACGTGCACTAAATCGTCCGAAGTAAATCTACCGCCACGAATGTCTTTTCAGAACACCAGAAATGTGGAAATAGCAAGGTAGAGATTGGGACTCTGTGGAGAATAAGGTCCTCCAAGCGAGACTTCTGCAGCGTAATCGAAACAATAGGCACGCCAGCTCCGGGAAAAGTCGACCTTTTTCTTTGGCTACAAGGGCCCGCTGCTGATTGACTTTCTGGAACACGGCGTCACAATTAACGCACAGGGTTACGTAGACACGTTGCAGAAACTGAAGTTCAATTGAAGTTTATGTAAGGCACATAACCATTTGTAGTGACCACATCGGTTGGACGCTAACCGACTGGAAAACCTTGAACTTGGCTTGGTCAGATGACTCCAGATTTCAGCTGGTAAGAGCTGATGGTAGAGTTCGGGTGTGGCGCAGACCCCACGGAGCCATTGACCCAAGTTGTCAGCAAGGCAGCGTGGAAGCTGGTGATGGCTGTGTAATGGTGTGGGCTGTGTTTACAAGGAATGGACTGATTTCTCTTGTCTAACTGAACCGATAACTGACAGCAAACGGTTATGTTCGGCTACTTGGAGACTATTTGCAGTCTTTCATGGACTTCGTTCTCAAACAACGATGGAGTTTGTATGGATGACAATGCGCCAAGTCGCCGAGCCACAGTTGTTCGCGATTGATTTGAAGAACATTCTGGAGAATTCGAGCGATTGATTGAATCACCGAAAACGCCCGACATAAATCCCACCGAATATTCATGGGACATAATGCTGAGGTCAGTTCGTGCACAAAACCCTGCACAGGCAACACTTTCGCAATTACGGACGGCTGTAGAGGCAGCATGGCTCGATATTTTTGCAGGGGACTTCCAACGACTTGTGGAGTTCACGACAAGTAGAGTTGCTGCAGTACACCCGACAAAAGGTCGGACACGAATTAGGAGGTGCCCCATGTCTTGTCACTTCAGGACGTTACTGCTGTCAAATCTTCGGCAGCGACAGTTCTTGATTATGTCTGACATAAATGTTAAATCAAGAAACGTGACTGCCTAAGATTTGACATAATATGCCAGTGATGATGGGTTATAAATCCGAAAACTGGTTTTGGCAATTAAACATTTGCAATGCAGCTCATGGCGTACAAAAAATATCTTTTAATAAATTTCTGTACTTCTGTTATCGGAAATGAAAGGTAGTACGTTAGTATTAATGGTACTTCAAACAAAAATTTTCCTATTGACACTTGGAACGTTCTTAATAAATTCTTTTTTTCCAATGTCTCATTGTTTGGCATTGATGAGGTGAGCAGAATATTTCTGTCATGTCAGAATACCTACTCATTTCTTGGATACTAAAAAGTTGTATACAAAAAGAGATTTTTGTTTCTCCTGACAAATTGGGGATTGGTCACTTAGAACGTTTGAAATCCTCACATACATAAGCTTAGCTCCCGCTGCTTCGCTCTCGCGCGCTCTGTGTGGTCTGCTTTTTTCGTTTTTCTTTAATCAAAGTTTTATGCTGTTCACAAATGGCAAAAACTTCAAATCTCTTCACGCTAGTTCAGGCCATTGAAGAACGGTCTTTACTGAATGTACTTAATACCGAAAAGCGATTCTGGTAGCTGGAGTTAGGTTTTCGTTAATCATGTCGTTTGGGTTCTTGCTATGATATTTCCGCAGGAACTTTCATCAATAACACAATGTCTTTATATCTAGCCGGGAATTGAAATATCAATTTTCATAAATCTTGCTTTTAAAATTTTTAATATAACAAAATATCTTACTATAATTTTCAGCCCCTAAGGGGTGGGATTTCCAAAAATAGTGACATGCGTAATTTTTTTTATTTGAAATAAAGATACCAAACAGTAATTTTGATAGATGTAGTTTCAAAAATGCTTGCACAATGAAATATTTTCACAAAGAATTTTATACTCTATTTCATCCCCATTATGGGTGGAATTTCCGAAAACAGTGTCACACACATTTCTTATTTGTAACCGAGAAGCCAAATACAAATTACCATACATTTAGCTTTGAAAATGCGTTCGTAACAAAATATGTCGTTAAACATTTAATCTCCTATTTCCAAAAACATTGAAACACGTATTTCTTTAATAGAGGCTGAAAATACATTACTTAAACCAATATCGGTTTCGGGCTCTTACATGCCTATCATCAGGCGTGATAGCGAAAAGCCGGCCGCGGTGGCCAAGCGGTTCTGTGCGCTTCAGTCCGGAACCGCGCGACCGCCATGGTCGCAGGTTCGAATCCTGCCTCGGGCATGGATGTGTGTGATGTTCTTAGGTTAGTTAGGTTTAAGTAGTTCTAAGTTCTAGGAGACTGATGAACTCAGATGTTAAGTCCCATAGTGGCTCAGAGCCATTTGAACCAATTTGATAGCGAAAATAAACAAGAAAGCGGTATCATCTGATGATAGGCATGTAAGAGTCCGAAACCGGTCGTGGCTTAAACATTGTAAAATAAAAAGAACCTTACCACTGAAGCGGTATTTTCAACCTCTATTATAATGCTCAGTTGCGGATGTTCCTCCAGCAAATACTTTAATAGTTCTTTAACAACGATACATTAAAAATCTTTCACCCAATGTCACCTCCATAGGAGTGAAATTTGCAAAAATGTTGAAACGCGTGTTTCTTTATTTCTAGCCGAGAAACCAATTAACCAATTTCCGTAGGTCTAGCTTCAAAATTGCCGTAATAGCAACATATTTTCAGAAAACCGTTCATCCCCTATTTCACCTACTTAGGGATCGAATATCAAGAAAGCACTTCTTAAACGACGCCTACAGTATAAAATCAACACCCTTCGCAAATTTCGACCGAGCGAGGTGGCGCAGTGGTTAGCACACTGGACTCGCATTCGGGAGGACGACGGTTCAATCCCGTCTCCGGCCATCCTGATTTAGGTTTTCCGTGATTTCCCTAAATCGCTTCAGGCAAATGCCGGGATGGCTCCTTTGAAAGGGCACGGCCGATTTCCTTCCCCATCCTTCCCTCACCCGAGCTTGCGCTCCGTCTCTAATGACCTCGTTGTCGACGGGACGTTAAACACTAATTTCCTCCTCCTCCTTCGCAAATTTCAAGTTTCCATCCTCAGTGGCAAAGGCTGGACGATGACGATTCAGTCAGTCAGTCAGTCAGTCAGTCAGTCAGTCAGTCAGTCGGCACATTGATTGTAAAAAATAACTGCTCTGACTTCAGTCGATTGCGTCGTGTTTTTAATTTCTTTCCAAAAATTGTTCTTGGCGTAGCGTTTTAAAACCATCATGCTTGGCATAAAGAGCGATGACTGGTGTCGAGTATGTGTAAATGGAGAGTATCGATCTCTGTTGTCGGTTGGCGCTCGGCGTGTTCCTCTGGCGCGGCGGCCACGGCGTCTGTCCACGGCAGGCTGCGACGCCGCGGCGTGCTCCCGATGAAAGTATCGAGCGCGCCTCAGTTGCAGCAGGGTCGATATCCAGGGCTCCCGGCTATCACTCGCTGGACCGCCGCGTTGAGGCAGAGCACGCACGTGCTCCTCCTGGTCGTCTTCCTCACGGTCAACTGCCAACTCGATGGCCGAGTTGGTGCTACTGGGTTGCGGTGGACCGGAGGCGGTTATGTCGGAACAGAGGCCGGAGCAGGAGGTCGCGCAGTTGTGTTGTCGAAGTGGGAAGTGCAGGCGATATTTATGTTATCTTTTCTGAATGACCGCAGTACTGTGTGGTTCATTTATTTCCATATCGAAAGTAGTTCTATGGCAAATTAACGACAGCAAGATGAAATGTAAATACTTGTTTTGAAAATATAGATTTATTGGGTGGGCGTCCACAACCGAGCTTTTGCATGTTGATGCGGCTGTTTCAATCCTTTGTAAAGGCACGACAGATTCCGTAATTATAAATTACATCATCAGTTCCAAATCTGAATAAAAAGGAGAGACCGTAAACAATTTTACGCAAAGACCTTGTGATAGTGACCAAAAGTGTCCGGAAGACAGAATACTTAGATTAAGTGGTCGGGCCACTTTTACAGTCCGGTCCCAATAGTTTTTTTTTTTTAAATTGGGAAATTTCGCAAAAAACTATAGTCTTGAATTGAAATACTTGGCATGAAACTGGAAACCATGAAAAAAATGAGACAAGAAGAAAAGATTATAAAACGCACCGAAAAGGGGTGAGGGGGGAACAAAGTATAGAGTAAATAATACCTCAGCTGAAGCAGCACCGGGACGGGAACACTGCGACTGCCATACACGGGCTGACTGGATATCAAAACATAGTCCCAGAGGGAAGCGGCACAGGCGTGAAAGTGTGAATAAGCACCGATAAACGTTAAGGAAATGAATGGGAACCTGGCGTACAAAAATTTCATCGACAGTTCCTGTCTCTCCGTATCTCTTCCATGTCCGAACAACATCGCTTTGGTTCACTCAGAGACGCCTGGACACTTCCCTTGTTGAGAGCCCTTCCTGGCACAAAGTAACAATGCGGACGCGATCAAACCACTGTATTGTGCATCTAGACATGGTTGAACTATGGTAAACACAAGCCGCGTACCTCCTTCCTGGTGGAATGACTGTAATTGATCGGCTGTCGGACCCCCTCCGTCCAATAGGCTCTGCTCATGCATGGTTGTTTACATCTTTGGGCGGGTTTAATAACCTCTCTGAACAGTAAAAAGAACTGTGTCTGTGATACAATGTCCACCGTCAACGCCTATCTTCAGGTGTTCCAGGAACCGGGGTGATGCAAAACTTTTTTTGATGTGTGTATTTCCCAGGTTGACGAACTTTTGATCCGTGGTCATATATGATAGGCTAAACAGTGTACTTAGCGTCTAGACGCTAATGGCCAAAATTGTACAGACGGTACGGAATCCTAAATTTCTTGTTCAGCGTATGGAGCATTGTGGGGTAGGTTCGGCAACTGTTTTATTGATTTGCAGTCGTAGTATCGATTTGCAGCCATTTAAACGCACTGGTTGCAGTTTCATTTTTCTTTTAATTGGCACGACCGACATCGGTCCCCAGTGCCATTTTCTATTGGCTATATGTCTGTCTGTGTACTCTCAGGTCTGTAGACAAATAGCCACTGGAAAAATGGCACTGGGGGCCGAAACCGGTGGTGGTAATGAAAAGATAAACAAAAGCGCAACTGGTGCGTTTATCTGATTGCGAATGTGTCCTGAATTCTTTATTTTGAGAAACGAACCACTGGTCTGAAATGAGTAATTCAGGCGGTACGACTGTTCAGTGAGATGTGTGCGATGCGCATATTTGTAAATTGCTTCCGCTTCAGTTGACTGGTGTGAAACTTACCGGGAGATTAAAATTGTGTAAAGGACGTAGTCGAACCTGGGAGCTTCTTGTTTCGCGGACAAGTGCTGACGTACTAAGCTATCCCAACCACGATTCACTATCCCTCCTCGCCGAAGAGGTTGCAGTTTCGAGTCAAACCCCGGCAGACAGTTCTAATGTGGCACGAAGCTTCAAATCAGCGCACAATTCGCTCCAGAGTAAAAATTTGCTGGCTGGTGCATCGATGTCGGTGGCGGTGCTACTTTGAAAAACAATTCACTACTGTATGTGATGTGCACTCGGAGCAGTTTACCACTGTTTACATTTCGTGACTAGTTGTCTGAGATGAAACAGTGTTCGTTAAGGTCGCTTGTAGGTGCGTATTTAATGTACGGCGCAGCAGGATGTAGTGCCTTTCATCGTAAATGGGAAAATTCAGCGCTGTCAGTATTAATTTATGAAAAGCATGGTCGTTCTAATCGTAGCGAACTGGCAAACTTGTGGGCAAAGAGTTGTTCGCGCAGTAGAATTTGATGAGATGGTGTCGGATCGTGTGAGAGAAGATTCATCGATAAGCACCCATCCACCCATCAACTTGACTATCAGATACACACTGCTATGACTACAGTGCGACGAGTGTTGGTAGAGCTGCGCTTGATTCCTCTATCGCAAACGGTGTTTGCAAGCAGTGAGTTCAGATCATTCCGCCACTGTCGCTATGAGCTTATGTCGTGGCTGTTAGATGTGACGTCTTTATATCAATAAAAGAGAGAATATTCGTTTCAGACCATTAATTCCACATCTCAAAGTATTCGGATTAGAATGCTCCACCATCGGCATAACCCTGATTCTAAAGGATAGGGCAATCCTTGTATTCAGCATCAAGGCCTTGTGAAAGGGAGTATGCTTTAATACATAAACCGGGCAGAGCAGCAGAAGTATGCGACGAGAACGTGATGTGGCACCATCTGGTCGGTTCTGCCACGCGGAGCTGAACTGCTGCCAACAGCGTCGAGCGGACGTGACAGTCGTGAGCTGCCACGGCCGCTTCGGCGTGAAGTAAGGTTCCGCTGCCGTAAATGCGGCCGTAAACTCAGCCTACTGCAGTTCGCATTTCATGTTACACTCCTACTTCGCAAAGGAATACGTCAGTCAGTATCCAGCATCGTATCTGAAAGAAAATGCTATGCGTAGCGTGCTGTTGTGCATAGCTGTAGATCTTGTAACAAGAGGGAGGACGTTTTTTTTTTTTTCTAATCTCGGGCTAGTCATTGTTTTCTATACTTTTTCTGCATAACGCCGAGTAAAAAATAGGAAAATTAATCTTAATAGTCTGTCGTCAGTGACGTCAACGCCTTGGTTGAACATTGCTGAGGCAGAAAATTAGCCGTGCCCTTCTCATAGGAACCAACACAGCTTTCGGCTCTGTTATTCTGAAGACCTAAATCTTCTATATCTGCATATACATCTACGTTCACAATGAAGTGCCTGGCAGAGGGTTCATAATACCATATTCAAGCTTTTTCCCTTCCGTTCCACTCTCGAACACTTAATTTTTTTCATATGGGCTCCGATTTCTGTTACTTTATTACAAGGATTATTTCTTTCTGTATAGGCGGGCGCCAACAAAATATTTTCGCATTCGGAGGAGAAAATTGATGATGCAGATTTCGTGAAATATCGTGACGTAACGAAAAACACCTTTGTTTTAGTGATTGCCTCCGTAACTCGCGTATCCGTGACACACACTCCCTGTTCCGCGATAATATAAAAGTAGCTGCCTTGTTTGAACGTTTTCGATGTCCTCCGTAAAACCCATCTGATGCGAATCCCATAACGCGCAGTAATACTCCAGAAGAGGACGGACAAGCGTAGTGTAAGTAGTCTCTTTAGTAAATCTGTTGCATCTTTTAAGTGTTGTACCAATATATACCAGTCTTTGGTTAGCTTTCCCAGCAATATTATGTATGTGTCTCATCTGTCTTGTTTTATTTGTCTGCCCTTATACATTCAGTAGGCCACACTCTGACAGATAGTATTTTATGTTCAGACTGGAGGGCAGGGACATACCAACTGATCTGCCCTCTATTTTAGCAGACGAGGAGTCGTTTTACCGTGGAAATTTTAAGATTCTATGTTCTCGACCAGCTCCCTACATTATTAGGTAGGAGTTTGCTCATAAATTTTTAATCCAACCAGCTAGCCTTTCTTTCCTATGTTATTATTTTAGAATTTCCTCTGTGACCATATCCTGCTTTAATAAATTTTAGGGTATGACTGCGTTTACAATTTTTGCAGTTTGAACGATAAGAGCTAATGTCAATGATACGGGAGGGTGAGAGCCTGATTTTTGATCGGTAAACATTTCTTACGATGTTTTGTAAGATTTACACTTCTAGGCACGTTTCTTATATTTTGCTTTAAAAAAAAAGATGCTAATACATTATAACCTCCCCCACTGAGCACTCTAAATCTAAATCACTCCCCCCTCACCCTCGCCACTCAGACACACGTCAACACAGTATCTTCGCTATGAAAAGGGTCTTCTTTAATGTCCAGATGGCTATCTGCGCCATGAAGCATAGGTTCGGAACAATACTCTACATCACAGGTCCCTCAACCAGATACATCCGGACCTCGAGAACTGGACGATGAATGTAAATTAATCTCGCGCTGGAGGTCGGGAGGTTAACTTGCAGGCCGCAAGTGGTCACGTATGCCATAAGCCAACCACTTTTGTTTTAATATGACGAGGCACCAACAAATTACATCAACCTTCCTTTGGACATTTTAGGCTCCGTCGTGCTCTCTCTCGTTGATGAATCGGAGTAGACTTCCTCCTGTTTTCTTGGAAGCTGCTAACGAATTTACAGAGGACGACGTCCGAAAATATGTAAGAGAGCGCAAATTCTGTCTCTGGCAGAGAAAAATTGTGTTTATTAGATGAAAAATGCTCTGTTTGTTAACCGTTGAAAACAAATGTGCTAACTGTTTAAAAGCCTCCATGAACTGCGGGTAAATTTTCTTTGCCAGTAAACCGTCCAAAATAACGAAACATATGACGACTCGGCATCCCCGTTTATCCATTTCAGTGAATCACCCACACGACTATTTAAGACTTATACATAAAACCATTCCGCAGGTCACACGGACACTGAACTTATTGCACAATATGTACAAACATAGCAAAAATATAATTGATTGATATCAATGCAATCTCTGTATTAAACGTAGAATTTCTTATCTTGCTCTGTTATTTGCCAGCTTGGAGTTTTTAGGCATTTTTACACTTATTCATTGCAGAACATTCATGACAACTTAAGTGTAAAATTACAATTGATGTTCGCCAGAGACATAATTTGTGATGTGGATGGTGCTAAAAAGTAGTTGCCTAGAGAAAACAGAAATGTGAAAAGGGAATAAATCTTTCTTTAAAATGTGTTGTGAAACTAGACTGCACGAATGAAAGTGATCTACCGACGAAGTAGAAAATTTTTATTTATTTTATAAGATCAACTAAGAGTTTTGATGACTGTACATTTTTTGGTCGAGTTACAGAGGAGTGAAAGTGTTCCAAACTTCAGCCTAATAAATATGGAAAGAAAACGGAGAACACACAACTTAGTAAGCACACAGATTCATAAAATTAGGTATCGAGCTTAGTGGTAGGATTCGCTGGACCATGAAATTATAGAGATGCCTTCCTATCTTGTCATTCTACCACGCGAACCACAGTCTTTACAAAAACCTGTCTCCGTTGTGCGCAGTGAGATGGAGTTAATTTACTTATTCAGTAACAAAATGGACCTACAGCTAAATCTATGTAAGAAAATAATACGTTATCTTTGTGAAAGATTAATTCTTACCAATTCTGGGTAATTAGGATGACTCAAACTCATACATGCATTTCTTAATACTGATGTACACTATTTTTTCAGTCACCTAATTCAAGCATTAACCAACAGATAGCACTAACTTCAGCAGAGACCATGAAAGATCTCTTTAGTAAAACAAATTGCAAACTGAGCATGAGCTAAAACTTAAAATAAATTTAAGGGGATGTGATTATTTCACTTTTATGCGACAGATTGCGAATTTGGCACCCATAAATAATATCCATTGCAGTCAGGATAGCTAGAATAGAGATTTTTACACTGTTCTGCGTAACGTGTTGATGAATGTCTCGTTAGTTTTGTGCAGTAAAAACTCGAATGTCAGATTTTGTACGAATTATTCGAAAGACGCGTGTGATGTGATGTTACGTATTTACCTTTAATTTTTGTAAAATAATTGCGGTCACTATGGCTGCACAAATGGTGAGTGGATATAAAACATTATTCATTAGATTTCTCGGATACCGCAAAATTAAACTGACGCTAAATATTACGCCTCTGGTTGACGCGTACTTACACTCCTCAGCAACAGCTTCAGTCTTTGCAAAGAGCTCTGCCAGCCACAGTTCAATGGCAATAGTGTCTTCTTTTCTCAGCAGTGCCCAATAGTGGTTGGGTTTAAACGAAAAACAAAAACAAATCCAAGGATTAGTTCCCCTCCCGTAAGTTGCGCCAAGTCTGGTGGTAGTGGTAGTGGTGGTGGTGGTCGTGGGTGTCGTCGTCGTCGTCGTCGTCGTCGTCGTCGTCGTCTACAGTGTTTGATGCAGCTTTCCGTCCTACTGCCTTGAGCAAATCTCTTCATCTACGAATGACTACTGCAACGTACATCCGTTTCAGCCTGCTTTCTGTATTTGTCTCTGGTCTGTCTCTACAGTTTTACCCCCCCCCTCCCCCCAAACTACTTGTCTCTAATACTAAATTAATGATTTCTTTATGTTTCAGAATGTGTCCCTTACTGCTTGTTCAATGTACAGATTGAAAAACATCGGGAATGGGCTACAACCCTGTCTCACTCTCAGGTCAACGACTGCTTCCCTTTGAGGCCCCTCAACTCTTAAGATTGCCATTTGTTTTCTGTATGAATTCCAAATAGCCTTTCGCTCCATGTATTTTACCCCTGCCATCTTTAGAATTTGAGAGAGTATTCCAGTCAGTATTTTCAAAAGCTTTCTCTAAGTCTACAAATGCTATAAACATATGTTTGCCTTTCCTTAACCTATCTTCCATGAGAAGTCGTAGAGTCAGTATTGCCTCGCGTGTTCCTACGGGGATTGCCCAGAAAGTAATACACCGCTTTTTTTTTCTCAGCCGAAAATAATGCTACGAATGAGAAACGTTACCTATGTATTATTTGAAGTCTCCTGAGTGAGTGCGCCAAGTTACCGTCACTTCCGATAGATAGCTTAGCCGCAGGACAGTTTCAAAATGGCGTCTGTAGGTGTTACCTGACCTGTTGCAGCGAGCTGATGTCCTCATTCACGAGGGCAGACGCATTACGACTCGGCATTTTGAGGACGACGTGGAGATGATTTACACAGCGAAGCACTGGCTCCGCCACCAGGACGGGGATTCATACTGACAGGCTATATACGCCTTTGTTTAGCGTTGGGGGAAGGCCGTAGAACGGGATGGAGAGTTAGTATTTTGCAACTGTGACCTATTAAACTGATAGTTCGGTGATTTTCACACACGTTTCAGCACCTGATTTCTTTGAAGTTGGAATTATATTATTCGTGACGTCTGAGGGTGCTTCGCCTGTACATCTTGTGCTGGGGAGGGGAAGCAGGCTTCGGAGAATGGCATGCTGACTCTTTGTCGGAGTACTGATGGCCATGTTGAGCGTCCCACATCCAAAATCGTCACCATACATCTTTGCACACGAGGTGGACTACTTGTCATTGCTGCCTCCCCCAAAGCTATCATAGTTCTGATAGGATGCCATGTATTCCAGGTGCCTTGTTTTACTTAAGTTACTGTAATCAACAAAACTCGCAAATATTGTGGCGCAGCTTGCCCCGTTTGTGTAATGAACCTGCAATTAACATTGAAGAAGTTTCCTTGAAGATTCGCAGTAATGTTAAAACACTCGTCTTGAATTTGGTCTTTTTCCCGTTTGTAATTAAGGCAATCGTGGTTTTATAGGCACGAAAGAAATAAACATGCTCCTACCCCCTCTCAGAACAGAGCAGTGGCAGTTACAGAGAAACAAGTGACGCGATGCTACATTTTACTGGCCAGTTAAGGTAACTGCTACATAAACTGAGACTAAAGAAAATACATATCGCAATAGTTCATCTGTCCAGAAACCACAACGCCGTGCTTTTACTTCGCATGTTTCTCGTATCGTGTTCTGCCGCCGTCTCCACTTCTTGCGCCCGTACTTCCTCCTCTCTTCCTCCAGTCTTGCCGATTCCAGTGTTGTGCGATACACGTAGCTTGGAGGGGAAAAAAAAACTCTACGTAAATAATCCAGATGTCTGAGATAACAATTTTAAACTGCTTAGAGATAGCTGAATTTTAAACGGCTACGAGCCGGCCTCTGTGGCCGAGCGGTTTCAGACACTTCAGCCCGGAACCGCGCTTCTGCTACGGTCGCAGGTTCGAATCCTGCCTCATGTGTGTGATGCACTTAGGTTAGTTAGGTTTAAGTAGTTCTAAGTCTAGGGGACTGATGACCTCAGATGTTAATTCCCATAGTGCTTAGAGCCATTTGAACCATTTTTGAAACTGCTTAGAGTACTCTGTGCTGCACGTTAGCGCTGTTTTGTCATACTGGTTCTAAGAAGCTTCTAGTCTATCGGCGATCCGTTTGATTTTTACCGAGTCATTGCATTTCTAACATCAGTTTAATTGAATTTGGACAGTCGTATGGACGTCGCCTAACACCAAGAAAAATTCCACAGACGCTCTGTATACACCGTGATTCAGCTGCCCCTAGCTATGGATTTTATGCAACTCGCCACGTCTTCAAATACCACGTGCAAGATCTTCATATTCTCTCGTTCACTACACGCAACCTATTAGTCCTACAGAAAAAGTGAACAGTATCTTTTTGTAGGAAATTTAATGTAGTCAAAATATACTGGGATACGTTTCCACTACCGAGCGAGGTGACGCAGTGGTTAGACACTGGACTCGCATTCGGGACGACGGTTCAATCCCGCGTCCGGCCATCCTGATTTAGGTTTTCCGTGATTTCCCTAAATCACTCCAGGCAAATGCCGGGATGGTTCCTCTGAAAGGGCACGGCCGACTTCCTTCCCCATCCTTCCCTAATCCGATGAGACCGATGACCACGCTGTCTGGTCTCCTTCCCCAAAACAACCAACCAACCAACGTTTTCACTCTGCCTCAGTTTTCAAATTATTCAAGAAAAAACAAATGACCTTCAAAGGCGTTTTTCATTAATAACTCGAAAACTATGGCCTCCAGTAAAAACATATCCCACTGCAAAATTAACATTAACCTTCCTACAAAAAGGATATGTCTGTTTATGTGGTTTTTGAAGGTGTTGGGGTTGCATAAAACTCATAGGTAGGGGCAGCTGACTCACCCTGTCCACGATCCCATCATCTGCAAAGATGGTACGATTCTCCCAGGAAGTCCTAAGGTGTGAGGGAATGGTATTCGATTTGTGTTTAAACTTTAGAACAGGAAATACAGTTTTCACACTCCAACGACGGCTTGGCGAAGTACGAGTAACTACTGTTAAATACTGCACCTTACTTCAAAGAGGCACAGGTAAAGTACACTCTTTTTCAGTAGCCAACAGGTGTCTGCAAACAACGGTCGGAACGTTCTACCAATTGTTCAATTCCTCGACGATAGAAATACGCTCCTTGGTCACGGAGTCGTTAGAGAACCGCTGTCTGTTCGTCGTCGTCGGAAAACTAGATTGCTGCGAATCAGTTCCGCAGTTGGCTGAACGTTGCCTGCGGCGTATGTCGATGGCCTTACCGGTCAACATCACCCACGTCTGTGCGACCTTGGTCAAATTGTTGCCACTAGTTCACTACGGCGGGATGCGACATTTCATTTGATACATATACCGCCAGAATTTCCCGGTGGATCAATGTGCATTTTAGGCATTCTGTCCACGAGGATCTTACTGTCTCGTATACTTCAGCTTTGGAGAACGTTTCCAGTAGACGCGCGGTTTCTCTCTCACACTGTGATGCATAGTACCGCAGCATAAATGTGTGTTTACAAAACCCGAAACACGTACCCTCTTCTGACAACGTGCCAGACTTGTTACGCAGTGGTGCGGCATGTGTAACTGGGTTTCTGAAATTCCTACGTACCGGTTGGTTACAATTAAAGTGCTGCTACTCACAGTGGGGCTGTAATCATCGTATAGCAACGAAACTTGGTAGATATTATAATGAGTTAACGTAGAACCGATTTACACTGAAAGAAATTAGTTCAAACTTTGGCCACGAGTTACAAACCACACTGTGAATGCGAGAAAGACATATGCGAGGGTAATCCCGAAAGTAAGACCTCCTATTTTTTTTATGAGTACAGAACTCCGTGTGGCAGTTGGTCACACTTACGAAGAGTGCTTCACGCGCTGTGTGTAAACATGCGAACGCCGCGCTGAGGCGCTCAGTCTTGGCTTGGCAGCCGTTGAGAGTGGAGCTCCGGTTGGATGTTACCGCCAAGTGCGAATTGCGCGCAGTTACTCGGTTTTTGAACGCAGAGGGCACTGCGCCGATTGAAATCCATCGCCAATTGACGGAAGTGTATGGAGTCGTGCATGGATGTCAAAAATGTTCGTAAGTGGTGTAGAGAGTTTGCAGCTGGTCGGACCGAAATTCACGACGAACAAAGGACCGGGAGACCGTCAATTTCTGAAGAGACAGTGTTGAAGATTGAGCAAAGCATGCGTGAAGATCGGCGGATCACCCTGGATGATCTCTGCACGTTGGTTCCTGAGGTTTCCAGAAGCACCGCTCACTGAATTTTAACGGAAACATTGAACTACCGGAAGGTGTGCGCAAGATGGGTGCCACGCATGCTGACTGAGGACCACATGTGGCAACGAGTTGAAGCTTCCCGCGCTTTTCTTCGCCGCCTTGCAGCCGAACAGGGCAACTTTCGTCAGGGGTGACGAAACCTGGGCAGACCACTTTATACCTGAGACCAAGCAACAATCACGCCAGTGGCGCCATCCTCCTTCGCCAAAGCCGCGGAAATTCAAACACAATCTGCCGATAAAGTCATGACAACCGTTTTTTGGTCTCGGAAAGGAGTAATGTTGGTCGACTTTACGCTGACTGGGACCACAATTAACGCTGACAGTTACTGCGAGACTCTGAAAAAACTGAAACGGGCACTTCAGAACCGGAGAAGAGGAATGTTTAGCAAGGGCGTACACATTCTCCATGACAACGCTCGCCCACACATCGCTCGGCAAACCGTTGCTCTGCTGTAACAGTTTCAGTGGAACATAATGACCCACCCATCCAATAGTCCTGACTTGGCGCCTAGTGACTATCACCTGTTCCCTAAGTTAAAAGAACATTTGGCCGGAAAGCGATTCAACTCCGACGACGAAGTGAAAGAAGAGGTTTATAACTTTCTGAACAGCATGGCGGCGAGCTGGCATGACATGGGCATACAAAAACTGCCACAGCGTCTACAAAACTGCATCAACAGAAATGGTGATTATGTCGAAAAATAGCTAAATGTTCAAGCTCTAAACTGATGTAAACCATTGTAGAAATAAACAGGTCTATGTACTTATAAAGAAATTGGAGACCTTACTTTTGGGATTACCCTCATAGAAATGTTTTCGTATGTAATGTATTAGGAACGGGACGTGCGCACTGAAGATGAAACAAATGAGAAAGGCATGATGTTGATTTTATTATTAACCGCCGCTTATACAATTTGTTCAGTATGATCACCGGAGACATCAACGAGATGCTGTACAGCGCCGGATTTGCATCTTGTGGCCGAATTTAGAACTAATTTTTTTTCCACCGAAAATGGTTCTTACCAAGTTCAGTCGTCATACGATAATTACAGCGCACACTAGACCTCCGTGAGTAGCTGCTCTTAGATTATAACCCTGTATAAACTAGAATGGTTGGCCGGAGATCCGAACTCGACTCTCCCAGTGGCTTAATCATTGCGGATCCGCACTTGGTAATACGAAATTTGGGTCCTGCAGTAAAATAATGTATTCAGCGAGGACCAGGGGAAGGTAGACCTCCCCTTTCCCACCAAAGCAGAAAATCTTAATAAACAAAATTCGCACGCTGTCTTGCCACAGAGACAGACGGTTTATCCGTCATGCGTACAGCAAAACATCGGTAATTCGGGGTAATTGGGACAGCGTAGAGCTCGGATTTGTGGAAACTCGAATTGTGCAAAGAATGACAATTGAGAACTTTAAATTAGAAATAGATTCAGAGCTTGATGTTCGCAGTATTACAGTAAACAAATTTATTTAATCAGTAATCGTATTACTTTGAGCTTTTTTTTCCGAAATAATGATCTAGTAGTAGAACAGATTTTTACTGGAAACTCATACTTATTACATAAACTACACTATACAGTTCTTACAGCACACATTTTATTTTCGAAAAAAAACTAAAGTTTCTTGTTTTTGTGAGGAACGTCTGTTTTTACAGCGTAGTCTCGCCATCTTCGTAGAAGCCTGACGTCAGGTGGTGTCGCCACAGTCTGTTGTTACACGTAGCGCAGTGCTAATTGTAGTGCCGCTCTTCCATCACCATGACTTACTTTACTGGCACCAACGTCGTCCTCTTCATCACTAGAATCTCTGTTTCCTATATGTACAGTTTCGGTCACTTACTGCTGATCGTCTTGGTTCAACCACTCGAAATACCGAAGTTTTATTGTACTCATTGGCTGAAAGCAGGCAATCGTTGTAAATTTGTGCTTAAAATTATTTTTTCACCACATTTCATACGACATCTGCTCGATTGATGTAAATGTCCAATTGAAATATGAAGGTAAACGTACTGTGAATAAGCAGAACGCAAGTCCTCGGAAATACCGTTCAAAACACGAAATGCTCCGGATTGTCAAACACACAAAAGCTGCAGTCACAGCCCTTCCACAGACCTAAGTATCAGTTAATGGATCAAAAATGGTTCAAATGGCTCTGAGCCCTATGGGACTTAACTTCTGAGGTCATCAGTCCCCTAGCACTTAGAACTACTAAAACCTAACTAACCTAAGGACATCACACACATCCATGTCCGAGGCAGGATTCGAACCTGCGACCGTAGCGGTCGCACGGTTCCAGACTGTAGCGCCTACCCCTACTCCCATTTCGTGCATAGACAAGATAACTGCCCTTCATGTGACCAGTATGTTGCCCGACTTTCGTCACGACATGCAGTGTGACAGTTTACTCTGTGCTACTCACCGCATATACATGTGCTTGCGATATGATACTATTGGTTCTGTAATAAAGGTACGTTGTGGTTCTCAAGCTCAACCATTTTACATTCGTTTTAACAAGCCTGTTACACTTTTGCTGTTCAGTCTTTGTACATTTGTTTTTAATATAATTATTTTATACAAGTTTTTGTTGACAATTCTTCGTAGGACACCATTGTCCGCTTCTTATTTTGACGTTAGCTTACCAATGAAGCAAGCCTATTTCTCGTCCTAAGATGGCAGTATAAACTGTTGAAACTGTTAAACGAAACTAAACACAGTTTTTTGTGCAGCTGAAGGCTGACTTTTATCTTTGTTGAAAGGATGCTCTGCAGGCTGCTGAGCTACAGCTATTAACAAAATCATAAAAGGTTTGGGATTATGTTTAAAGTGTTGGAGTGCACTTATTCTCATATACTGAATGAATATAACGTGGTCAATTTGCGCTGCCTCAAGACACATACACAGTTTCTAATTGTACGCCCATTGCCCAGAAGGGACGGCCGGAATGGCCGAGCGGTTCTAGGCACTACAGTCTGGAACCGCGCGACCGCTACGGTCGCAGTTTCGAATCCTGCCTCTGGTATGGATGAGTGTGATGTCCTTAGGTTAGTTAGGTTTAAGTAGCTCTAAGTTCTAGGGGACTGATGACCTCAGATGTAAAGTCCCATAGTGCTCAGAGCCATTTTTTTTTGTTTTGTTTTGTAGCGCCTAGAACCGCTCGGCCAATCCGGCCGACAGTTAATGGATCCTTGTCCACCAAATCCAAAATGCTGCTTATTGGAGCGGCGGACCAGGCGTTCAGTTAAAAGTGTACAGGGTCACCGTTATTTGGGTATTTTAGCAGTTTAATGTTACTTATAGTAGATGTAATTTACAGCTAACGCTCGGGAAATCGGAGCTAACGTTTCCTTTTTCGACGAAGCACCTGCATTAACATTGGGAATTTCTGATTTTCGCCTTACATACTGTATCTAAGTAGTGTCCTGAGAAGTGACAACGCTTTGAACAGAACAGTAGCCTATTTCCCCAGGCGAACTGCGCTCTCCCGCTTCTACTGGGTAACAGGCCAACAGTGATATAATTACAGCTAATAGGGTCTACATTTCACTGACACACTGGTTGACTACCACTACATCGACTGGCGCCGATTATCATCACATTCGTTAGTTCTTCTCAGCTGTAACTTAAACATTCCCGAAAAAATGATTTCCAAAAATTATGTAAAACTAGAAAGACTGCTAATACAGTAAAATACTTCACAACATTTTTACTCTTGTATGATACAAATCATAATCAGGGCATTTTCGATGAATTTCGATCAATGAGCAAAGTGTTGAGACAACGGAAAACAAACGATTTTGTATTAATCTTATATTGTGCATATTTTCTTACTGGTTACATTCGTACCGAGCGAGGTGGCGCAGTGGTTAGCACACTGGACTCGCATTCGGGAGGACGACGGTTCAATCCCGTCTCCGGCCATCCTGATTTAGGTTTTCCGTGATTTCCCTAAATCGCTTCTGGCAAATGCCGGGATGGTTCCTTTGAAAGGGCACGGCCGATTTCCTTCCCCATCCTTCCCTAACCCGAGCTTGCGCTCCGTCTCTAATGACGTCGTTGTCGACGGGACGTTAAACACTAATCTCCTCCTCCTCCTGGATACATTCGTCCAAGTATACAAATGTGTCGAAGTATATACACAAATCAAAGAATGTTTTGCATAACCCCAGTTCCCAATAAAACTCCTGAAGATAGACGTTGACTGTGGATACTGTATCACACAGTCCCTGTGATTGATCAGAGACGTCACTAAACCCGCCCAAAGATCTAAACAACTATGCATGAGCAGCGCCTATTAGACGGAGGGGGTCCGACTGCCGATCAGTTCCACGGCTCGTGTTCAACCATGCCTAGACGGTCAATACCGCGGTTCGATCGCGTCCGAATTGTTACTTTGTGCCAGGAAGGGCTCTCAACAAGGGAAGTGTCCAGGCGTCTCGCAGTGAAGCAAAGCGATGTTATTCGGACACGGAGGAGATACAGAGAGACAGGAACTGTCGATGACATGCCTTGCTCAGGCCGCCCATGGGCTACTGCTGCAGTGGATGTGACCGCTCCCTACGGATTATGGCTCGGAGGAACCCTGACAGCAATGTCACCATGTTGAATAATGCTTTTCGTGCAGTCACAGGACGTCGTGTTACGACTCAAACTGTAACTGTGCGCAATAGGCTGCCTGAAGCGCAACTTCACTTCGAAGTCCATGACGAGGTCCATCTTTGCAACCACGACACCATGCAGTGCGGTAAAGATGGGTCAAACATGCCGAATAGATCGCTCAGGAATGGCATCACGTTGTCTTCACCGATGAATGTCGCATATGCCTTCCACCAGACAATCGTCGGAGACGTGTTTGGAGGCAACCCGGTCAGACTGAACTCGTTAGACACACTGTCTAGAGAGTGCAGCAAGGTGGAGGTTCCCTGCTGTTTTGGGGTGGCATTATTTGGGGCTGACGTACGCCGCTGGTGGTCATGGAAGGCGTCGTAACGGCTGTACGATATGTGAATGCCATTCTCTGACCAATAGTGCAACCAATATCGGCAGCGTATTGGCGAGGCATTCGTCTTCATGGACGACAATTCCGCCCCCATCGTGCACATCGCTCCTCTAGTGTGTCCAGCATGTTCTCCAGACATGAACCCTATCGAATATGCCTGGGATAGATTGAGAAGTGCTGTTTATGGACGACGTGACCCACCAACCACTCAGCGCGATCTACCAACAGTGCCTTGACGAACTTGTGGATAGTATGCCACGACGAATACACAGGCATACATCAATGCAAGAGGACGTGCTACTCGGTATTAGAGGTACCGGTGTCTACAGCAATATGGACCACCACCTCTGAAGATCTCGCTGTATGGTGGTGCAGCAATAAAAAGGGGCGGAAGTGATGTTTATATTGATCTCTCTTCAAATTTTCTGTACAGGTTCCGGAAATCTCGGATCCGAGGTGACGCAAAACTTTTGTTGAGGTATGTAAATAAACTGCCAGAACTTCAGAGGCCTGTAGGATTCGTGTTATATAAGCTTCGTACGATGCTGTAGCCGAGAAAAGAAGGGAACCAGCGGATAAATGCTCTTGTTCGAACTCATCAATGCGAATATGTTTTTCTTGAAAAGAATGACAGAAAAGTGGCAGCCAGTTGCCTAAAGTCCTCATTCCGCTTTCCTCAACAAAAATTTTGTCAGGCGAACACATTTGCGCTTTTTTGTGCTGAATGAGAATAAGAGAGACAGTGGCGGTGGGAAAGAGGGGGGACAGTGCCAGTGGCAAGAAAAGGGAGAACACATTGATGGTGGGAGGGAGAAAGTTTCAATGAAAGAGAGAGATGGATTAAGGCACACACAGTGGCAGCGAAAGAGAGAGGAGATACTGGTGGTTGCTGAGAGATAGTGGTAGTGAAAGACAACAGGAGCTGCATGGGGATAGAAGCAGTGGGAGAGAAAGAGGAGACAGTGGAAATGGAACACAGATTAAAGGACACCATACATAGGCTTGGAGGGGAGGAAGGGGTCTGGAGCCTCCCACACTGACTAACGTTAACGCTTAGGTATAGGGGAGGGTGCATTTTGGAACGAAATTGTAAACACATGGGTATAGGGGAAACGGTAAGTTGACCTCCCCCCACACAGAATTTTTGATTTGCCGAGGTATGGTGCAGACAGTGGCAGTGCAAAAGAGGACAAAAGGGGACAGTGTAAGGGAGAGGACACAGTGACAATGGAATACACTGTAATTCAATGGGAGAAAACTGAGATAGTGGGAGAGGGCACCGCCATCTTACTGCCACTGTTTACGTCTGAGTATGCAGGCTTCACCACAAAGAGAGACTGCATAAAATGATTAGACCGTTCTGTGATAAAAGTGCGGGAATATGTTAGCATGCCAAAATATTTGATGAGGATGGCGGAATGAGGACAGAGGCAGCTGGTTCCCCACTTTCATATCAGTCTTTTCAGGAGGAACATATTCGCCTATTTATGCTCCGACAGGAACATTTTTCCGCTGGTTTATACTACGGTTTTAACCGTTTAACGAGATACTGCTGACGGAATTATAGCGAATTAACAGTTGTTCATGGTGCAACAAGTTAATCGGAGCATGCGGTAGTCACCCGCATGCGGTAGTCACACACATGCATCATCGAGCCACTATTAGCAGTATTTCGTTGCATTTGGATGCAGTGTTACCGAATATTACAGAACATTTGAACATTCGGAAAAATTACATAATTTTCTGATGTCGATAAGAAACACCAAAGAAACTGGTATAGGCAAGCGTATTCAATTACAGAGATATGTAAACAGGCAGAATACGGCGCTGCAGTCGGCAACGCCTATATAAGACAAGTGTCTGGCGCGGTTGTTGCATCGGTTACTGCTGCTACAACGGTAGGTTATGGAGATTTAAGTGACATTGAACGTGGTGTTATAGTCGGCGCACGAGCGATGGGGCACAGAATCTCCGAGTTAGCGATGAAGTGGGTATTTTCCCGTACGACCATTTCACGGGCGTACCGTAAATACCAGGAATCCGGCAAAACATCGAAACTCCGACATCGCTGCAGCCGGAAGAAGATCCTGCAAGAATGGGACCAATGATGACGGATGAGAATCGTTCAACGTGACTGAAGTGCAAGCCTTCCGCAAATTGCTGCAGATTCCAGTGCTTGGCCATCAACAGGTGTCAGCGTGCGAACCATTCAACGAAACATCATCGATATGGGCTTTCGAAGCCGAAGACCCACTCGCATACCGTTGATGACTGCAAGACACTAAACTTTACGCCTCGTCTGGGCCGTCAACAGAGACATTGAACTGTTGATGACTGGAAACATGTTTCCTGGTCGGACGAGTCTCGTTTCAAATTGTATCGAGTGGATGGGTGTATACGGGCATGGACGTAACCTCATGAATCCATTGACCATACATGTCAGCAGGTGACTATTCAAGCTGGTGGTGACTGTGGGCAATTCCAGCACGACATTGCGACACTCTAAACGTCCAGAATTGCTACAGAGTGGCTAGAGGAACACTATTCTGAGTTTAAACACTTCCACTGGCCACCAAACTCCCCAGACACGAATATTATTGAGCTTATCTGGGATGCCTTGCAAAGTGTTGTTCAGGAGACATCGCCATCCCCTCATACCCCTACGGATTTATGGACAGTGCTGCAGGATTCATGGTGTCAATTCCCCCTACATGCCACGTCGTGTTGCAGCACTACTGCGTCCTCGCGGGGGCCCTACATGGTATTAGGCAGGTGTAATAGGTCCTTTGGCTCTTCTTTATCTTACTTACAGGGTCTGCAAATGCGTTTGCTTCAGCTGTTATTCTTACCACGGAAAAAGTAAACTATTGAATTTGGTCTGTTACTATTCATCACAGAATATCTTCTATGAAATTTGTTGACTTAGTTTCGCGTATTAAGCTAGGTAACGTCATTTTTCTACAAAAGTGGAGAAAGACAGGCTTCCTGATTACAGAAATGACACTGAAGAGTGTGCTTCCAGTGATTAATATTCTTTCCGAGCACATTTCCTGCCTTCACATTTCTGATTTCCACACACATTTTCAATCAGAATTAGTCGATTTCGGTACCTACAAATTTAAATAATATTTACAAATATATTTGCAATTGTCATTGAATTCAATTACAGTAACTTCAGAGAAAGAAAACAATAGCACACGTGCGTGATGTACCCTTGCTAATATCATGCTCTAACTTTAACACTGATGTTGCAGTAAGTCCTGTCAGCACTTTTATTGCAATATACAGTTTCCTATGACAATATACAGCTCATCCCAGTGCAAGCTCAAAACGACGCATTATTGGACATTGTTTCATTAAGAAAAATGTTTAATTCCATGCCCTCTATTATTTCAGGAACCTAGTAGTAGCTGTTATGATATACTTTGTATAATGTGGTATTACAATCCAAATTATTTGGAATGTAGAAAAAACAATTTGTCATAAACCGCGTACACAGTTTCCTATTGCGGCTTTGAAAGAACTAATACCCTAATCAGATGAAAATCATGAATGAGTGTGCAAAGGGTAAACATATCGAGAAGGAATACTAGTGCTATGATGCGTTTTAATGGAGTATAAGATTGAAAAAATAGTAATAAATTATTTTGAAAAATAGTGACGAAGACAGTTGTCAGGATCCGAAGACCACCACAGCTAGGGAACTGGATGATAGTTCAATCATGACGTCCTCCATAACAAGGGAGAAAACTGATATGACTGAAAAGCTTACAGGTTCGGCTCCAGATGCTACTCAATAATGAATTATTGTAAAATGTATGTGCGCTCCCCTTCCCAATGAACCACGGATCTTGCCTTTGGTGGGGAGGCTTGCCCGACGCAGCGATACAGATAGCCGTACTGTAGGCGCAACCACGGCGAAGAGCTCTCGGTTGAGACGCCAGACAAATGTATGGTTCCTGAAGAGGGCCAGCAGCCTTCTCAGTAGTTGCAGGGGCAACAGTCTGTATGATTTGACTGATTTGGCCTTGTAACTTCAACCAAAACGGCCGTGCTGTGCTGGTAAACGAACTGCTGAAAGCAGTGGGGAAACTATAGCGCGTCCGAGCGTGGAATGTCAGATTCATTAATCGGGCAGACAGGTTAGAAAATTTAAAAAGGGAAATGGATAGGTTGAAGTTAGATATAGTGGGAATTAGTGAAGTTCGGTGGCAGGAGGAACAAGACTTCTGGTCAGGTGAATACAGGGTTATAAATACAAAATAAAATAGGGGAAATACAGTACTAAGTTTAATAATGAATAAAGAAATAGGAACGTGGATAAGCTGCTTTGAATAGCACAGTGAACGCAATACAGTAGCCAACATTGGCATGAGACCCATACCCACCATAGTAGTAAAAGTTTATGATGAGATAAAAGAAATCATTCAGATAGTTAAAGTAGACGAAAATTTAATAGTCGGAATTCGATATTAGGACAAGGAAGAGAAGGAAAGATAGGTGAATGTGGAATGGAGGAAAGGGATGAAAGAGGAAGCCGCCTGGTAGAATTTTGCACAGAACGTAATTTAATCATCACTAACACTTGGTTTAAATATCATGAAGGGAAGGTTGTATACGTGGAAGAGGCATGGAGACACCGGTGGGTTTCAGATTCATTATATAATGGTAAGACAGAGATATCGGAACCAGATCCTAAATTGCAAGACTTTTCAGGGGCAGATGTGGACTCTGACCACAATTTATTTGTTATAAACAGCAGATTAAAACTGAAGAAACTGCAAAAAGGTAGGAATTTAAGGAGATGGGACCTGGATAAACTGAAGGAACCAGAGGTTGTAGAGTGTTTCAGAGGAAGGATTAGGGAACGATTGACAAGGACAGGGGAAAGGAATACAGTAGAAGAAGAATGGGTAGCTTTGAGAGATGAAATAGTGAAGGCAGCAGAGGATCAAGTAGATAAAAAGATGAGGGCTAGTAGAAATGCTTGGGTAACACAAGAGATACTGAATTCATTTGATGAAAGGAAAAATGTAAAAAAAATAAGATCGGGTAGCACAAAATGGCTAAGCAGGAATGGCTAGAAGACAAATGTAAGGATTTAGAAGCATATATCACTTGGGTAAAGATAGATACCACCTACAGGAAAATTAAAGACCTTTGGAGAAAAGCGAACCACCTATGTGAATATCAAGAATGGGAAACCAGACCTAAGCAAAGGAGGGAAAGCTGAAAGTGGAAGGAGTATATAGAGGGTATATACAAGGGAGATGGACTTAAAAGCAGTATTATAGAAAGAGAAGTTGATGAAGATGAGGTGGGAGATATGATACTGTGTGAAGAATTTGAGAGAGCACTAAGCCTCCTCATCCAAGATAGGTTAAGGAAAGACAAACCTATGTTTATAGCATTTACAGGCTTAGAGAAAGCTTTTGACGATGTTGACTGTAATACTCTGCCTCAAATTCTAAAAGTGGCAGAGGTAAAATACAGGAAGCGAAAGGCTACTTGCAATTTGTAAGAAACCAGACGGCAGTAATAAGACTCGAGGAGCATGAAAGGGAAACAGTGGTTGATAAGGGAATGAGACGGGGCTGTAGCCTATCCCCGATGTTGTTCAATATGCATATTGGACAAGCAGTAAAGGAAACAAAAGAAAAATTTGGAATAGGAATTAAAGTCCAGGGAGAAGAAATAAAAACTTTGACAGAATAAAATTGTTATCGGCAAACCTCAGAGACAGCAAAGGACTTGGCAGGGCAGTTGAACGGAATGGACAGTGTCTTGAACGGAGGATATAAGATGACCAACAAAAGCAAAACGAGGATAGTGGAACGTAGTCGAATTAAATCAGGTGACTCTGAGGGCATTATATTAGGAAGCGAGACATTGAAAGAAGTAGATAGGTTTTGTTATTAAGACAGCAGAGAAACTGAGGCCGAAGTAGAGAGGATATTGAATGTAGGCTGGCAACGGCATGAAAGGCGTTTCTGAAGAAAAGAAATTTGTTAACATCGAATACTGATTTGTCAAGAAGGCTTTTCTGGAAGTATTTGTGTGGAGTGTGGCCATGTGTAGGAGTGAATAACGGACGATAAACACTTTAGACAAGAAGAGAATAGAAACTTTTGAAATGGGGTGCTACAGAAGAATGCTGAATATTAGATGGGTAGATCTCGTAACTAATGAGGAGGTACTTAATAGAATTGGGGAGAAGAGAAACTTGTGGCTCAACCTGGCTAGAAGAAGGGATAGGTTTGTAGGACACATTCTGAGGCATCAAGGGATCATTAATTCAGTATTGGAGAGATGCGTTGGGGGGGGGTAAAAATCGTAGAGGGAGATCAGTAGATAAATACCGTAAGCGGATTGAGAAGGCAGACCACCACGACAACAGCGTGCACGCTCCATTTAATTTAACTTTTAATTGGTTGATTTACTTCTAGTTCAATTTAAAACAAAAGGCTGAGTATTATACTGATTCGTACAATCATGAAATGTCTACTGCCAGTAATGCTGCGATTTGGTGTTCTCAATGTGCGACCCTTTCTTGCGGGAAATGTTTGAATGACAGTATCAAGTCTAGTTGCCTCGCCAAATTATATTCAGTCGCCAAGGTTCCCAAATCTTTGATGCATGGTTGATCTGAGACAACTTTAACACGAGTCAGAGTGTTGTATAACCTTTGTGGTTCAGGTGTAGTTATTGGAAGAATGTAATCCACGTTTGGAAACAAGTTTAAATTGTTAAGCTTGTGCATTTTATTAAAGAGCTCTAATGGCGCCAAAGTAATGTATTCAAAGTCTGATTTACGAATTGTTTTCAAATATTTAACATCTTCTAATCCTGTTATCATTATGGTATTCATTGATAAATAACTTGCATTCTTCAGCGACCTGGTTGTCAGTCATCTTTGAGCATTTCCGCGAAACCCAAACGTTTCGTCTAAAATCTTCACTATTTCTTATTTTGTTTTCAATGTAGACACTAGATTGTGAATAATGACTTAAAATACATTTAACTTGACTAAAACTAATGAATGCACATCAGTTACTTCATTCTTGGTTTCATCATGGAATGACTTCCTCTTCTTAGTGCACACATCCGGAAATTCAGGATCGATATTGATAGCACCGGGAACAAGCTTAGATCAAGGAGGACGGCGTCCCAATTTTCAGAAGGTATTTTAAATCATTTAATAAGCTCTCAGTGTCTTACCTCAACATCAATGGTGGTACATCGAGCTTGTAATAATTTGCTCCTGTAGTTAGTTGGTACCAATAACTTCAGCCAAACTGACGTCATGATCAAGTACTTGAATGATGTCATATAATTCAAAACACTCCGTTATCAAAGAACGTTACAGCTGAAAAATTTAACTTACTGAGTGTTTCAACAGCAATGGCAATCTTATCCAAGTGAGCTGCAACTGATATTGTAGCGTCAACCCGAGCACTCTAACGCTTAGCAGACTTAGAATGTTAAGAATTTCCAACACACTGTTTCAGAATTCCCCATCTACGTAGACTGCTGCTGAACGGGTTGTTAAAAAAGAACCGTTCCGAAGAATGTGTGTGCTATATGACAACTGTCAGCTGCGTGTACTCCATAAGCCTAAGGCTATCATACGCTGGCACAGAAAATTTTGCAAGATGATTTCACTGAAGAAAATGTATCTGAGGTCTTTCATGATACCGTCTAATATCATTCCTGATAGCACAGCCGGCAGGAGTGGCCGAGCGGTTCTAGGCGCTACCGTCTGGAACCGCGCGACCGCTACGGTCGCAGGTTCGAGTCCTGCCTCGGGCATGGATGTGTGTGATGTCCTTAGATTAGTTAGGTTTAAGTAGTTCTAAGTTCTAAGGGACTGATAACATTAGAAGTTGAGTCCCATAGTGCTCAGAGCCATTTGAATCTATTTTTTTATTTTTTTTATTTTTAGCATAACCTTGTTCGTGGCATTCGCTGATTGCAATTGTTTCACAAGTGTTGATCGAATTAAGCAACTCTCGTTTTCTGATTACAATCTAAGATTCCTGAAACCGATAACTTATTTCATATTTATCCATTTCCTTCTTGAATCAAATATAATGCTAGATGAATGTTGTTTGTTCGATAAGGCTTCTCATATTCTCTCGGTTCCAAGACAGTTCTCCTGACATGATGGGCACAACTACAAATAAATTCATCCTGGGTATCACTTAACGGATAATGCACTTGTAAACGCTTTACAGCTGCTTGTCGGTCTCTTGAACTTGCTAATGTGTTTTGCAAGTACTAGATGATAATGAATCAAGACCTCGGAAATGTTTCGAGGAAATGCCAATTAATTGGATCTCCAATTTTGGGAGCCGAACCTCTAAAGGCCAAGCGTCTTTGACCAAGAAATAATGTCACATCAAATAACACGAGATTTCCCATGTATTTGGCTGTTCTATGGACGAACAAAAGAACGTAATTACCTCGTTACTTCTGAGCATCAGCATGGTCAGTGTACCTCTTAATGTCATTTCATTTCTTCACTTTTACGCTTCTTCCAGGGCAGCTGTATTTTGACAGAAATATTTTAGTCTGTGTTTACTCTTGAATGCAAAATATTTTCTGTATACTGGTGCACGTTGACCTCATAAAATCACCTTGTGATGGAATCAGAAGTACCTTGTCTTTGGATGTTGTTGACAAACCTACGAAATTCTAAAATTTCACCGCTGTTGGCCTGTGCATCTGTTGGGGAAATGTATTGATATGATTTCCAACAAAATTTAAAGAAATCACATTATCAACTCAATCACAAGGTGGTTGTATTTCACGATTGGGAAAGAATATATCGTGCATCCAAGATTACACACGAAACAGAATTGTATGCAGTTGGCCCGTATGACTCCCAAACCGAAGAACTGAAGTGAAAAGGAACTAGATTGGTTATGGTGGTGCTGGGTTAATGTTCTTACATTTATTATATGATACAAAATTTGTTTTACAATAGCAGAAAGGTATTTGCGAACTTAGCACCCACGGGGATTCGAACCCTTGAAAGGCTTGGGTCTCCGGGATTTTGCCCCCCTCCCATTCCCTCCCACCCTCTCTCGTCGGGCCAGACAGAGTGTTAAATACCTTTTCAGGAAAATTATTTACAGTTACAGGTGCTACGTGTTGTAGATTTTGAGAACATGATTCCAAATACTTTCCAGTTTCTTGCAGGTTATATACAGTAATGAAGTGTTGCAATCTTCTGCTGATCTGATAATTCCCTGCTTCAGGCACTGTAATAGTTCACATACATAAGGCTTATAATCTGAAATGGGTAAATAATCCTTAATCTCGTATAGATGCATCTAAATTTTTGCCTTACTACAACATGGCGAACGACGGAGACGATAGAAATTCGCAGGCACGCAGCATTTCTCTACTCAGAGACCACCAAATTAGTGTAAAGACGTGTGTTCTAGGAGGAACAGTTCGCTATCGGACACTGATTTCTGTTCAAAATCAATTATATACCCGGGGCTGTGTATAACTCTGAGAATTGGAAAGGGAATTTAGGAACCCGTCGTGTACCTCCTTGTAACGATAAACGAATAATATTTTTATAGTGACATTTGTGCTGGAGCCTCGTAAGTGAAAATAGTCTATATTCATCGTACTGCCTGCGAAATGTCTGTTGTACATTTCGTACATGAGACAGGTGGGATCTTGATAAAAACGAAATAGCAATAAGAAAAATCTGCTGTAACAACGTTCGAACGGTTGCCTCAGTTGCAGGTGGTACCAGTTAAACGGACCATTACGTGTGTACACGGCTCACACCATACCGAGCACGAATGTCAATGAGCTAATGTGTGACTCAAGCTTAACACATCAGGTGGAGCACGAGGGTCGTTCACATTATCTGGCAGTTGTAGATCTACACGTTACCGCAATCGGGGGACTCGTACTTACTGTACTGTTGTGACTGAGCGACTAGCACTTGTCGCGAGCGCCATTCTGAGCGACGGTCAGCAGGTGCTACCTGGTGGCGAGTTTTGTTACTATGACAGTAGAACCGGAAAAAGCAATGAGGGGCATTGGTGTTGGGGCACCTGTTATATTGTAGGAGGAGGCGCGGTGGGAGAGTGACGAGGTCTGAGCGCGTGTGTGTATGGCGTGCGGAAAGCGAGGTGGCACGACAAGCTTCGCTCGCGGGACGTGCGGGCGATGAAGCCGGACGCGACCCACAACAGGGCCGATGGCGGTGGCGGCGGCGAGCGGCGCGCGACGCGCCGGCCGCAAAGGGCCCGCCGGCTGACGCGCCGAGCAGGTAGGACGGACAACCCCTAACCTCGCTAACACGGCTGGTCTGCATGGGGCTTGCTCCTACTAAAGTAGACGAGCTACACAAAACGCTTACTTTCTGCATGGCAAAACGCTCGAGGAGACTCTTCATAGCAATCAAGAGGCTTTCGGTGTATTGATTTTCTCTTGTAACACATCCGAATCTTACACATTCATCTACATTGTGGAAGAGTACAACAGTCCACTGATATTACTAATAATTTCAACATTAAATAAATGCGAAGAAAGTGCGACTTTCCTCGCATCGTATTCAATATGTACCACGTATCGTAGTTAGCGCCCGTGTTTCAAAATATTGAAGCATTGTTATAAAAGAAACCATTCGGAGTACTTAATTCGATGCCAGCTCGCTTTGAAAACGAAACATTCTACCAAAAGAAGCAGCAAATAACGACTCACGCTAACTTCTTTGTGTTGCGCGAAATTTACGCTGCAGTTGAACAAAAATTGCGATGTGCAAGCAGCCTAGGCCTCTCTGGGTCAGTTTCACCACAAGCATTAATACGTATTAAACCAGTACACTTCTCGTTGAAAATAGTACTTGGGTACATGTAAAAGATTCGTAGTTGGAAGTCAAGCACACTAAACACCGGCCTCTATGCGTGGTATCGCTTGTTGAAAAGTTGAGTACAGTATCTTCAAGCGGTTATGAAGCATTAAAGAGGTTCATATTTTCCGCGGGTCATACACCATAGGCAAATGAAACATCTCTTCGTTGTTTCAGTATTTTCTCTGCAGTAAATTGCCGATACGAGCCATGTCTGTGAGACTTTCGTTCAAAGTGATAAGAGGACATCGTGACTCATTGTGGTGTCCTGAACAGGCGCTGTTCTTCAGAGTAGTGTGAATAGTGGGTATTAGGAGCTGTCAAGGAAATTTAAATTTGACATACGTACATCTAGTTGGGCTACCGATTTTAATGCACTTAAAGACGTCTTATTTACATGTTCCTTTCTCATCTCATTATAGTACATTCCTAAAACGTACTAATCTTGCCTGCATACATGCCGTGGAAGTGCTAACACGACAAAATGAGATAAATTAGGGCGATACAGAAGTGTACAGGCTAACTTTCTCCTCGCGCGCTTGCATTACAGAAGGCAAGAAAGTAACAAAGTAACAAGCCCCCTCCGCTGTACATGTTACGGTGCAAATGAACGTGTTCTAATCGACTAAACGACCAAAAAGCCTCTGAAAGAAATACGGACTACAAATATGGCTTGTAGGTAATGTGGTAAATTCAATTCCACGTTGATTAGTAAATTAGAAAATGACTGAAACCCATATCTAATTATAGTTTTAACCTTCTACAGTGACAAGTGGATTTGACTTCATAAACCAGTCAGCAGTAATTGAGGGTTACCCAAGGAGGAGCAGAAAGAAGCACGTTGCGAACAAAAAGAGAAATGAGAGTGAATTAATGGCTAAGTGGAATGACAGGTGTCTGGTATCGCTTATGGAACTGAACTGAAAATAGAGTATTTTGTGACAGTTCCCTTGTATATCATTGTTGTTAACAAAATGAAATTTTCACTCTGCCGCGGAGTGTGCGCTAATATGAAACTTCCTGGCACATAGAAACTTTGTGCCGGACTGAGTCAGTAACTCACGACCTTTGCCTTTCGTGGGCAAGTGCTCTGCCGACTGAGCTAACCAAGCACGACCCACGACCCGCCTTAACAGCTTTACTTCCGCCAGTACCTCATCTCCTACCTTTCAAACTTAGAAAAATTTTCTTGCGGAACTAGCACCCCTGAAAAAAAGGATTATGTGGAGACATGGCTTCGCCGCAGACTGGGGGATGTTATCAGAATGAAATTTTCACTCTGCATGAGTGCTAGTACTGCAAGTTTCGCAACAGAACTTCTGTGATGTTTGGAAGATACGAGATGACATACTGGTGGTAGTAAAGCTGTGAAGGTGGGGTCGTGAGCCGTACGTAGGTAGCTCAGTCGGTAGAGCCCCTGCCTAGGAAAGACAAACGTCCCGAGCTAGAGTCTCGGTCCGGCATACGGTTGTTACCTGCCGGGTAGGTTCAACATTGTTCTTGATTCGAATAGAGAATAAAAGGCGTAAAACTTCTAATATTACGTGTGATACAATACGGCAATAATACACTGAAGCGCCAAATAAACTGGTAAAGGCATGCGTATGCAAGTACAGATACGTAAACAGGCAGAATACGGCGCTGCAGTCGGCAACGCCTATATGAAAGTGTCTGGCCAATTACTGCTGGTACAATGGCAGGTTATCAAGATTTAAGTGAGTGTTACAGTCAGCGCAAGAGCGATGGGACACAGCATCTCAGAGGTAGCCTTGAGGTGAGGATTTTCCCATATGACCATTTCACGTGTGGACCTTGAATATTAAAAATCCGGTAAAATATCAAATCTCAGACATCACTGCGGCCGGAAAAAGATCCTGCAAGAACGGGACCGACGACGACTGAAGAGCATCGTTCAACGTTACAGAAGTGCAACCCTTCAGCAAATTGCTGCAGATTTCAATTCTGGGCCATCAAAAAGTGTCAGCATGCGAACCATTCAACAAAATATCATCGATATGGACTTTCAGAGCCGAAGGTCCACTTGTGTAACCTTCAAGACTGCACGACACAAAGCTTTACGCCCCGCCTGGTCGGACGAGTCTCGTTTCAGATTGTATCGAGCGGATGGACGTGTACAGGTATGGAGACAACCTCATGAATCCATGAACTCTGCATGTCAGCAGGGGACTGTACAAGCTGGTGGAGGCTCTTTAATGGCGTGGAGCGTGTGCAGTTGGAGTGATATGAGACTCCCGATACGTCTAGATACGACTCTGACAGGCGACACGTCCATAAGGATCTTGCCTTATCACCTGCATGCATTTTTGCCCATTGTGCATTCCAACGGACTTGGGCAATTCCAGTAGGACAATGCGACGTCCCACACGTCCAGAATTGCTACAGACTGGCTTGAGGAACACTCTTCTGAGTTCAAACACTTCCGCTGGCCACCAGACTTTCCAGACATGAACATTATTGAGCATATCTGGGATCCCTTGCAACGAGTTGTTCAGAAGAGATCTCCAACCCTTTGTACTCTTACGGATTTATGGACAGCGCTGGAGGATTCATGGTGTCAGTTGCCTCCAGCACTACTTCAGACATCAGGCGAGTCCATGCCACGCCATATTGCGGCTCGCGGGGCCCTATATGCTGTTTCTTTGGCTCTTCAGTGTAAATCTCTTTTACCGAGCGAGGTGGCGCAGTGGTTAGCACACTGGACTCGCATTCGGGAGGACGACGGTTCAATCCCGTCTTCGGCCATCCTGATTTAGGTTTTCCGTGATTTCCCTAAATCGTTTCAGGCAAATTCCGGGATGGTTCCTTTCAAAGGGCACGGCCGATTTCCTTGCCCGTCCTTCCCTAACCCGAGCTTGCGCACCGTCTCTAATGACCTCGTTGTCGACGGGACGTTAAACACTAATCTCCTCCTCCTCCTGTAAATCTCTTTGGTATAGCAATGCTTAATTCATCAAGCGAGAAATTTAACGCAGAAGTACTTTTCAATTTGCTCAACGAGAGCTTTTTTCGAAATAAATTACGGAAATTACTTTGGGGGAAAGGTAAACTTGTGTATTTTGCGGACTGATAAGATTCCGCAAGGTGTAAAGACAAAGGTCTGTTTGTGGGAAGAAAAACTGGATAGGTATCTTTTAAAATATCGTGTACTATAAGCGGTTGTAGGATTTTATGTGCTAGTCCAGAAGATAAAACGTGCATGAATAATCGTACACTTATTTAGTTCCCGTATATGACAGCAAAATAGTGAAATCTTGGCAAAAATGATTTATATAATATAAATCAGAGACTTGTAGCAATCGTTTTCTCGTATTTACTGTGTGTAGATCTTGTTGGGTCTCGTAATGCGTCTTGCGAGTCGTCGCCCGACTGTATCGTCCAACGGTGACGGCGGCGTTCGTATCTTTCATTGACAGGTCAATATTATCTCGGCAGGTCGTGTCACCGTAGAAAATGCGAGAAGTCAGAATACTTCCAAGCGCTTCTCTCACTCGCCTCGCACGCGTTATTTTACGTATCGTAAAAAGGCTGTTACCCTTAGCAGGCCCTGTTTACGTAGCAGGCACATGTATCGCCACACGCACATAATCCACTGTTTGTTAGATGACTAATGCTTCACGTATTGTTTGATTGATAAACACAGTATATAGTACGCCGTTATAACACAACGATATGCCTCTTACTAATGAAACATGCACACACTTTACGAGAGCTTAATAAGCATTAAAGAGTAGCTGCAAGTTGACCTAACGGATTTGCTAACTTCATTCTTACTGCATGTGTGACTTTCAGTAGGCTCACCGCAATTTGGTAGACACGTGAGATTTTGCTCTCTCTTTTCCAACTGAGATTAATGTTGTTGTGACAGCTGGTTAAATCTTTCTCTTTACCATTTTTTAAAAACAGTGTAGATGTTCATTCCATGAACTAACCTTGAAGATAAGCAAAGAAGGTACTGGTGCAGTTAATTATTTCATAGCTGACGGTATGACACAGATTTAAAATCTCCTCAGTATTTGTATTGTTTTGTATCTTGCTAAGGGCAGCTAAGTTCTTGAGTCAACAGTTTGGTAAGTCTTGTTGAGTTCGCGTAGTCTAACGTTTGATCGTACAACCAGGGCACAAAGGTGGCACTTACTAGAGTGTTTATCTCCAGCTATTAGTCCTATTTTCAGTACTAAATAAGTGTTTCTCTAGGGGAAAGTCATAAAAGATTTCTTTTTGCATGGTCGTATCCGTGTATTGTTGCACAAAATGAGATCGACGTAAAGTCGAGACACCGATAGTCAGAAGGAACTAGTAAAAGTTCTCGATCAATTTATTCAGGTGAAAATCGCAAGTCATTTCTCTGTTTCGCTTGCAGCTATCGCTTTCTGTTGACCTGTTTATCTGTTTACTGTAAGTCAAAGTGGAAAAAGAGAGGTAAGCATCGCTATATTGTTTGGCATTTCCAAGAGCAGGAATTGTGATTCCAGCTTACTTGAGGCGTTTTACAAAACAACCTGAGATAAAAGTCCTAAATTTTTGCTCTTGCCATCGTTACTAAGTACATTAGCTTTAAAATCGTAGACAGCAGACGCGGAAGACATCACTTACGTAAATAACTGACCTAAATTAATAATGTCGACAGGACAAAAACGAGGAGACTTCGATATCTGCATATTGCACCGGTGTATTTCTTGACAGAGAAAGTTCCCCACGATGACGGGTCTTTAAAAAAGCGACTAATTTTTGCTACGTGCCCCCAGTGACAACACCAAATTTGATGGACCAACGCCTGCCACACTGACTAGGTCCGTGGCCACATTTTCTTACCAATGACTGTTGAATGATACGCTACTTAACACGCTTTTGCATTAGAGCCGCGTGACGCACAAGCATGTGTAAGCTTATATACTTAACGCCAACATTACGGCAGTTTGCTCGTCAAGTGTCGTATGTGCACGTGACTGACGAGTTCTTGTGGAGTGATTGTGTTACTGTTGCTGCTGTGCAGGAGATGGTCGTGATTGCGTTGGAGATGGTGATCGAGCGGACCGGTGTTGGTCGATAGGCTACTCTTCTCGAATAACATCAAAACCAACGGACGACTATCAATCGTCGGCAGGAGTGGCTGAGCGGTTCTAGGCGCTACAGTCTGGAACAGCGCGACCGCTACGGTCGCAGGTTCGAATCCTGCCTCGGGCATGGATGTGTGTGATGTCCTTAGATTAGTTAGGTTTAAGTGGTTCTGAGTCCCATAGTACTCAGAGCCATTTGAACCATTTCTGACTATCAATCATATGCTCTCACTCCATTAGTGTCGTAGGAGTGTTTCGAAAGTTAGTCCAGGATATTCAACAGCAGAAAGCTTCTTCTTCTTCTCCTCCTCCTCCTCCTCCTCCTCCTCCTCCTCCTCCTTGATTGCCGCGCCCTCCACGGATCCTGAGAGGGCTACTCGCAGTAGTCCTTCCTGTTCCATCCTAATTAGATGCCCAGCCCACACCATTCTTTCCTTCATCCTTCGGCCAGTATCAATTTGTGAGTGTAGATCAGCCAGTCATAATTTTTTAATGACCTCCATTCCTGTGACTGGCGGGGTCCCTCTTTGGGTCAAATACGTTCCTTTATCTTTCTCTCGAAGACTAATAGTTATGCCGCGCGGCGTGGCCGCGTGGTTTGAGGCGCCATGTCACGGATTGTGCGGCCCTTCCCGCCAGAGGTTATGCGCTGTTTGCCGCTGCGGTCGTTGTCATAATCTCAATTTCCATCCTTTTATGCTCCTAAAAATACTCAGACATTTAAATGTGTGTATTCTTTTAAAAGCGACTTCGTCAGCTATTTTAACCAAAATATTGGTGGATTAAAGAAAAAAGTAGATTCGCAGGAAAGTAAAGTAAAAAATGTTAGCATTTTTCACCAAAATATTCCGGTATTGAAGAATAAAGTGGATGAGCTCTTGGTTTTCGATGACATTGAATATGATAATGTAATAGATGTACTATGCCTGTCTGAGCATCACATTGTGTCTGATATGGAAAAGGTAAATATCAGTGGTTATAAACTAGCTGCACATATGAGTAGAGAGAATAAGGTGAGAGGAGGAGTTGCCACATATGTCAAAAGTTATCACTTTGTAGAAAGCTTAGATACAAAAAAGTTTTGTCTAGAGCAACATATAGAAGCATGTGCCTGTCAATTTAAGCTGAAGGAGGGCTCTTTTATAATTGTAACAGTATATGGGTCCCCTTCAGGAAACTTTCATTTATTTCTGGAAAACGATGATTCCTTGTTTTGCTATCTGTCAGATAGGGGAAAGCAAATTATTATTTGTGAGGACTTCAATGTTGATTCACTGAAAGAGTGTAATAGGAAGAATGACCTGGAGGTCTTGCTCGGTTCTTTCAATTTGACATTAATTTTCCTACTCGGGTAGTAAAGGACAGCAGCACATTGATAGATAACACTTTTATAGACCAAGATAGGTTTAAAAACATAATGGGCTTTCTGCTCATGATGCTCAGCTAGTTACAGTATATGACATAGCTCCATTCAGTAATTCAAAACTACCCTCCAAAGTTGCGCGTTCAGTTAATGACTCAACAATTAGAAATTTCAGAGAAAATCTTCAGCAGTTAGACTGGGATGAGGTGTACAAGGAACCCAATGCTAATTTAAAATATAACTTATTTCATGATACACTTCTAAGAAAATTTGAAAACTGTTTCCCCAAGAAAGTAGTTAAATCTAATTATAAGAAACTATGCAAAAAACCTTGGCTTACTAAAGGAACAAAAAAAATCTTGTAACCACAAAATGGAACTGTATCTAACAACAAGAAAGAGTAATGAACCAGAAACATCCAAATATTAAAAAAAACTATTGTGCTACATTAAGAAAGGTTATTAAAAAGTCCAGAAGCATGTGCATCATGTCTGAGATTAATACCTCTGATAACAAAATCAAAACAATTTGGAATATTATTACAAGGGAGACAGGACAACCAAGAGTACAGGATGACAGCATCACCATCAAAGCGAATGGAAACTTGATATACAAGAAGCCGGAAGTCGAAAACATCTTGAATAATCATTTTTAAATGTTGTAGATAAAATAGGATCTAAATGTTCATTAGAAGAAGCAAGGCAGTTAATGGAAGAGGCCTTATCCACACCATTTGATACAATTGAAATTCCACTAGACCGGCAAGGGAACTTGCTGTTCCAACAGGACAATGCACGTCCGCATGTATCCCGTGCCACCCAACGTGCTCTAGAAGGTGTAAGTCAACTACCCTGGCCAGCAAGATCTCCGGATCTGTCCCCCATTGAGCATGTTTGGGACTGGATGAAGCGTCGTCTCACGCGGTCTGCACGTCCAGCACGAACGCTGGTCCAACTGAGGCGCCAGGTGGAAATGGCATGGCAAGCCGTTCCACAGGACTACATCCAGCATCTCTACGATCGTCTCCATGGGAGAATGCCTGCATTGCTGCGAAAGGTGGATATACACTGTACTAGTGCCGACATTGTGCATGCTCTGTTGCCTGTGTCTATGTGCCTGTGGTTCTGTCAGTGTGATCATGTGATATATCTGACCCCAGGAATGTGTCAATAAAGTTTCCCCTTCCTGGGACAATGAATTCACGGTGTTCTTATTTCAATTTCCAGGAGTGTATATTCACGAAGATGCAAAACTGGCACTTTTTGCGATGATACAAATATAGCTATCACACCCGACAGGCAAGAATTAACTGGTGAAATTGTAAACGATGTTTTTCAGAAAATCATTAAGTGGTTCTCTGCAAATGGGCTCTCATTAAACTTTGACAAAACACGGTATATACAGTTCCACACAGTAAATGGAATGACCTCATTAAATAAATATAGACTTCGATCAGAAATCGGTAGCTAAGGTAGAATATTCAAAATTTCTAGGTGTAGGCATTGATGAGGGGTTCAACTGGAAAAAACACATTGAGGATCTTCTGAAACGTTTGAGTTCAGCTACTTATTCTATTAGGGTCATTGCAAATTTTGGCGATATACATCTCAGTAAATTAGCTATTTTCATTCTCTGCTTTCATATGGCATCATATTCTGGGGTAACTCATCATTGAGTAAAAGAGTGTTCCTTGCACAAAAGCGTGTAATCAGAATAATTGCCGGAGATCATCCTGCAGGACACTTATTTAAAGAGCTAGAGATCTTCACTGTAGCCTCACTATATATATATATATATATATATATATATATTTATATATATATATATATTCACTTATGTAATATAATAGGTATACTATGCCTGAGCATATATATCTCTCTCTCTCGCTCTCTCTCTCTCTCTCTCTCTCTCTCTCTCTCTCTCTCCCCCCCCATCTCTCTCTCTCTCCCCCCCCATCTCTCTCTCCCCCCCATCTCTCTCTCCCCCTCTCCCCCCCATCTCTCTCTCCCCCCCATCTCTCTCTCCCCCCCATCTCTCTCTCCCCCATCTCTCTCTCCCCCCCATCTCTCTCTCCCCCCCATCTCTCTCTCCCCCCCATCTCTCTCTCCCCCCCCCATCTCTCTCTCCCCCCCATCTCTCTCTCCCCCCCCCCATCTCTCTCTCCCCCCCATCTCTCTCTCCCCCCCATCTCTCTCTCCCCCCCATCTCTCTCTTCCCCCCCATCTCTCTCTCTCTCTCTCTCTCTCTCCCCCCCCTCTCTCTCTCTCCCCCCCCTCTCTCACCCCCCCCATCTCTCTCTCTCTCCCCCATCTCTCTCTCTCTCTCTCTCTCTCTCTCTCTCTCTCTCTCTGTCTCTGTCTCCCCCCCATCTCTCTCTCTCTCTCTCTCTCTCTCTCTCTCTCTCTCTCTCTCTCTCTCTCTCTCTCCACCCCCCCCCCCTCTCTCTCTCTCTCTCTCTCTCTCCCCCCCCTCTCTCCACCCCCCATCTCTCTCTCTCTCTCTCTCTCTCTCTCTCTCTCCCCCCCTCTCTCCACCCCCCATCTCTCTCTCTCTCTCTCTCTCTCCTCTCTCTCTCTCTCTCTCTCTCCCCCCCCCTCTCTCTCTCTCCCCCCCTCTCTATCTCTCTCTCTCTCCCCCCCCTCTCTATCTCTCTCTCTCTCTCCCCCCCTCTCTCTCTCTCTCCCCCCCCCTCTCTCTCTCTCTCTCTCTCTCTCTCTCTCTCCACCCCCCCTCTCTCTCTCCACCCCCCCTCTCTCTCTCCACCCCCCTCTCTCTCTCTCCACCCCCCTCTCTCTCTCTCCACCCCCCTCTCTCTCTCCACCCCCCCCTCTCTCTCCACCCCCCTCTCTCTCTCCACCCCCCTCTCTCTCCACCCCCCCGCCCCCCCTCTCTCTCTCTCTCTCTCTCTCTCTCTCTCTCTCTCTCTCTCTCTCTCTCTATCTTCAGTTTTTAGATGGCACGCTTGGTTGTCACACCTTATCTAACCTCTTCCGTTTGCCTAAAATTCCAGAGGTTACACTGTTTACCGTTTCCTTAATTCAAGCCGGCCGCGGTGGTCTATCGGTTCTACGCGCTCAAAAATAAAAGTCTATACGTTAAAAAAAAAAGAATAAAAAAAGTCAGGAACCGCGCGACTGCTACGGTCGCAGGTTCGAATCCTGCCTCGGGCATGAATGTGTGTGATGTCCTTAGGTTAGTTAGGTTTAAGTAGTTCTAAGTTCTAGGGGACTTATGACCACATATGTTGAGTCCCATAGTGCTCAGAGCCATTTGAACCATTTGAACCTTAATTCGAGACCAGTTGTGATTGATATTAGTCTCCCACCATTTCTTCACATTTACTTAGGTTGTCTGCTAGTGTTGACTCGTAATGCTATTAATCTCTCTTTGTAACTACAACATAATGAATCTTCTTCAGTATAAACAATTCCTAGTCTGCGCTACATAGTGTACAAGCGAAGTAACGGGCGTTGACGCTTCTATCCAAATCGCTAGCCTGGAAGGTGCTATTCAACTTGGGCGTCGCCAGTCGGTCGCGGCGCCTTTGTCCTCTTCACACAGGGGCCGCTGCTGTCGCGTTGTCGTCCTTCAGAGGGGTTACAGCCAGCTCTTCTCCATCGTTCCTGGCTGGCGTGCCGACGCTCGACTTCACGCCGTATTAGTGTGTAATTCAATATGAATAACTATTGTAGCACTTCCGTCCTCGTGCTCAGTCAACTTTCTTTTTCTCGAAGTTCAAACAGTGTGCGAGAATAATCCTTGTAGGATGGACTTCGAATTTTTCCACGCCGTATTCACACATTTAACTATCTTTCAGAGTATTCACTCATGTAAGTATTCCACGCCGTATTCACCCTTTGAAGGGAACGCTACCATCAATACCTTTTTCCCATTTTAATTTTGACGTTTCAAAGTGTGTTTGACTGTGAATCATCGTCTCGAGCTACTGAACGTAACATTTCCTCTGGAACGGACGCACGTTGATTCAACGGATTAAGATACTGAGAAACTTCTCTGGACGATGAAAGTCTGTTCTGGCGCAACAACAGCTAGCGAAGGAAATGCTTTGTGGTTCGAGATGGTTAAAGGCGACGTGAATTTCATCTGGATGGTCATTCGGATGTGATCTTGGAATGCGGTCGGTGGTGGTCACAAAATTCTTACACGAGAGGCTTCATTTAAGAAAAATATGCACACTCTGGATTCCATAGTGTCAATACGGGAAAATAATATTCGACGCTTCGAATTGTCAGCAGATAGATCCTTGACACTTTATTAAATTTCTTCTGTTTTTACTGCTGCGGCATCGTATAAAATACTGCTATAACCGACGTTTAGGCCTTGTTACAGCGGCCTTCTTCAGTGTTTCCCTCGGGGTGTGCAAATTACGTCGCTACCGGTTTCATAAGACTACAGACCAGTGACGTCAGTGAAACTGACGCAGGTCGTGGAAGGCTACGTATTTGTTATACTTGCTTGTTTTTCCCTGTCATGTTAAATATTTGGCGTCTAAAAAATGAATGTACCAGTTTCATCTAGAGATTAAACTGCAGGCGGTCATATCGCCATAATCACATCTGAGGAGTCAGTTCAGTAACCACAGATTGATAAAACTGAATACGTGATTTGAAGGTTAAACCCAACAACGACCCTGCATAAGTTAATGTTCCACAATGACAACACAGATGTCCACAGACGAGCTTAAAACGTTTTCCGAGTAATCCGGATAAGTATAGGCCATATTTTGCATCGTATAATCTGTTTCTTCTCCCAAAAGCGAAAGAAAACATCAGCACACATTGGTTGGCTCCCTAGAAGCTACTGCACCTGTCGAAATTCGTTTTGGGTACCCTTCGCGAAGCGTAAGGTGGTTTGCTTCAGAGGGTGCCATGGAAAGAATAACTTGAAGAAAGCACTCTGTCAGGAAATAGAGAAATTTCATTATTGCCTCAAATCCGTCGGTATGGCTCTCGTACAAGATCTGCCGGCACTGACTCTTCACTGTTCTCTAGCAGTTGGCACCAACATATCAGCGTGGTAGGTTCTACTGCTAGAGAACACAGAGCACCTCCTTTATTCGATATACGGTGTTTTTTAAGCACCTAATGGTCGACAGGAGAAAGATATTTAGCCACTCACCCGCGTGCAGTCTAGTGTGTGATAAAAGTTTGATTACCTAAACGATTGCTTCATGTTGGTTGTTGCTGCGGTGCTCAGTCCGAAGACTGGTTTGATACAGCTCTTCACGCTAATATATCCTTTGCAAGCATCTCCATCTCTGCGCAACTACTGTATCCTATATCCATTTGATCCTGCCAGTCGTAGTCAAGCCTTGGTTTTCTTCACAATTTGTAAACCCTAACTTGCATCCATTACCAAACTGATCATACCTTGACTCCTCAAGATGTGATCTACGAATCGAACATTGCTTTTATTAAAGTAATGCCATAAATTTCATTTCTCCCCAGTTCGATTCAGTGCCCAATTAGTTAACCGATTTACCCATCAAATCTTTGGCGTTCTTCTGTAGTTCCACATTTCAAAAAGCTTTCTTTCTCTTCTTGTCTGAACTACTTATCGTCTACATTTCACTTCCGCACAACGCTACACTCCGAACAAGTACTTACAGGAAAGACACCCAACAGTTGAATTTATGTTCGATGTTAAGAAATCTCACTTCAGAAATGCTTTTCTTGCTATCGTCGGTCTGCATCTGCATTTTGAATCCCTTCTACTCGGTGATCGTCAGTTACCTTGCTGCTCAATTAATAAAACTCGTGTACTACTTTGATTGCCTCATTTACTAATCAAATTCCCTCAGCATTGCCTGATATAATTCGATTACTCACCATTATACTTAAAGTTGTAGACAACGTTTCGCTTCTTGTATTGATCCCTGCTCCCCCCAGAATTTCAAGAGTGTACTCCAGTGACTATTCCTTAAAGCTATTGATTTCATAATCAAGCCAAGAAGTTTCCAAAATTCTCAAAAGCTTTCTCTAATTCTCCATATGTTATAAACGTTTGTCTGCCTTTCTTTAACCTATCTTCTAAAGGTCAGTATTGCCTCGCTTGTTCCGACGTTTTTCTGGAACCCAAACTGGTGTTACCCGAGCTTTGCTTCTACCAGTTTTTCCGTTCTTCTACAAATAATTTGTCAGTCTTTTGCAAGTATGACTTATTAGATTAATATTTGGGTAATGTTCACATCTGATGTGCAAGACAGGCAGCCAGACGAAATACCCTCAGAGTTCAAACTGATGTAATACATCAATTTGAACTCTTAAGGGTATTTCGTCTTTAAGTGTATCTTGCACAATACATGGAACAGTTTTGTCACGTCCGTCTCTCCCTCGGATCTCAATACTACTTAGGGAATACTGCATATCTGGGTACACGTTTTTCCTTGCGCAGTACATCTGAGGAGGTGGTGGTGTCCTCTCCTCACCGAAGATATAAATGTATTACCAAAGTTGAGGATGGGGAAAGGATAGAAACGCTACAGAAAAAATTGGCTAGTTGCTACATTTCTTCCAGTAATCCGATCAGCAACCACGGAGCTCAACCGCCATAAATTAATGGGGCATTCTGCGAGTAATTTTCATTCTCAGAAGTCTACATTGACGTGTCTTCATTTTGACCACGAGTGTGCTCGATTTCGCAGACCGATAGTCTCTTGTGCAGTTATTCAACTTTTGTTTTCCACTTTTTCCTCACTCCCATTTCAGTTAACGGTCTGTGGAAATTAGAATCGTGTGTAGTTGCTAATAAATGAAAGTAGTCGTGGCGCTCTATTAATTTTTTCAATTTGTGGATAGTGTAGGGGCCTGAGTTGAGATGATATTCCACCTTTCGCGGTCAACGAAGGACTTCTTACTCTCTTACGCAGTCTGTTGCTAACTTGTGTTTCTATCTGTGAATTAGCCAAATTGTCAGAGAATAATCCCACTTAAATAAATTACCTTCCTGTGGCAGACAATTATTGTTCACGGACAGACCTTCCACGACAGAGTTTCAGACAGAACTGAGGTCACATTCTCAGCAACAGTTACCTAAGATGTACGTGACATGACTTTCGTTCTGTACATTGACTACCGTAACTGGCAGATCGGGCCAGCAACATAACTTGATATCTTGAGTTGAAAACAAATGGAACGACAGGTTCAAATGGAGTGGCAGTTCGGTTTTACAGAGAGTACTCCTTGGCATTGTCCCATAAGGTTTGCATTTATCGCGAACATCTCGCCTAGCGGAAAAGTCCCCAGCAACTGTAAAGAATAAATAAATAAAATTTCGGGTGGTTACCTTATATAACAAGGGTAAAAGAACAGACCCGCAAAATTAGACGAATAATCTTAACGTCGGTTTGCCCCAGAATTCATGAGCAACTTCTCACATAATAAATTTCCTTGAGAGAGGAGAGCTTTTATCCGCATATGAACAGATCATTCAACCGTTTCAGAGATACAGCCAGTGAACGCATGATATCTGTCAGAAGTGAAATCATGATAACGCAACACCGAAGTAAAGATACGTTAATTTACTGGATTTCCATTCACAACCTGCGATGTAAAAATAAAAAAAAAACAAAAAAAGCACTTACCAACTGCAACACATTTTATAGTTCGCGTAGTGTTGTTACCGTTTGTTTTGAATGACGATGAATTAAGTACGTGGAAGTACTTTTCGAATGAGAACCGAAATAACTACATTCCTGGAAATGGAAAAAAGAACACATTGACACCGGTGTGTCAGACCCACCATACTTGCTCCGGACACTGCGAGAGGGCTGTACAAGCAATGATCACACGCACGGCACAGCGGACACACCAGGAACCGCGGTGTTGGCCGTCGAATGGCGCTAGCTGCGCAGCATTTGTGCACCGCCGCCGTCAGTGTCAGCCAGTTTGCCGTGGCATACGGAGCTCCATCGCAGTCTTTAACACTGGTAGCATGCCGCGACAGCGTGGACGTGAACCGTATGTGCAGTTGACGGACTTTGAGCGAGGGCGTATAGTGGGCATGCGGGAGGCCGGGTGGACGTACCGCCGAATTGCTCAACACGTGGGGCGTGAGGTCTCCACAGTACATCGATGTTGTCGCCAGTGGTCGGCGGAAGGTGCACGTGCCCGTCGACCTGGGACCGGACCGCAGCGACGCACGGATTCACGCCAAGACCGTAGGATCCTACGCAGTGCCGTAGGGGACCGCACCGCCACTTCCCAGCAAATTAGGGACACTGTTGCTCCTGGGGTATCGGCGAGGACCATTCGCAACCGTCTCCATGAAGCTGGGCTACGGTCCCGCACACCGTTAGGCCGTCTTCCGCTCACGCCCCAACATCGTGCAGCCCGCCTCCAGTGGTGTCGCGACAGGCGTGAATGGAGGGACGAATGGAGACGTGTCGTCTTCAGCGATGAGAGTCGCTTCTGCCTTGGTGTCAATGATGGTCGTATGCGTGTTTGGCGCCGTGCAGGTGAGCGCCACAATCAGGACTGCATACGACCGAGGCACACAGGGCCAACACCCGGCATCATGGTGTGGGGAGCGATCTCCTACACTGGCCGTACACCACTGGTGATCGTCGAGGGGACACTGAATAGTGCACGGTACATCCAAACCGTCATCGAACCCATCGTTCTACCATTCCTAGACCGGCAAGGGAACTTGCTGTTCCAACAGGACAATGCACGTCCGCATGTATCCCGTGCCACCCAACGTGCTCTAGAAGGTGTAAGTCAACTAACCTGGCCAGCAAGATCTCCGGATCTGTCCCCCATTGAGCATGTTTGGGACTGTATGAAGCGTCGTCTCACGCGGTCTGCACGTCCAGCACGAACGCTGGTCCAACTGAGGCGCCAGGTGGAAATGGCATGGCAAGCCGTTCCACAGGACTACATCCAGCATCTCTACGATCGTCTCCATGGGAGAATAGCAGCCTGCATTGCTGCGAAATGTGGATATACACTGTACTAGTGTCGACATTGTGCATGCTCTGTTGCCTGTGGTTCTGTCAGTGTGATCATGTGTTGTATCTGACCCCAGGAATGTGTCAATAAAGTTTCCCCTTCCTGGGACAATGAATTCACGGTGTTCTTATTTCAATTTCCAGGAGTGTATATAAAGTGTGGTACGCTGAGAATAATTACCTAAGAGAAGAACTGGGAGTTCATAATAATGAAAAACAGGTTACAGCAATTACTGTGCATGCCTGAATCTAGGATAGCCAAAACAGTTTGGCTGTACAAACCGGTAAATCGACGAAGACAGGATGCCCCCGGGAAAGTTGGCCTTACCGAGACGGAACAGGCCAAAATTCTTTAATCCGGTGCTAATAATTGTCTACTTTCGTGATTTATGTGACTTGGGTATCCATCTGTACAGTTATCTGTACATCATGAGTGGTATATTCCGAGGTAGACTGCAACCCAAGTACTGTATCTTCTTTGCAAGAAGGTTAGCAACGTCACGTGTTTGGTTGACCAACTGAAAACAACGCGTTTAAGTTTAAACAATTCTTAGGAGGTCGTCAGAACACGTTGGCTACAGTTTCCACGAACAGCTGTTTTAATTACTTTTCGTTTACTGTTGTGTATATTAGATTGTATTTTAATGATGACGTCTCGGTGTGTTGCAGTCGTGAAGATGCTGTCGGTGATGGAGCAGGCAGGTGACCCGGTGCAGGAGTTCCTGACGTCCGGGCGCACTGGCCGGCGTAACGCGCTGCCAGACATTCTGGGCGAGCATGCGGCCACCACCACTGCAGACCTGTCACACTGCTTACAGAAGCTCACCACGGCTGATCTTGATGGGAGACACCCCTCAACTTCTGGTAAACACCCCTATACCCCACCCCCCAAAAAAAAACACACACACACACACACACACACACACACACACACACACACACACACACACACACACACACACTTATGAGGCAAGGTTGGAAAGTAACACACAATAATTTTGTTACCTAAAAGTTTAGTAGATAACAAAAAAAAAAATCACAAATTAACTTACATCCATTACTTACTTTCCTTCATGGTCACCAGTGTTCACAACATATTTCTTCTGTCGTGGTACAAGTTTCAATATACCATGTTCGTAGAAGTCAGTTTGGTTGGAGTATAGTCATGGGACCAAACAGATGAACGTCCAACAGTGCAAGGTCTGGACAACGTGGGCGCAAGCATTGTCACAAACAAGTTTGATACCATCAGCATTAATGTTGTGGTGTTTGTCATGCAGGACGTAACGCAACCTAAGTTTTAATCTAGGCTGCAGCATTTACAGTGGTCCAGTGTACAGCAGAGTTCACCAATAACACACCCTGCATATCCCAGAACGCTGACACAAGCACTTTTCTAGTAGACTGAGTCTCTCTGAATTTTTTTCGTACTAGGGAACCGTCATGTTTCCACTCTATAGAGGTCTGCTTGGTTTGAAGCATGTAGGGGTTCAAATGGCTCTAAGCACTATGGGACTTAACATCTGAGGTCATCAGTCCTCTAGACTTGGAAACTACTTAAACCTAACTAACCTAAGGACATCACACACATCCATGCCCGAGGCAGGATTCGAACCTGTGACTGTAGCAGGCGCGTGGTCCCGGACTGAAGCACCTAGAACTGTTCAGCCACAGCGGCCGGCTGAAGCGTGTAGTGGTATGCCCACAACTCGTCCCTAGTGATGATTCCTTTCAGAAACTCACGTCCTGCGACATGATACGTTAAGTGACCCGAGCTTATCATTCACTGGCCCTTTTGGTTGCTTGTCAGATTCTTAGGCACACAGCGAGCACTAACTTTACAAAATTTCAGTGTCATGAACAGTATTGTACACCACACCATAGGAAATGTTGAACTGCTGCAGTAAGATTCGCAGTTGCATCTGCCGGTCATTCAAAATGCCTGCCTCAATGGCTCCAAAATTCTTCAGGGCTGCAGCTATTCCTGGCCACCCGGAGTATGGCAAATCTCTTAAGGTTTACATGACCCTCTAGGAACAATGCACACCACCTGGAGACTTTGCTATGGACAATAGTTGTCCCCGTACTTGTCACATGTTTCCCTCTGAATTTCACATAGTTTATGCCCTTACATCAGACTACACTTTGCTGCTCTTCCCATGTTGACGACAGTCACATGGATGCCATATTTGTTTCATAGTTAAAGCTTCTCTTACTAGAGCTGCACATGAAAACTAAATGCCCTCTGTAGTACCAACTTCAAACTATATTGTTGAGAAATTTCAGCGTTCCAGCTGCAGTACCGAGGAAGAAAAAAAAAAAATTGTTACTTTCTAATCCTTCATCACTGCCTTTGAAGGTGTCTACTGTGATGCACCAAAAATATTTATGCTAGACCAGTACAAATATACCTTGGGTCATCATTTTGTGCAATAACAAAATACAGCATGAGATCAATAACCGAACTAATAAATCAACTGGGTTCTGTCATCAAGTTTGGAATCTACTTCGGAACAAATGAGTCCCCGTAAAATTGAAACAGATCCTCCTCCTCATCCTCCTCCTCCTCCTCCTCCTCCTCCTCCTCCTCATCATCATCATCATCATCATCATGTATCTTATCCCCATAACAATGTCTGGCCTAAAGACCTGCAGAACAACCAAACTGGCCAGTAACAGACTGCCAGCTGCAGAAATGAAAGTTTTATGAATTATGGTTCAGAAAACTAGGAAGAATAGGTAAAAAATTAAAAAATCAGGGAAGGAACTGGACTGTACACGTCCTTGAAAATAAAAGGTGACAAGGGCCCATTTGAGATTGTTTGGCTATGTTAAATGAGTGGTCAAGGGAAAGATAACAAAACAGTGGCTACACACAAGTTGGACAGATAGGAAGACAAAGGAAGTGTTGACCGGACCAACTGAAGCAAATATAGGAACAAGAGTAGTCAACTGGGATACAGTTGAAATCAGCCTGGTGAACGACTTGGTTAACTGTGATGCCAGTTTCAGTTTGGACAAATCGCACACTGTGGCCCTCATTTGGATTGGCTCTCAAAGACTTTTCTATAGTGGTGTTCCATTTGTAGGGAATTATATTGGCAGGTTACACACATTTGATCACTAAGTCTATTTATCAGCCAGCTGGAAAAAAGTTGATGTAAACTACTTTATCAACCAGTAAATATCTCTGAGGTCTTAACTGTCTGGACTGCATGTGTCATTGGACAGCCAAGTGTAAATAGACAAAAACATATGCTGCAGCTTCAGTACGTAGGCTAATTCTGAAGATAATTGGAAGGTTTCAGATTTTATCATACAGCCTCCATTTAAACAGTGTTTAACAGAAAGTAATCAGAAACTGCCATTTTATAATTGCCAAAGCAGTTACAATCCCATTAGTATGCAGTATCAGTTATCTTTATTACACCAGAACATTCCGGGACTTAGAAATAAAGTTGATGAACTACTCATTTGTATCGATGAAATGAATTCATCTAACCAAATTGACATAATCTGCCTCTCTGAACATCAAGTGACCACTGATATAGATATGTTAGACATTTCAGGATTTAAGCTAGCTTCCTACTTCTGCAGAGTAGATATGGATGGAGGAGGAGTTGCCACATTTATCAAAATCTGCCATAAATTCAAGAACATTGACATTAAAAAATTCTGTTTAGAGCAGCATCTAGAAGCATGTGCAACAGAAGTAGAGTTCCATAACAGATCCTATATAATAATAACTATTTACCGAGCACCTGCAGGAAATTATAATCTATTCTTAGATCATCTAGAAGCTCTTTTGGGTTATTTAACAGAAAGAAACAAAGAAATTTTGATTGCTGGTGACTTTAATACAGATTTTCTAATGCAATCTTCCAGCAAACATTCACTGCAGTTAGTAATGTTGTCTTTTAATCTAACTCACACTGTAAACTTTCCAACTAGGATCACTAAATCCTCAATAATATATTTTTATAGACAAATCAAAGGAACAAAATCATATCATAAAACTAGTTATAAATGGACTATCAGATCATGACATGCAGCTCCTTGTTTTAGATGTAAATTCTAAGCAGATTATCAAGACTGCTAAATCTGAGTACAGATATGAACTGGAAAGATGTTTATAATGCTCATGACATGAATGGAAAAATATAACACATTCATGAACAATGTCAGTACCATGTTTGAAAACTGCTTTCCTCTAAAAGTTACTCAAATTAAACAGAAGTCTATAATAAAACCATGGATTACACAAGGAATAAAGATTTCCTGTAAGACAAAAAGGAAAATGTATCTGTCAACCAAGAATAGCTCCAGTGCTGATGATTTAGCTAAATACAAGGAATACTGTAAAACATTAAAAAAAGTAATTCAGATGTCTAAACAAATGCACTATGAGAAGAAGATAGCAATGTCAGGGAACAAAATAAAAACAATGTGGGATATAGTGTCAGGGAACAAAATAAAAACAATATGGGATATAGTGAAAGAGCAGACTGGTAGAACCAGGAGGGAACAGGAGCAAATAGCACTAAGGGTAGATGACATATTAGTAACTGATGAGCATAGTGTGGCAAATCTATTTAACAAGTACTTTATATCCGTTATTGATAGAATGGGACTTTCAGGATCAGTAAACAATGCCCTTGAATATCTGAAACTAGCCTTCACAAACAGCTTCAAGTACATGAATATATCACTCACTTCACCAAAAGAAATAGCTTCCATCATAAAATCTTTAAAAACAAAGCATTCTAGTGGGTACGATGAAATATCAACAAAGTTAATTAAGGCATGTTCTTGTGAGTTTAGTACAATTCTAAGTTACTTGTGTAACCAGTCAGTTATAACTGGGACATTTCCTGACTGGCTAAAATATGCAGATGTTAAACCTCTATTCAAGAAAGGGGATAAAGAGATACCATCAAACTACAGACCGATTTCACTTTTGCCAGCATTCTCAAAAATTTTAGAAAAAGTAATGTACAGGCAGCTGCTCAACTATCTGACCACAAATAACATATTATCAAGAACAGAGTTTGGATTTCTGAAGGGTTCTGATATCGAGAAGGCTATTTACACCTACAGTGAAAATGTACTTAATTCATTAAATAACAAATTACAAGCAGCAGGTATTTTCTGTGATTTGTCAAAGGCATTTGATTGTGTGAACCACAACATCCTTTTAAGTAAATTAGAATTCTATGGTGTCACGGGCAGTGTTGCAAAATGGTTCAAATCATACCTCACTAACAGGAAACAAAGGGTGTCAGTGCAAGGGACTAGTGAATTAAGTCATCAGTTATCATCAGAATGGGAAGAAATTACATGTGGTGTCCCACAAGGATCCATCTTAGGGCCATTGCTTTTTCTTGTGTACATTAATGATCTCTCATCAGTTACACTGCCAGAAACAGAGTTCGTTTTGTTTGCAGATGACACAAGTATTGCAATAAATAGTATGTCAAGTGTAGTTCTAGAAAGATCTGCTAATGATATTTTCATGGATATTAATAAATGGTTTAAAGCCAACGCACTGACATTAAACTTTGAAAAGACTCACTATATGCAATTCAGAACCTGTAAGAGGTTTCCACCCAACATATGCATAAAATACGAAGAAGAGCAGATAGAAGAGGTTGACAGTCTTAAATTCCTGGGATTACAACTTGATAATAAATTCAGTTGGGAAGAGCACACCACAGAACTGCAGAAACGCCTTAACAAATCTGTATTTGCAATTCGAGTGTTAGCAGACATAGGCGACATAAAAATGAAAAAGCTTGCATACTTTGCCTACTTTAATTCCATAATGTCATATGGTATAATATTTTGGGGTAACTCTTAAAGTCGAACAAAAGTTTTAAGAGTCCAAAAGCGTGTAATACGTATTATTTGTGGAGTAAATTCACGGACGTCCTGTAGAAACCTCTTCAAAGAACTGGGTATACTAACTACTGCCTCTCAGTATATTTACTCATTAATGAAATTTGTCCTAAATAATATATCTCTTTTTCCAACAAACAGCTCAGTTCATGCATACAATACCAGGAACAAAAATGATCTCCACAAGGACTTAAAAGCACTTACTTTAGTTCAAAAAGGGGTCCACTACTCAGGAACACTCATCTTCAGTAATTTGCCAGTAAACATAAAAAATTTAGTTACAAATAAAGATCAGTTTAAAAGGAGCCTGAAAGACTTACTAGTGGCCAACGCCTTCTACTCCATTGACGAATTTTTTAATAGAAACAAATGATGTATTGTATATACTCATACTATTAGTATTGTTATTTCAGCTTAAAATAAATAAATTGACATCTTCCACATCTACGAGGATCTCCTCAGCACGGATCTATGGAACGGAAAACTAATCTAATCTATTCTCCAAGTATCAGTGGAAGAATTTAGTTTTTTACAATGCAATGTCTGAAACCTAATGGATTGGTCAGTGCACATTAGAACATACAGATGCACATCAAGGAGGGCCTCTGTTTTATAAGAGTATAAACTTTGAATAATTTTCAGGCACTTCATTATCTACATCCACTTCCTATTCAAATAAATCTCCATCACACATGTCGAGAAATATTGGTGATGGTAGTTGTGGTCATCATCATCAGGATCATACATTCATTTCACAAGCTATAACCTCCACTACATTGTGTCACACTTTAAGGCTATTATTTGACAAAAAATTAATCATTGGTAACTCATGTAACCAGTATTACAGTCTTACAAAATAATAATTGTAACAAATTCAAAAAATAATTTAGTTTTATGACCAAAATGCAAGTGAACCTTTTCCTTTTTACCCCTCATTTTATCCTTCAGGGGTAATTACTCCCAGGTTGGCAACTACAGGTGTATAATGACTTTTTGACATAGAGTGCACAACACTGTCAATGCAATGGAAGATATTACCTGCTTCATTAAAAAAAAAAAAAAAAAAAAATAAATCGATGTTGCAGATAATATTGTAATTTTGTAACTTAACCTGTGTCAACACAAGCTATGAAGTTATAAAATCGCAATAAAACAATTTTTCCAGATAAAAAATGTTCCATGGGATGGAAAATAAATATTGGTCACCTGCATAGCTAAAATGTGAAGACCAAAACAAATCGTAACCCTTAAAATGTTGACTGCCACATGCATAGTGACGGATGTTTAACTGCCAGACCCACGGCATTAGGCTCTGTTGTGGCTGCTACCAACCACATGACAGTCTACTTGTTGAGTAACTATACAGACTGTGGTGTTAGCCTTTTTGGGGCATTCGAAATTTTTATTGTCAATTCATTTGTCCAGTCAGTAAATCTCAAGAGGTGCATGTGCTGCAGTCAAGGATGTCATATAGGCAGCCTGAACAAAGAAAAGGCTGTCCTGTTGAGCACTAATGTTTTTCCAGCCATCACTCCAGCAGGCCATGACTTCACACAAGTGTCTGTTGTAAAATGCAGTGCACGAGGTATCTCACTATTCATTCCCAAGACTTATTAAAGGACAAAGCTCTACTGGCCTACTAGATTGTCTCATGCTCGTGCCATTGCCAATTACTACATTCATGCAGTGCTGCATCTTAGTCACCACTTATTGAATTCTTTCTTTGCTGGGTCGTAAGTTGGTTTTCCCCTTTGTAAAGTTGATGCTATGAGTGAGTATATATCCTTTGAGCAGTTAACATTGTGCACCCTGTAAGTTCCTTGGCTGTTATCTGCAATGAAACAAGTTAACAAAAGTCAGCCAATTCAGAACAGTGATCACATTTATTCAACAACGCCACACAACATTTTTCATAATATTTATTGGATCTTGTATAAGCATGTGTACATCCATGTTGACTTGCTTTCTCTGACATGTTGCTGCAGCATGCTGGTGGATCCCTAAATCCAGCCCCTTGTTGTGACAAACACAAAAAGCAATGCATTCCCACCTTCATGCAAAGAACCACATATACCTGGAAATGGAAACATTTTAATCCTGCAAGTACCTTTGTCGTTGCTGGTCCAGCACTCCTTGGAGAAAGGATGTGGTAGAGAATGGCTTAGCTGTAGTGTAAGTGTTGTTTTCAGAATGAATCTTTCGCTCTACAGTATTGCTCTTGACACTGTGATAATTCATAACAGGACATTTTATACATTGAGTTGCCAAAAAAGTCTCATCCACTGTGTAATTGCATTTCTCACCAGTGATACAATGGATGAGCAATGAGTGTGCGCACTGTGTGTACTGTCAATCATTTTATTCATTGAGATTAAGTAATTATTATTTCAACAAGATGTGTGATGTAACGAGTGTACAGCCCATAATCCTAACATACTGAGAATATATGTATCAATGTGTTCAGTGTCAGTCTATCCAAGAATACAAACAAGTTTGTATGTATATTTGTGTTACTGTGAAGAAAATTCGAATTTTTGTGTGGCACTGAAACAGGGTCTAAGTGCTGAAACGTGGAATGAAACAAACAAGCAAAGACAAGTGGAAGAAAGCAGAAGTTGCATAATATGATTGCAGAAAAGGGCGTCTAACTTTTTGTTGGTTCTGTTGCATTTTGTTAATGCAAAAAATTATCTTTAATAAAAAGCAAGATTTTGCACTTGCTCCAATATGCAGCATGCTAGAAGAAATCTACAATGCAGTGAAGATCTTATACACTTGTATTGCAGGTCTAGCAACCTATGTCTTGCATTTGTATCTACCACCTAACTAAGCATTGGAGAAAATGGTTGAATCTTGGCCCTGAGTTAGAGAAATGGTTTAACAGTTGCCCAGAACAAATCCCTTTTCTCCAGAAAATAATAAGGACAACAGAATGTTCTAAAAATTGAGAGATGCATAGAGAGAGGATGAAATAATTTTAGCATCTTTCACTAATACAGTAAAATATTAAGAAATGTTCTGCATTTTATTAATATTGTATCACACGCATGATAACTGCTGTTACAGGAGTCACCTGCCAGGGGGCAGTTGCGAGTACGAGTACTGCTGCGAATGGGAGTGGGACTGCTTCAGATGGAGCCTCATCAGGAGTATCAAACATGGAGACTGACATTAGCCAATCTGGCAGCAATGTGCACAGTTAATGTGGCAGTTTATGAACAGTTGGTGTGACCCTGCTGTGAAAATTTTAATTTAATTTTTGTATACACCGTTGTATCAAGTCTGTTAATTTTGTGATAAAATACTTGTCAAAAGCTGCTACATGTAAAACCAGCTTCACTAGGTTGACATTAAGCACATATTGAACAATTAAGCTTAATTATTTGTATGAGACTGTGAGTGTGGTGGCAGCATCTGTGGCATATTCCTTTCAGTACCACTTCAATACAATGTTAGTTAGAAGTAAATTTAGTTTCCTCTGTTGTTTGTGGAACAGTGCCAAAACTTTATTTGAAAATAAATAAGTATGTGATGTGTCTAATGTTTTACCAACTTACAAACCAGGTAAAAGTGTTATTTGTGATGCAAAAAAGATATTGCTTGTGTTGAAAATAAGTAATTTTGTTACTGGACAAGTAAATTTTAAAAAAAATTTGTCATAATGTGCAAGTAGTTTTTTAATCTTTGTCAGGCTGAAGCAGATGCAGATGAGAAATTCAAACTAAATAATCTTATGTTAAGAATTGTGACATTTTAAAATTTGTTGACAGCATAATTAGAGATTCTTAATAAACAAAATAAACATGTATACTCCACTGTGTAACACCAATTCTAGTACTTGTGTATTATGTGATTTACCTGAGGACTTACTGGAGACTTTTAACCATTTTCTTTCCCTCACAGCTTCATTGCTGTCCAACATCAGCTGAATCAATATTAAAAGTGGAAAGAAATAAAGACAATGTTTCATATTTACTAACAAAATAGGTAGTACACTCTTCTATATACGAACTTTGACTGATTATTGGTGATGATTATAAAGCAAATCAGTTAACAAATGGTGGAAGAAACTAAGATCCATACAGTATTGTGGTAGGTCTGGGACTTACTTCCTGTGGACAGCTACCCCACTCTATGCAAACTGTTCAGGCCCTGTGCTAATTAAAAACCAGTTGTCAACTTCAGTTGAAATTGCCTATGTTAATTTCCAGAAACCATTTACAAGAAAAATTTATAAACGGTATGCTCTCCTTTACATCCCAGTACTGCAGCTTGAATAAAATGACTTTGTGATTGGCAGATTACAATAGTGGGGTTGGGGGTGGGGGCTGTGTCACTGGCATTCAGCAAGCAACACTTGACAAGGCTCTTCAGGAACATAAAAAATAGGCAACACAGCAAGAACTGATTGGCTGGTGGCTGGCGACTGGCTCCTACCACCTGCCCCACAACGTCAAGTTATTTAAATCTAAGTGTAGGCAGGCTTGCGGAAACAATTTTCATTAATAGCTTCCTTGAATGCTCATTTTATACGGATATAGATCATCTCCAGACCTGAAGGAATAATGAAATAAAGAGTAAAATAAATACTGTACAAAAAGAAAAAAATGAAAAAGAAAACCAGCTACTGCAAAAAATAGCTTGTCAGTGGGTGCTGTTAATTGTGTGGCGCACACAGTTCAAACTGAGGAAATTGACAACAATTAAACGAAATACAATCATACTGTACAGTGGTTCCCAACCTTTCTCAGACCATTACCCCTAAGTGCAATGACATGTTAGCTATTCCTCCCTTCCCCAGTCTGACTCCAAACCTGCACCCCACCGTCAACATTGACATCTACCTAAACTTTAGAATGATAAAGGATTATTGGTTTAAGGGCATTTATGGTGTCATCTGCTCTTCTGCTGCTATTGGCATTTCATTTTAGTTTGCCGTTAGCCAATCGGGTGATAGTAGACAATAGTCCGTGAGAAATTCCGAATCTCGTGACTTGTTTCAGTGTATTATATAAACTGAATACTTTTGCTTTTGACACGAATTGTCTGGGACTGACTGTTATTTATCTGCCTGTTATCGATTATAATGTTGTTCCTGATATATGTTACTGAAGGAAAACTGGCTGTGGTGACGAACCTGTTGTAGCACAGTCGGATGACAATTTTGAAAACTTTTTAGGATATTTTTGAAAGCCTCAATTTCCAAAGTTGTGGTTACACAGGATCCTAAGGGTAAAAACATTTACAGAATTTCCTGTTCTGTACGACAGCATTCTGCATAACATACTCAATTATGCCGCATTTATACATTCAATATCATGACAACATTTATCAAACAGTATTTTCTCATTGGTTCCACTATCTTTTTAATCATGCAACTCCTCATTTGTCCTGTTCACTTCTCATCATTAACCGTGCAAACAGTTTCCAACTACAGCATACAATGCAAAAGTCACCAGCACATAAGTGCACTTCTACTGACTTTCTTTGAGCACTTTCGTATTTAAAATGACAAAAGGCAAATGATATCTAGTTTTTGTAGGTGTTTTATCAAAACTCAGACTAATAAATCAGTGACACAATTGGTTTGAACAAGCTTTTCTATAGACTGCTGGAGCAATCCTCCATTCATTGCAAGTGTTACTTAAAACCACTACTTAGAAAATAAAAGTAAATATCCATATTGAGGATAGGTGCTTGGTACAAAACCTGCTTCCTGCACACCACTCCTCTTCCTAGCGACACTTGCATCAACACACTGTGCACCACCAATTAAAATTATCCAAATTAAAATGTGTGCAGAGTACTTAGTTAAGAAGCAGGGGGTCCAGCAATCAACTTTACAAAAAGAAGGCCTAACAGAAATTGGAAGACTTCAGGCTGTCAGTGTTTTGTGTGTTTCCCTTGCCATTAATACTAATATTAATTCTGGTATCCTGGTTGGACAATTTCTACAGCCCGCCAGAAGGCATGGATGTAGATGACAGCCACTAGGTGGGCCCCTATAACCTGTGAGCACTGCTGTCACCACCACAGCACTGTGTGCTGGCTATGCCTGCCACGCCAGCCTATCAGCACTCACAGTGGGCCCTATAAAGCCAGCAGCGCATGGGCTCTGAAGTCAGTCGTGTTCTGACTGCGCTCTCGTGTTGTTCATCGAACTCTGAGAAGGCATTTTCATGAGATATTTAAGCACATGTGATGTGTTTGTCTCAATTTTACTGTGATAGGTGCATGTACAGAGTACGAAGTATGCATTAGTGGGTGGACTGTGTGAGGAAGATGTTTCTACATTTGTTTCACAAGCTGTGAGCCCTGCAACATTGTTTCATATATTAGTGTTAGTGTTTGAAGAAAAAAATGTAATAATTTGTAACTTACGTATTCAGTAACGTATTCTTACAAAATTGTGATAATGCAGGACCCAGCAGAGTGAATACTAGGTTGTGAGTCACATGGTACAGTGTCACTTTTGTGCCTTCATGAAATAAGTATGCACTTGTTGCATTGAGGAAGGGTGGTTATTTGTAATATTATGGCCTCGAGTGTTCAGAGGTTTGAGGCATATTTAAAAAGTAACGAGCACCCTCATCACTGTTCAGTGACTTTCTTCACCCTTTTGAGTTGAAATGACATGATGAAGTCTCAGATTATCTCATGTTTATATGATTGCTGCAAAAACTCAGGACTACTGCATTTTGTGCAAAGAACAAAAGTCCAGGCACCAAAGCGTACAGCATACAGCAGACTGTGCACACAGTGGAGGAGGCACATAAAGCAGTTGTCCCAAGTTCTCACTCTTCTGCTGCCAGATTTGCTTAGGTAATAACAATGTCAGAGCAAACCCTTTGGCGTGTCATCTGTGACAACCTGCGCTTACACCCGTACAAATTGCAGGTCACATAGAAACTAATCAAACAAGATAAAATTGCTTGATGAAACAAGGCCTTGCATTTCCTGGAGCTTTTTGCAGCCAGCCCACAGATGTGAAACAACATACCACTATCAGGCCTATTTTCATCTAAACGGAGGTGTAAACGAACAGGTTTAAAGCAGTGGACATGACGTAGTCAAACTAATGCTTGTTGGCTGCATGAGCACTCGTGTACTGTGAATGGGTTACTGTGTGGTGCAGCGTGGCTTTGTTTGACACCATCGGTCAATATTTTTTTAGGGTATTTAGGATCATGCAGTAACAGTTTCTAGTGATTGCTCTGTCCAATTTTAAATGATTTCTCCTTCCAGTGATGTTAGACATAGTTTAAACAGGATGGGGCAGCTCGTAGGGCCCACGAGTCCATGAATGTCTTGTGGCGTCAATTAAGGTTGATTGGTTTCCAGATTTGGAGACATTCACTGGCCAGCAAGGTTGCCCAATTTGACTGCCACTGATTTCTTGTTGTGTGAATACTAGAAGAATCAAGTGTATGCTACACATCCTCATACCACGGCTGAACTCGAAACGATACATACACCTGTGAAAGGGAACCCCATTGAACATGCTGAATTGGGTGATGGAAGATTTTGTTTGCCTCCTGGAGGAATTCACGGAACGTGATGGTAACCATCTGTGTGGTGTTACATTCAAAACCAAGTAAAGAGCATACATACATATATATGGTACACATTTTTCTTTGTTTTCATTGTTTGTCAATTTGTTTCAAAATTCTGTTCCTTTTTATATCCTCTTATTCATTCTACACAACCCTGTACTAAAAATCTTTGATAAATAAGTTAGTTTTATGACCGAAACACAATTGAACCTTTCTGTTTTTATCCCTCAGGGGGGTAATTATCCCAAGGTTGGGAACAACAGATTTAATACAACAGAACAAAAGGCATAATTGATACCAATTTTACTAAGTCATGAAGCAGTGGTAGAGCACATCCTAATACATAAACACAAGATTATATATGAACATACAGAAATTCTGGCTCAAGCTTTTCAATCTGTTGGAACTTTGTGATTAGAGAAGCAGTGGAAATTAGACATGGGCTAACTACTTCAATGGACACACACATGTATGAATTTAGCAAAGCATGGATGTGTGGATTCGATCAAGCTAACAGAGAGAGACTTCACGTAGTTTACTGACACTGCAAGTGCTACTAGACAGGGAGCAGAAATGTAATCTGTAATCACAGAGGGCCCATCTCAATGTGTGCCACATCCCTGACATAATCTAGCCAATCTGATGTCACCATCTTGGCGTAAAAGGGGGGCCTCGCCAGTTTCATGACTGTCAGAATCAGCCCTGGAGGCACTAATCAAAAGCTTGGTATTTTATCTGAATTTGACACAGTAAGTTAACTGAGAACTTTTGTATCCAAGAACTCCCTCATGGTAGACTAAGTAACAACATCCCAAGTGAATCTGTGTGAAGCAAGCGCACAAAAAGGGACTGAAGGCTGGTAATGCCAAGGCATGTCTGATGTGAAGGTAGCCCCCTTATGGGGACACTCATCACTTTAGGCCTCATTCTTGGTGCTATCTGGCAGCAGCACAAGCTGGATTTGGGCAAGAAACAGTGCTGTTAGTGGTGATACCTGGCAGCATCTTTTCATGCTCCTTTTCATTGCAGATGGTGAGGTGAGATACAGGTGTGCCATATAATGCACATAACTTTGTTATGGGAGGTATTACTAGCCATCTCCAGTGCCTCAGGGACCAGGTACTCGATGGCAATGGTGAGGTAGACATGTGGCAGCTCATATAGTGGATCTGGTGAACACCTGCCCAAAGCGCCTGACACACTGGGATAACAGGAAAAAAGTAAAAATAGATTGTAGATAATACATGTTCAGCTGGGAAATACGGCAGTGTTTGTCAAGGCACCAAACAAGTTGGTTAGTTAGACTTACTGTTAATAGTTTATGCAGAGGAACTTACAATTTTAAGTTCCTTGAACCTTCATCAGCTAGCTAGAAATTCTTCTTAACAAAATCCTCAGTATACCTTAGATTAAAAAAATTGTCAATTTCAGCCTAAAAAGCTATGGCTTCTGATTCTGGAAATCAAATATTTTATTCCACAGGCACCACAGAATATATTATGTGGTTGATGTCTGTAAAATCTGTCTTATCATGACATCACTGGTTATGTTGAATTCCACACAATAAGATCAGGTGTAGGTAGAGTCTAAGGAAATTAGAGGAAAAGAACCTTCTCAGCTACTGGCCGAAGAAAACCACACGGAGAAGAGTATAAAATTGTGATTATTTTGAATGAATAATGTTTCCACTTCGGGTGCCCTTTTTTGAATCTCACTTGCGTATTATTGATTCTAGAAAATCAATTTAGTCTGTTCCTGAGAAGATAGAGATGACACACTTACTGCATCTTGTTCTAATATCTAATAAGAAATTTATAACAGGTGCATTTATTCAAAGAGACTAATGGTTGTGTTCTTATTGTGTTAATGACTTGTGAAATTTCAGTGTGTCAGTAGTAGTAGTAATAGTAGTATGTTCTGCAACTATGACAGTAATTTCATGAAAAAACTTATTATTCATGAGTGTAGCAATTACATTTTTTCACTTGTTCAAGCAAATATATTAAAAGAAGTTGGAACTAATCATTTGCCTGAGAAAAAGTTCCACTCAATATCTCTCAAGCTGGCCTATCAGCTCCCTAGTCCTGAATTGGTAGAAATTGGTAGCCTTTGGAAGACTTTAGCCAGTAATAATTTTCTTTTTGGCGGCAGCCAGCATTACCTAGCTGACAATAGTATGGAGTTAGTCGTTGTTGACTGTTGTGTTACTGTAGTGTGTGTCACTCTGTTTAATGCTGTTTCCTTTCCTGGTGATAAGTGTACATCTCTGTTGCAGTTAGGATCTCTATTAAACAAGTCACTACACAAGACAATTTCAGTTTTGATTATGAACAACATGTAAGAGATGTTTACTTCCATGTGTTACTTATGCTTTTGTGGAAGCATGAGCCACAGATTAAAGTGCCTACACTGTGGGAAGCAGGCAGGGCTTGTCCTCCATGTTGTCCCCGCACTTTGCAGTCTATGTGGACACCAGGATCGCTTCCTCCACTTGCCACAACTCTCCTGTGGTATCGACCAACTCACAGTTAACACATTGTACATCAGATGGCAGCTGTCTAAGGTATCATCCAGGTTCATAATATAAGTAGTATTCTGTAATTTGGCATAACTCAGATAAAATCTGATTATTCATCAATTTTCAGTGTGTGCACAAGACTGATTTATAGGCAAAGTGTATTAGGTCTGTGTGGAGCCTTGAACATAATTTGTACTTTTCATACATCTTGTGATCACTTATGATGTGTGATATTTTTGGGTCTTTCTACAATATTTCAGTACTGTGTCCTTCAGAAGGCTTCTTGCTGTATCAGTGTAGCAAATCTCAAGTATACCTATTGTGTATTTAGTTGGCAGTCCTTTCTCTGGAAGCCTACAGGATCTGTAAGCATATTTTATGTTTGAGGGAGGGAGGGAGAGAGAGAGAGAGAGAGAGAGAGAGAGAGAGAGAGAGAGAGAGAACTGTAGTGAAGTATGGAGGAGAAGGGGTCTTCTCATGCAAAATGGAAAGGATGGGGGAAACCCCTCCCACATTACTAATTATTACAAAGTGTTGGTGTGGACAGCAGTGAAAACTTGTATATCTTCACTGGAACATGGCTGTGGTGCTGTCTAAAGGTGAGCAGCTATCAGCCAGTGTTACTCTCAGACAAGGGTGTATAAGGACAGTGTTTGCATTCATAGCCACAAAATGGTAAACTTTGTGTGTTACTGTATAATCAGGCATTTACAAGGGCTGCATAAAGGTTGATCCGTTCTGATTGTAATGAATGACAAAACATGTTGATCAAGCACTTCTTATCATTATTGCATCAAAATTCGCAAATCAAAATAAACATGTTCCCCATTTAATGTATAAACTACTTGGCTGTTTGGCAGTGCATGTACAGTGGGTTGATGACAGATGAGCGACTTACTGGCTGCCAATGAAATATTAATTTATGTCAAAAATACTACAACTAACATGGTCATGTTCAAGTACAGAAGAGCACTCAAGAAAGTACAAAGATCCTTACCTCTTTCAACCAGCTATTCTGTCGAGCACTAACCACATTTTTCATGAAAACAGATAGTGGTCGCTGAAAAGCATGCAGTACAATGAGTCAGTTGAAGCAAAGCATACACAGCACTAAGAAAAGAAAATGTACAATGTGTAAACATAAATACACTGTTCACTATAGGTAAAGGAAATAGTTTGTAGATTGGTCACTAAAAACCTCTTGGGGTACACGAATAGTGACCCCACACTCCATTCCGTCATAACCAGGGTGTACTCCTTCAGTCTCGCTCTACTGTGTTGTGGCTCACTGCCACTGGGTCCAAGTCTCTTTTAGTTGACACCATTTAGGCAACTTGCGTGTTGGTGATGATGAAATGATGATGACAACACAACACCCAGTCCCAGAGTGGAGAAAGTCCCTGGCTCAGCCGGGAATTGAAACTGGGTCTCTGCTGGCATCCAGCCATGTTGACACTACAGCAACTGAGGCGGATACAGGTGAACATTTACGATAGGATGAGTATCCATCATCTCCCATTATCGTTTGCTCTAACAATCCTATTATAGAACACTGGTCATTTACATGCAAAGAAAGTTTTTGTTTGGTTCCCTGCAAGGACTGTGAACTGTTTGTCTCTGTATGATATCAAACAGTGTTGGATCTATGTTATTGTCCAGAAATTAATCACTTACACAGGTCTGCAAAATAATATTTTTTGAAAGTTGTTTGAAATTTGATAACTGACTTTTATGTATTTTTCAGCACCGATTTCAAAACTGCAATCCATTTGTTTTATCATGTCAGGTTTTCTCACAAAGAAGGGAGTATTTTTGGGTATAATAACAAAATTTAATCAATTTATCACATTTTTTATTGTATTTATAAATCATGTTCTAAACTACACTTCCATCTCTCTTTAAACTCAGTCCTTATAATAATGCTTTCACTTTCTGTCGAAGCTTCTTTTATTGCTTTTCCGGCTGTGGACTCGAGGATCATCTCTTTTTATCATCCAGCACTAGTTCGTTATCATGTTGATGTTCCATCTTCCTTGATATCTTCTTTCCATTTCTTTGATGTCTTGGTGGAATCTTTCACATTGCACTTCACTTACATCACCAAGGTTTGCAGGGAAGTAGTCAAATGTGAGTGGAGAAAATGAACATTAATGCTCATGTTACAGCCCAGCTTCTTAAAGTTTTCAAGCATGTCTGCGACGATTGTCTTGTAGTTTAAATCTCTTCTGTTTCCATTTTGTCCACAAAGTTGGGATCTGTCATTAGCTTTCTAATGTCTGGTCCGACAAAGATTCCATCCTTTACCTTTGCCTTGGATAAACCAGGAAACTGTCCACAAAGATATCTGAAACACTCCCCTTCTTTTGGCACTGCCTTAACAAATTGTTTCATCAGCCCCAACTTAATGTGAAGTGGTGGAATGAACACCTTTTTGGGATCCACAAGGCTTTTCCTCTCGACATTTTTAACCCCTACCTGTAAGGTTTTTCTTAAGGGCACATAGTGTCCATTTGTGGTCTGAATAGCAGAGTTTGCTTAAAACCAGTTCAAGGTTTCCATAACATTCTTTTAAGTGAACCAAGTGTCCAACTGGTACAGAAGCATATTTATTGCCATTGTGTAGAAGTACTGCTTTAAGGCTTCTTCTTGAAGAATCAATAAAGTCTCCATTCATCAGGAGCTTATTCTACTTTGAAACATGCCACAAGTCCAGGAACATCACCACAAAACACCAGATCACCATCTTGAGAGAAGAAAGATACAAACTCCTCGTCCCTCGATTGATACCAAGAAAAGGATGTACCCGGAGCCAACATAAGTTTATCTTTCAATCTAGATCCTAAAACCTCTCCGATTCTTTAGAAAGGCCTAGGTCTCTAACTAAATTGTTCAGTTCAGATTGTGAGAATGGAATGGGACTGGTTATCCCAGGATCGTAGCAATCTCTGTCTTCTTCACTATCTCCTTGCTGAGCCAATGGCTCGTGATCATCTATATCATCCAAAGAATCTGGAGGAGAGGGTACTGGTACTTCAGGTCCATGGGGAATAGGGTGATTGGCTGATTGAATGTTAGGGTAAGAAATATCCTTTTTGTTTTTCAAATTGAAACCTCATGTGTTGCAAGAACAAAAATAGCAGTCATCACTATGATTTTTGGGCTCCCTCCGAACGATTGATATTCCAAAACGTAAGGACTGCTTTTTACGTTGAAACCATTGCCTCAGTTCTTCAACACACACTGAACGAACTTTGTGTGGGGCCCAAGACTTATCTTGATCGCCTTACTTTATACCAAAATAGGCGAAATATACTTCTTCAACAAAATTGGAAATGTTTCTTTGATACTTTTTAATGGTATAGCTACCACAAATGAAGCAGAAGCAATCTGGCGAGTTTATACATCCTCTGGTAGCCATTGTTCATTGTCCATAAAACAACTTCACAACACAAGAGAACAGCACTTTAAAGCACTAGTAACAACACGTGAACAGCACAGAGTGAAGAAGTACTGTGAACTGAAGGACAATGGCAGCAGCTCACTTTTTGGTGATGGTGGGGAAAGGGGCAGTGCGACACAGACACTGGCATGAAAATACTGCTGGTTTCTCCTAATTACTCTTTATTTTATGTATATCTAGTATAAAAATGGCTAAATAACAGTTTATGGAGATCCTAAAAACCAAAATTCAAACTCACTAGAGTGCTGAAATATCAAAAAAAGCTAAAACAGACAAGCAGTTTGTGAAATAACTGTACATGATGGAATTTTTTCACTATTTTTCCCAAAATCAGCATTGAAGCACCATAAAAATCACTTAATAAATTTGAAACAATTTTTATGTCGCAGACCTGTGTTATTAGCCTATTGACATTGTTGGGATATATTTTTCCTTCCAGCCACAGGATATGTGTATCAAGCAGGCCATGGTTTTGCCGCTAAGTGCTGTACATGTAGCACAAAGCTGACTCAAAAATGATCTCTTTTGTAATCATGTTGACCAGCAAGTACAAAAAGTGGCTCTGATCACTATGGGACTTAACTTCTAAGGCCACCAGCCCCCTAGAACTTAGAACTACTTAAACCTAACTAACCTAAGGACATCACACACATCCGTGCCCGAGGCAGGATTCGAACCTGTGACCATAGTGGTTGTGCGGTTCCAGACTGTAGTGCCTAGAACCGCTCGGCCACCCAGCAAGTACAATTTCAAGTGGAAAACAGCCAGTATTAAAGCGTGTTACACTCATTTGGGGGGAGGGGGGTTCCCCTGGGGACCGATCCACACAATAATCCTGGGTTCACTGTGGGGCGGTGGCGGGGTGGGGTGGGGTGGGTGGACTGCTCTAGCCTGTTGTGGGGTTGTGAACCACTGAGGGCTACCCCACCCCACCTCGCCGCTGCCCCACAGTGAACCCAGGGTTATTGAGTGGATCGGTCCCCAGGGAACCCCCATCCCCCCAAACGAGTGTAACTCCAAATGTACGTATATGTGGAGACAAGTGTTTGTGCAACAATCGCCAACATAGTGTAACTTAGGCAGAATAAGGGGAACCAGCCCACATTTGCTGAGGTAGATGGAAAACTGCCTTAAAAACCATCCAGAGGCTTGCTGGCACACCCAACCTTGACACTTATCTGCCGGGCAGATTCATGCCGGGGACCGGCATGCCTTCCCGCTTGGGAAGCAGCTCGTTAGACCCCGCAGCTAGCCGGGCAGGTTCACAAGATGTAAGTTAGTTTTGGTATACTAAATTAAGAAATTACACTTTAATTTTTTTGTTTATGATATGTTCCACTGAATATTTGTCATTTTTATGGAATGTCATATTGTAGTTTTTATTAAAAATGAATAAAGAGACTTAACAGACAATGATTAAAGAACTTCACTGTTTTACCTGCTTGTGCAGCTGTTGGTAATTTGTTCTGTTCTGACAAATCAATCAGTGGAACCGTGTTATCCCTTCATCCAGTGAGAAGCAGCATTCCGGTCTTTGTTGTGGCTCCAGTAGTAGCAATAAATTGTTTTTGTTGAAATGCAAGGTTTCTTTATTGTGAGCTGAGTTGAGATAGATGAAAGAATGAAAATGATGCCTCCTGTATGGAACCGTACTGACTGGTCACCAATTAAATGGAGTAAGGCAGTAACACTCTGTGAAGGAGGTTATACATATGCAGAAATAACAAAAAAGTTGGGTAGAAGTGCTACAAAGTCAGATGTGAGGAAAGTTTGTATCTGGTACAAATAAAATGGGTCAGTCAAAATTGCTCCAAGAACCAGCAGAAAACCAATACTGACTAATCAAGATTGTCATAGACTCTGTCATCTTCCTCTGCAAGGTCGTCAGTGCACCACAGAAGACATAAATGCAATCTTGAAGACTTCAAGGGTTGAAGTTTCTGATCAAATCATTCGACAGAAACTTTGCGATAATGGTTCATGAATGAGGACTGCCTTATCTGAACAAAACGTAGAGTCATAAACTTGTGCAATGGGTGTTATTGCCTCAGTGCACCACAGCCACTAAGAAGCATCCCATCAGTGTTGTTGTGTGTGGCTGCGTGGCAAGTTGTGGCATTGAATGTCTGGCATTATTGCAGTGCAACATTATCGCAAAAAAGTACTAATATATTGAAAATAATAGAGTCAGAACAGTCATGGTTGTGAAGTTATTTTTATTTAAAACTAATGCATTTTAGTGTGGTTAGGCATTGTCATAACTTTTCAACTGTGACTGTTTTATTTTCAATATAACCATGAAAACCATGTATCAGGTAGCTGCTGGTGGAATGGAGTGAATGTTTAAAAAAGTATGAAAGCGAAGTCTTAGAGTTGAACTTGCTGCCCTCTACCTGCAATTTGAAATAACAATCAATACATCTTTGAGCAAGACAGTGTGCCATGTCATAACACAAAAATCAATAAGAAACAGTTCAATGATCATTAGATCAATGTGTTGCCTTGGCCTGGAAATGGTCCCAACCTAACCCAACTGAGAAATTGTGGTCAAGGCTTAAAATCATGGTTTCACAACAGAATCCCAGTAAGAAAAGGGAGCTCTTAGATGATGATGTTTGGTGCGTGGGGCGCTCAACTGCACGGTTATCAGCGCCCATACAGATTCCCAACCTTTGCTCGGTCCAATCTCACCACTTTCATGAATGTTGATGACATGATGAGAACAACACAAACATCCAGTCATCTCAAGGCAGGTGAAAATCCCTGACCCCGCCGGGAATCGAATCCGGAAGCCTGTGCTCGAGAAGCGAGAACGCGATTGCGAGACCACGAGCTGTGGACATGGAGCTTCTAGAGACCATCGTCAGTTCGCGGTTCAGAGTGATCAAACCAGATCTTTGACATTTGGTGGACTCGATGCCACACAGAGCCGAGGCAGTTGTTAAATCAAAAGGATATCCCACAAACTACTAAAAAATATTGCAATAACTTTTGTACTAAGTAGTAACATTCTGAAATTGTTGGGTTGTAAGTATTTTGTTTGATGTTCTCAAAAGTTTTAATTAAATTTATATATTTGAACTTTATTTCCCAAATAGTGGGAATTAAGGCATGCTTTTTGTGTATTTGTACTGAATGATATTGTATATTTCCATTAAAATAAACTCCTGAATGCAATATTCAGTGAATCTCTACAAAGTGTCCAGAATTAATGGCACTACTGTAATCTTCAGCACATAACTGTCCCTGGTTGTTGCATCTGTACAATAAGCACTCTGTCTCAATTTTGGCATAAATATCAATGATAAACTGGCTGAACAGTCAACGAAATCTTTGCAAGTAGACAAAACGATTTCATCTTATTTACAGCTGGTGAGCATAAAATTGTTGGGATTTTTTTATGTTGGCAGCAGTATTGTAGTAATGATGACCAGATTTCAGCATAAGGGTGACAGGTTGTCTTCCCTTACTACAATCTGTGCATCAGATTGAACATTCTGATTAGGGGCTGTCCATTTGGCCACTGCTGCAAGTGCTGTAGATAGTTGCCAACTAGGGCTGCCAAAAGTTCTGGAGCTCTTGCAGCAGTAGTTCACACATTGAGAGCAAGCTCAGTCTGGTTGTGCCTAGATCTAGCTCTGGGATACTTATGACTGTGGCTCCAATCAGGAACTGACCTGGGATGACAACTTGGGGATCAGTAGGTCCACAAGACAGTGGTGTGAGAGGATGAGAATTTAAGCAAGCAGTAAATTGACAAGTCAGTATTGTCAGCACTTTGTATGTTGGACATAAGGTTCCATTCATTCATTGTGTGTCATCTGAAGGATTTCACTCCTGCATCTCATATTCCACCAAAGTGTGGTTATACAGGAAGAATACTGTGCCAGTCGATGACTTCTTTGTTCACAAAGGTTTTGACCTTGCAGATAATTAATTTTTACAGCAGCTTGTACCTCATGGACTGAAGATGAATGCTCACAGCAGATTGTACATCATGGAGTGATAGTAAATGTTCACAGTAGTTTGTAACTAATAGAGCTCCTTACTTGTTCCAGCAAAATTTGTCTTTGGGCTGATAGGAGTGCTTTAGCAGTCATGTCACTAACTACCTCCAGATGCTGTACTCATGTCACCAGACAGAGAAGTAGGACAACATAACACTTTTCTTATAGTTTGGATTTCTGTGAGCTGGATTTTGACATAGAACAGTCACTCCCGCAGTTGTAGAAAGGCCTCACAGTTTCTAGACTTGGACACACAAAGTCTCCCACAAGCTACCATGCAGGCTTTGCCTTTAGTTACTGGCATGTCGAGCACTGATGCACATAATGTCAGAGGGCGTTTTGTCTGTTTGGTATCCAGTATTGCTTCCCAAACGTTGTACGCAGCAGTTGAAAAGTGGCATGGGGAAGTTGATGATGGCAGTACGAGGTAATGCTTCTCCTCACATGACAAATCAGCATTTTGTAGCCTGCTTCCAAGTAGTAATCTCATACAATCAAGGACAGGATGCAGTGCTTTGAGCTAGCTTTTCTCATCTATTAGCTTGTTGTCTCCCAGTGGGTTGATTTCCCTTGCATGTGTGGCTTGTTCTGCTATTCTGATGCACCATAGTAAAGTGTATTGCAATTCATTGAGAGTGTGTTTAGCAGTTACTCTCATTTCTATTGTAGTCTTGCAGTTATTAACGAACTGAAATAGTGTGTCATTACATGCTGCAATTGTGATAACTTTGAAAATCTACCGATAACTTAATCTTGGATTGCTGTGCTGGTGTAAGACTTAAGCTCTTTTTTTCTGGCACCTCCTGGGTATCTAATATAGGCTATAAAGTGACGTCTTTTTTAAACCAGGCTGCTTTCCTTGAAAGTGTGCTGGAGACTCTTTACAATGCCAGATTAGCTGCATTTCACATTGTAGATATAAAATTTCCTGCCACAGTTCCTGTCATTTCCTGTATCTCAGATAAATGTTCCCCATGAATGTTTTCCATCACGTAGGTGGAACTGACAGTCGTGAAAGCATGATGGATGATCAGTCCACAGGTAAGTTTGTTCATTGTCTGTAACCAGCGAGTTAAGTGTGCTGCATTGGTGCAAGCAATACAGCCCCACAGACCTCCAAGTAAGGTAACAACAGCTTTTTAAGTAGAGACAATCATGTTTTGGAGCTTAATAGTTTGGCACATGACTTTATGCTGATTAGTTGATCAGATGTACATACAACAGTCGTACACCTTCTCTGAAGCATTGCAGAATCCATACAGTTGATTACTGAAAGGTGTTCTCTCTTTAACAACTTTGTGATCAACACAAATATTCTCTGCTGTACAAATCTTACTGTGTGTTTGGGGGTTGGGGGGATGCTGCCAAAGATGTTTCGAAAATATCCGCAATGCTATCGCAATGGGACTAATTTATCAAACCGAAGGGTTTCTCGCAACTCTGAAGGGATGTTTTCCAGTAGCTATGTCTGTTGCTGCACCATATGGTGTTCTTTTTAGTATTTATGAAGATATAAGTTTAGGATGATTAAGAATATTGGGATCCTCCAACACTGAACTGCTAATTCTTGATTCAGTATTCAGACAGAACCATGTAGATTAAATAAGATGGACTTCTTTTCTGGGACAGCTGTTCCTGTGTTGGACTCTGCAGTCTTTGATGTTGTTGACTTTCTAATAATTAACAGAAAGTACTTCCACTGAGCACTGTTATAATATGCCTTCTGTTAAAATTGGCGAATATGAAGGAACACTGTATATACAACTAGCATTTCATACATTCAATATGATTTTTCTTTCATGAACTCTATCTGACAGGACTGCATAACAGTTCTAGCACATTTTACAAATAATGAGAATCTTTGTTGGTTTCCTTGCTTCTCCAACCTGGGACACTGCAGAACAGAATAACTGCCAAGGCAGCAGGTACCACAACATGCACGAGCTCACCATTGTTGTCACACCTTGAAGACATTTGGTGCCTGTCCATACCAGTTTAGATGCGCAAGCAATACAAAAACTTGCAAACAGTTTGTGATCTAAAACTACTTAACTAATGAAAGGTACTTTTAACTGTCGTGATCAACATTCATCGGTTAGGCAGAAATTGGGTAACGTATCGCTTTACCATAGTGATATATTACAACACAGTCATATCTATAATTATAAACCACCTTTCTTCAACAGCTTTGTGACATTAGGCTGAACCTTGACTGTAGCCTACTATACCACAGCTGCCATCGATATAGAAGTCATTAGCAAGAACATCTGTAGTCTTGCTGCATTCACTCTGTCTTTTAACCGATATTCCTGAAGCAATGCATATAATATCACTCCACAATATTCAGTGATAGGTGCGATCTTCATCCAGTACCAGAACTTGGAGATACCGCTTCTCTACCTCACCTCTGGTAGCAATGCGATGCGTACAGAAACATAATTTTATGCAACACACATCCTGTTGAATGGTTGCTCTGACCATTAACAAACTGTTCAGTGACAAATTAGTGCTTGTTTTGGCTCATCAATCAAACACTACTATTGTTTTGGTAGCTGAGCTGTCTTCATTAATAATTACTTGATTGGGCATGTAATTTGAAATGACAGCAGATGTGTCCTAAGTCTTCATATTCACTCATAAACTTGGTGTAGCTCTCCGTAAACTTTAGTTGCCTCACTAGTTTCTGTTCAGTTTGAGAGAAGTGTTTTGTTGCAGTGTGGAAAGAGTCACCTAGCTGCTGACTTGGCTCTTCGTGAGATGGAAGATGAACAACAAATCAGCATATAGAATCCTTCGTTGTGTGTTCCATGAAGTGCTGCACACACAGTTCCTCTTATTTCATCATTGTAATGTGATTTGGCTCTTCTATCTCCCAAGACTTTCTTTCAGAGTGTTTGAATGTGTGTGTTCATTTTTAGAAAGCATAACACAACATGTCACTGTCATGAACTGGTGTCCTCAGACATTTGATGCTGGCCTGAAGTGATCCAGCCTAGCTCTCTCTCTTGAAATAAATGATGATCATCTCCTCTGGAGACAGCCATTGACAAGCACGAACAAAATTCTGCTCCTTGTACTATGTCAGTCCTGCCAGGTGCCCAAAACTGTGGATCATTTGGCATGTTACACCTACTGGGCTCAATTGTTTGTTCTGGCAAGATGTCAGTTATCTTCAGTAAAATGAAACCTTTGACAGACAACATGAAGTTGCTTGTTAGGAGCCCACTTGTACAGACAAATGGTGTTTCACATCTGAGAGGTTTTCACCTATTCCTCCCACCTATTCTTTGACCCAGTACTTCTGTGTGTTACATATGAAGCCTGAGACATGCATATATTTCCGATATGAAGCATGATTACCATCCAGAAACTAATAGAGTACAACAAGTCTGCCATTTGTCACAGCTACTTGCGACTTCATCTTCACTGTTGCAAAAAACATGCATTTGTCAGGTCTGACCTTTAGTGAACAATAACTTGATCTGAGTTTGCCATTGTGCTCCTGATGCATGTCACTGAGTAATCCTTCCTTGTCCCACCTTGTGTATATTGTGATCCTGTGTGTAGCATCATGTGATGTTTTCTTCTAGTATAGCAGCTAATGGATTTGCAGTTAACAAGCCCTGTCGTCAAAGTTCAGACATTTGTAGTCCAAACTTGCACATCACAACATGAGAGGCTGGTATCACATGACACACGCAGCACTGGTAAGTGGCCTAAGTCTGTCTTGAACACCCAAACCACTTGGCATTGGAGGCATTCTGCTGTTTAATGCCATGTATGCCGCGATGTATTCTACTGTATCCTTGACAGTTTATAATGATTTGCATTTGTTTTTTTTAAGAAAAGTAAGTTCCTTTGAATGTCCGAATCCTGTTCAAACTCGGACTGGATTCAAACTCTTCTATGAGGAGGAGCTGTGACATAATTATGTCTTGCAAGGAGGCATCTAGCTGTAATGCTAGCACACTGGTTGTGGCATCGTTCAGCAGTGCATGAAGTTCGCTTGCAGATAGCTGCTTTTGTCATTGATGGCATAGTTAAGTTTCTTTAAATGTGCCAGTGCAATCAATCAAGGATTGTTATATCTGTTACAAACCAAATCAAAAATTACCTTACATTTAACCAGTAGTAGATGAGCAGTTTCACTTGTTAATGAAATAAGTAACTGATGAAACTTAGCAGTGCCCTCTAGTTCCTTATTATTTACGACAAGACAAAACTGTGTCATAAAAGTGCCAGAACTGCATTGCGTCAATGTTACACGATGGCAGGTTTATAACTGGCAGCTTGATACTATGTTTTGGATGGACCCGAGGCAGATTCAGCATATAATACATGCTTGTCACTGCACTGGTGTGATTCAGCTAAATAGCACTTTCTCATATTTTTGAAGGTCTCTCTGTCCTCAGCATGTAGGTCTACACATTCAGAAACTTCGAACTATGACTGCACATCCTCATATTTCTCCATGATCTTCAGCAGGTTTCTTTCATAAGACTTTGTCCATTATGGAAAGCTATTGGTGGCAGGCAACAGTATAAGCAGCAGTTAGAATGAATGGAAGACAAGAAGCAGGATAGGCAGACAAGGAACTCAGCTCATACATGCATCATGTTCAATGCTGCTTTATTGAAACTCATCACTGCTGTTCAGCTGATGGTTGGTTACCACTGCACATTTATTTGCTGAACCCATTGCAAACTGACAAGGAGGACCAAAATGTTTGTGTCTGTAGACAGAAATATTAAGCTCATTGTTAGGAATTGGTTTAATGAACAACAAAAGGTGTTTCCAGATTGTAATGAATCACAAAAGGTGTTGGTGAAGCAATTATTATTCATAATTACATGAATATTCACAAATTGAAATGCACAAATTCACTGTTTAGTGAACGAGGCTCTCGCCTGCCTGGTGATGCGCAGACCACTAGTTTGCGACAGACAACCAGAAGGGGTAGCGGTCAATGCTGCTCTCCCCCGGAGTACAAGTGCACTGTTGGGTTCCCTTAGATGAGGTTACCTGCTGCCCATTGTCCCTCAGGTACGAACAATTCACTAGGCAGCACTTTCCAGTGACTGTTAAAAATAGCGATGAAATGGAGGCTAAACCTCATTGCTTGCCAGTGTTTGCTGTAGATGGCTGCACAAAACAGTGCAGGAGGACACCTTCCAGTGTGATGCACATCGTAACACTTCTTGTCAGTATTCATAACTACTTTGGTACCTGTAGCAAATATTCAAGGCTGACAATCCGTATGTGATAATGATTAAGGGGAAGCACTGAAATGGCTGAAATGATAACTGCTTGTAGCAGTATTTTGTGCTTTCATTACAATCCTGATCTCTACTTCTATTCCTCTGGTAGGATTATAGACGGCATGCTTACAAGGGAACCTCCCCATCGAACCCCACTCAGATTTAGTTATAAGTTGGCACAGTGGATGGGCCTTGAAAAACTGAACACAGATCAATCGAGAAAACAGGAAGAAGTTGTGTGGAACTATGAAAAAAATAGCAAAATATACAAACTGAGTAGTCCATGTGTAAGATAGGCAACATCAAGGATAAAATTAGCTTAGGAGCGCCGTGGTCCCATGGTTAGCGTGAGCAACTGCGGAGCGGGAGGTTCTTGGTTCAAGTCTTCCCTCTTGTGAAAATTTTTCTTCCTTTATTTGCGCAAAGTTATGATCTGTCCGTTCGTTCTTTGACGTCTCTGTTCACTGTAATAAGTTTAGTGTCTGTTTTGCGACCGCACCGCAAACTTCCAGTTCGTAAAATATTCATTGACCTTGTTATTGAAGTCACGAGCTATATTTGCTGGATTCATATTGCCCACGGAATACATCTCACGTATTTAGTGCACTCCTGTCCAAAGTAGCGAACTGTCAACTGCCAGCCAGGGAGCCTCGTTAGCAGGAATACTCTCTCTTCCGTGCGCTGTTGTCGACTGACGTCATGTGTTCTGATGTTTGTTCAGGTGTAGCATCCTCATGCTATGGCGCAGTTACCTCGCATCGGAAGGACGGACAGATAATAATTGTCTGAAAATAAAAAAAATAAACTCTTCACTCGAGGGAAGACTTGAACCAAGGACCTCTTGTTTCGCAGCTGCTCACGCTAACCACGGGACCACGACGCTACTGAGCTCACGTTATCCTTGATGTTGCCTATCTTGCACATGGACTACTCAGTTTGTATATTTTGCTATTTTTTTCATAGTTCCACACAACTTCTTCCTGTTTTCTCGATTGATCTGTGTTCAGTTTTTCAAGGCCCATCCACTGTGCCAACTTATAACTAAATCTGAGGGGGGTGGGATGGGGAGGTTCCCTTGTTAGAAGTTTATATTTTTAAAAATGTCATAATCAGGATGGGAAGTTCTGGATCTTGATGCATACTGGAGGGAACATGTATGTTGGGTCAGTGGCACTCAATTACCAGCCCTCCAGCATCACGAGAATGTAGCTGTAGCTGTTGTCGTTTATACATACTCTGAAGGAAATGTAAAGCCGAAAGCTAAATTATGATCCTTTATATTTTCTACACTGGCTGTGATATCTTTTAATATCTGTTCCACGTTACATAAAGATAACAGGAATTTATAACTGGTGTTCAGCTTTGGGTATTTTTGGCAGTGATCCAAGTACTGTACTAGTGTCAGAGTTTATCATTGCAAGACTTCTTTTTTAACATACAGTCAATATGAAATGGTTAGTCTTCTTCAGCATTTGTTGAAAGGTTGAAGTGGAATCCTTTTTAATTCCTAAGCGATACTGTTTACCAACGCGTTTGTGTGTTCCCTGTATAGAGTGAGTAATTGTGTTCCTCATATCAATGTTTGTATCCAGTTCAAGATTTTCCAGAATTCTATATCATTACTGAGAAGATTCATAAGAACTCAGTATACTCATAGACATTTTATTTGATGGAAGATGATGCTATAAAAAGTAATTAAAACTAAACGCATTTTTAAATTGAAAATGCACTCTTCCCCTTCTTGTAGTTATAGCACACTGTTCATGATATGGCTACAACCTGGTTGTGGCTATTCTTGGGATTACACAGCTACTTGGCAGTAGTATCCACATAAAAAGTTGCACACTAGATGCAGCACAGCTGATAGGAGTAGTGGCTACTTTCACACGTCACAGTTCTCACTGGATGTAAAAGGAGACAAAACAGCAATAGGAATTGACAAGCGGAATACGGCCATCCACTGTTAATTGGCTGGAATAATAGCAGTCTATTTTGGATACATTGTTTTTCTTTAATGCACATTTTCTTCCACTGACCTTTTTCATCATGCCTGGGAAGATCTGACAGTACCGTGGTTATAATTAAAGTGCAGCTACTCACGGAGGCCCAGTGTGGACTGTAATTATCATTCAGCAGTGAAACGTGGCAGGTATGTCAATGAGGAACTGATTTACACGAGGAAACAAAATTAATTCCAGTTGCACCAGGTGCAAACTGGCAATGTAAACCATTTATATGACGGTATAACATTCACACTGTCATTTGTCAAGCCATAACGCGAGTGAATAGTATGACTATCAAGAGGAGAGACTGTGCACTGTTAGTGACACTGCCAGCAATTACAGTGCCACATTGAGACTGTATTTCTGACTGAAAGGTCTGCGAGGCCCAATGTCATTAAATTGTTTAAAGATGATGGTGAAATTCAAAAACATGGGTGAGATTGGTGTGGCACTTGTAAGAGGCAATGTCCTATCCCTGATGAGGTTGCTGTTGCTGTAACTGACGCAGCACATGCCCCGGGTAGTGCTAGTGCTAGTGCTCATGCAGTGTCATGAGATTTGTCTAGCCCATGGTCAAGAGTATAGTAAGTTTTGCAGTCTATTTTACAATGTTACCTGTACGAGGTCCAGATGGTGCAGTAACTAAAACCTCATGATTCGCATAATGTCCTGAAGTTTCTGGCTAGGATCAAAGCTGATGACATATAACCGGGCAATGTTCTATGGAGTGACAAGGCACATTTTACACCACAGGGTGCAGTGAATACACAGAACTGCCGAATTTGAGGTACTGTTGAACTCCTTGTTGAGCAATTGCACTCACTGTATGAGAATGCACGGTGTGGATTCACAAACACCTTTATTCTCAGTCTGTACTACTTTGAAAAGAATACACCCAGAGGGCCTGTCAGGTGTACTGTGACATCTACACATTACCAAGACCACCTCATACAGCATGCAATTCCTGCTTTGGAAGATTACAGCTGAATGGAAACCACTGTTTTTTATGCAAGATGGGGCAGCACTTCTTGTTGCTCGTCCAATGAAAGATTTACTTAAGTCAATCTTCCACAATCTCCAGAGATTTTCAAGACACATGGTCTGCAAAACTGCCTGATACGAATCAATGTGACTTTTAGTTCTGGAGATATCTATAGAACATGTTTACCAAGGACACATTTGGTTTCTACCTGATCTGAAGGCCAGTATACAGGAACATACTGCTCAGATTAGACGGGAGCTGCTGTGAGCAACTGTTTTACAGGTGCAGCATTTTGTCAACATCTCCAGTGCTCATATTGAACAAATTCTCTAAGTGGTGGTTAATAATTAAAATCTACATTATGGCTTTCTAAGTCACTGGACTGTTTCTACGCTCAATCTGTTCCTAGTCCATCACATATTGAGAAGTTTCTATATGTCTTTCTTGCATTCACAGTGCCAGATTTGCACCTGGTGGTCAAAACTGGAACTAATTTTTTTTCCCAGTGTAAACCAGTTCCTCATTAACATATTAGCATATCTAACCAGTTTCACTGCCATATGACAATTGCAACCCACACTACACCTCTGTGAGTAGCTGCACTTCAATTATAACCACCCAATAGTTTTGAGGGCTCAGATGTTCTAAAGAGGGTGCATAAGGCAGTAGTTTACACCGTGCCAAGACAGGTGTGTTATCAAGTGTTTTGTTTTTATGAAAAATTATCATTTCATCTCACTTGCCAAGTTGGTGACATGACTTCATGTTAAATTCTTAATTCAATGCCTATAAAAAAAGTGAAGCACCCACAAAAGGAAGAGGAAATGAAATGAACCTTCATGTGTTGAGAGGCCGCATGCTGTTACTTCAGTGAATACAAAACTGCATCAAATTTACAAAGAGTTTGGCAGTAGGAACCCACTTATCAGTATAACACTGCACCTCCTCTGGTACGGATGCATGCTTGCATTCGGTTGGGAAAAGTGTCAAAAGCTGCTGTATCCTACCCTGGGACAAGCCGGTCCAAAACAGTAACTACCGTAGTCCTTCATATTGCCACTGGGAGAGTTAATATCCAAGCTGGTGTCTCACATGTTCTATTAGGGACAGATATGGGGATGCTGCTGGCCATGGCAGTACCTCAATGTAGACAGTTCATAGAGACACATGCCACGTGTGGGCAAACATTGTTCTGTTGAAAAACAGCACTACGGCACTGTTGCATGAAGGGTGACGAGTGAGGACACAGGATATTGATGATATACTGTTGTGCTGCCAGTGTTTCCTGAATCACTACCAGCTGTGACCTTATCGTACCTAGTGGCTACCCCACACCATGACACCAGGAGTAACACTGCCGAGCCTCTCCAAAATGCTGAAAGAACGTTACACCTTCCCAGGTTGCTACCACACTCACCCATGATGTCCATGCAGGTTAGTGCAGAACTATGAATCTGGCATGTATGAAATTCCGGTTGCCGTGTAGAGTTTTGTGGACCAGTTATGCTGTGCCATTCCCACGTGGACTTCTCCAAAATGGTCTTCTCTGGTGTAGGAAATTGCTAATGACTTATAACAAATTATCAAATGATGACTGAACACACATTTTCTTCAATCATCCATTTCCAGTTTATTTCATAACTGCCTTTATAATTTAGTCCATTAATACAATGCTGATATGTCCTTTCTCTATGATAACTCAAACAACAGCGCGCCCAATCTAACAGTAATATAAAAACTTTCTTACATTACGTTAACAACCATAATTTGTTTTTCTCCTAAGAGATCCGATAATAATGTCATAATTCTGGGTCCATGGACAGCATACACGATGTCCAGCAAGTAGTCGGCATTCTGCTGGCTTCCATGCACTGCAACTATATCTTTCCTCATATACTCTCTCTATAGGAACAGATACGGTATGCACAGTAGGTCTGTCGATATTTGACTCCTCTACTTTACTTAAACATTGTGAACAACTGTAGCTGATGTGAACAGTCTTCATATAGTGGAACAGGACTTGACCCACAATGTCCTGTTACACTACAAACCGGAGTCTTGACGATGGATAAGCCTGCCCACATACAGTCCAACGTCTGGCCATTGTCAAATCTGGATATTGCACATTTCAATCGGTTGACCAAATGGAAACCAAAAAGGAGGCCCTTCCAAACTCAGGGTGTTGATAACATGCCTTACACGAGTAAGAGGCATCTTCGTGTTCTTCACGGTGATCACACAACATACGACCTGTCAGATATGGTAACAACACTAACACACTCCGGTGGCTGTTCTAACAGTTACAGAGGATATCAACTCTAAATCATTTACATACTTGCCAATGGTATCTTTGTGTACAAAGTTATGTTGAAATTTGACCTAAACCTTCTGGTTGTTTCACTTTTTTAGTCAGGCAGTGTATCACACAACATAAATCCCAGATAATTATTATAATTTTACAGATAATGGAATGATTTTCACTTTCTTTTGGATCAAATTTGCAAGGTGAAATCAACTGCATTTATTCTTTGTTGGCTTCAAATCAGAAGTAATGTGTTCATCACTCATTTACCAAAAGAATACATTGCTACTCAACATGAAGATATCACACCAAGTTGCAGACAGGCACAAAAAGAGACTGTTACACACTGAGCTTTTGGCCAAAGCATTCTTCAGAAAGGAAACACACACAGACATAAGTACACTACTATCTCCAGCCATAAGCCATTAAGAAGACTGCGGGAAATCCCAGTCTGGCACAAATCTGCATCTGTTGCCATTGAGTTATTTCAATGTCCCAGTGCAGCAAAAGTCAGAAATTTGTTTTGTAAAGTTTTCCAGTTTTGTACTATTCACCAAATGAAGTTTCTAGTTTGCTGTCAAAAGCTTTTAATGTTGTATGCAATTTTCTGTATATCTGAATTATTTTTCCTAACATAATTTCTAGTGCTATTGTAGCTTCTCTTGTTCTTCTTCCAATAATCATAAGGGTTTTTAAATACTGGTACCACGAGGTCAAGTGTTGTAAGTTCAAAACAACCACCACACCAAGTGTTTTTCATTCATTAGAAACTATTTCAAGGCTATGACTAATTGCTACACCACATCCATTCCCTCAGGGGTTCCTCTCAAGAGTACACCCCACTCCAAAGTGAAAAATACACACACACACACACACACACACACACACACACACAATCAAAAAAAGTTTTGCATCACCTCGGTTCCGAGAGTTCCGGCACCTGCACAGAAAATTGGAATAGAGATCAACATAAATATCATTTCTGCCCTTTTTATTGCTCATGAAAACAGCACATTGCATGTTGTACCACCATACAGCGAGACATTCATCGGTGATGGTCCAGACTGCCGTACACACCGGTACCTCTAATACCCAGTAGCATGTCCTCTTGCATTTATGAATGCCTGTATTCGTCATGGCATACTACCCACAAGTTCATCAAGGCATTGTTGGTCCAGATTGTCCCACTCCTCAAAGGCAATTTGGCATCCCTTAGAGCGGTGGATGGGTCACATCATCCATAAACAGCCCTTTTCAGTCCATCCCATGCAGGTTCAATATGGTTCATGTCTGGAGAACATAGTCGAGCGATGTTGTTATCCTGAAGGAAGTCTTTCACAAGATGTGTAGTCCATGAAGACAAATGCCTCGCCAATATGCTGCCGATATGGTTGCACTATCAGTTGGAGGATGGCATTCACATATTGTACAGCTGTCATGGCACCTTCCATGACCACCAGCAGCATACGTCGGCATCACATAATGCCACCCCAAAATAGCAGAGAACCTCCACCTTACTGCACTTGCTGGACAGTGTGTCTCCGACGATTGTCTGGTTGAAGGCATATACGACACTCATCGGTGAAGAGAACATGATGCCAATCCTGAATTCGGCTTGGTTCCGTCTGTACCGTGCTGGATGGTGTCGTGGTTGCAAAGATGGATCTCTCCACGGAAGTTGGGAGTGAAGTTGCGCATCATGCAGCCTATTGCGCACAGTTTGAGTCATAACATGGCGTCCTGTGGCTGAAAGAAAAGCATTATTCTACATGGTGACATTGCTGTCGGGGTTCCTCCGAGCCATAACCCATAGGCAGCGGTCATTCACTGCAGCAATAGCCCTTGGGCAGCCTGAGCGAGGCATGTCATCAACAGTTCCTGTCTCTCTGTATCTCCTCCACGTCCAAACAACATCACTTTGGTTCACTCCGACACACCTGGACATTTCCCTTGTTGAGAGCCCTTCCTGGCACAAAGTAACAATGCAGATGCGAACGATCCGCGGTATTGACCATCTAGGCATGGTTGAACTACAGGCAACATGAGCCGTGTACCTTCTTCCTGGTGGAATGACTGGAACTGATCGATTACCGGACCCCCTCCATCTAATAGGCGCTGCTCATGCATGGTTGTTTACATCTTTGAGCAGGTCTTGGGACATCTCTGAACAGTCAAACGGACTATATCTGTGATACAATATGCATACGCGACATCTATCTTCAAGAGTTCTGGAAACCAGGGTGATGCAAAACTTTTTTTTTTTATGTGTGTACAAATAGGACTGCTCTGTATGGTAGTCAGTAACGACAGCTGAGAAGTGCACAAGTCATAACTAAATTTAGCAGACAGACTTGACATTAGGAAATACAATGAAAATATACTTTATTTTCTGTTACATGTTCTATTTTATAACAAAACAAATAAATGTGTAATGAAAGACTGGGAAGTATCTTTGGCTTGATGTTATATAAGCAACCACATATTACAAAAAAGGTTTAGGTAACCCACTTTACAGTTGCTCAGGTATTTATTTTAGTTGGCAATGAAATAGAAAATAATAAATTCTGCTAAAGTTGCAGTTAAAATATCAATTTAGTCTATACTTATCACGCAACATTCTGTGACAAAAAGACACTTACTGTTCTTCGAAATGCGTCATTTATATTGTTCTTAGCCGTCATCCAAGTGCACATGGTATATGATATGAAAGTGCAGGAAGTTTCATTTATAACCATTCATTACTAAGTTTGCAAAAGGCTCTATGAAGCTCAGATGGCTGCAGCTAGTCCAGTATCTTTACTAATGATAGCAGTAAGTGAGTAAATAATTGTATACAGTAGCTCCCCCTTTTCACAACAATGGTACTTAAAGTATACCAGCAGTAATTGCTTCACGTTGCAGATCAGCTAACTGACGACGTAATCTTCCAGCTTCCAAGCGAAGTTCTGCCTCCCTTTGTCGCAGTTGAGTTATCTTCCGCCATGCAGCTTTTTGTGGTCCTTGATCCACCACCCATCGAAGATACAGCTCAGACCACAAAGCCTGTAAAAATGTACAATGACCATATGCAGTTAGTATAAAAAGATCTAAAATCTACTAATGGGTACAGCACTGGGCAGAAAAATGGAGTTAGGATTGATTCGATTCAAACAAAAAATAATTAATCTCTCTGCACTTCACTTTCTATTCTCACGTCAAATATCATTTGCTGCCAGCGCACAACACACAATGAACCTATAATCATAAGCTTGTGTAAGAACAAGGAAAGAAATAGATTTCATGCTACTAGGTGAGGGGGGGGGGGGGGGGACTGAGTAGTGAGGAAGGAATTTGAACACACTTCCATAATTTTGTGCACTCTTAATATGTTTCTTCAGCAATTAGCCAACTGAGCTAGCACAGCAACATTTCAGAACACAATCAACTTTGCTCTTCCTCTTGAGGTTTGTGTCTTTGGCACTCCTTAATTTTTACTCATAATGATGAACACTGGCTCATTCTGATGGATGTCAGAACAATGGAACTGTTGGTATATCTGTTGAGTCATGTTCAGAGTGTGATGATTAATACTAACCTCCCAGCTGTCGTCCTACTTAATACCTCAACAGCTTATAAACTATAGCAGGTTAATGGTGAGTGAACGCTACTGGTGATGGAAATTGAGAGTTTGATATCAGTGCATACTCTGCTGCAGAATAAAAATGTGATTCTGCAAACATTCCCCAGGCTGTAGCTAAGTCGTGTATCCACAATATTGGAGTGCTAGTCTTGCAGGGTTCACAGGATAGCTTCTGTGTAGTTTTACAGTAGGATATGATCTACTGGGAGAAGTAAATCCATGAGAACAGGTTGTGAGTGCTGCAGACTGAAAATTTCATTCGGTGTTGTGGTTAATTACATAAAAAGAAAAATTCACTCAAGAAAATTATAAGACATAACAGCTGGCCAGGAGAAATATATAGCACTGCCAATAGACTGTTATAAAAGTATACAACACTATCATAGCTTTTAGAGCTATTAGTTTCTCCCTCATGGAGCAGATGGGGTTAGGTTGGAGAAGGATGAAAAGAAGATGAGGTAACTTAGACCTCAAGTGTAGAGGGACCTGTCTGTTTTGGGGACAAGGGGAAGGTGTCAGAGTGAGAAGTAAAGATGCATTAAGATGAAGAGAACTATATAGTAAATTAAGTACTAGAGGGAAAGAAAAATAAAAAAGGGGGAAGGGGGGGAGGGGCAACAAAGGTCCAGGAGGATGTGACAGTGTTGAGGGGCAAGTTCCCATCACTGGAGCTCAGGGTGACTAGTGTCAGGTGGGAGCATCCAAATAGCCTGTGTGATGTAGCAGGCACTTAGATCCCTTGAGTCATGCTGCAGATCAGTAACTCGGCACTGAATGTGATCATTCCCACATAATACGCCAGCAGAAAATACAAGTTGGTTGGTAAACAACACGTGTGGTTTGCACTCCCTTTGATGTTGTGGGGCTGTAGTAGATGGTAGTGGGTGATTGTGCATGGTGCACATTTAGCAGCAGGAATCTTGGGACAAGGATAATGGTTTGAGAATGTCATATGGTTTGACTATGATGAAATGGATGTAGGAAGGCAGTGGAAGAGACAGAGGGTGGCATGGTGCATGATATTAGGCATACATGTTTTGACATTGTGCCCCACTGCAGGCTGTTAAGGAAGGTAAGAGCATATGGAATAAGTTCATGGATGTCTGAATGGGTCGAAGACTTCTTAAGCAATAGAACCCAGTATAGTGTCATCGACAGTGAGTGTTCGTCAGAAATGAGAGTATCCTCAGAAGTGCCCCAGGAAGTGTGGTAGGACCGCTGTTTGCCTCTACGTATGTACATGATTTGGCAAACAGGGTTGGCAGCAATCGGTGGTTGTCTGCTGTGGTCTACAGTAAGGTGTAAAAGCTGGGTTAAACTTTAGGAATATACAAGAAGACATAGACAAAATTTCTTGTTGGTGTGATGAATGGCAGCAAGCTCTAAAGGTGTAGAAATGTAAGTTAATGGAGATGAGTAAGAAGAACAAACCTGTGATGTTCGGATGCAGTATTGTTAGTCTTGTGCTTAACATAGTCAAGTCATTTAAATATCTGGGTGTAGCCTTGCAAAGCTATATGAAATGAAATGAAGTGAAATGAAATGAAAATGTGAGAACTGTGGTAGGGAAAGTGAATGATTGACTACCGTTTATTGGGTGAATTTTAAGAAAGAGTGGTTCACCTATAAAGGAGACCCCATATAGGATGCTGGTGCGATCTATTCCTGAGTACTGCTTGAGTATTTGGGATCCATGCCAGGTTGGTCTGAAGGAATACACTGAAACAATTCAGAGGTAGGCTGTTAGATTCATTGCTGGTAGGTTTGAACAACATGTAAGTGTTACGGAGGTGCTTCGGGAACTCAAATGGGAATCCCTGGAGGGAAGGTGGCATTCTTTTCGAGAAACACGATTGAGAAAATTTAGAGAACTGGTATTTGAAGCTGACTACCGAACAATTCTACTGCCACAAACACAATCGTTTTCCCTCACTCTATTTGTGAGTGGAACAGGAAAAGAAATGACTAGTAGTGTTACAGGGTACCCTCCGCCACACACCATACAGCGGCTTGCGGGGTATCTATATAGATGTAGGTCTTGGGGGAGTTATGTATTGTGGCATTCAAGGCCTGGGTGATAAGGAGGTGCATCTGAAATATTTGGACGTGGAGGCCGTGTTAGTCGTAGAAGGATACTACACTGGAGATTTTTTTGTGAACGAGGTCTAGGGGCTAGTTACAGTAGAAGAAAGCCTGAGAGAGGTGGTTGGTATGGGTGTTGAGGAATTTGATGGTGGAGTAGATACATCTGCCACAGTTTCATTAGTCATAGGGAAGGAAGAGTATGATGTGGGAGCAGTGGCAGCTGTCAAAGTGAAGTGTTGTTGCTTATTGGTCAGTTTGCAAGCGATGGGGTTTGGGTGTGGCTTCATTGAGGTTAAATTAAACTTTGCAGTTTTTCATGTAAGCAGAGAACAACCACTGGATTCAAGGGACACAAAAATATTGTGCGCACAGTGGAAAGAGAATGTACAGAAGTTTATTTTTGTTATTTAGCAGCACATCACTGCTATTCTTGGTTTAAAAGACAAGTACTTCCATTTTGATACATTGTACTATAGAAACATTTGCAAATGGCTTCACAGCTGAAACTGTGCAGTAATGAAAACAAAAAGATATTTTAATATATCTGATAGTTAGAATGTTATCATTCAGGCATTATTTTAGAAGTAGCAAAGAATATGAAGAGGAAAAATACAATACTGGGTATGAGAAGAGGAAACGGAATACACAAAACAATGGAAGTCCAGGTTGGAATATCAATAGTATTATGAAAAGGACAGATTGCTAATCAATGTGTCATCTTGACGGTGAGAAGCAGTCTGTTCTCTTCAGAATAACACATGAAGTGTTAATGAACATCAGGGATAGCTAACCAAATGAAAGGTTGAAACTGGTAATCTGAAAGTATAAATGTGATTGTATCTGACAATAAAATCTTTTTAAATTATAGATTCCTGACTTTGCCAGAACGGGAGCAATCCGTAGTATAATGAAATCTGGAAAGCTCCAAACAGCTAAGATTGCTAGTAAAGTATTTATTTAGATAACTGGTTTCGATAAAGTTATGTTACCATCTTTGGATCTTCAACTTTACAATACTGACAACCATTGTTCATGTTCACGCCACAGCTGAATACAGACTGTCCCCCAACCAGTCTGTATTTAGATATGGTATAAGAATGAACACTTGCAGCCAGCACATTAATTTTATGTTTTGTGTATACAGTTATACATACATACATACATACATTAATCCTTGTTCCATATATCATGAACACGGCATTTCATAATGGTGTGGAACATGTCACTTTAACATAAGTTTTCGTTACACAAAATAATTAATTACTTATTTTTAATTTTTTACAGTTACTACTTCATATCTAAGAACTCATCTATGGTGAGTAGGAGGAGTTGTCATTCAGAAATTCTTTTAATTTGCTTTTAAATGTTGGTTGGCTATTTGGCAAACGAACAAAGATTTTTGTGGCAGCGTAATTCACCCCTTTCTGTGCCAAAGTGAGATTTAATAGTGAAGCTCATCTTTCTTCTAGTGTTGTAGCAATGCACTTCACAGTTATTTTTGAATTGGGATGGGTTATTAATGACAAATTTCATATGTGAATATACATATTGTGAAGATACTGTGAGTATCCCGAGTTCCTTAAATAAATGTCTGCAAAGTGATCTTGGGTGGGCTCCATCTATTATTCTGATTACATGCTTTTGTGCAATGAATACTTTCTCTCTTAATGACAAATTGCTCCAAAACATGATGCCATATGAAAGCAGTGAATGAAAATAGGCATAGTAGGCCAATTTACTGATATGTTTATCACCAAAATTTGCAATAACCCTAATAGCATAAGTAGCTGAGTCTAACTGTTTCAGCAAATCATCAATGTGTTTCTTCTAATTCAATTTCTCATCAATGCACACACCCAGAAAATTTGAGTATTCTGCCTTAGCAACAGACTTCTGTTCATAGTCTATATATGGTGTTATGCCATTTACTGTACAGAATTGTATAAACTGTGTTTTCTCAAAATTTGGTGAGAGTTCATTTGCAGAGAACCACTTAATAATTTTCTGAAAGACATTATTTGCAATTTCCTCAGCTGGTTCTTGCTTGCTGGGTGTGATTACTATACTTGTATCATCAGAAAAAAGAAACGGCTTTGCACCTTCATGAATATAGAGCGGCAAGTCGTTAATATATATCAAGAACAACAAGGGACCTAAGACTGAACCCTGTGGGACACCATTCTTGATACCTCCCCAGTGAGGACTCTGCTACTTCTTGCAGACAATCTGTACTGTTAATTTCAACCTTTGGATTCTTCCAGTTAAGTATGAATTAAACCATTTGTGCACTGTCCCACTCATACCATAATACTTAAGGTTACCTAGAAGAATTTCACGATTCACACAATCAAAAGCCTTTGAGAAATCACAAAAAATTCCAGTGGGTGATGTTCGGTTATTCAATGCATTTAATATTTGATCAGTGAAAGCATATATATCATTTTCTGTTGAAAAGCCTTTCTGAAAACCAAACTGACATTTTGTTAGTACTTCGTTTTTGCAAATACATGATGCTAGTCATTAATACGTAACGTTTTCAAGAATTTTGGATAAAACTTTCAGAAGTGAGACTGGGCAGTAGTAGTTAGCATCAGATCTATCCCCTTTTTTATAGATCCAAACAAATTCCTATGTGAAAACTCACTAGCGAAGGATGGCTTGCATTTAAATAGACTGGGGTCTGTAATATTCAGCAGAATGTTTGCAGATGTCTGCAAAGTCATTAGAAGCCTGAAGGGGGCAAAAAATCATACACTCTACTTGAAAAAGAAAAATATAAGCACCATACAAAAAAAGACGATACTAAAGAATTTGCCCCAGAATACAGCTCACAACATGTAAACCAACAAAAGAAAAATTACATAAAAGTACTTCATCAAAATATTCAATATTTTGGTAACAAAAAATTAGAAGCAGAAGTACTCCTGAGTGAAGTAAGACCAGACATATTATGCATAAGTGAACATGGACTAACTGAAAGTAAAATACATAATGTTGCAATAAAGGACTACAAACTAGCTAGTTACTTCTGCAGATCTAAATATAAGGGTTTGTATATATATTTGTATATATATTAAAACAGGCACTCTATCAAAGAATTTAAACAGTCAAGCTGCTATATTGCCCATAGCTAGAGAAAAAGACTTTGAAGTTACTGGTATAGTGACAGAGGATTTTAGAGTGTTTTGTGTGTACAGATCATCATTTGGCAATATTAGCATCTTTCTGAAAAAAATTGCCAGCTTATTGAGAATCAATATGAAGAGAAATCTTATTATATGTGGAGACTTCAACGTTGACATGGGAAAAGACACAAAAATAAGACAGGATTTTGAAGAATTGTTAATACAGCATAACATGAAAGTAACAATAACTGCACCAACAAGAGTGACTTCACAAAGTGAGACAGTTATTGACAACATAATTACTAATATGTATAACTATGAGTCACATGTAGTTCATACATAAATATCTGATCATCATGGACAACTAATCAGCTTTTGCAGAAGTAATGACACAGTATCAGAACCAAAACAAACAACCAAAGAAATTAGGATCATCAGTGAACAAAATATCAACATCTTTAGAACAATGTTAAGTAAGGAAACCTGGAATGAAACCCTACAGGCCCAGAGTGTAAATGAAAAATATGATGCATTTATTTCAACAATTAAGTACCATTTTAATGTAGCATTTCCCAAAGTAAATAGACAAGAAAGGCAGCAAGATCAAAAACAGTGGATTACCAGTGAAATACTAGAACAGCGAAGGAAGCTTCAGAATGTGAGACAGATGGGCGAAGCTGAAAACTATAAAATGTTAAAAAAGAAGTATAGAAAAACAATAAGAGAAGCCAAAGCCAAAGCAAGAGCAATTGACACCACCACAACGAACTCAAAAAACAAGGCAAAGGCAGCCTGGAATGCAATCAATGCTGAAAGAAAGGAAAAAGATGGGTCAAACAAAGAAGAAGGTATTAGGTCAATTAAAATAGACAACACAGTGGTCACATATGGTATGGAAATAGCAATCATACTGAATGATAACTATATCAGTGTAGTAGAAAACTTAAAATTGGAAAGAAATAGTCAAAAACATAAGGGTATTAAGGTACCAAAAAGATCATGCCGTACTATGTTCTTAAGACCAGACACGGAAGATGAATTGCAGAAAACTATACAGAAACTGAAGTCCAAGAAATCAGCTGGTGATGATGAAATATCAAATCATGTAATAAAGCTGGTAAGTGAGGAGATAATAACACCACTGCTGAACATAGCAAACTGTTCTTTCAAAGATGCAATTTTTCCAGAAGAACTGAAGATAATGAAGGTAGTGCCAGTGTACAAGAAAGGCTATAAGGATGATCCCAACAACTACAGACCAGTTTCACTGATATCAGGTTTCTCAAAAATCCAACAAATGCTTATGTATACCAGATTAGTTAACTATTTGGACAAACATAACATTCTCATACCCTCACAACATGGTTTCAGAAAGGGTAAATCTACAGAATCAGCAATTGCCAGTCTAACAAAATACATTTTGCAGTCCTTAGATGAGAAAAAGGTTGTCTCTGCAATGTTTCTGGATCTTTCAAAGGCATTTGACACCGTTGACCATGAAATGGTGATACAAAAATTAAGCAACTATGGCATTCGGGGGCAACCAGGTGAATGGATAAAATCATACTTGTGCAACCGCAAGCAGTATGTATCATTAGGAAACTCATACCAATCAGAAACCAAACCCATCAAATTTGGAGTGCCGCAGGGTTCGGCAATGGGGCCATTGTTACTTAATGTGTTTGTTAATGATATAGGTGTTGAAGAGGAAGAAAAGAAAATTTTGTATGCTGATGACATGACAATACTAAATAGTGACCAAAATATGGAACAGCTTGAGAGATGAGCATACATATCTGCAAATGTCACAGCTCAATGGCTGTTGGAAAATGAACTGGTTATAAATCTAAAAAAGACTGTATGCAGTGTTTAAAAACAAGGAAAAGGCTGCAGACATGGATTTAGAGTCTGATGGAACAAGGCTGGAAGAAGTAGAATCTGCTAGATTCTTAGGTATTCTTGTGTATAATGAACTGAAATGGAAAAAACATATTAATAATGTCTGTAAGAAACTGAGCTCTGTCATATTCTTAATGATGCAGCTATTACAGTATTCAGACAAGAACCTTCTGTGTACAGTGTGGGGAAACTCAAACAAACAAGAGACAAAACGAGTGTTCACATAAAAAAGCAATTAGGACCATTTTAAGAAGAAAGACCTCTGAAACGTGCAGAAACTGTTTCAAGAATTTAGGTATCTTAACTTTTTCATCGTTGTATATATACAAAACAATAATGTACATCACAAAAGTTAGTGAGGACTGGATTACAAATGCTAGTGTACACACCCACAAGAAGGAAGAATGAAGTACGGAGCATACCCCACCGAATGGCAATGCTAGAAAAAGGATCCCAGTACTCTGGTATCAGACTACTAAGAAGTCTGCCTAAAAACCTGCAAGATAGTGTACTTCACAATGATTTTCCAAAGAAACTTAAAGACTATCTCATTGAAAACGAGTTTTACAGTGTTGCAGAATACTTATGCCATTAAATTTGTATATATTGTTATTCATTATCAATGATGTAAAAATGTAAGCTAAAAGTGTAGAAAAATAAGTGATAATGAGTGTTAATACTTTGACATATCCTATATTACACGTACATTTACTGTACACAGTGTAATCTTACAGGATCAATTCAATTCAACTTCAATCTATCTGGAAAAAATGCCCTGCTTCAGTGAGCTACTACATATGTGGCTGAGAATCCTACTTATTTGTTGGGAACGAGCTTTTAGTACTCAGTTGGAAATGCCATCAATTCCATGTGAGCTTTTACTTTTGAGAAAATTTATTATTTTCCTAATTTCAGTAGGAGAGGTTAGTTGAATTTCAAGTTTATCAAATTGCATAAGTACTGCCTCTTCTGTATACTGCCTTGCATTTTCTAATGAATAACTGGATCTTATTTTCTCTACAACACTTAAAAAATGATTCTTAAAAATTTTTTCTACTTCCGACTTCTTGTTAACAAACTTTTCATTGTGTTTGATAGAAATACAGTCTTCCTGTGCTCTCGGTTGCCCTGTTTCCCTTTTAACAATATTCCAAATTGTTTTAATTTTATTATCAGATCTGCTAATCTCAGGCGTAATGCACATACTTCTGAGCTTTTTAATAACTTTTCTTAATATAGTGCAGTAGTTTTATAATGTTTCACTGTTTCGGGATCATTTCTCCTACTAGCTATAAGATACATTTCCCTTTTCTGTTCACAAGATATTTTTATCCCTCTAGTAAGCTATGGTTCCTTACAATTATATTTCACTGTTTTCTTAGGGAAACTGTTTTCAAATATACTCATAAAGGTATCATGAAACGGGTTAAATTTTAAATTAGCATCATGTTCCCTGTACACCTCATCCCAGTCTAACTGTTGCAAGCTTTCCCTAAAATTTTAAATTGTTAAATCGTTAATTGAACGCACTGTGTGGAGCTATATCAAGTACTGTAACTAGCTGTGCATCATGATCAGAGACACCATTCTTAACATGAAAAGTTGTTATTTGATTAAATCTAAGTTTTTCGAAAATAGTGAAAATTTCCCAATGGAGACCTATACACAGCTTCAATTATAAAAGTGCCATTATTTAGTTTAAGCTCACATGCACGTGCACATGCTTCTATATGTTGCTCTATGCAAAATTTTTTAGTTTCCAAATTTTTCACACTATGACAGATTTTAACATATATGGCAACTCCTCCTCTCTCCATAGTGTCTCTACTTACATGTGTTAAAAGCTTATATCCACCTACATTTACCATTTCTATACCTGTGACTATATGATGTTCAGACAGACATAGTACATCTAATCCACCCTCAGTTTCTAAATCTCCTAACAAACAAGAAGCTATCTACTTTGTTTTTTAATCCCCTGATTTCAATCAATGTAGGATGACTGGACACTATTCTTAGCCTAAAAAAGTACTTCCATGAGTTTCAGTGCCCCCCCTCCCCCCACCACCACCACCACCACCTCTAAAGATTTTGCTATCATCCCACCCAGTTTACCCTACCCTTCCCTTTCCTACTGAGATGCAGGCCATGTCTTGTGAAGTTCCATCTACCAATACTATCAACATGAACCAAACCTATGCCTGACAAAGTAGCTGCCCAAAGCAGCTGATCTAGCTTCATATTGATCCTCCTTATAGAGCTGTTCAATTGGGGCCGATCGTACTGCATGAAAGCACGAACCAAGCCAACATCTGTATGGTTCATTGCAGATGCTATTTTTACAAGGTCACACTCAATTTTGTAGCCCTGATCCCTATCAATACTGCTTCCCACTCAACCCACTACCACAATATGATCCTGCTTTGTAAAACCCTTGCACAATGATCCTACATCCTCTATCACTTGGCTAAGATATGCACATGCCGCTTCCTTAGTTGACTGAGGTAGCAAGGTAAATCTATTATTTGTGCCAAAGATGAAACTGTCAGATACTGTTCTCTTTCAGTGACCCCTATTCCTTGCTACCACTTCCCACCTGTCTTCACCCTTCTCCCCCGTTAACCTCATCAGTTCCTCCCTAGCACTATCCAATTCAGCCTGAAGGGCTCTTAATCTTCCCTCCCTGTTCCGCTATTTTCCTATCCCTTGAATATCATCTGCAATACCATGGGAGAGACCCATTTACTTCCCCAATACCCATGCCACTACATTTACCCCAATGTAAACACCTGCCAACAGCTGCACAGAACCCCAGAACTGACTTTCCTACAGCAGCTCTGCTCAAACACCTCTCGTTCATGGTTGTTTACAATAGTTTTACAAAATTTATCTAGGCAATAACAGTACTATTCTATTAACTACAGATCACAAGAGTCATTACAGTTATGTGGAACACTGATATATGTGTATACTATTAATATAGTAACGTAATGCACTTAAACTAATGTTAAAAAATCAAAACTTGTATACCCGAAAAATTAGGCCTAAGATCGTGTATGCACGACACATACTTCACGCATTTTGAAAGGAAATAAAAGATAGAACTTGAAAAACCTTCAATTCCCCAAGTAGATATGGCACTACTAAATGTATGTGTAATGAAAACAATCTAAATTCTTCACTTAATACTTAAAGAAATGTCTTAAATTTGGATATAGTCTATAGTACACGGAAACTGGCCCTTAGGTGTTCCCCCCCCCCCCCCCCCCTTCTTCGAGAATTACTTTGAAACAATTGAAACCTTCAATACATAATATAAAACAGACTCTAATTAACTTTGTTGTAGTGTAATATTAACTTTATTGAAAGTTATTATAGAATTAATTACTTATCTTCATGAGATTAATATTCAAGTGTGTGCGATCTGCACCAGTGCTGCCAACAAGATTTTTTTTAAATTTTTTATTTTTTTTAAATTGTGACATATTGTCATCCACTGAGTTTCACGATCCTTACACATACTTTTGTGATATGAAATGATACAAAGTGCAGATGGCAGAGAATGTATGTGTTGTAAATTTGAAGAACCATAGACAGAACACAGTCTTACCAAAACTGGTCATGTAAATAAATTCTTTCCTAATGATCTTGGCTATCTGGAGTTGTTCCGGAGTTCATATTTTACATAAATTCTCTTTACAAGCCTATCAATGCCTCAACTAAATGTTGTGTACATTTTCTACTTCCATTGTTTGTATCCATAGGAACTTTCCAGTATAGTATCAATATAACCGAGCCTCACTTCAACCAAACATGAACCCATTCCCATAGTCGCTGTGCCTCATTGCTAAATGTGATGGAGCCACATAATCTAATGCCATTTGCATCAAATTATCCAGTATGTTGTTACAAATGGAAACAGAATCAGAAAGTATGTTTTTAATAGCCTGACAATTTCCAGCCACCAGTTTAGAATCAAAACAGAGCAACATGAAATGCCCAAACTAATATTCTACAGTTCACATATTTAATATCTTACCAAGCTTACTGGTGCAACTGAGGGCCAAATTACTCTACTGTTGGGTTCATACATTGGGTTAAGCACTGACTGCAGAACATCAGGCCTGTTAACATATGACCACAGACTGACAGTGCGCTCTGCAAGTTTCAACTGTACCCGCTCTGCTTCACAATTACCTACAAATGTACCTGCAACACACAACCAGAACTTTTAAACATGAGGAAAGTTGTGTTTTAAACCATATAAAAATATTCCCAAGCTCCTATTCCTAAAAATGGGCTGCAGAAATAGAGAAGCAGCGAAAAGTACTAAAACATTTAAAACTATGAAACATAAATATAATAAAAGATTTAATTATGAGATAAAAACACTAATAAGTTTTTGGAACAAAGGGTTCATTAGTCGGGGTAAACAGATGAAAAGCTATGAAGAAAACAGAGATTTGAAGGGATTCAAAAGTAACAGAAAATCCTGAGTGCTCTACAGCTAGTAGAACTAGATTCTGAAAGAAAGAGTGGATGATAGGGTTTTAATGTACTTTCAATTATGACATATCATTATAGACAGAACAAAAGTTCAGATTGGGAAAGGAAAACAGTCTGTCCTTTTCACGGCAACCACCTCAACATCTGCCTTAAAAGATTTAGAAAAGCCACAAAAACTTAAATCTGGGTGGCTGGAGGTCTTTTCAAATGTGAGTCTACAGTGAGTTCGAAACATGTCTCTGAAGTTTTTGTGGATTGAAAAGTATTTTATTTTTTTTATTGCTCACAATTTCGACGCCTGCCTCCTGGAATCCAATGCAGGTCATATTTACACACAGCCGCAGAAAGTTGTATATACAACTGTTGTTAACTTTGGCAAGATTTGTAATTTACGCATCTTCAATAATTCGTGAAATTAATTATAAAGGGAACAAAATTTACAAAATATTAAATGGAAAAGAAAAATATCCAAAACCCATAAACCATGATACTAAATTAGTCAGTCACCTACATTATCATCATAGCAGTTCCTAACCTTAACCGCTGGCCGTGGTGGCCGAGCGGTTCTAGGCGCTACAGTCTGGAACTGCGCGACCGCTACGATCGCAGCTTCGAATCCTGCCTCGGACATGGATGTGCGTGTGATGTCCTTAGGTTAGTTAGATTTAAGTAGTTCTAAGTTCTAGGGGACTGATGACCTCAGAAGTTAAGTCCCATAGTGCTCAGAGCTATTTGAACCTAATTTTAACCAGTTGGAAAAACCATGTTCAAGGAAGAATAAGTCCCCTATTGCTGGGGACAGTATGCTAAATTCTAGGACTCAAGTTGCAGAAAACCAATACCATCCCCAAACAATCCCAAACCCACTGGGTGTCAGCCTGCTCTTGCTGGGAAACCCACCTAAGTCATGTGTCATTCTGCCAGTTCTTCCATAGCTGCCATGTTGTTCGTCACATATCCACTGCATCCAATTGTCCTCTGTGTAGAAATTAAGTCTGGTGGTCCTTTATGATACTCATTCACTCCAGCATTGTCACTTACAGTTAGGTCTCTTTTACATTCACTACATGCCATTTGACTTTAGTCCTTAACAGTTACAGTTAGTGTACCAATGACAGTTATTTGAGTCCTCAGGTCTTTGTAGGGTGGACATTTAATACAATACACACAATGACTCCTGCCCATAAATGGATTTACATTGTTGATAAGCATCCCCTCCTTAATGTTTGGAAATATGCCATATACCCTGTGAACTGTTGTGATATTGATCCAGTCTCTTTACCATTCACTTGCTTTCCGTAATTTTAACTCTTTTTTTGGTAGTAATTTCACTCACTTTGGGAAGAATCCCTTTTTGAAGCCAGTAGAGAGAACTGTATCTTTTATGACTAATAGTGCCTCCTCCATCAGTGCCACCTCATGACTCCAGGGAGCTCAGTAGCACACCTCTCTCTGTATGCGTCATGATTGACTTGTATCAACTGTATTACAGTTTGTATGCCCAGGTGCCAGTGACAGATCTTACTACCTTACTCAGGATTGCAACATGATAGATCTAAGCCATTGCAAAGGCTTCTTAAAAGTCAGTGGTGCCCACTCTTGCCAATTTGTGCAAAACTTTTGTGGATTTCTAACCTATCTGAGGGATATATGCATGTGAAAGTTATGCTTCTCATCCATGTGAATGCCCAAATACTTACCTCACTTTATCCCACTGGAGTTCCCCTGACTCTCAGAGTAGAATTCTGCAAGTGCAAGAGGCTGCCTTTGAGCAGCAGGTAGGCAGTCTTATTTGCTGCAATTTCTTATTTATTAACTGAACATCGTCTGGATCTGAGCAAGTATGTCACACTTTTATTTCCAGCCTAGCTCTTGAGTCCTCTGCCAACACAACCAATATGTCATCAACATAGCTTATTACTCACGACAATTGAGCATTTTCATTCAGAGTTGTTAGCAATAGCTCAAGGCTAAGGTCCCAAAAAATTGGTCCACATATAGATCCCTGTAGATAATCTTTAGTAATTTGGCTCACTACATTGCTGGACGTTATGCCCCACTCCACAATGTACCCTTCACAGTAATGTAGGAAGCTATGGTACAAACGTTTTGAGGCCTCTAATTGTCTCAGGAGGGCAAACATTGTGATCCCCCAAAGGTTGTCAAATGTACCCATGATGCCTACAACATACTAGTTTCTACAATTGTTGACAATTTTGAGAGCACAGGTATTTGCATAATCTATGGATCTGCCCTTTCTGAAGCTGAATTGGCTCTGTTTGAAGCCATGCAATGGTCTGGAGGACTGTAGTCTGCTGCACAGCAAGCACTCTCGTGCCAAGAATACAGAATGGTCTTACACTCTTAGGAACTATTATATCTCTACCCGTGCTCTTATGGATTATTACAACTTGTGTAGACTTTCAGATCACAGGAACTTTTCCTCGTCTTGGTGATTCATTTGATAAATGTGTAAAGAACAGAACAATTTTGTTCTTCACAGCTTTTAACATTTCGTCATGGATGTAATCATAGGACACGGAGCTTTTCCATTCTTTGGCTGCTTGATAGCAATTGCAACTTCTTCTGCAAATGGTAAAACACCGCTTGTGCTTTCGTACGGGACCTCTCTTTGGAGATCATCAATATTTTCACTATTATCTTCCGGAACAAGTGATTTCACTCACTGGCGTCTTACAGTCTCTAAATAGCCTCACCCTGTTAAATATGGAGTGTAGAAAAGACAGTTAGTGTTTTTACTTCTCTGTTACTATTCTATAGGAATACCCCATGCACCAGTTACTAGTTGTGCCCAACGCCTTGAAGCCGGGATAATTATGGGAGTGGACAATGTGTTGTAAGGATAACTCCCATCTGCGCAGTTCAGAAAATCTGGTGCTGGAGGGGAGGATCCAGGTGCTCAGGTAGTGAAGCAGCCATTGAAATCAAGCACGTTATGTTCATGTGCATGTTGTGCAATAGGGTGGTCTACTTTGCTGTTGGCCACAGTTTGATGTAGACAGCTGGTTGGTAGTCATGCCAATACGAAAAGCTGTGCAATGATTGCAACAGAACTGGTAAATTTCATGGCCACTTTCACAGGTTGCCTGGCCTCTAATGGGGTTGGACACACCTGTGACAGGACTGGAACAGGAAGTGCTTGGTGGATGGATTGGGCAGGTTTTACACCTGGGTGTTTCACAGGGATATGATCCTTGTGGCAAGGGGTTGGGATTGGGAGAGGCATAGGGATGGACTAGGATGCTGTGGAGGTTGGGTGGGTGATGGAACACCACTTTAGGAGGGGTGGGAAGTATCTCAGGTAGGACGTGTCTCATTTCATGGCATATGATGCATAACCAAAGCCCTGACGAAGAATATAGTTCAGTTATTCTAGTTCAGGGTGGTTATGGGTGACAAAGGGGACACTCCTTTGTGGCTGGTTCTTGGGGTTGGTGGGAGGACTGGAGGTGTGAGGGGGAAATGGCACTGGAGATCTGTTTGTGAACTAGATCTGGGGGATAGCGCCTGTCTGTGAAGGCGTTGGTGAGACCTTCAGCATACTGAGCAATAGAGTTCTTGTCACTGCAAATATGCCGTCCTCAAGTGGCCAGACCATATGAGAGTGACATTTTTGTGTGAAAGAGACTGACAGCTCTCGAAATGCAGGTACTATTGATGGTTGGTGGCTTTGATGGGGAAAGAGGTGCAGATGGAGCTATCAGACAGACGGAGGTCAACATCTAGGAAGGAGACATGCTGAGTTGAGGAGGACTGGGTGAAGTGGATGGGAGAGAAGACATTGAGGTTGTGAAAGAATAAAGGAACTTGAACCACACTAGAGGTTTGTCATTTTGGGAGGCTAGGAAGGTTTACTGTACATGGTCCATAAACAGGTTGATATTGGAGGGTGCCATGCCAGAGGCAGGGTTCAGTGTTGGAATTAGGGTGGTTTTGGTTGGAGGGATTGGCAGCAAAGAAGTGCTTCCACAGCTGGGACAGAGAGAGAAGGAGAGTAGGTCTTTGACAAGTTCAGCATGGTTAAATTTGGATGTAGGGCTAAAGGTGAGGCCTTTGGATATGACTGAAACTTCTGTGAAGCTGAGGGTTTTGGTGGGGAGGTTGATAACAGTGTTATGGGAATGTTTTGGCTCATTTGGTGAAGAGTTGGTTGGGTGTTTTGGGGGATGTGGAAAGTTGAAAATGTCAGCTAGGCAGAGTTTAGGTGCTATGAGGGATGGATGGAGGAATGCTTTGGGTAGGATAGGGGTTGGATAGTAATGTCAACAGGTTGGATAACTTATGGAGGTGGTGTCTGGAATCCTTCTCCAGGTGCTGGAGAGAAAGGGCTTCAGCTTCAGAGATGTGATGTACAGAGTACAGATTGCACAGTAGTAGGATTTTGCAGAGGGAGCAGGGGTGGTTCTGGGATGCCTGTGTCATGGAGATGTGTTTTTGCAGTACCAGGTTTGTGAGGCCACGGATTGACAGAATCTGAAAAGTTGTAGGTAATTGTGAAAGGAGGGATGGGGTCCAGACAAAGAAATCTTTATGGTTAGGCTGTTTGGGGGATTCCACGGTTTAGGCAGCATTTGATAAATAGGATGTGGAACTGATTTTTAGCCAGTGAAAAGGATATTTTTTTGAACTGGTACAGAAAGATGGAGCAGGGGTACAATGTGGCAGGAACAGTGTACAGGAAATGGGAATGAAGTGTAAATGGGCAAAATAGGTGTTAATGGTTGAGAGAGGAGATGGATAAGCAGAAATACATGTACAAAATGCATAAAATATGTAAAGATATGCAGAAACACACACAGATATACAAATATGTAAAAATACACACAAATGCATGAAACTGCAAGAAACCACATAAAAATATGCACAAATACAATAAAAACATACAGAAATGTGGGAGAGAAGGAACACTGAGGTATGTCAATACTGAGGTGTGTGTGTTGTGATAAGTGAAGAGAAGGGAATGGGGATGTTCTGCTGCAATGAGTGCACAGCTTTTTCTTTTCGTATGTTTACCAACTAGCTGTCCACCAGGATGAACAGCCACCACCGCAAAGTACACCACCCTGTGGCACAACACATAGCTGAATATAACATGCTTGATTTTAATGGCTGTTTTACTACCTGAATCATCTGGATCCTCCCCTCCATTACCAGCCACTCCGAACTGCGCAGATGGGAGTTATCCTTACAACTCATTCACTGCTCCTGTAATTATCCCAGCCTCACCCTATGGTAACATACTGTCCCTAAACCTTCCACCCAACAGTTTCCACCCCCTCTGCCTATCATCTCCTCCCCATTCTCATCTCCCACCCTCTCTGTTTGCGCCTTTTGACAACACACCTGCCCATGTTTCCCTACTCCTCCTCCTCCCTGCCCCACAACCTCCCTCCTGATGCTGTGCCTGTTGGCATTCTAGTCTCTGCATACCCCACCAGACAGTGTTCGTCTCCCTCACCTCCACATTACTATCCCTTCCCCTTCCCTGCCCCCTCAGATTGCTACTTGCATCCCAAGTGGGGTGCTGGAGATGGCAGTTATGAATGGTGTGTGTTGCTCTTTTGCTGTTGAAGGCTGTGGCCAAAAACTCTAAGTGTCTTTTAATTGTGCCCGTCTGCAGCTTAACATGTTTTCTTTACAGTAAGTAGCAATCTATCTTATCCTACATTGTTGATATTCCTGCTTGGAGTTTCCATTGTTAGAGCTTTGTATTTGGTTTTCACTGATTTATAGAATAATCTTAACTCCCTCTCCTTGTGTGTTATAGCTCTTTGATAAAATTGTGTTCAGTAGTTGTGCATGTTTTTCTTCAGTTTTGTAGGCTCTGTGTTCCAAGACATTGGCCTAGCAGTTTTCTGTATTGGAATGGCTACTTTTTCTCTGTTTTGTAAGACAGTTGCAAGTACCTGTGTCATTTAGTCTATGCTACAGTCAGCATCTTCTGGTACTCAAAAGTCAATTCCTGCACTTAGTTTTTCCTAGTTAGCCTTTAAAATAATTACATCAAAGGTCGTCGTTTTCCTGTCCGATATTTATTCATTGTAAACCAGTGTCAAAGAAAACTATCATAATCACATTTTGGTTGCTTCCAGTGGCATGGTGAAGGACTCTCCAAGAGTTGATTTTGTTAGCTGCAGACGACTGGGCTGCCACAGTGGTGATAATGTTTGCTCCAGCATCAGCACTGTTTCCATAAGTGGCTGGACAGCCCATCCTGTTCAGGAGATGGAAATTTAATTCATCAATTGCTTCCTTATCCTGGTAACAACAGTTTAGTTTCCTTGCTACTCTAATGCAGGTCACAAATTTCGAAGGTGCATTGAAGGAGGTTTCTTCTATTTGTGCTTACAATTATCTCTTCTTTCCTTCTGTGTAGTTTTGAGAATTGAGCATTGATCTCCAAACTAACTGCAGTAGTTTTGCTGGCCAGTCAGTTATTGTGATTTCTCTTTGCAGCAGCATCTTGTACATGGCACAATCACTTTCAGGGCACAAACATTTCTTACCTCTAATCATACAGGGTCATACTTTGGTGGCATTTTAGTGTTGGAGCAGTCTTTGGCTTCATTGCAGAGAGCACAAGCCTGCTTCTCTGCTTTGATAAATTTGTTAAATGATCATAATCACAGGCATTTTAGACTCTTCACACAACTAAGTGGTCCTTAGCTGACAGGATTCTGTAACCAGTGTAACAAGAGCTTCCGAAGTCTCAGGGTGACCTCCACCATATTATCCACACACATTTATGCCATGGGGCCTGTCTTGAATTTAACTTAATTTCACTCTCAAAGTACAGTATTTGCATGTTTTCCCCAAAATTTTGCTTGTATACTGCACCCGAAAAGTCTTTTTTGCACGTGGTAGTCAATACATCATACATGGTAATATGTGGGTACCTCTTATTTTGGATGTTTGCATGTTAGCACTTTGAACATTTTTGTTTTCTTTATTATTTTCTGAGTCTTTCTAGGCTCTGCTTCTATTATTACCACACTGCTTGCAGAGCAAATACTTTTAAATTTTCACATGAGCTGCTTGGGGATTTATTATGTCTGCAAAGTGTTCCTTGGTTACAGTTGCATCTTGCTCATCTTTTTATTTAATGAACCAAGAATGTGCACAGTTTAAGGTAGCCATTTTGATTTTGGTGGTATTTGTCAATCTTGGTTTGGGTGGGGGAGCTGCAACTGTTGGACCAATAGCTGTTGTTTCTTTCACCATTGCTTCCCAAGACGCTAATATTTTTTTTCTAGTTTGCTTATTCTGCCCAGTAACTGGGACTGGTACGTGTCCCAGAGTAACAATTTCTGCTTGAGTTCATTAGCATTCAGTATTCTAGGTTTTTCTTGAAACCTATGAACTTCACTACATACCATCATAGTATGAGATGATACTTGTGCTCATTTTCACCTGTTTCTGAGGCACTGCTCTCCATTGGCTCTCATATCTTGAGAATATATTTTCCTGACGAAACTTCCTGGCAAATTAAGACTGTCTGCAGGACCAAGATTCAAACTCGGGACCTTTGGCTTTTGTGGGAAAGTGCTCTACTGACTGAGCTATTCAAGCATAACTCACGACCCATCCTCACCACTTTACTCCGCCAGCACCTTGTCTCCTACCTTCCAAACTTCACAGAAGCTCTCCTGGAAACCTTGCAGAACTATCACTCCTGAAAGAAAGGAGACATGGCTTAGCCATAGCCTGGTGAGCACTCCGGAAAGAAAGGAGACATGGTTTAGCCACAGTCTGGAGGATGTTTCCAGAGTGAAATTTTCACTCTGCAGTGGAGGTGCACTGATACAAAACTCCCTGGCAGATTAAAATTGTGGGCATTCTGGCAACAACCCCCAAGTTGTGGCTAAGCCATGTGTCCGCAATATCCTTTCTTCCAGGAGTGCGGGAGAGCTTCTGTGAAGTTTGCAAGGTAGGAGACGAGGTACTAGTGAAAGTAAAGCTGTGAGGATGGTTGTGAGTCATGCTTGGATAGCTCAGTCAGTAGAGCACTTGCCCAAGAAAGGCGAAGGTCCAGAGTTCGAGTCTCGGTCCACCACACAAAACTGTGTGCTACGAAGTTTCACATCAGCGCACACTCTGCTGCAGAGTGAAAATTTCATTCTGGAAACATCCCCTAGGCTGTGGCTAAGCCATGTCTCCACAATATCATTTCTTCCACGAGTTCTAGGGGTTTGCAGGAGAGCTTCTGTGAAGCTTCCACACAGTTTTAATCTGCCAGGAAGTTTCATAATAGTGCACACTCCGATGCAGAGTGAAAATTTCATTCTGGATATTTTCCTAACATTTGGAAAGGAAATAAGCAAGACAAGCACTTAACAGCTTTTGTCTTCGCAGCTGTGCATCCTACCCCAAGTGATGTAGCATTGCATAGAGGAACCAGCTTCTCTCCAAAAACATAGTGCTTCTTTCAGCTCAATATGCCTGCCAAGAAGAGTGGCTGCATGTACTGCTTGCAGGTAATGGATAGCTGTCCAGTCCACGGTCACTGCATCAACTTCGTGATGTGTTGTCCAGGTGATGCTGTGCTTACACTAGATGTCACCAATAGGCACTGTGTGCATTTCTCAGCATGTGATGCAATTATGGGGTCATTAGAGTGTTGCAACAAAATGTTGACGCTCCAAAGAACATGTGAGAGAGTCACTGTCATAGCAATACGGAGTATCTACAGAACCGATATTCACCAATGACCCACATCAAATGCCACTTATTGTACAGGCTAAGACAAACAGTTAATAATCTATTGCATATATCCAGCACAATGTATGTCACAACTGACTGCATTGGCACCTTGCCTATGCCTGCCTCTAAGATAGTCATGTGATCTTCGCACTCCTCTTATTTCATGTACATGCACACATTGTTCCATATGGTGGATCATATTTTGTATATGACTCCTTGCTTCACCATTCATACACTATCTGCTGGAAGGTTATAAATTCAAGCACAGTGTGGTCATCAATGGCACAATTACTACATATCTGTTGTGTCTGTGGGCGGTATTGCAAGTAGAGTTCCACTTCCACAGTTGGGCTACAATGAACATTGGATTTTGGTCACAGTGCGTTTCAGCTGTTGCGTATGTCCCAGAGTCTGTGAACATGAAGCCGTAGCCAACATTCCAACTAATGACCAATTACTTTGCAAACACCTTTATGGTTGGTCAGTAGGTGTGACGTAACTGGAGTGTGCATGTGGAGATAAGGCACAGAACATCAGTATCTGGAAATGGTGTAGGACGGTAGTTTTACTCTGTGAAGGCCTTAGTAATATCTTCAGCATACTGGGTGAAAAGCTCTTTGTTACTAGAGATGCAGCTTTCATAGGTAATTAGAAAGCTGGGAGAGATTAGAAGGTTTGATGTGAAGAGAGAATTTCATATTGAAACATTTGTGAGGTGGAACACAACCTACAGCAAGATGAACAAAGTGAAATGAATGGAAAAGAAAGGTATTAAGATTTTGAATGAGCAAAGATAATGTGTCCTTCCTCTGGATCTAGGTTACAGAGATGCCATCAGTGGATTTTTACCAACTTAATGACAACTACAAAGGATTTCTCAAAATAGCCCATGAACAACTTGGCATAGGACTGCACTATTAATGTGTGTATGGCAATGCTATGGATCAGTTTGTATGTGTGATGGGTGAGGATATAGCAATGTTTCTTACTTCCACGTCATTACTTAGGTTGCTATATCAATATTACCTATGTTTGCTCTCTTCTACTTCTCTGCCTTGGCATGCCTTTCTTTACGAGGGTTTGGTTACATAAAATGTGACTTCCATGTGGATAATAAAACTACATAATTTTTGCCTTGGAAAAGCCAGTTGCCAATGAATTTTAATTTAACTCTCATCTTCAGTTGGTAGAATTGCTGTCTGATGAAGAAAAGTGTTTTCTATAGCAAGAAGTTTCATTAGTACTTACCAAATTGTGATGAGTATGAGTGCTCAAAGAGCATGATGAGAAAGTAAGGACTGAACTCAAAACTACATGGAAATTGCTGATGCACTTGCCATACACAGTCTAGGAACAGTAGAAATGTTGGTGCATGCCCTTTAGTGCGACTGCTACTGTTAGCTGCATAGCAGGATTTGCTGTGACGGACTGTGAACGGATAACCAGCTTGCAGCCATTCCCTTTCTATCAGTGCTTCTAACCTGCAATAAAAGGAAAACCAGTATTTCACAATTGGCAATACAATACAAGATTAGTATGAATAGTGATATGGTGGCAGCAATGACTTGACCCCACCAACAATAGTGATAGAAGAAAAGACACAATACTCACTTTTATACAGAACAAATCTGTTTTTCTGTACAACAACAGTAAATAAAAAGCTAAGAATTCTTAGTTTTACTTATGATTATTTAAATTAATAATTTCTGATCAACTGAAAGAGATCCATATGGTAATAGAAAGGTCCCAATGGAAACGAAACACACAACTCTTCTTAAGCAGAAGTGCTAATTAGTAGACAGCATCATAAACTTCAGATGATTGGAGAGTTGCAAGTCAACACTTGTTTTTTGTTCTGAGCAGATGGTTTAAAGACACAGACACTTGCATATAGCTACGATGCCATATTGTAACTAGAGTCGATGGTAGTCCAAGCTGAAGAGTGTGGGAATGGAAGGTTAGGAGAAGGAAATTGGTGAGACATTGTATACAGCAAGCAGAGAAACAGGAATACAACAGCACCTCATCATCAATGATATATTAAACCCTTGTCTCCCTTCCTATTTTCTGAGAGGGAGGTAAAGGTAGTGGCACTACTGAAGAATGTGGTAGAAACAAGGGAGATAATTGCAAAAATAACAGGTAAGAACTACCAGAGGTATGTGTTTTATAAAATTAAAATAAATAATAAAAGCTACAAACAGGGACTGATGGTGTTTAAATGAAAATTATATGATTTTTTATTAACACTACAAATTTTCATCACACCATGCAATTGTTCCAAACTGTAATTTCTCATCATTTAATTTAGCACCACAAATTATACTTTTGTGTGTGTGTGTGTGTGTGTGTGTGTAAAAATTCTGAGCTGTTATGTAGTTATGCAGATACTGATGGATTGTGATTTTGATAGCGATACTTTCATTAACAGGACTGAAATTCTGAAAAAAAATACAGAATTCGGAGAAAACTATGAAAAAGCACAATATCAGCAAATTGAACTACACATAAGTGCCCAGTCCTCAAAGTGTTAACAAAGGGCATCTGCTCTGCTTTACCTGAAGTTAAAGTGGCTTCAAATGAACATCTTGCTCAAATCCACTACTTAATATTTCACTTTTTTAGTAGGATTAATAATCACCACCACCACCACCACCACCACCACCACCACCAGGTTGCAGCTCCAGTTTCCCAAGTGTTTGATGAGCATCTTCCAACTTTTTCTATCCCTGTACAGCTCTTCCTCGTGGATCCCTTTGGCAACCAACATGCCTTTTCCCAGTTAGAATGATTTTAAGACATTTCGTGGCTATCCTGGTTTCTTCTTTTCGTTTCACATGGACATACCATCTTAATTTAGACTGGCAGAGTGTTAATAGTATTAACCATTGTTGTTAATCTATGAAGACATACTTCAAAAATAATGTTTACATTAAAGTACTTGAAAACCTTGATACTCTTTTAGAACAAATCAAACGTTGATAACATTTTTACATTTTTATTCACAGTGACCAGTGATATTAACTCTCAGAATATTGCTCAATCCTTCCAGCCTAACCTAAATATGAATCTGAATCCATTTCACGCTTTCCCTTTCTTCGCCTAATGTTCTTTCCTGATGTACTTATTTTATTTCTTTTCCCGTGGCTTCTGAATGTTTTATTAATACCCCTCATTATGTTTCTGTACACTTCTATTCCTCCACAAATGGTATCATATTATGTGCTCAAGATATCCTATTGTTAATAGCCAGTCACAATTTTAGCACTGATAAGTAAAGTTTTCTGTTATCAGCTTCCACTCATGTCAGGTTTAAAAAAATTATCGAACTGAATGCTGAATTAAAAAATAAGAACCTTTTAGCACATTTTTATTCAGTAACAAAAATGAAGAGTTCTGTTGCAATCATGAAATGGAGAATATAGCATCAATCATAGTACTAAACACATACCCTCGCACTGTCCGGCAATCAGGATTAAGAATTACTTGTGCCAATGAAGTAACTAATAAGGTTGCATCCATCCCTTCAGAACCATGAACAAGTACAGAAGCTCCTTCCTGTGAGGGAAAAATTAGAGTATTAGTTATTGACTAAAAACTAAAATGATTTTCAGAATAAAAAATATATTTTAAAGTGTTGAGCATTTTAGTAACATAATCCCATTGTGGTACTAACTTTTTTAGACAGTGCTTATACTATTGACTTGAGAGGTATTCATGCCAGTGTAAAAGATCTGATATTGTTTGTTTACACTGTCGCAGAAGGGTCATGGCCTTCAACTTTCAAATATCTAGAGCTGATTTGAAGTGATTTAAAGTGAGAAAACCACATAACTTAAGCTGTGCAAATGAAAGAAGTGAGAGGAAGACTATACAACAGGTACAATGTTTCTACACTTAGGGCATTGAAAGTGTATGAACTTTGTGAACACATTGCTCTTGCTGAACCATACTTATAAACTAACATTATTCAAGCCCACGACATATCAATTAATTCTTCATCCACAGTAAAGCTTCCTTAGATGTAACTTCAAAATAAAATCCACATTATCTTTCAGTTCCTGTTCTATTGTACAAGTATCCAATGACTGTACATACAAAACTGTTTCTTGAGTCTACATAGATAAGCAGTTACTGTACCTGATCAAGACACTGTGCAACTAGACAGGCACAATTTAGTGTATCCTTGATGTGTGACATCCAGTTAGATGACTCCAGACGTGACAGCCAACGATCCATGGATGTGGAAGTATCATTGCATGCTGTAATGACAACAATCTGTAGAGAATATTTACAAATTACCTAGAAATTCTGGGAAATATATGGTTAAAAAAGTAGAAGTTTGCAGTCTATAGGAACCTGAAAATGTCCTACCTATTTTGGACAAAATTAGCATCTATTTTTGGTGAAATTAGCGAATTAGCATTCTGGGAAATATAAGGTTAAAAAAATAGGGGATTGCAGTCTGTAGGAACCTGAAAGTATACTACCTATTTTGGATAAAATTAGCACATATCTCTGGCAAAATTAGCATCTATTTTTGGAGGAGTTAGCATCTATTTTTGGTGTAAAAAGCATCCAGATGTATAAATATAAAATTTTGCTACACTACGTTCCTGAAGACGAAACTGACTGCAAAAGAAAAAGAAAATACCGTTATTGGAGATAAAATAATGAAACAGAGAATAAACAGTCTGTATCACTTAAAATGAAAGCTCTTTGAGTGAAATGATAGCCTCCGTTGAGAAGCAGCAGCATTTTCTTACTGGTGAACAGAATCCTACTCCGATTTGAGACGTTTCTCGACATTCTCTTTCTTTTCCAACCCCCTGATTTTGCATATATAGCATATAAGCCTGGATTTGCATATTGTGGCTGTGTCACCCACACTTGAGAACAATACAGACAGAACCAACAAGATGGTTTGACTGAAAGTAGAACTGAAAATATCTCTATTCATACTTTACACGAAAACTTGGTGTGGTCACTATAGTGAGGATACTACAATGTAGCAGAAGTCCACAGGCATAGATAGTAAGCTGTTGTGGAAAGCCCATGTCCAGGATCTTGTTCAGAAACTAAATGCTGCTTTATTTACATTAGAACAGTATCTGAAATAAGTGACAGTTCAACACGAAAAGTAGTCTACTTCGCATATTTTCATACGCTTATGTCGTACGGTATTATTTTTTGGGGTAATTCTTCTGATTCAAAAAGGGTATTTTTGGCTCAAAAACGGGCTGTTTGAGCGATACGTGGTGTAAGTTCGAGAACCTCTTGTCGACCCCTATTCAATAGTCTGGGAATTCTGACATTGCCCTCACAGTATATATTTTCTTTAATGTCGTTTGTTGTTAGCAATATTAGCCTATTCCCAAGAATTAGCAGCTTTCACTCAGTTAATACTAGGCAGAAATCAAATCTGTATGTGGAATGCACTTCCTTGACTCTTCTGCAGAAAGGAGTGCAGTATTCTGCTGCATCCATTTTCAATAAGCTACCACAAGAACTCAAAAATCTTAGCAGCAGCCCAAAGTCTTTAAGTCTAAACTGAAGAGTTTCCTCATGGCTCACTCCTTCTATTCTGTCGAGGAGCTCCTGGAAGAGCTAAAAAATTAAGCAAATTCCAGTGTTACATTGTTGATTTTCTTTATTTAAACTTACGACTTGTCGCCTGAATATGTTTTTTATATTTCATTTCATCTGTTTCTACTATCGTGTTATAATTTCATGTATTGACTCGTTCCATGACCATGGAGATTTCTATTTAATTTGGTCCCATGTGTTCAAACCTACACTGGTGTTTTGTGTTTTTTGTGTAGCAGAATTGACACATGGATCCCTATCCCTTTGGGTGTCCTGAGACACACATTCTAATGCCAAGGCAGACCAGGATTAGTCTCTTCGCTCATTTCAAAATAAGAACAATGGAACAATGAGCTACACACAAAGCAAAGCAGAGTACTCAAAGCACTAGGTAATGGCTATCATGCTGTTGCTTGCTGAGGATGGCAATGTTGTAAACGAGGTAGTTAAGGTCCAACTTCTACCAGTATCTTACGAGACCATAGTGCAAAACACCCCACCTAAAACTTCCACAACGTTTTTAATGATCTTCTCTTTCCAAATTGTGCAATCCAAGTAACCAAGAATTAGTTACTTTTCTGGTATTTATATGTAGAAAATAACTATTTTAAACTATCTCCAATAAAATATTTCATAGGGAAACAATACGCTATGAAACAGCATTTATTATGTAAAGGAAACTTGTTACCTTATTGCGGAGATGCTGAGTTACAGATAGGCACAACTTAAAGACTCATAAATAAAGCTTTTGGCCAGTAACGCCTTTGTCAAAAATAGATCTCTCTCTCTCTCTCTCTCTCTCTCACACACACACACACACACGTTCCCGCAAATGCGACTCACACATACAACTGCAGTCTCAGGCAACTGAAACTGACTGGCAGTGTGGTTTCAGTTGCCTGAGACTGCAGATATACGTGTCAGTTGTTTGCGTGAGTGTCTGTACATGTGTATCTGTCATCTATTTTTGACAAAGGCCTTACTGGCTGAAAGCTTTATTTGTCACAGTCTTTTTGTTGTGCCTATCTGTGACTCAGCATCTCCACTATATGGTGAGTAGCAACTTTCCATTTCATAATACTGTTACATTCCATCCTGGATTTTCAATTGTTTGATATATGATGTAAATTCGCATTTTTGTTTTTTGAGTTAAAATTTGCTACTATATTTGAATATATTGCAAAAGTGATTTTTTTCAGGTTCCTACCAATAAACCGAAACTGTGAAGAAGAATCTAGAGAAGGTATAAATCATTTACAACTACTTACGTTATATAACAGCATCATAACATATTAATGAAGGAAACAAATTCTAAATAAGAGTCTGCACCCATGGACCACTGTTAATTACTAATTTCATCAAGTTAGTTACTACTAACATAATAGCATTTCCTTCCCTTTCTATGGATGCACATCTACAACATTCTTCAATAAGAATTAATAAACTTTCTCTCTGGCAAAATTTCTGGTTCTGTGATAAGAAACTCTTATCTATTATGCATATTGTACTTTGTCACTGAACTGCAACTTTTGTACAGTTCTTGAATAAAATGTAATTAGTGGACAACTCATATGACACACTATATGGATTAAAAAGGGATGCTGAAGCTTTAAATGTTGTTGTTGTTGTGGTCTTCAGTCCTGAAACTGGTTTGATGCAGCTCTCCATGCTACTCTATCCGGTGCAAGCTTCTTCATCTCCCAGTACCTACTGCAACCTACATCCCTATGAATCTGCTTAGTGTATTCATCTCTTTGTCTCCCTCTACGATTTTTACCCTCCACGCTGCCCTCCAATACTAAAAAGGTATTCCCTTGATGCCTCAGAACATGTCCTACCAACCGATCCCTTCTTCTAGTCAAGTTGTGCCACAAACGTCTCTTCTCCCCAATCCTATTCAATACCTCCTCATTAGTTACGTGATCTACCCACCTTATCTTCAGCATTCTTCTGTAGCACCACATTTCAAAAGCTTCTATTCTCTTCTTGTCCAAACTGGTTATCGTCCATGTTTCACTTCCATACATGGCTACACTCCATACCAATACTTTCAGAAACGACTTCCTGACACTTAAATCTATACTCTATGTTAACAAATTTCTCTTCTTCAGAAACGATTTCCTTTCCATTGCCAGTCTACATTTTATATCCTCTCTACTTCGACCATCATCAGTTATTTTGCTCCCTAAATAGCAAAACTCCTTTACTACTTTAAGTGTCTCATTTCCTAATCTAATCCCCTCAGCATCACCCGACTTAATTCGACTATATTCAATTATCCTCGTTTTGCTTTTGTTGATGTTCATAATATATCCTCCTTTCAAGACACTGTCCATTCCGTTCAACTGCTCTTCCAAGTCCTTTGCTGTCTCTGACAGAATTACAATGTCATTGGCGAACCTCAAAGTTTTTACTTCTTCTCCATGAATTTTAATACCTACTCCGAATTTTTCTTTTGTTTCCTTTACTGCTTGCTCAATATACAGATTGAATAACATCCGAGACAGGCTACAACCCTGTCTCACTCCTTTCCCAGCCACTGCTTCCCTTTCATGCCCCTCGACTCATAACTGCCATCTGGTTTCTGTACAAATTGTAAATAGCCTTTCGCTCCCTGTATTTTACCCCTGCCACCTTTAGAATTTGAAAGAGAGTATTCCAGTCAACATTGTCAAAAGCTTTCTCTAAGTCTACAAATGCTAGAAACGTAGGTTTGCCTTTCCTTAATCTATTTTCTAAAACAAGTCGTAGGGTCAGTGTTGCCTCATATGATCCAATATTTCTACGGAATCCAAACTGATCTTCCCCGAGGTCAGTCTCTACCAGACTTTCCATTTTTCTGTAAAGAATTCGAGTTAATATTTTGCAGCTGTGACTTATTAAACTGATTGTTCGGTAATTTTCACACCTGTCAACACCTGCTTTCTTTCGGATTGGAATTATTATATTCTTCTTGAAGTCTGAGGGTATTTCGCCTGTCTCATACATTTTGCTCACCAGATGGTAGAGTTTTGTCAGGACTGGCTCTCCCAAGGCTGTTAGTAGTTCTAATGGAATGCTGTCTACTCCCGGGGCCTTGTTTCGACTCAGGTCTTTCAGTGCTCTGTCAAACTCTTCACGCAGTATCATATCTCCGATTTCATCTTCATCTACATCCTCTTCCATTTCCATAATATTGTCCTCAAGTACATCGCCCTTGTATGGGCCCTCTATATACTCCTTCCACCTTTCTGCTTTCCCTTCTTTTCTTAGAACTGGTATTCCATCTGAGCTCGTGATATTCATGCAAGTGGTTCTCTTTTCCCCAAAGGTCTCTTTAATTTTTCTGTAGGCAGTATCTACCTTACCCTAGTGAGATAAGCCTCTACATCCTTACATTTGTCCTCTAGCCATCCCTGCTTAGCCATTTTGCACTTCCTGTCGATCTCATTTTTGAGACTTCTGTATTCCTTTTTGTCTGCTTCATTTACTGTATTTTTATATTTTCTCCTTTCATCAATTAAATTCAATATTTCTTCTGTTACCCAAGGATTTCTACTAGCCCTCGTCTTTTTACCTACTTGATCCTCTGCTGCCTTCACTAATTCATCCCTCAAAGCTACCCATTCTTCTTCTACTACATTTCTTTCCCCCATTCCTGTAAATTGTTCCCTTATGCTCTCCCTGAAACTCTGTACATCCTCTGGTTTAGTCAGTTTATCCAGGTCCCATCTCCTTAAATTCCCACCTTTTTGCAGTTTCTTCAGTTTTAATCTACAGTTCTTAACCAATAGATTGTGGTCAGAGTCCACATCTGCCCCTAGAAATGTCTTACAATTTAAAACCTGGTTCCTAAATATCTGTCTTACCATTATATAATCTATCTAAAACCTGTCAGTATCTCCAGGCTTCTTCCACGTATAGAACCTTCTTTTATGATTCTTGAACCAAGTGCTAGCTATGATTAAGTTGTGCTCTGTGTAAAATTCTACCAGACGGCTTCCTCTTTCATTTCTTACCCCCAATCCATATTCACATACTATATTTCCTTCTCTCCCTTTTCCTACTCTCGAATTCCAGTCACCCATGACTATTAAATTTTCGTCTCCCTTCACTACCTGAATAATTTCTTTTATCTCATCACACATTTCATCAATTTCTTCATCATCTGCAGAGCTAGTTGGCATATAAACTGTAGTAGGCGTGGGCTTCATGTCTATCTTGGCCACAATAATGTGTTCACTATGCTGTTTGTAGTAGCTTACCTGTACTACTATTTTTTTTATTCATTATTAAAACTACTCCTGCATTACCACTATTTGATTTTGTATTTATAACCCTGTATTCACCTGACCAAAAGTCTTGTTCCTCCTGCCACCAAACTTCATTAATTCCCACTATATCTAACTTTAACCTATCTATTTTCCTTTTTAAATTTTCTAACCAACCTGCCCGATTAAGGGATCTGACATTCCACGCTCTGATCCGTAGAATGCCAGTTTTCTTTCTCCTGACAATGACGTCCTCTTGAGTGGTCCTCGCCCGGAGATCTGAATGGGGGACTATTTTACCTCCGGAATATTTTACCCAACAGGATACCATCCTCAATTAATCATACAGTACAGCTGCATGCCCTCGGGAAAATTTACGGCTGTAGTTTCCCCTTGCTTTCGGCCGTTCGCAGTACCAGCACAGCAAGGCCATTTTGGTTGGTGTTACAAGGCCAGATGAGTCAATCATCTAGACTGTTGCCCCTGCAACTACTGAAAAGGCTGCTGTCCCTCTTCAGGAAGCTATGTAAAATGATTCCATTTGCTATAACACCCCTCCTAATGTAAATACAACTTTTTCTTCTTTTTCTCTGCTCCCTCTTCCTTATGTAATACAGATACTATGTAAATATGAAATGTCCAAATTCTTATCCAAATTGTATCATTCAGTGTAGAGTTTGCAGGTTTCTGATAACAATCTAGATAGTTCATGGTGAAACATTTTCTTTAACAAAATACCCTTAATTAAAAATTCACTAAAGCCACATGTAAATCAACAATTCACTAGAACTACACATACATGCAATTGTGGTCTTGCAAATAGTTGTTTGTTTTATGACTGACATAGCCCTCACTCTCATCTTTCTACGCAGGACCTTATCTTTTCTGAAAACTGTGTAATTAAAAATTTAACTTTATTCAAAGGAGTTGTCTTCCAAAATGGTTGAATTTTAAAATGTAATCCTTTCAAAAATTCAGTCACTGTCATATTGTCATGCCGTAACCGCAATCAAGACCAAATCTGAAAACAGAGTCATCAATGAAATACCAAGTGGTTATAATTAAAGTGCAGCTACTCACAGAGGTCAAGTGTCAGCTACATGCATCATATGGCAGTGAAACTTGGTAGAAATGCTAATGTGTTAGTGTGGAATGGATTTATATATACTGGGGAAAAAAGGTTCTAATTTTGGCCACCAGGTGCAAATCTGGCACTGTATACTGACATCTCCAGTGATTATAGTGAACAAACTTTGTAAGCGATGGTTAATAATAAAATCAACATTTATCACTTGTTTGACATTTTCTGCCCACATCCTGTTCTATTTGGAAACATTTCTACAGTGGAACTTCGATTTTACATTCTCCGACTTTACGCTTTTTGCGATTCTACACCATAAATTCATAGCCCATGTGAATATCCCACAAGATCAATGCTAAAAATTCCCCCTTTTTATATTTCTTCCTAGTAAGGTTAATCTCAATTCTAAGTTCTTACTCACTTTGTCCCATTTTCTTCCTACTGACATTTTATGTGACTGACAGAGTTATACGTGGCACAAAATACAGGTGGTTCGCACCTTGCTTGGTGGAAGAGTTAAGGGAATATTTTAGGCCATTGTGGAGAGGGGAGATGTGAGAGGGGAAATGCTGACGTAACCCAGGATTGGTGTTGCCAACACAACTTTCAACATTTAGATTCACCACAAAATTATGATACAACTACTGCTAGGTTGCAGTGGTAATGGAAAAACAAGACAATTGACACAAAGTATTCCAGATCAAGTCAACACATGATAAAGGGGCCCAGCCACCACCTTTCCTTGTGACACTTATAATTCAGTCTCATCACGTATTTCCAATGTACTGTATTCAGCAACGAAATCAGTCGTTAACCTTTTAAATTCAAATGTTGAGTGTTGAAGAATATTCTCAGTCATAATCGATTAAGTGTTGCCCATTTCTGCCTAGTAAACTCTTATTGGCTGGTGACTTGTTATATCACCCAATAGACAGTGCAGCCACCACACCACACTAAAACATGTAAAAATGAACTCGCTTACTGAATGTGTGGAGAGAGGTAATGGCGCTTCTGCGACGAGAGTGCAAGTAGGGGTGAAAGCATTTTGTGAAGCGCTGAAAATATACTTTTCACTCAGATGATGTGCTACGACAGAGATGTCACACAGAAATAGAACAAAAGATTTGTGATAGCACATTTTAAAGACTTTCATGTTAAAATCTGACATGATCCAGATGCAACAACAAACGCATATACTACTCATGTGTATACTTTGCACTGCACCCAACACAAACTGTTGATCGTAAAGACTGGGAGCAGTGACAGAGGGCATGAGGCGAAACTGTAGCACCTGAGTTTTCTTTCAAGTTTAAATTTTACAGAGTATATAGAAATTCACTGAGCCGACTTCTAATAAGCTTGTAATGTCAACTGGGGAATTTAACTCATTTTTTTACACCTCTGTTTCTCTCATCAAGCCCAAAATAACACTTTAATGGTCGTGAGCACATGAAGTGCAGCTCATAAGAAAAGCATTAAACAATAGCAACAACAGTAACAAAGTATGTCATTAAGCAGATGTCCACATTTATGCTTATGGTTTAACTACTTAACTGCTGTGATGTTTTTGGTTTAATTCAATGTATTCAGTTTTTGCTTTTTCTGGGTGAGCACAAAAGATGATCTCTCAAATATGCATGTTTTGAAAGTATAATTTGTAGTCATAGCATGTCAGAAAACAGCTTGATGACCTTGTCCTCAGATAACCAATTACAATTTCTTGGTGAGTTTTTACTTGCTGTTACACATCTGTGATGTTTCCAGAATTGATGAAATTCATTACCACAAATTACTGCATAAATATTGTAGTGTACATTTTATTTTCTTTACTTAGACAGATTTTATACATAGTACTGGAGAGGATTGTGATTTTTTATCTTATATGCCAATTACATGTGTTTTTCCTTATATTTTTGGTGTTTTTAACATTTTCCTAAATTTTGCATTTTTTAGTTCAGAACCACACGAAAACATAAATAGGGGTTTCACCGTATGTGTGTCTCTTGAATTCACAGCTCAAGATTAGCACCTGATAGCCAAAACGGGAATTAATCCCCCCCCCCTCCCCCCCATAAAGTGGCTCTGCATTAACGCATTAGAATATCTACTGAGTTTCACTGCCACATGATACTTTTGGCCCACACTGGACCTCTGTGAGTGACTGCACTTTAACCACCCTGCAGTACACTTAGCACAGAAAGCACATTTATTACAAACACGAACAGGCATCTGGAATGCAGAGACTTCCTGGATGGAGAGTGCAGCTGTATATACAAACATTGAATAATCCAGAATGCTTATATTTATACAAACATATAATTGTCCAGAATGTACTAACATATGATGTATGATAAACACTAAACAACAAATAATTGCTTAGTTGTAGGGTTTGAACAGGGGATCCACAGTATGCCAGGCAGTGACACTAACTGCTACACTACACTGCATGCACCACGGCTCATGGCACTGTTCCCTCTTCTCGAGAAATTGTGACCCACTGTTACAAAAGCTCTCACTGGAGCTGACTACAGCACCTTGGATCTGGATCTCATCAGTGGTCCTCTATATGATGGCACTGGCAGATCTTCGTGTTGTTAAATCCTCTTCACTATGATGAGCATCGATAGTAGCCACTCCCCTTAAATCTTCGCGATTGTTGAATGAGTCTTTAGTTTTCTTGAACCTTTCATCATCCATCTGCACCTCTGGACTGTATTAGGACTTCATATGGAGGATGTGGACAATGTGTCTGCACTTTTACCCTCTTTATGAAGAGTCATAATCCTCAACTTTATATGTGATGTCTAGCAAGTGATGGATATGATACAGCCCAAAATAGTACTTTTAGTAACTATTATGATAGACCTACTTCCCACACAGGGATAAAAATCCTTACCAAGTCTCTGGGGCTGCATCTTATTGGCTGGCACTTTGTATTAAAGTGCCCTTGGTCTTTCTACTGGGTGTTCAGGGTCCATACGCAAACCAGTTGCATTCTGTTTCAATCCTGATGATGTGTTTCATATAGTCATCCTGAGTATCATCCTGTTGGACTGGGAACAGTGTACCTACTGTCATTTTAGCCTCTTGACCATAGAGCAGAAAGAATGGTGTGAAGCTTGTAGTGTCTTACGTTGCAGTGTTGTACGTGACTGTCATAATGAATATTATAGTATCCAAATTGCTCTGTTTTGAATCAATATACGTGAAGAGCATATCTACCAATGACTTATTAAAGTATCCTGTGATGCCGTTTATCTATGGATGGTAGGCAGTTGTCATCCTGTCAGCGATGTCACAACATGAAATTATCTCTGATACTAGTCTTGACTGGAAATCTTTTCCACAATCAGAGGTCACACGGGGTACTTCACATTTCAAAATGATGTCTTCTATAAGAAATTTACAATTTCTGGAGCTTCAGCAGTCATTGTTGTTGTTGTGGTCTTCAGTCCCGAGACTGGTTTGATGCAGCTCTCCATGCTACTCTATCCTGTGCAAGCTTCTTCATCTCCCAGTACCTACTGCAACCTACATCCTTCTGAACCTGCTTAGTGTATTCATCTCTTGGTCTCCCTCTACGATTTTTACCCTCCACGCTGCCCTCCAATGCTAAATTTGTGATCCCTTGATGCCTCAAAATATGTCCCACCAACCGATCCCTTCTTCTAGTCAAGTTGTGCCACAAACTTCTCTTCTCCCCAATCCTATTCAATACCTCCTCATTAGTTACGTGATCTACCCACCTTATCTTCAGCATTCTTCTGTAGCACCACATTTCGAAAGCTTCTATTCTCTTCTTGTCCAAACTGGTTATCGTCCATGTTTCACTTCCATACATGGCTACACTCCATACAGTCAGCACACCTGTAATATCAGCATACAGGGTGTGATAGTCGGTGCTGACTATTATACATTGATTTATGTTTGTTGACTTCTGGAACTTTCCCCATGAGGTCAATTCCAATCATTTGGAATAATGCTGCTGCATGCAGGATTGGTATAAAATGCTCTGGAGGCTCTGCTGCACTTGACTCCATCTCTGACATTCGTTACAGTGGCTCACAAAGTGTGTAATGGACTGGTAAAGACCTGACCAGTGATACCTCCAGATGATCAATGTTGGAACACCTTGGAAATATGTCAGAATTTCTGGCTGCTGGTGAGGTGGCATGGCAAGCATTCATCTCTGCTCCATCAGATCACAGCTCCTCTTATACAACATTTCAGTCCTTAATCGGAAATCTCCTTTGGTCCATTCCTCCTCCTCAAAGCTGCTATGGTTTTCAGCAGTGCTGGATTTTCTCTCTTTTCAGCGGCAATTTCTGATTACAGAGATTTCATCCAAACTGCTGTGTTCTGCTAGAGGATTCCTCCTGGACTTTGTGTCTATTTTTGTGTACCTTTGTGATGTTGTATTCCTGAAACCTCACTGCCCATCGTGCCAGTTGACCTGATGAATCCTTCAGGCTCATCAGCAGACTAGTCACCCAGCATAGAGCATGGTGATCCATTACAACAGTGAATTGTTTCCTAAATAAATAAAGCTGGAACTTGCTGAGGAACCAGACACCAGCAGGGCACTCTTTCTTGGTTGTACAGCAGTTGTTCTCTGACTTGGAGAACACTCTAGAATCATAAGCTACCACCTACACAGCACATTCCTGAGTCTGTACTAGAACTGCCTCATCCCAAAACTGCTAGTGTTGGTGTGAGGTTCTGTCTTGGCATTCTCGCCATACAATGCTGTAACTGGAGATGATGTTAGCGAAGGACATGGAAAGATGTTTCTTGAGACTCATTACAGGAAAATTTGGCATCACTCTGCAGTAATTCTTGCAAGAGATGTTCCTCGCTACAGAAGTCCTTTACGAATCACTGATAGTATGAGCATATTCCAGGAAAACTTCTCACATCCCAAATGTGCTAAGAAGTCAGAGAAACTGTACCTGCTTATTTTCTCTGGATCGGGATGGACTCTGTCTTCATTCATGCCACTTTGTCATTCAGATAGCACAGACACATTGTACATTTAAGGTGTCAAAGCAGACTGTCCATCATACATTCAAAGGTGGCTGGAGCATTGCATAGTCCCATCATCATAATTACTGGAGGTGTTTTAATTCCATCTTTGCAAATACAAGAAAATGCATTTTGTGTGTAGTTGCAAAGGTGGAATTATAATACCCTCAATAATAGTAAAGCAGCTAAGAATAATACGGTAAGAGAAATGAACTAAAAAAGGCATAAGATTGAATTCGTAGAGGCTATCAGGAGTTATGAAGGCAGTCTTTTTCCAGTCAGACTGGCCAACCTCGACTTGCCAATAGCCTGTCTTCATCTTCATAGTTGAGAAATACTTTCTCCCAGTCCAGGGTGTCATCAATGTACAGCAACAGATAGATATCTTTCATTGTGATTTTCTTGAGTTGCTGGTAGTTGGCACAGAAATGTCATGTACCATCCTCATCCTTCACTAAGACCACAGGGGAGGACCAAGGACTCTGAAAGTTCAATATCATCATCTTCCAGCATCTTCTCCACTTCCTCTGGATTACCTGTCATTCAGCTGGGGCGGCACACTTTATGAGTGCTTTCTAACTGACAGATGATCCCCAGCATTGATGTAATGTATTACCGTGGGCTGCTGCTTGGTCAGTCTTTTCTCCACTTCACGGCCGTAAGCATCTGAAAACAGATGCAGAATGGCTACCACTCGCCGACATTGTCCCTCGGTCAAGCCAGGAGTTTGGTAGTAGCTTCCTTCAGTGCACTGTCTGTATTGGTAGTAAAAAATTATTCTTTGTTGATGACACTAATCTGCCAGTCTTGGACTGGTTTGGCTGTGCCTATGCACATACCATTAGAGATGAATTTTGGCTGGTGAAAATTAGTGATCCAAAAATCTTCTTGACCACTTACAATGCTTATGCTCAGTTGATGACTGGCACTCTTCTTCTTGACGATGGTGAGATAACAATGTCTTTAACAGCAAACAGCTGCCCAGAGCTGTCGTCGTAATGTGTGCTTGTTAGAATAGCTTCTTCAATCTGAACCCCTGATCTTCCACAGTCTGACTGCTTTTGATGCCTGCAAGAAGTTCCAGCTAAGAATAACACTGAGACTACATTCTGTTAAAATAACAAATGCAATGGGCTGTGATAGTTATTCTTGCAATACATGTTCCTGTCAGCTGTACCCATTTCCCATTGGCGAAGACCTTCAGCACAACTGCATTCATAACACAGATCACAAATCTTCTTTAGCTGGTGATAAGTAGCACTCAACATTACAGAACCAGAAGCTGCTGAGTCAATTAGTGCTCAGAGAGTCATCTCAGTAACTGTTGTCTATGGAGGACAACTTCGCAAGATTTTGATGAATACTTCTTCAGAACTACAGAGTGTGCATGTGCACAGACACTCGGCAGTTCTAAGGAACGTTTCATCCAAAAGCTAGAGCAAAGTTCTCTTTAATTTTTATGTGCCTGTTGGCATCTAAACTACTATTCAATTATTCCTTAGATCATTTATGTTCCACAACGGACTCTGGAGTAAAACAGAACCTATAGAAAAATAAGACATGTGACAGAGGATGCTTCAGTTGCCATTTAAGTATTGTATTGTTTGACTGAAAAGTTGGCGGGAACTCAATACTTTCTGTTACAGTCTACAAAATTAAATTTGTAATGGGAAATAATTTACACACACACACACACACACACACACACACACACACACAACACACACAACAGCTATCATTGTCATGGTTGACTACATTACACTGGGGTGAGAGTTTGTATTGGGTTATGTGGGTGATGGAGAAGTGAAGAGGGGGAGGGGGGGCGGAGGTGCAGGAGTATTCAGGAACGGTGGCTGAGATGAGGGATAGGTGCATGGGATACGAATATGGCCCTTTGAGTTCCTTGTGGCCACAGGCAGGAAGATTTGTGCGCAGTCCACAATGATGTGGAACAGTGTATTGGGAAGGGCAGATAGAAGAGGGGAAGACTGGGACAGGATGAATCTTGGCTGTCACTGTTGGCACCATCTCTCTATACACCAACATCTCCCATGCCCATGGCCTTGCCGCACTCGAATACTACCTCTCCCAGTGTCCTTCCGAGTCCAAAGCACTATCTTATTCCTTATACACCTAACTAACTACATACTTCGCCTCTGAGGGGGAGATATTCAAAGAAATCTATAACATGCTCAAGGGCAGCCTCCTCTGAGAAAACCTTCCTAGCCATCCAAAATCTCAAACTCCTTGTCTGGTTCATGTTCATTGATGATATCTTCATAATCTGAACTCAAAGCCAAGACAGTCTATAGACATTCCTTCACATTCTCAACACATTCTCTCCTATCCACTTCACCTGGTCTACCTCAGCTCAGCTTATCACCTTTCTAGATATTGATCTCTACTTTTCTGATGGCTTCAACCTGACACCTGTACATATGAAGCCCACTATCAACAATGCCTAAACTTTGATATTTTCCATCCCTTACACACCAAAAAGTCATTAGTAACCGCGTCATCATCCGATAGCATCCTGGACTAGAATAATTGAACCACATCCTTCATCAGGACTTTGACTACTTATTATTAGGCCCAGAACTGAGTAACATCCTACTCAAAAAAACCTGCTAAAGTGGCATTCTGCTGCCCAACCAATCTACACAATATACTTGTCCATCCTTGTGCCACACTTGTTACAACCCATTCCACATGGGACTTCGTAAGTGATAGAATCCAGTACATTGTCCTCAACATGGTATTGTCAGAAGTGCCTCAGGGAAGTGTGGTAGGACCGTTCTTGTTTTCCATATCCATAAATGATCTGAATGATAAGGTGAGCAGCAATCTGCAAGTCCTGATGATACTGTAGTATGTGGAAAAATATCATCTTTGAATGAGTGTAGAAGGATACAAGATGACTTAGAATTTCTATCTGGTGTGATGAATGGCTGTTTGCTCTAAATGTTTGTGCAGCTTGACACAATCATATCAATTCACTATCTAGATGTGACATTGCAAAGCAATATGAAATGGAATGAGTATGTAAGGATGGTAGTAGGGAATGTGAATTGTTGACATCAGTTTACTGGGAGATTTTCTGGAATGTTTAGTTCATCTACAAAAGTAACTGTGCATAGAACACCTGTGTAACCCATTCTTGAGTACTGCTGAAGTGCTTCGTGTTCCCACCAGGTCGGATTAAAGTTCAGTCAACACACTGTAGCACTACAACACAGTACTTTATATTTTTTACATTTTTTATTTTCAAATTTGGAGAGTAATTTCAGATTACAAATGTATATATTCTGTTCTTTTTCTGTCAGTTCTAATTACATGGAATACTGTAATGCAAATTTATTATCAATCATTTAAAAACAACGCTGTAAAGAAATGTAGTAAACACATTGGGAAAGTCAGGATTTTTGCAATGTATAACAACAATCTCTATATAAAAATACTACACTAAACTCCATGGAAACAGGCCATGAAGGCCCAATGATACCGATCAGCCGCCATGTCATCCTCGGCCCACAGCCATCAGTGGATGTGGATATGGAGGGGCATGTAGTCAGCACACTGCTCTCCCGGCTGTTTTGTCAGTTTACGAGACCGGAGCTGCTACTTCTAAATCAAGTAGCTTCTCCGTTTACCTCACAAGGGCTGAGTGCGCCCCACTTGCCAACAGCGCTCAACAGACTGGATGGTCACCCATCCATGTGCTAGCCCAGACTGCCAGCACTCAACTTCAGTGATCTGACAGGAGCTGGTGTTACCAATGCAGCAAGGCTGTTGGCACAACAATCTCTAACCAAAGGCAATCTCAGCATGGTACTAATATCACTGATACATGAAAGTGCACACACGAGGCATTGCAAGTTGACAGTGAGAGGCAGCAGGCATGATTAATTGCAAAAGTGTGTGTGCAACTTAGCATGGGAACTTCATGGTGGTAAAATGTTATGCAAGGCATTGAGAAGAATACAGCAGTTATTTGCAGAGAGTTTCAAAAGTATTAATAGAAGAAGAGTACTGTGTAGTCAGATGTCTTTAATCCTGCTCATAAATGGAAGAAAGAGCCCGCTGTCTACAACTACTGCCATCAAATCATCATACCACACCTACAGCAACTCCACTTCAAACTAAGACTGTGCCATTTCACAAATCTATAAATCAATGTATTAGAATCAGCAACTGAACATTATAGATATTGTGTTAACTTCAAATTTTTTCAGTGTCAATAATTATCCCAATTAATCACTACCAGTACTAGGGTCTTGCTCCATTCATTAAAGTAACTGAATGTAAGTAACTGAATGTAACTTAAATGAAAAATCCTCAAACTTTAATTTTATGTAGGAACCAGATAGTAAACAAATTTTGTTAGCTCAGAGAAAAGTGAAATTTTACAGTTTAACTGGTAGTGTTGATTAACGTTTCAAAATTAACTACTTCCATTACCTTTTTTGAGAATGAGACTTTTTAATTATTTAGTCTGTCGGGTAAAGCTGTAGTACACAAATTATTTCAATAGTATTTATTTAATTGATTCGTAAAATTTGTTAAAAATGCTAATTCAGTTACAACTTGTGCGCTGTTGGTCCAAACTGCAGAGTATTCTTGAAAACTAATTTTATCAACACACTTTTTAATAGCATTACAAATATTGAAACTTGTTGTTCTGAGCAATCGAATTAAAATGAATAAATCTTCAGGTACTGTAGACAAACAAGTGAACAGTAGGTTGTGGCATAGCTGTAACAGCACTGCAGGTAGGATTTTCATCAGGCTGGATTCCATTAGGAACCATCATGGTCAGTAACTATGAAATGATTATAATCAGGGATGAACACAGCACACAATCACGTATCAATACAGATTGACATGCAACTGATTATAAGCACTGCAGATGTCGAGATGGAGGGGGAGGCACTTGCTGGAGGGGAATGAATGCAAGCCATGCTTTGCCAGGCCTGACGTAATCAACAGTTTTTCACTCTCTCTCTTTGAGAGTGGAATAGGAAAGGATATGGTTAGTAGTGAAACATGGTTCCCTCTGCCATAAGACTTGTAGACTATGTATCAACAGTTTTTCAATCTCTCTCTTTGAGAGTGGAATAGGAAAGGATATGGTTAGTAGTTAGTAGTAGTTAGAATTGCAGACTATATATGCAGATACCCTAGTGTAACACCGAAGTGCAATGCCTGTCTGACGCATCCACCCAGTACATCTTCCTCCGTTCCTGTAGCAGGCTTATCCCATACCATCAGACGCAGGGCTACCTGGGAAGACAGTCATGTTATACACCAGCTTCACTGTACTCTCTGCACAGCATTTTATGTGGACAGGACCACACCACCTAGGTGTCCACCCAAATGAATGGCTACCACCTAACTGTGGCTAAGAGCATGAGCTGAGCATCGATTTCTATGGTTGCTTCACAACCCATGTCAACTGGATCCTTCTGCACAACCCATTATGTAGATGGCAGCTGTTCCTGCAAGACAGCCTCCTGGCCTCTGCCCCCACCCACCCTACAACTGCCCCTAACTTCACTCATCCTGTACCCACACCCTCTTTTCCCAACCCACTACTCCTGCACACCACATCACTCTATGCCCACAGCCAGAAGGAGCTCAACAGTGCCACATTCCTACCTGCTGTCTCTCTCTCTCCCAGCTGTCAGCCACACTTCCCAACACTCCTGCACCCCCTCCCCACCATTTCACCCCTTGCCCTCTCAAACCATGTAAGACAAAGAATAAGGTTATAGATAGCCCAAAGCAGAATGAAACATGTTTGGCTGTCAAGAGTGCAACGTGTGAAGCCTTCAGTGACTACTGCAGCGGAATATAGTCAAAAGATCTTTCACAGACACCAAAGAAATTCTGGTAATATGTAAACGCTGTTAGTGGCATCAAAGTCAAAGTCCAGTCACTCACGGATCAGATGAGAATGGAAATTGAGGGTGTCAAAGGAAAATCTGAAATGCTTAACTCTTCTTTTCAAATGTTCCTTTACAAACGAAAAGGCTGGAGAATTGCCCTAATTTAATCCTTGTACCATTGAAAAGATAAGTTAAATAAATGTTAGTATCAATGCAGCAGCTGAAATAGTTGAAACGGAACAAAGCTCCAGGGCCCCATGGAATCCCTATCAGATTCTATACTGAATTTGCAGCTGACTAAGCTTCTATTCTAACTATAATCTATTGTAGATCACTCGAACAAAAAACCATGCTCAAGTAGTTGGAAGAAAGCACCGATCACACTCATCTTCAACAAGGGTAGCAGAAGTGATTCACACAGCTGACACCCAATACTGTTGAAAATGATTTGTTGTAGAATCTTAGAACACTCACTGAGTCATACATAATGAGGTATCTCAAACAGAATGACATCCTCTGTGCCAACCAGCATGAGTTTCGAAAACACTGATCATGTGACACCATACTTTCAGTCTTCTAACATGGCATACAGAAAGCCATGACTTAAGGCAGGCAGGTAGATCCAGTATTTCCTTATTTCCAAAAAGTATTTGACTCATTACCTCACCTATACTTATTTTTTAAAGTACATTAGTATGGGGTATCAAACGAGATTTGGGACTCGACTGAGGATTTTTTTGTGGGAAGAGCACAGCAAGTTGTCTTGGATGGAGAGTCAACAATGGATGTACAAGTAACTTCAGTTGTGCCCCTGGGAAGTCTGTTGTTTATTAACTACATTGTTGACAATATTAATAATAACCTCAGACTTCTCAGAGATGATGCAGTTATCTAAAATGAAGAGCCAAAGAAACTGGTATACCTGCTTAATATTGTGTAGGGCCCTGCAAGTATGCAAAAGTGATGCAACACGATGTGGCATGGACTCCACTAATGTCTGAAGTAGTGCTGTCCAGAAATCCATGAGAGCACGAAGGAATGGCGATATCTTCTGAACAGCATGTTGCAAGGCATCCCAGATGCTAAATAATGTTCATGTCTGGGGAGTTTGGTGGTCAGCAGAAGTGTTTAAACTCAGATGTGTGTTCCTGGAACCACTCTTTGTCCTGCTGCAATTGCCCAAGTCTGTCAGAATGCACAATGGACACGAATGGATGCAGGTGATCAGACAGGATGCTTATGTATGTGTCATCAGTCAGAGTCGTATCTACATGTATCCAGGGTCCCATACCACTCCAACTGCACATGCCCCACACCTTTACAGAGCCTCCACCAGCTTTAACAGTCCCCTGCTGACATGCAGGATCCATGGATTCATGAGGTTGTCTCCATACCCATACACGTGCATCCGCTTAATACAATTTGCAACAAAACTCATGAGACCAGGCGACAGGTTTCCAGTCATCAACAGTCCAATGTTGGTGTTGATGGGCCCAAACAAGTTGTAAAGCTTTGTGTCTTGCAGTCATCAAGAGTACATGAGTGGGCTTTGGCTCCAAAAGCCCATATTGATGATGTTTCATTGAATGGTTTGCATGCTAATACTTGTTGAGGCTCAGCACTGACATCTGCAGCAATTTGCGGAAGGGTTGCACTTCCGTCACGTTGAATGTTTCTCTTGTCATTGTTGGTCCCTTTCTTGCAGGATCTTTTCCCGGCCGCAGCGATGTCGGAGATTTGATATTTTAATGGATTCCTGATATTCACAGTACACTCATGAAATGGTTGTTCAAGAAAATGCCCACTTCATCACTACCTCCGTGATGCTGTGTCCCATTCCTCTTGTGCCGACTATAACACCATGTTCAAACACATTTCAATCTTGATAACCCGCTATAGTAGCAGCAGTAACCGATCTAACAAATGCGCCAAACACTTGTCTTATATAAGCGTTGCCGATGGCAACGCTTATTCTCCCTGTTTACATATCTCTCTATTTGAATACGAATGCCTATACCAGTTTCTTTGGTGCTTCAGTGTATAATGAAATGCTGTCTGTAAGAAGCTGCATATATATCCAATCAGATCTTGATAAGATTTCAAAATGGTGCAAAGAATGGCAACTTGCTTTAAATGTGCATAAGTGTAAAATGGAGCATTTCACAAAACAAATTGGTCTACACATACAAATACCTGGGTGTAACACTTTGTAGGGACACGAGCATTCTACTAAGGAGATTGCTTACAAATCACTCGTGTGACCCATCCTAGAATATCGCTCAAGTGTGTGTAACTAGTACCGAATAGGACTGATGGTGGATGTTGAATGGGTACAAAGAAGAGCATTATGAATGGTCATAGTTTCGTTTGACGTATGAGAGAGTGACATGAAGTTGCTGAAAGGAATGAACTGGTACCTGCTTGAAGACAGATACAAACTATTCCATGAAAATCCATTTCAAAATTTTCTAGAACCAAATTCAAGTGACAAATCCAGGAATCTTGAGTCGCAGATAGGCACAACAAAAAGCCTGTCACAAATTAGCTTTCAGCCTGTAAGGCCTTTGTCAAAATTAGATCTCTCTCTCTCTCTCTCTCTCTCTCTCTCTCTCTCTCACACACACACACACACACACACACACACACACTTGCGTTTGTTTGTGTGTGTATGTGTGCGTTTGTCGTCTAATTTTGATGAAGGCCGTACTGGCCGAAATCTAATTTGTGACAGTCTTTTTGTTGTGCCTATCTGTGACTCAGCATCTCTGCTATATGATGAGTAGCAACTTTCCTCTTCGCAATATTGTTACATTCCATCCTGGATTTTCCATTGTCTGAAATCTAGGAATCTGTTACAACTCCTTGAGTGCATGGATGACATATGTGCCTTGATTTGCTTTGGTAAGCTCCTTGACTATCTGTGGATGTGGAATATTTCACATGTTATATTGGAATATGCTCATATTTTTATTGATGTACATCTAGAAAGCATGCGTACTTTTAACTTCATTATGTTATTAATTATAAACAGTTTTCTTTCTTCTGAACTAATTACTAATGAATGGGACATCAGGAGGAATTAAAACACTGGAGACAAAAAACAAAGTAAAACTGAAACAATGGAAAATGTCTAAATATTCTCAGTCTAGATAGTGTAACAGGAAGTAAAAACAATATGTTAGTGATAGACAGGTAGTATAATGCAATTGTGGTTGACAATGATATGCATGTTGGTTACATATCAGTCAATAGGTGTCGTAACACTTGTTAATTATTCACACTTCAAAGATGTGCTTGGAAACATTAACGGATGCAAAATGAATGGTAGGTAAATTCAGTAGTTTTACTTAAGAAGTTAAAAGCATCATTTTTACTGAAAAGTCCACCCCTGTTAGCTGAGTGGTCAGCGTGGTGGAATGCCACGCCAACGGGCCCAGGTTCGATTCCCGGCTGAGGCAGAAGATTTTCTCTGTTCGGGGACTGGGTGTTGTGTTGTCATCATCATCAGTTCATCCCCATCTCCCAAGCACAAGTCGCCCAATGTGGCGTCAAATGCAAAAAGTTCTTGCCCTCGGCGACCGAACTTCCCGGAATGGGGGACTCCCGACCCAGAATGTGGTACGCTCATTCCCATTTTTTTTAAATGAAAAGTTCTAGTAGTCACACCCTCAAAATCATTTCCTATGCAGAAAAAGGATAGACAAATACATCCAACTTATATTAATTAAGCATATACACATCTGCAGCTCACAAAATTTATACATCCATTCCAGTACTAGAGTTCCATGCTGGATTAAAAAAAAAAAAAAGTATCTTGCAAATGTTTTGCATGCAGTTTGACTAACATGCTTTTGACCCCAAAGCCATGAAGTGCTCTTTTTCCAGCTTCAGTTTTTCACGCATCTTTCCTTTTAATCACTGTGGTGAAAGAAATGAAGTTTTTAAGTTACACCGAAAATTCTATGGCATAAAAAATTAATACCTTCAACTAGTTTTGTAAGACTATCAAGAAGAACATGGTGTCGATCAATTGGTTTATTAACTCTACGCCATTGCGGGTAGTATATTTCAACCTCGAATCCTCCACCTCGAGACTGTGAACAAAAATTATTAGCATTACTATATTTTGCATGTAAGACATATAACTCTTTTTTAAATTTTTATTTTCAAAACTGAAATAAATTACCAGATATATTTAACACAGTGATTTAAATACAATCAGGTAAGTTCAAAAGATACTTCTCTATGAAAACTATTATTATTTTGTGTAAGTAGAATTTTGAAAAACATACTTAGAAACAAGGTGAGTCACATATCCTTGAGACTTTATGACAAGCATTCTGGTACAAGAATGTAGTACACACAGTTTTGATATAGAAACCAGTGGTTCATTTACCTATGGTTATTGCTGTATAGTGTTAAATGGGTCAAGAAATTATATACAGTTATATGTCTTGAATTAAGTACTAATTACCAGTTTTAAGGCATCTGTAACTGTAGTTTTAATAGATTCAAACTGCCAGTTTTTCATCTTTACAGTTATTGATTTAATGGTCACAAAGTAATGTGTACAATACTAACAGAATAGTGGTTTTTTATTTTAAGTCAAAGAAATTGTAACATCTACATTTAACAGGAAATAATGTGCCAGCTTACAAGCATTATATTTGTGTGTGTGTGTGTGTGTGTGTGTGTGTGTGTGTGTGTGTGTTGACAAGATTTAGTAGATACAATTCAGTACTTCTCATAGAAACTACAATTCACTACTTTGTATAGAAACAAGAACACTTCTTCATTGATTTTGAGGCATAGGTTTTCCCACAGCTTCCCTACATATTTGAGAATGAGCCACATTTTTAAGTAGACCAATTCCCACAATATGCAGGATGAGAGAAACCAACAATCACTTATCCTGTAAAAATTCATTCTCATTTTTGAATTCTGATAATTTGTCGTAGTGAAATGAAGTGTTGGAGTCTTGATGTTCATAATGTAGTGTGCATTAAGCTGTTCTACTCTTGGATTCCTTTGGTTTTCTGATATATAGACAATATACTGAGCAACTGTCTTAACAGTTCTCAGGTGCTTTTTCTCTTGTGTTTCTGCAGATATTTGCTGTTCTGATTTTGTAATGTGTAGATGGAGTCAGTCCAAACAAATACTGTTCATCATGTGTATCATACAACATGTAGTTTCAATAGAAAGAATTGCTTTGTTTCCCATTACAGATAAAATATTTTTCAAACTGAAATTTCACATGCCCATTTAATACATGGATTTTTTACTGCCATACAACAACACTACTCAGTTACTGCTGGAATACTCAGTATTCTTCATGTTTTCCTGCCCGTTTCATATACGAGGGCGGTTCAGAAAGTAACCTCCGATTGGTCACAGTGCGGGTTGTGGGGGGAGTAGCGACGCCATCTTTGCGTTCACGCACTCAACAGGTCAGTCAGCATCAAGCCGTGGTCGAGTGAACGTCGTACCTGCGCTAGTTTAGTTTTTGTAGCAGTTTGAAATGTGTGCTGCAATAGAAAACCCCGCCAAATGTGAAGTGCGTGCTGTCATAAGGTTTTTTACAGCCAAAGGATATTCTGCAGCAGCTATTCATCATGAGCTTTGTGCCGTGTACGGACCAAGAGTTATGAGTGAAGGAGTTGTCCGTGAATGGGTACGTTTATTTAAAAGTGGACGAGAAAACGTTCATGATGAAGAGAGGAGTGGTAGACCATCATTGGTGACTGACGAACTCGTTCAGACAGTTGATGCAAAAGTTCGTGAAAATCGACGTTTCTCAATGTCGGAGTTGTCTACTGGTTTTCCACAGATTTCTAAGACTCTCTTGTACGAGATAGTGACAGCAAGATTGGGTTACCGTAAGTTCTGTGCACGATGGGTGCCCAAAATTCTTACCGACCACCACAAAACTCAAAGAATGGCCTCTGCATTAGACTTTCTGTCACGTTATGAGGACGAAGGAGAACCATTGTTAAACAGAATCGTGACCGGTGACGAAACCTGGATTAAGTACGTGAACCCTGAGACAAAAGAACAATCAAAGATGTGGGCACATTCAAATTCGCCTACCAAACCAAGAAAAGCCTCGCAAGATTTTTCTGCCAGAAAACTGATGGCAACGGTGTTTTGGGATGCCAAAGGGGTGTTGTTGGTTGAATTCATGGAACGTGGTACGACCATTAATCAAGACGTGTACTGTGAAACAATAAAAAAGTTACGACGGGCTATACAGAACAAACGCCGTGGTATGCTGACTTCTGGTATCGTTTTTTTGCACGATAACGCCCGTCCTCACTCTGCTCGCAGAACAACGGCCCTTCTTGAGTCCTTCAAGTGGGATGTTATCAACCATCCACCTTACAGCCCAGACCTGGCGCCAAGTGATTATCACCTCTTCATACATTTGAAGAAATGGCTCGGGTCACAGCGGTTTGATGACGACGAAGAGCTCAAAGATGCGGTCACAGGCTGGCTCCAGGCACAAGCGGGTGATTTTTATGCAGAAGGAATTTCAAAGCTTGTGAAGAGATACGATAAGTGCCTCAATCGCTATGGAGACTATGTAGAAAAATAGTGCAAAGATGTAGTTGTAAGATGTATATATTAAAATATTTTTATTTAACTTGGTGTATTTTTTTAAATCAACCGGAGGTTACTTTCTGAACGGCCCTCGTATATTAAACAAAATATGCACTACAATGGGTTGGGACCACTCTATCAACTGGACACATAAATGACTTATTTTGAGACACATTTTGTTTATAATAAGAAATCAACTTATGTTTACTGTATATATATTTGAACAACAAAGGACTGCAAGAGCAGAATGATACACACATCAAAAAGAGTTTTGCATGACCCCGGTTTCCACAACTCCTGAAGATAGACGTTGATTGTGGATATTTTATCACAGACACAGCCCCTTTGACTGTTCAAAGATATCACTAAACCTGCCCAAAGATGCAAACAACCATGAACGAGCAGCACCTATTAGACAGATGGGGTCCAACTGCCGATCAGTTCCAGTCATTCCACCAGGAAGGAGCTACACGGTTCATATTGTCTGTAGTTCAATCATGTCTAGATGGTCAATACCGCTGTATAATCACGTCCGTATTGTTACTTTGTGCCAGGAAGGGCTCTCAACAAGGGAAGGAGATACAGAGAGACAGGAACTGTCGATGACATGCCTCGCCCAGGCTGCCCAAGGGCTACTACCGCAATGGATGGCTGCTCCCTACGGATTATGGCTTAGAGGAACCCTGACAGCAATGCCACCTTGTTGAATAATGCTTTTCGTGCAGCCACAGGACGTCGTGTTATGACTCAAACTGTGCGCAATAGGCTGCATGATACGCAACTTCACTCCCGACGTCCATGGCGATGTCCATCTTTGCAACCATGACACCATGCAACGTGGTACAGATGGGCCCAACAACATGCTGAATAGACTGCTCAGGATTGGCATCATGTTCTCTTCACCAATGAGTGTCGCATATGCCTTCAACCAGACAATCGTCGGAGATGTGTTTGGAGGCAACCCGGTCCACCTGAACGCCTCAGACACACTGTCCAGCAAGTGCAGCAAGGTGGAGGTTCCCTGCTCTTTTCGGATGGCATCATGCAGGGTCGGCGTACGCCGCTGGTGGTCATGGAAGGCACTGTAATGGCTGTATGATACGTGAATGCCATCCTCCAACTGATACTGGTGAGGCATTAGTCTTCATGAATGACAATTTGTACCCCCATCATGCACGTCTTGTGAATGACTTCCTTCAGGATAATGACATTGTTCAACTTGAGTGGCCAGCATGTTCTCCAGACATAAACCCTATTGAACATGCCCGACATAGATTGAAGAGGGCTGTTTATGGATGATATGACCCATGAACCACTCTGAGGGATCTAAGCCGAATCGCCGTTGAGGAGTGGGACAATCTGGACCAACAGTGCTTTGATGAACTTATGGATAGTATGCCACAATAAATACAGGCATGCATCAATGCAAGAGGACGTGCTAATGGGTATTAGAGGCACTAGTGTCTACAGCAATCTGGACCACCACCTCTGAAGGTCTTGCTGTATGGTGGTACAACATGCAATATGTCATTTTCATGAGCAATAAAAAGGGCGGAAATGATGATTATGTTGATTTCTATTCCAATTTTCTGTACAGGTTCCGGAACTCTCGGAACCGAGGTGATGCAAAACTTTTTTTTAATGTGTTTATAATGCATATTGTCTGATGAACAGTGAGACCTCACTACTTCACTTTGCTATGTCAAAGCAGTAAGAAACAGTTTTTGCAGGAAGACTAAATTTGGGTTTCATTCATCTCACATGTTTTAATAATTGTCTACTAAAAGATGTAGATCATTCTCAATTGGAATTCTGATACCCTAGAATACATCTTTATAACTTAAAAGGAACAGTCGGTAATATAAAAATAGCAGAATTAAAAAAAAGTTCATCACTGGATTGCAGAGATGAATAATTGGTTGAATAAAAAGAAGACAAATTAAAAGAATACTATATTCTGTTTAAAAACAGACATTTATTTATTTTATTGTAACATTTGGTATGATGCTTATAACATTCATTTGAGGTCTTCATCTCTTTGGTAATCCGCTGAACTACTATGCGTTTCAGCAGGCATAGCAAACTATTGATCCCACCCCCTCTTTGGCGCATCTGGAGATCTGGAGCAATGGCACGGCAAGTCACAGAGGGTCATCGATCCAGCTGGGATGCTCACAGCAGGGCTCAAGATGCCAGACAGTGGCATAACTGCACTTGGCATGAATCTGTCACCATGCATGACGAACGCACCGGAGCCCACATATTGCCAGCGTCACCAGGTCAAACTATGGTCATCTATTTGCACTACTATTGTGAGCTGCTCAAGCTCTTCTTTGCTCGCAGTGTGACATCTACTTACTGTCCTACATATGAAGCTACTTGTGCTGTTATTCTGTATTACTCTGTTGTGCTCTTTGGAACTGTTCTTTATACCTGTGGAAGTTTGTACCTCACTTGTGCTGTGAAATATACCTGTGTAGTGTAGTGTTGTACCTTTATTTGTGTTGCATGTCACAACAATCTCATTCCCATACTGCCTTGTATAAGCACACACTGTCAATGAGAGAGGAAGGTGATGATAGAAAAATGAACAGTGTTACAGCACTGCAGTATATTTTTTAATGGTTACAAAAAATACGTGGGCAGATCAAAACACAATCTACAACCTTTTTCTGTCACCACATTATTATGGTCGGGTAACCAGAAGCTGATAAACAAATTGTCCCACAGTAATGTTAGATTATTTGAGATAAAACAGCCCTTGACAGACGCGTTGCTGGGCATGAGGTAATGCCTGTAATACAGCTGTCTATTGATGAGGAGCATGAATTGTAGTTCATTTTACTGTGGGCACAATAAGTCAGCTCTAGTGAAATTCACACTAAAAAATGTTTATGCTGCAACATCAACTCATGGAGCTCCACATTCTTCACTGCTTTGGTGATGAGGTATTCTTTGTAACTGTTAAGTGGGACATCATCACCCAATATCCAAGGTATTCAGTAGGTGATTATAAATAAGCACAGGATTTATCTGAGAACCTTGACAGAGTATTTCCATATATGGTATGGTACAGTGAACAACAGTGCGCACAGGCAACTATCCTTTGCAAAAGTTGCTGTCTAATGAATATCGTGATAAACAATCACATCATTACATAAAGCTGGCTATAACTTTCTGGAAAGAATAATGACTGGTGACAAATAATGGATGTATCAGTACAGTTCCAAATTAAACATAAATTTGGACAACATGGTCCAGAGAAGTAACAGCGATCTGGTATTACAGCTGGGTTAAAACAACAGTATAGATCAAAATAATAATTTATTAATGTCATTAATAAAATATGGTTGCGGTCTAGATTGTTTTAATCCATTCAAATCAAACAGGTCTCCAAAAAGTGTGAAAGTATCCCTCTACTTCACTACTACAGAATTCATTATTACATAAGCCAAAACAAAGGTTCCTTTATGTTCCGAGATATACAGGATATTTGGCTATTTTAGGTACAAACACAAGAGGCATGTAGAGAACAATGAAACAAGCAAATAATCAATGTACATATGTCTGAGAACCAATGGTTTCCCTGATATGACTTAGGCAAAAGTGCAGTCATGCCAGTGTTACAAAATTGTTAATGTCTAAGACTACATTTAAGGCTACCTTGCAGTGAAATATGCATGATGATGCATCAGTATTTTTTCATGTGGCTGTTCAGAAATATGTTGCACGAATGAAGACAGGAAGTGTATCGGTCATGGCTTGCCAATAGCATGGCCTCCCAGACCCCCCCCCCCCCCCCCAAACTTGGGCACTTTTTTTGTGTGGTGATATTTACAAACATTGGCACATTCCAGTCCTGTTGATACTGTAGATGAACTGCAGAAACGCATTGTGGATGGTTTTTAGTGCATTCAGAACATGCCCGGCATTTTGTAGCATGTACTAGCATTGATGCGGATCTGTGCTGAAGTCTGTCTTCTCACGTATGGTGGCCATGAGGAATATTAGTTGTAACGTGTTTGTCCACAAGTGCATGTCAGCAGTTTGGACCCTTGAAGAGTCTGTTACAAGATGTTCATGTACTCAGTCATAATACTTCATACAGATGAAACCATTTGTTTCCAGACCTATGTTTTCTAAAACTGTTTGCTTCTTTCATGGTCCTCTAGTTGCCCCTTTAGTTTCTACCTACAATAGTCAAAAACCTTTTTTATGAATTTATGGCAGTCAAGCTTCATCTGAGCACAGGAACCATCAACGTTGAAACATACATTTCAAACCAACTGTGTCCTGCTTTTTGTGATAAGAGCCTGCACAGGGTATCTCCATGACAACACACAATCCCATTTTTCAGATTTCCTTTACGCTCAGATTGCACAATTTGGCTAGGAGATTCTGTAGTAAGTATCATGCAGCCCTGACTTGGCACCATTTGATTGCTGCTGTTAAAAACAGCCTCTTGATGGTGCTTTCAGTGTGAAACACCCGTTGGGACATAGGTGCCAAGCAATGTGACAGGCTTCAGCAGAAACTGAATATGCAGAAATCTCACAGTGCAATGTGGCTATACCGTGGTTTCTGAACCTTAGCATTCCGTTAAATGCATTAAAAGCAATGATTTTAATGTGTGTGCAACTAGCCATTCTGATACAAGCCTCATAAAACAAAGTGGGAAAATTATTGTCTAATGATACCTATACGCAAATCTACTCATCTGCTCAATGGTGATGATTGCAATTGTAATATTCAAACTTGTGGAATTCTACCAAATCATCATGACACAAAATACAAAAGAAAACATGTGTTAATGAATAAATGAACACTGTGATGTCAATTTTAGTGAACAATCCTGATTAAAACTTGTGGAAACACCACATTTCCATTAATCATTTACTTTGCTTGCCAGATTCTTGAAGTACTTACTTCATTCATGACTTATCTTTAAGGACACAAGTGCCATGGCTGTTACATTTCTTTTACATGGATCAGAATTATGTTGTTAGGCTTTCTAGCCATAGTAAACTCCAGACCCAAAAATTATTTACTTTCATCTTTGGACATCCAGTTCTGTTAGGTAATGAACCCACAGAATTTAATATACTAATAAGCTCAATAGATTCTTACCTTTGCAGTTTGTGCCAATGTTTGTGTCCTTGTATCAATTATGTAACCTCGTTTTCCTGGTCCAAGCACTGAATTGATCAGTCTTTCATCTTCCTTGCATCTTTTTGAGTTCGGTCCCGTCATTGGTTGGCTACTGCGCATGAGAACACTCTGAAATGGAATACAAGAGTTATCACACTTGGAGGGTTGTCGTGTATTTCAATATTGTTACAAAAGTTACTGCTAATAATCTGTTAACATAGTACAGAAGGTGCCAAAAATGTTGATGCCATGAAACACAAATACAAAATGTTAAATCATAATGACCAGTATTATTCAGATGCAGTGAATGGCTGTTATAAAAGGTGAATAATATAATGAAACAACAAAAGAAAGCATTTTTCCTACTTCTTTTTGGGGGTACTTTTCTTTCCATTCTCCTTTGTTGTGGTAAGAATCAGCTTTAAAGTTTGTCCAAGAAACATGTACAATGCTGACTGGTCGCTAATAATAGATCTTGGGTGTTCCATGGAAATGCTGTATTGAATCCAAACTCTGACTCTAGTTTGAATCACACAGTCTGTATAGCTAATTCTTGAGGGTATTTTTGTTCTGATGTTGCAACTATGAAAGTCAGTGATTTTTTCACCAGATGCTTTTAGCTTTTTTGAGGTTATCACCACCAGTGGTGGTGATTTTCGCTTCATTTCTCACTTACATTGTGTGTGCTGTGAAAAATATAACAAATGCAGTTCCAATGACAGAACAAGATTACCCTCAAGAACTGTAAAGCAACTATGGACAATATGGGCACACAAATGAAGAATTTTCTGTGTAGGTACTGTTCTGATTTGTTATTGCCATTTAATACACACATATTTTGATGTATTTTACTGTACACATGGGTTGTTCTCATCAATATTGTGAATTTTGATGACATTCATTGTCACATACGGCTAACTATAGCCTTTTTGTTCCTTTTTGTAATTATATTGCATTTGACATTATTTGGAGTGCTAAACTTGGCACGCTTTCTGGCACGCTTTTAGTTTACTTTGCTCTTGTTAGCATGATTTGTTTACTTTAGTTTTCATGTTCAGCCATTGCACTTGACTGTTTACACTGTGAAACCTCGTAAACTACATGTCAGGGCTTATACAACTGTCTTTAATATATACACTGGTTTGCAATCTGAAAATTTGTCTGTCACTTATTTTGCCTTACTGTGTGGGTTGTGAAGTATTTTTGTGCTCATGTTGTATATATTTTTTAACGGATTGTCTGATGAGGGGCCACGCCCAAAACGCATAGTAAAACATTGCTATGGAACAACCAAGATCTGTTATTAGCAACCAATCAGCAGTGTGTGTTTATTGGATTAATCATAATGGTCATGTACCTCACGTGCAACTTCAAGTTGCAATTGCAACTTAAAGTTTGAGATATAAAATACACAGTAAAATCATATGAAAACTTTTTACACAGCAGTCTCTTCAACTTATAAAGTTGCATAAGTTGCAATGATGCATACCAGCTGATGCTGGTGGTACCAACAGTCCACCTGTACCTTCTTTTTAAATCTGAAGATGGCCCAATTTGGCCACTGGTAATAACAAAAATTAAATGAAAATATAATCTGTACACTCTCTTATACATAAAATAAAAAAAGAAAATAAAAAAAAAGAAAAATTGCTGTGGAGTTCTTTTGTGATCACTCAAACTTTCTTTGTTGGAGCTGATGCAGTTCAGTTGATTTTGTGCTTCAAAATTGATGAAATACAAGACAGGTGTGTCACTTTATCTCAGTTTCCATTTATATTGCATCTTTTACTTATTTGATTCCCAGCTACAGAACACATTTCTGAGAACAGCCATAATCAGATACTGTAAATACACTTCTTGCCATTAAAATTGCAACAAGGAGGACAGCAAATAATGAAATTTTACTTGTTATGTGAATACACAGTGTTAAATATAGCGCAAAGAGATGCCACCTCCCGCAACACTGACTCTGACCATGTTGAGCATTTAATCAAACTGAACTTGGATGACAGGGACAGATAACTGGTACACCATTCCATGCTGCTTCATCTCTACACCAGAGTCAATCAATTGAAGTAGCTGCCGAGTCATGGCTGCCAGTCTCTTGGCAATCCATGACCAAATTTTTTCAATGAATTAGAGATCTAGAAAATGAGCTGGCCAGGGAAACAGTCAAACACCCCAAGTATTGAGGTAGGTCTGGACATCATGGCATGTATACAATGACACCGCATACCATCACGAGAGGTATGACAATGATGAACGCAATCTGGCAATGTTCATTCTCCTCGGAGCTTCCACACATGTGTCCATCATGATGCTGTATGCAGAACTGGGACTCATCTGAAAAGAGGATGTGGTGCCGATTCTGAGTCCAATGTTGTCAGTGGGTTCACCACTGTTGGAGCACCTCTCTCTATTGCCACGTCAAAGGAAGCCACTACAATGGTCAATGTGCTAATGGCCCATGGTATTTTAGACATCATTGCATTGTCCAAGTGGACAAGGAAGCCCCTTTCCTAATGCTACATCTTCCTAGCTGCAGAAATTTGCTGCAATGTGGTGTGTAATACATGTGCGTGACCACGCTCTCCTCTCGCACAATACAAACATGCCGGACTATTTTCCTCTATTTTCCTACAGTATGGGCAATGCAATGCTGCTCCAGGCTCTACCTATGGGAAATGCCTGCATGCTTCTGGATGAGTCTGCCCTCTACACAGGACTCAGACTGTCCCACACGTTGCAGCGATTTGCTTGGTTGAAGGAGTGGGGAAGGCGACCTGAGAGCAGTAAACTACTAAGCTGCAACATTCACTAGAAATGTCACCTGATAGCTTCTCTACCTCAGAGGATGAGCAGCTTCAAGATGGTTTACAAACAGCATATTTTGTGGTACATGGCTGCTGCTGAGTTGAAAAACTAAATGCAAAAGGAGTTAATTTGGGCAGAAATTGGCAGAAAAATTATTGAAAATGTCTTTGATTGTATCCGATGTAATACAGATTTGTATCTAGCCTTTAATCACAGTTATAATGAGCTCGATGACGATGTTATTGTGATCAGTAATATGAACGACATTTAAAATTCGTCCCATTGAAGAAATTTGTGAATCCACTCCTCACAGTGACTCCCTTAGCTTTGGCATAAACACTAACACCTGCCAAGGGTATCATGTTATCCTTGGGAAGTTCACTAATTTCTGATATGTCTGTGTTATAAGGCAGTGGGAACCAGCATTTCTCCATATCATCGAGAAACTGTTTAGTTACTAAAATGTTATACATGTGTTCTCCTTCATGAAGTAAGAACATCTGTGTGACTGCTATGCACTTCCTGAATACTCTTCCAAATAATATACAGTCTTCCTCCTCTTACCTAACTTCCATGTACGTTCGGAGTGCCAAAATTAATAGGTGTTTAGTTGGATAACTGCGTGCATGTTTTGCCTTTGCTGCTTCCCTTACTATGGTCACGCTGCACTGCACCATGCCTATAATAGCCAAATGTTCCTCACAGAGTGCTGGAACTTGTGCTGCACTAATGAACTACATAATACTCATATGGAGGAAACTGTATGGGGGAAACTGTAGCACTCGCCGACTTCCAACAAACTGTAAAAAAAAAAAAAAAAAAAAAAAAAAACCAGTCACCTTCCTGAAACTTTTTCTTGCTTTGCCCTCGAAGAAAGTACAATGGGAAAAGGTTTGTCACTTACTACATTTCGAATGATTACTTCACTGTTACTATGTCAATTAGCCAGGAAGTTTCCACACACTATCAATATGTATTACTGAAGCCAACCATAAACTTAAGTTATTGTATGACACACAGTTTAGGAGATATAGCATGATAAATATTGAGTAGCACAAAAAATGAACTTTTCTTGAACTCGTAAATATTTCTACATTTCAAGAGCACAAAATTTTTATTGAATTAAAAAAAGACTCAGAAGGTATTTCTTCTATCACCCTTATCATGTACAGTTGTCCAATTATAAAAAAAAAACAGCACTTTTATTTTTATATTGTGATGCACAACACCCTGCACCTAGAAAAACATTTCATGCAGTGTCCTACGGCCTGCAAAACATACAAGTATATTCTGCAGCATGCTGTGATAAATTTCCACACGTCAAAGGAAGCCACTACAATGGTCAGTGTACTAATGGTCCACAGTACTTTATATATCATTGCGTTGTCCAAGTGGACACTTTTCTTGCTGCAAAGAAGTCCTTTTCCTTACTCAAGGCACATTCTGGGCTCTACCAGTCAGTCTGCATAGCTGAGAGAACAATATGGCTGTCCTCTCCAACACTCGTTGCTGTGCTGTTGTTTTTGTTGTCGTCGTTTAGGGTGATCAATTTAATGGTTATCAGCACCCTTACAATTAATGATGAAAGGAGATATTTTAAAAAGTTACTTAAGATCACACTTGCCATTTCCCACTCCTCTTCACATTAGCACACACAGTCACTCTATGACATGTGGATAAGCCAGTCATTTCCTAGCTACATCAGGCAATAGTCTGTGGGGCCATTGAGGTCCTGTGTGGCATTAATATAGTCCTCCTGAACACACTGATTCCACATCCACATTACAGTCATGCAATTCTGACCAAAATGAGCAGCAGTATTGCACAACTGTAAACTGCAGTCTAAATATGCCTCAATCTTGCTGCCATCCAACTCTGACACATGACAGTTGACATTTGCCCTTTTTGTAAAAGGTGTACCACGATTATCTCACAAAACAAACAACATTTAAATGTGATTTCTGAATACAAAACCTGTTGTGTAATCTTTGCTTATATATAGAATACAGATGTTGCTTCTACTACCTACTTTGTGTGGTTGTGCTGGAATTATAATTCTTTAGATACACTAGCATGTAGCAGATTTCATGCCAATTTAATTGACTATGAAAGAATAAATAAATGAAATGAATGACAGCTTTAGTTTATCTACCAAAAGAAGGCATTCATCAGTTGACAATGTCGAAGGAAACTTCCATCAAATATACAAACTTAATAATCTGATATGACTGATGCTCAAGAATATTTTGTTTACTGTCATGAACATTAATTTATATATTTTCTACTAATATTGATTGAGTTATGCTAACAAATGAAGTAGATTCAAACTTTCTGTGTGACAGATCAGTACAAAAATTTATGATGCGTCAGACTCCTTGTCTTTTTCAGGCCCTCTTCAGTGTTTGCATGGAGGCCAACACTTCAACATGAGAAACACACACACACACACACACACACACACACACACACACACACACACACACACACCTACAAAACATCAATTTTTCAGTCACCTCGATTTACATAAAATCAATTCATTTCGCACATAAAACATGTGAGTATCTCTACTGAGATTTCAAATCTTGTGTCGCATCCCCAAACTTTAAATTCCATGGCTTTTCTTAAATAGTTTCTTAACATGTTATGGATGATATTGCATCAGTTATTATCAAAGTTAACTACTTTAAATCAGGTTCATGTGCTGTCGTGCCTATTACTTTCCTCTTGACAAGCAGATCTTAATGTAATTCGGAAGTGTCAGTTTCTTAATCACCAGCAGTGGTGTTTTTTATTATTGTTATTATTATTTAGGGGCACAAAAGCAATTAGGGTCATACGCACCCATGCATAACAATAGAAAACACACACACACACACACACACACACACACACACACAAAAGAGGAGTTAAAAATGATAGCATGTTAAGTCCAATCGACAAAAGGAAAGACAGCTAAAAACAGGGATTTGGAGACGGTCCATAAAATACAACATAGAGAAATGGAGGTCCTGAACTAAAGATTAAATGTCCTTCGTCATACTACTATGATAGATAAAAAGTAAAATGAAGTTGACAGCCCACACATCGTTCACTAAAATGGCCAATTTCGCAGACAGCAAACATAAATGAGAACATAAGTGGTTTAAAAAAGGGCATTCCGTCAATAAATGGCAAACCAGCAGAGGTTGAGGGCAATGAGCATAATGTGGTGGGGAAGAACCACTTAACAAATGCCAACGGCTAAAAAGACAGTGCCCAATACGCAGCCTAGCTAAAATGATCTCCCTAAGTTGTGAGGGTCGAGAGGATGTTATCCAAACCACTGTGAGAGGTGTAATTCCCCGGAGATTGTTCCCACGAGGGAAGGACCAAGATCACTGGAGGGAATGGAAGAACTCACAGGCCAAGGTGCGAGAACTGAAGTCTTGGCAGCAGCATCAGTGGCCTTATTTCCCATCAGACGAACGTGAACAGGAACCCACATAAATATCATTGTGGCTCCATCACGACTGAGCAAATGACAACTTTTCTGGACCTGTTTCACTAAAGGAGGGTGGCTTTACAGAACACAGAGGCTCTGCAGGGCACTGAGAGAGGTGGAGCAGATAATGCAGTTGAAAAGCCTGTGTTGCAGGACGTACTGCGTGACCTGATACAGGGCAAAGGGCTCTGCTGTAAATATTGAGCAGTGTTCCAGAAGCCGAAACCAAAAATGTCGGTGCCAATGATGAAGGCACACCCAAAACCACGGTCAGTCCAAGAGCCATCAGTGTACACAAAGATACTGTTGTGAAGTTCCACGAGAAGTTTGTGAAATTTATGGTGATAGAGTGAGGCTGGAGTAGTGTCTTTAGGAAGTGAATGAAAGCCAACGTGAACATGGACCGCTGCACGAAGTCAAGATCGTGAAGGGTTCACACCCATTTGGAAAGTGGCAGGTAGCATGGAGTTAAGGTGCTGGAGCAAGAGCCAAAGGCGAACTCCAGGAGATAACAGACAAGGGGGATGCGCTCCATACTGGCAATCAAAGAAGTCATCAAAGGAGGTGTGGATGGGGTGGCTAGGCATGGCAGACAAACGGCATGCGTATCTGCTGAGGAGAATGTCACGGTGGTATGATAGCGATAGTTTGGTAGCTTTAGCATACAGACTCTCAACTGGTCTAGTGTAAACGGGGCCAGTGCATTGGCCAAATGGATGCTACGATGGTGGATAGTATTGAGAAGGTGTGAGATGGACAGTCATGCTGATGCATAAATGAGACATCCATAGTTGAGTTTCGAATGGATAAGGAACTGATACAAACAGAGGAGGGGGGTCCGATCCGCTCCTCAGTCTGCTGAGGACACGCAGGACATTGAGGGACCACTTACAGTGGATGGTCAGGTAAGACACGTGAGAGGACCAAGAAAGTTTCCTATCCAGAATGAGCTCCAGGAATTTCGTAGTTTCAATGAATGGTACAGCAACAGGTCCAAGATGTAAAGACAGTGGAAGAAACCAATTGCACCGCCAGAAACTCATACAAACGGTTTTGTCAGTGGAAAAATGAAAGCCACTGTCAATGCTCCATGAGTAAAGATGATTGAGACAGTGCTGAAGATGCTGCTCAAGGAGACAAGTCCGTGGAGAACTGCAATAGATCGCAAAATCATAAATGAAAAGGGAGCCAGAGATTCCCGGTGGTAGACAGGCCATTATAGGGTTAATGGTGATAGCAAAGAGGACAACATTCAGGACGGAACCCTGAGGCACGCCTTTTTCCTGTACATAGGTGTCCAATGAGGCAGAACTCACAAGTATCTTGAAAACTCAGTCTTTCAAAAACTCCTGAAGGAATGGGGCATGTGGCCATGGATGCCCCATGTGTAGAGCGTACAGAGGACACCAGTCCTCAAGCAGGAGTTTTAGGCTTTCTCCAAATCGAAAAACACAGCCACAGTCTGGTATCTCTGCAGAAAACCATTCATGACATTGATTGCAAAGTGACGAGGTGGTCAACTGCAGAACAGTGCGCTTGAAATCCACACTGCGCATTGGTTAGTAAATTGCGAGACTCAAGCCACCATACCAGCTGGGCATGAATCATACATTCCATCACCTTGCAAACAAACTGGTGAGAGAAATGGGGTAATAACTAGAAGGAAGGTGTTTATCCTTACCGGACTTAGTTATGGGTATGACACTGGCTTCACTCAAGTGTCTGGGAATGTGCCCTCTGCCCAGATGCAATTGTGTGTATGAAGGAGAAAGTGCTTGCCCACAAGAGAAAGGTTCTGCAACATCTCAATATGAACATCATCTGGCCCTGGAGCAGAAGACTGGAATGAAGTGAGAGCATGATCTAGCTCCATCATAGTAAAGGCGGCATTGTAGCACTCGTGATTCTGAGAAGAGAAGGGTATCACCTGAGCCGCATCCGCTCATTTCCCCAATAGAGGAACGCAGGGTGACAGTGGGTTGAGCTTGAAATCTCTGCAAAATAGTGGTTCAAGGTGCTGGAGGTAGCAACAGGGTCCACTATGACATCATCTGCTACTGTCAGGCCGAAAATTGGGGAATGGACCTTGGCCCCAGAGAGCCGTTGGATGTTGGTCCACGTGATGAAAGAGGGTTCAAATGGCTCTGAGCACTATGGGACTTAACATCTGAGGTCATCAGTTCCCTAGAACTTAGAAATACTTAAACCTAACTAACCTAAGGACATCACACACATTCATGCCTGAGGCAGGATTCTAACCTGCAACCGTAGCGGCCACGCGGTTCCAGACTGAAGCACCTAGAATCGCTTGGCCACACTGGCCAGCTATGAAAGAGGGAGTAGAACTGTTAAAAGAACTAGTAAAGGAAATACAGATAGCTTTTTTCCTATCCTGAAGAATGTGATGACAATGTGCATGCAACTGTTTATAAAGAATGCAGTTTGCCATTGTAGGATGACAGCTAAAAATGCGGAGAGCACGTCTCCGCGTGTGAATTGCATCACAGCATGCCTTAGTCCACCAAAGGACCAGGACATGGTATGGTAAAGAGGAATGGAATGGAATGGAATGGAATGTTCTGCAGTGGTAATGATAACATTTGTAAGATATCACAAATGGACAAAAGTTGTTTGTTGAAGGTCGCCACAGAGGAGTAAAGCCTCCAGTCGGCCTTAGAAAGCTGCAATTTGGGTAGCACACAGGAAATGGTCACTCCAGTACATGTCAGAGAGAACAGACAGCTCGAGACGATGGACAAGCTGGGCAGTGCAGGAGGAGAGGTCCAAATGGGAACAAATGTGCATGGAATCTGAGAGGAACGTAAGTGCTCCTGTGTTCAGACAGATGAGGTTAAATTGATTGAGAAGTTCAGCCATGATGGCACCTCGAAACAGCAGAAAGGGGTGAGGGAGTTGCCCAATAAACAGTAGGAAGTCTGCCCTGGAGACAACGAATGACAGAGTGATGTAAATCGTTCAAAGGGAAAAGGTCAAGTGAGGAAGGAAAATGTGGACTTCAACATCTTGAAGCCAGGTAGTCAGGGAGATGAGTTGACTATGATCATCATCCTGGATGAGCAGCATGACTCCCACGTGAGATGGAAAGCTGTCCTTGGGGGGAAGGTCAAAGTGGATTGTCAAAAAATGTGAGAGCTAAAAGCAGTCATGACATAATTTTGTTTCCTGGAGGCAGAGAACAAGCAGATGCTGTGATTCCAAGAGCAGCCATAATTTGTTGGACCGAAGGATGCAAACGTTCCATTGGAGGAGAGTCATGACGAGGAAAAGGGAGGAGGGAAAAAATGAAGGGATGTTACCTCGGTGGCTGATGAGTGCCAGCCTTTGAAGACTCACTGCTACAGGGCTCAGAGGCTGGAGGATCCTGCTCCATGAGCTCTACAGAGGCATTAGCATTCTCTTTCTGTCCGTCTGTGGACACCAGGGCAGAAAAACAGTTGGGGGTGTGCACTGGTGACACGGAGGTCTGATGGGCGAAGATATCATGTGGTGACATTGTCAAAGAGGATCTTTGAGTTGGTGAGGAAGACCATTTGCCTTTGCTTGATTTTTGGAGCCTTTCCGGATGGACGAGAAAGACTCAGATGTTTGTTGGCTGGAGGGACTTAAGAAGTAATCACAAGAGTATTCCTTCTGTCCTTTCCCACTTGCCAGTTGTGTGGCAGGTGACTTTGCCCCACAAGGTAAAAGTTTGGTAGCTTGTTGCACAGCTGGAGGAGGAGACTGCGATGGATGCTACCATGACACTGGGTGATTTTACAGCCACGGTGCTGAATTTGAGGTCGCATGTCTGCATGGCCATGTCCTTCAAGGAATGAGATGTAGCAAGAACAGTACTGTAAGGGCCAGATGGTAGAATACAGGGTTGCCAACTAGCCAACCACTTGTGAGTGACTGGGTAAGACATTTTTTCCTTCACCCACAATCACCCTCATGAGCATCCCTACCACAGGTTGCACATTTGGCCAGGTGTCAACAGGACATTCAAGTGTAATTGTAACAATGACACTGGCAACAATGCATCGGGTTTGGAATGTATGGTTGGACTGTGATAACTTCATAGTGTGCTTTAACTTTTTATGGAAGCACCACTGTATCGAAAGCAAGAAAAAGAGTGCGGGTAGGCACTAAGGATGCATCTACTTTTTGATCACCTGATGCACTGCAATGATACCCTGATCAGAGAGGTATGTTTGGACTTCTGCCTCAGTCAGACCTCCAAACAGTTTACTGTAAATAACACCTCACAAAGAATTCAGCATTTGATGGGCCTCGACATGAACAGTATAGGTGTGGAAAAGCAAAGCTGCAAGCAGTTGTGCTTGAGAATCAGAAGTAGTCTCCAAAAGCACAGTGTCACTGTGTGAATGAGAGCAGGATTTCACAGGGCTGACAATTGCATCAACACCTTTCTAGATGATAAATGGATTTACCAAAGCAAAGGACTGACAGTCTTCAGTAAGTGAAACCATGAGGAACTGTGGGGCAGCTGGGAGAGTTGTTGAATCTGTGGCCTCATTCCATTTATGTTTAGTGGACATTGACTGCAAAGAAGATGATTGGCTCATTGTGAGAAAATCCCCCATGATTGCCAATGTCTCCAAGTGGTGTTCCTTCCGAATCGGTGGGGCCCCTCAGAGGGGGTGCACCTGTCTTAGGTGACTGTTCACACCTCAGGTCACACCTCCCAAACCCTTGACAGAGGGACCAATTAGCAATTTGGGAAGGTAGCAACTCAGGCAATCACCCCTTCCTGGGCCTGGCCTGTACCAGGAGGTTTGTACAAACCCTACCTGTTGAGCCCGGGCTGGGAATTATGTGTTGCCCAGTCACCTGTTATGCATCAGACGCATGGGCCAGACTTCAGAAGCATACAGGGAGGAAGAGGAAAATGATGAACCTCAAGCGCCGAAGCAGAGGAAGGATAGGAGAAGAAGAACGAAGGAAGAAAAAAGGAACAAAAACAATGGAGAGACTGTTCTAATGCAGGTCATATTTCCAAAAATCATTTCAGACGTGTCCCCCAAGGAAGGGGAGAAAGAATAGCAAGAGGGCAGATCTACAGCACAGAAGGGAAAAGATGCTGCAAAGGCTGGGCCCTATGTTAGCCAAGCACGAACACGCCAAAGAGCAGCAAGCCCTCTGGGGGGCCAGCAGTGGTGTAAGAATACTTGAGTCTCAGTATTGAGAGCTCTAGCAACTGAACAGTTATTAAAAGTGACTGCTTGTTCTTCTAGGTTCCTGAAAATTCTTGGAATCTGTTAACCCAGAAGAAATTCCAGTACCTGTGAAAATAGAACAGTTTACTGCTTCTTGCAAAGCAGTGCTAGAAACATCATTTTGGATTAGGACATGAAATACAACCTCCCCATTTCCTGTTTGATGTGTTTCACAGGTAACAGGATGGTTAAAAGGATATATCATATATGTTCTCTGCTGCTCCCATGATAAGGGAAAAGCAGTAGATCACAAAACATATTATTTTCATCTACCAAAAACTACTGGTATCCTCAGTGGGAAGTGCAATATCCTAATTCCCCTATCAGACTTGTTAGTTGTTGTTGTTGTTGTTGTGGTCTTCAGTCCTGAGACTGGTTTGATGCAGCTCTCCATGCTACCCTATCCTGTGCAAGCTTCTTCATCTCCCAGTACTTACTGCAACCCACATCCTTCTGAATCTGCTTAGTGTATTCATCTCTTGGTCTCCCTCTACGATTTTTACCCTCCACGCTGACCTCCAATGCTAAATTTGTGGTCCCTTGATGCTTCAGAACATGTCCTACTAACCGGTCCCTCCTTTTTGTCAAGTTGTGCCACATACTCCTCTTCTCCCCAATTCTATTCAATACTTCATCATTAGTTATGTGATCTACCCATCTAATCTTCACCATTCTTCTGTAGCACCACATTTCGAAAGCTTCTATTCTCTTCTTGTCCAAACTATTTATCGTCCATGTTTCACTACCATACATGGCTACACTCCATACAAATACTTTCAGAAATGACTTCCTGACACTTAAATCTATACTCGATGTTAACAAATTTCTCTTCTTCAGAAACGCTTTCCTTGCCATTGCCAGTCTACATTTTATATCCTCTCTACTTCGACCATCATCAGTTATTTTGCACGCCAAATACCAAAACTCCTTTACTACTTTGTGTCTCATTTCCTAATCTAATTCCCTCAGCATCACCTGACTTAATTCGACCACATTCCATTATACTCGTTTTGCTTTTGTTGATGTTAATCTTATACCCTCCTTTCAAGACACTGTCCATTCTGTTCAACTGCTCTTCCAAGTCCTTTGCTGTCTCTGATAGAATTACAATGTCATCGGCGAACCTCAAGGTTTTTATTTCTTCTCCATGGATTTTAATACCTACTACGAATTTTTCTTTTGTTTCCTTCACTGCTTGCTCAATATACAGATTGAATAACATCCGAGACAGGCTACAACCCTGTCTCACTCCATTCCCAACCGCTGCTTCCCTGTCATGCCCCTCGACTCTTATAACTGCCATCTGGTTTCTGTACAAATTGTAAATAGCCTTCCGCTCCCTGTATTTTACCCCTGCCACCTTTAGAATTTGAAAGAGAGTATTCCAGTCAACATTGTCAAAAGCTTTCTCTAAGTCTACAAATGCTAGAAATGTAGGTTTGCCTTTCCTTAATCTTTCTTCTAAGATAAGTCGTAAGGTCAGTATTGCCTCACGTGTTCCAGTATTTCTACGGAATCCAAACTGATCTTCCCCGAGGTTGGCTTCTACCAGTTTTTCCATTCGTCTGTAAAGAATTCGCGTTAGTATTTAGCAGCTGTGACTTATTAAACAGATAGTTCGGTAATTTTCACATTTGTCAACACCTGCTTTCTTTGGGATTGGAATTATTATATTCTTCTTGAAGTCTGAGGGTATTTCACCTGTCTCATACGTCTTGCTCACCAGATGGTAGAGTTTTGTCAGGACTGGCTCTCCCAAGGCCATCAGTAGTTCTAATGGAATGATGTCTACTCCTGGGGCCTTGTTTCAACTCAGGTCTTTCAGTGTTCTGTCAAACTCTTCACGCAGTATCGTATCTCCCATTTCATCTCCATCTACATCCTCTTCCATTTCCATAATATTGTCCTCAAGTACATCGCCCTTGTATAGACCCTCTATATACTCCTTCCACCTTTCTGCTTTCCCTTCTTTGGTTAGAACTGGGTTTCCATCTGAGCTCTTGATATTGATACAAGTGGTTCTCTTTTCTCCAAAGGTCTCTTTAATTTTCCCGTAGGCAGTATCTATCTTACCCCTAGTGAGATAAGCCTCTACATCCTTACATTTTTCCTCTAGCCATCCCTGCTTAGCCATTTTGCACTTCCTGTCGATCTCATTTTTGAAACTTCTGTATTCCTTTTTGCCTGCTTCATTTACTGCATTTTTATATTTTCTCCTTTCATCAATTAAGTTCAGTATTTCTTCTGTTACCCACGGAGTTCTACTAGCCCTCGTCTTTTTACCTACTTGATCCTCTGCTGCCTTCACTACTTCATCCCTCAGAGCTACCCATTCTTCTTCTACTGTATTTCTTTCCCTCATTCCTGTCAATTGTTCCCTTAAGCTCTCCCTGAAACTCTGTACAACCTCTGGTTCTTTCAGTTTATCCAGGTCCCATCTCCTTAAATCCCAACCTTTTTGCAGTTTCTTCAGTTTTAATCTACAGGTCATAACCAATAGATTGTGGTCAGAGTCCACATCTGCCCCTGGAAATGTCTTACAATTTAAAACCTGGTTCCTAAATATCTGTCTTACCATTATATAATCTATCTGAAACCTTTCAGTATCTCCAGGCTTCTTCCACGTATAGAACCTTCTTTTATGATTCTTGAACCAAGTGCTAGCTATGATTAAGTTGTGCTCTGTGCAAAATTCTACCAGACGGCTTCCTCTTTCATTTCTTACCCCAATCCATATTCACCTACTATGTTTCCTTCTCTCCCTTTTCCTTAGTTATAATGAAGAATTAGCAGTACCAGTGACTCCTGAGAATGTAGTGGTGATTAAAGAAGAATACAGCGAGGAACACACAGGAGACCAAGTAGGAATCTTCTTAGAAAAACAAGACCATGCCGTTGGCAGAAAAACAGTCTACGAGGAATTAATTTTTGTCTGGGTACAAGAATTAAGATCATTAATGTAACAGAAGATGAGAAAAGGAAGAGGGGATGCACTCATTTATATCAAAGATGTTTAGACCTCAGATCAGAAAGAGTCAAAGCAAACATACAAAGATACTGGTTAACGATTAAGAATTTAAAAAAGCTGGTGTGTGCAGTACAAATTTAGAAAGGTAACAATACTAAAAATATGAGGACAAATCAGAAACTCTTTGCTACTATGGTTTTTTAGTCAAATTATGGCCATAAATGTGAAATAAACATATCCATTCCCAGTGATGGTCCTTACTTGGACCAGACCAGCCTTATGTGACAGCAATTGTGCAGCACGGCACTGCTGTCAGCTGTTGAAGGTGGTGATTGTGCTTTGTAAGGCAACAGCTGAATAGGAACAAAGAGTGATTCATTTTCTATGGAGCATGAGAAGAGCACCCATCAAAATCTGCAGGGAAATGCTGCCCACATATGAGGAAAAGTGTCTCATTTTTAGAATGTGGGATGGTGGTATACTGAGTTCGCAAAAGGCCGTGAAGTTTTGCACGACAATGAGCATTCAGGGAGGCTGCACATTTATCGCTGGGAGAGTCTGGACCATCGACTGTGCAGTCCACACCTTGCCCCTAGTGATTCCTATGTTTTTTTATCAGCTGAAGAAGTTACTGGCAGGACAGTGATTCATGTACTATAAAGATGTGAAGCCAAGACAGCTGTCTAACGGCAGTTCCACAATCAGCTGGACTAATTCAACCACAGGGGCATCTCAAGTTTAGTGCTAAGGTGGGACAAATGCCTGAGCCTGTGTGAGGACTATGTGCAAAAATAGTGTAAGGTATACAGAAGAGTGTGTATATTTTTAACTATCTGTATGTACCTTATTTCAGCTAATAAAAAATATGGGCATAGGTTTTCTGATTCACCCTCATATATGTTCATGCTGCAGATTTATGTAACAGTTACTACAGTTTGTTTTGTGAATAAGGCTCTCATATTGCAGACAAGATGGAATACCTGTTATAGAGATAAATATACAATGTATGAGGTCTGTTCAAAAAATTCTGGAACATTCGTAATTTTGTGCCAATGGTGTGTTGGGGTGAAATGTGGTTGGCACCCCTGCACGCACCTGTTTTTAATGTGTAAACACTGGAAGATTCAATGTTGTATGTCCATTAGTTATTGCTCAGTGCTGTATTGAGTAGAATGTCGTGTCACACAGTTTGCGAATTTTGAGACAGCGCAGTTTGAGAAGTAATGCTTTTGCACTCAATTTTTCTTGAAACTCAAGAAAACCAGTACAGAGACACATCAAAGCCAACAGTGATGAGTGTTTAAGGCATTCTCATTGTTACAAATAGTTCAAATGGTTCAAATGGTTTAAAAATAACTGGACGGAAATTAAAGAAGACCCTCATTCAGAATGCCCTTCGACGTCTTCTGACGACGCTCACGTTAGGAATGCCAATGAAATTGTGCATGCCAATGAAAGACTGACTGTCCGAGAGATTGCAGTGGAATGTAAAATTCCAGCTGGATCATGTCAGCATCTTGGAATGCACTGTGTCATCGCCAAGTTCGTCCCATGGCTCACGAGTCAAGACCAGAAAGACCTTCGCCTCACAATGTGTGAAGAGCTTTTGAAACATGCAAATGAGAATGAGATGTGATGTGATGATACGAGGACCTACAGATATGATGCTGACACCAAGGTTCAATCTTCATAAAGCGTTGGGAAATGTTCTCCAACACCAAAAAAAGCTCATCAGGTCAGGTCATATGTCAAAGCCATGCTGGGGGACAAACTGTCAATCAATGGTTGTATCAGGGTGTGTTGAGATGCCTGTGAGAAAACTTGAGGAGGAAATGATCTAAAATGTGGCAGACAATTGGCTCTTGCATCACAATAACGCACCTGCACATTCATCCCTGTTGTTACGTGACTATTGCACTAAAAATGGAATCACTGGGCTGCCTCATTCTCCACACTCTTCAGACCTGGCAAATGTGGACTTTTTTATTTCCAAAGTTGACAACCCCATTGAAAGGGAGAAGATTTGCAATGATAACCAGAAAAATAAAATTCACAGACGGTGCTTTGCGCAATCCACCAGGAAGTGTACCAAGATTGCTTCCGGAAGTGAAAACTGTGTTGGGAGCAGTGTATCAATCATGGAGGAGAGTCTTGCAAAGGAGACCATTCATGATAAGTAAAAGGTAACCGCAGAAAAAATTTGTGGACAAAGATCTGTAATTTTTTGAAGGGACCTCATGCATGTGACACACTGTCTCTAACAACTTTGAGTACAGTGTGACATGGCATACTTCCACTACATAAAATATATTTAGTTGAGGTTGGAAACATATATGACTCTGTTTTCAGCATTAAAAATAAATTCAGAACATTCAATTGATGGACGCTACCAATTAAGAACAAGGTGCAAGGTAACACTGTACATTCCATTTCCAGTGAGAGTCTGTTGCAATTGTTCCAGATTTGGAGACCCAGGCCAACAGTGCAGGGGAAAACTGTGGCAAGATATGTTTGTAGCAATTCCACTCCACAGCATCTTGAATTTTGGACATAATACACTGTACAAATTTTGTCCTATCTCACAATGCAACAAACAAAACACAATATTAGGAATACGAATTATGAATGACAGTTACAGATACACAAGTTTCTGATATGGTGGATTACCACAGTTAAAGATGCAACTGGAAAGATTGAGGGCGTGTCATATGTTGAACTAGCCAACTGATAAAACACTTATGGTATAAACTCCCAAGTTGACAAGACCGCAAGCCCAAGATAACAGGCCAAAAATACCAGACCAGAATGAGTTTCCACAGCTGTCAGTTCATAACCAAAAAAGAGCGTACTCTAGGTATGGGAAAAGGTGTAGTCAAACATTAAACAATGGAAAATCAAGGATGGAATGCAACAGTATTGTGAAAAGGAAAGTTGCCACTCATCATATTACGGAGATGCTGAGTCGCAGACAGGCACAACAAAAAGACTGCCACAAATATAGTTTTCAGCCAGTAAGTTCTTCATCAAAATTAAGACAACAAACACAACCATACACACTCACGCAAATGCAACTCTCCTCACACATGACTGCAGTCTCAGGCAACTGAGGCCACACTGTGAGCAACAGCACCAGTGCATGATGGGATGGTGACTGGATGGGGGTAAGGAGTAGGCTGGGGCGGAGATGGGAGCGATAGTAGCGTATCCCCCAACCCTCCCCACTGCCCTATTCTCTTTCCACCCTAGCCCTGCGCACTCCCCAAGAGCACGTAACTGTCCACCAACCCTACCCTACTATCGCTCCCCTCCCCTCCCCACCCCAGCTTATTCCTTACCCCAACCTAATTGCCTCTCCCATCTTGCACTGGTGCTGCTGCTCGCAGTGCGGCCTCAGTTGCCTGAGACTGCAGTCGTGTGTGTGAGTTGTGTTTGCATGAATGTGTATGTGTGTGTGTCACCTAATTTTGACAGAGGCCTTACTGGCCGAAAGCTACATTTGTGACAGTCTTTGTCCTGTGATAGCAACCACCGAGTTTCACAAGCAAAATGTTGACAGACTGATTCAGGACGGTCGTCATATCACTCAGAGAGAAACTGCAAGCGCAATCGGCATTGCACAAGAACATGTGGGTCACATTATTGCTTTGCTTGGCTATCAGAAGATCCATTCATGATGGGTACCACAGATGCTGTCTCTTTCCACCCTAGCCCTGCGCACTCCCCAAGAGCACGTAACTGTCCACCAACCCTACCCTACTATCGCTCCCCTCCCCTCCCCACCCCAGCTTATTCCTTACCCCAACCTAATTGCCTCTCCCATCTTGCACTGGTGCTGCTGCTCGCAGTGCGGCCTCAGTTGCCTGAGACTGCAGTCGTGTGTGTGAGTTGTGTTTGCATGAATGTGTATGTGTGTGTGTCACCTAATTTTGACAGAGGCCTTACTGGCCGAAAGCTACATTTGTGACAGTCTTTGTCCTGTGATAGCAACCACCGAGTTTCACAAGCAAAATGTTGACAGACTGATTCAGGACGGTCGTCATATCACTCAGAGAGAAACTGCAAGCGCAATCGGCATTGCACAAGAACATGTGGGTCACATTATTGCTTTGCTTGGCTATCAGAAGATCCATTCATGATGGGTACCACAGATGCTGACATCTGAAATGAAAGTGCCCAGACTCGAAATTTGCCAGGAACTCATCTTGCGTTACGAAAATGAAGATGACACCTTTCTCCATTCAACTGTGATAGGAGATGAAATGTGAGTACACCATTACGTTGAGAGAACTGTGAGGCTGTGGTTGCGGAAACAGAGTGTCGACTTCTTCCATGACGGCTTCAGAAAACTTGTTCATTGTTAGCAGAAATGTATCCAATTGGCTGGTGATTATGTGGAAAAGTGAATATTGGTAATTAAAGATCACATTCTAAGGATTATTTCTGCATTTGATTTATTAAAATATTCCCATCGAAACCCAATTAATGAAGGTGGAGGCATTACTTTTCATTCAATCCTCGTAAAACATCCAACATTCCACAAAACACCTTCACACTATGTTTTTTTTCCCTTCTGTTTTCCTTTTCTAGAAAAACTTACCCCCAAGCTGAGCACTGCACAGTACTGGCACCTCTTCCTCTTTCACCACAAGCTCAACATCTCATTATAGAGGGATGCTGACTCAGTTTTTCATGATAGTAAATGGGAAGTTGCGCTACAGAAAATGGCCCAGAGATCACCAGTGTGTGTGTGTGTGTGTGTGTGTGTGTGTGTGTGTGTGTGTGTGCGCTCGCGCGCGCGCGCAGTGAGTGAAGTGTCATGAAACAATGTGTGTATAGCAAGTGCAGTGACTGATAGTGAGATATGAGTGAACAGTGTGGCATTATATTATTTAATAAGTTATTTGTAAAAAAGTATTGTATATCAGGAGTAAATCTAATGATTGTCTCTAACTAGTCTGTAAATGTATGTGCATAAAAATTAGCTTATTTAAAATTAGTCTAAACCTGTAAATACTTTGACATGTCCTACATCCTTATAAAAAGAGATCTACAGATGAATAAAGCTACTACTACTACTAGAAAGTGCACTGCACGTGGCAGAGGTGGGTCGGGGGGGGGGGGGGGTGGGTTAGGAAGGTCACAAAATAAAAAGATATAAAAAACTAAAAGGGAATGAAGAAAGGAATAGTCACTGAAATGCTGAGGCCAAGGAAATTTAAGAAAATAATTAACATAAATTAAAGCTAAGTGAGTGGTGAGAACCAAGGATATGTTTTAATGTCAGTTCCCACCTACGGAGTTCTGAGAAACTAGGGTCTGGGGGAAAAAAATCCAGATCGCATGTGTGGTGAAACTGGCACTGAGGTCATGACTATCATGCTGAAGAGCATGCTCTGCAAAAGGACATTGTGAGTTGCCAGTATAGACCCTCTGTCTACACCTAATTAGTTAGGATGAATATTGTGTGGTCTATATTAATTGTTTATTATGCTCTGTGATCACACAAGTTGAAAAGTATGCAAGCCAGATACTTTATACAGCAATTAATATTCTGTTGTTGGAGATTTGCTTCCTACTTCCTTGGATGTTGGGTGCTAGGCATTCCTTAGTAAATACCACATTCATGTTTGTGATGAGCAAAAACTGAAAAAAAAAATGCCCATTTTATTGGTGATGAGGTCAACTAGGGCTTTATGCCATTCACTGACTGTCTTGTCTCACAGTGGGATAAATACGTTAATAGTTATGGTGATTACTATTGAAATAATAAACAGTTTACTTACTTTTTTTCTGTCTGACTCATTTTCATTTCACTGCCTCTTATATGTACTTTTATTATGTATTTCATATAGTGTTGTTAGTGTTACTTGTTTTAGGGATTACATCCTGTGGTCACACATGTTGCAAAGTGTGCAAGCCAACTACCTAGTACAGCAATGAATATTCTGTTGTTGGAGGTTCACTTCCTGCTAGCTTAGATGTTGGGCACTAAACTTGCTCCAGTGACTACACTACCACATGCATGCAATTTGATTTGATTGTTTGAAAAAGTCACATCACGTCAAACTGATCGATCAAGTCTTTTCAACAAAAGTATCAGATGTTGACACAGATCCAGACTTACTCAGAGTTGCCACCTAAAACATGACTCACGATCCATGTGGCTAACTTAACAATAATTCACCATGCACGTCTGATGAGCAACGTGTGAAATGATACCCACGAGACTTACTTGCCAAGATTGTATCTGGAAATGACAGATGTTCACTCTCCCATGCCAACAAAGGAAGAAATGTGACAGTTTTTTGAGGGAGAAATACAATAGCATCTATCAATGACATCAATCAATTTCAACTGGAACATTACATTAGCAGTATGGTGCATTTTATCATTTCCATTCTATGAATGACATTCAGCAGTTGTTCGTTGGGCAGTGTACTTTGGTATATCAACAACGTTAATTGCATTTTTCTCACTGTGCAGGGATAATTACTCTGAACTGCCAATGTACCACACATGGAACACATCAGCAAACAAATTTCAACACTGCAAACACTGCAGGACATTCCACCTTGTATTTGACCGAAGTGTTAGGCTGTATGTATGCTATATGCCCAAACAATGCAACATGCTTTGGGATTACTGTTAATTAATGCATGTGTATTGTCAGCCTTCCATGAATTAAGAACTTATCATTGTGTTCGCCAAGAATTAAATCTTTTTGAAAACAATGCGCACTGGGACTCTTCACTCACTGACGCACTGAATGTTGCTCGGCCACAGCAAATACACATGTTTCTTCACAATGTGCTTCCCATCCAATCCAAAATATCTTTGGGAAAAGAACAAAAACTAAATTGGTGAACACATTCTACACTGTGTGTGTTGTGCTCCAAATTACAATTCAGACACACATTTAACACCAAACATTTACAGTGAGGCACCTGTTCTAGATGAGGACATTGTTTGGCAATGGCTAACAAAGTGCAGGGACTGCAGTGCCGAATCAATCTCCAAATGACTTTTTCGATCTTCATTTGCAATGAGAAACACAATTCAATGTTGATGAATTGTGTACATTCCTTTTAAGGATTTTTCCAAAATTTGTTCTATAACAACACATATGGCATGACAGAATTATGAAAGCAATTGCATGCCAAAGTGGCAGATTGAATTTCCTAGATGTGACTGCAGGCACAAGCAAACTTTTCTCATTCCACTTATTTCAGTACCATACAATCTTGAAAAAATATTACATTGGTAGTTGTGTCATCTGGAATTGCTGCATCTCTTTTGGATGGTAGCCAAAAAGTGCATTCATTATTGAAATTGCTGTTGAATATGAGAGCACTGAGATAGTAACTTGCAATATCAACAAAAATGCTGGTATGGGTAAAGAACTCGTATCATGTCAACTCATTGTATGGGATGAATATGCTCAGGCACACAAAAAGGCACTGGAAGTGCTTCACTGTATACTCAAAGATTTGAGAGCAAATTAACAGCTCTTCAGTGGCATACACATTTTATTGTCTGGTGATTTCGACAAACTGTACCACTTTTAGAACTCACTGGTGAACATACTACACATCTCAAATCATCAGTTTTATGGTGACATGGATAGAAATTGACTTTGAAGGTCAATATGAATGTACAACTACAACATGATCCATCTACTGAAAGCTTCACAAAACAATTGTTGGGTACTGGGAATAGGAATACAGCAATTGATGAATCCACACAATGTACCACATTGCTAACAAACTTCTGTAAAATTAATGCAGCCGCAGATAAATTGATTCACAAAGTTTTCCCAAATATCACAAAGAATCACAAAAATCATACGTGGCTCAGTGCGCCTATTATAGCAGCCAAAAATTACGGTGTCAATGCCATCAATTTCACAATTTAAAATGAAATACCAGGTTATGCAATAACATATCAATCCAAAGACAGTATAATGAATCAAGATGAAGTTGTCAATTATCCAGTGGAATTCAAGTTTTAACATTGAAAACTGCTGTGCTATCATTCTTCTCTAAACATAAATTCATCATGACTTCACCGTCGTACCATACTTTCAGTGAAAAATATGGTGAACAGCGTCATTGAAGCTACAGTTTTAAACAGAAAATTTACAGAATAAGATGCACTGTTGCCTTGCATCCCAACTCTACTGCGATTCAAATTCAAAATTTGGAATTTCTGGTGTGATTTGCATTTGCAATGATGATCAACAATGTACAGGGGCAACTGTTCCAGGTGTGTGGACTTAATCTGGCAAATCCACAATTCTCACATGGACAGCTGTATGTGGCCTGATAACACATTTGAAAATCTTCTGATTTATTCATGTTCACACAAGAAGAAAAACAAAAAAATGGTACATCCAAAAGGACTACAGTAAACAGAATTTAAACACACTTTTTCTTTGAGTGATATTGCAACACATGCCTGATATTTGCTAGTAGAATATAAAGCATTGTGTATGTATCTAGGTGCAATGAGAACACCATCTAATGAGCTATTACTTGAAGCACTGCACCCTCCACTGCACATCAAAATTAATGGATAATACCAGAGAATTACTAAAGAATACTATGCACGATGAACAAAATGGCACCCCGTCTAGTGCTAGATTATGCAAAGATTCAAAAGCTTACAAATAAGACATTAACATAAATATCATGCTATGAGTATGAGTTGAACCAATCATTGGCACCACCTAAAGGTGTCGATGTTACACGACAATGTAACAACATGCGCCCATGGCAATGGAAAGTTTACACCACTTGACAGAGGCAGCTCCTGACAGAATAATATTTACAGGTGGAACAAAAAATACAGGGCCATTATAATTAAACTTTCGCCAATTGAGAGGGCTCCTTAAAAATGAGTGATTGCAGGTCAATGAAACTTCATGGAAACATTTGTAAGAACATGGGGGGGGAATTAGAAACAAATTTTAATTTCCATTTGAGGGGGTACCACATATAAGTTCCAGGTTAAAAAATGGGTCACTGTGATGACCATCTGCATCCAAAACAACCTGGAACCACACTAGATATTGCTCTACTGAGGCCCAAAACATCTCAGGTGGGATGCTGGCTATCTCCCTTGCTATGCTCATCTTCAACCTCAAACATGTGTTGGTGTCCCAATCATAAACACTGTCCTTCACATAAACCCACAGTCAGAAATCACAAGGTTTCAGATCTGCTGATCTTAGTGGCCTCACAGTTTGGAATGATTGGCCAATGATTTGGTTTTCTCCAAATGTGTTAAGGAGTATTCAATTAACCTCACGAGCAATGTGCGTCGATACTCATTAACAGCAGCACCACTATTTCAGTTGTTTTGATAAAACAGCTTTACAAGTAAATCCCCACTCACCTTATTCAGATCTATGTGGACTCTCTGCAACTGTAATGCATGCTTACGCCTGTGTTTCACCCTATGTCACCATACCAGTATCGATGCCTAAAGGCAAGCCATCACACTAAAATTATTAACAATGCAAACCCTGCAGCTGCAGCACATAGACTGATCATCATTCTCATAAAGCTGGGTACTCATATGGTAAATGGTTTTCAGCCTCCACTGGGTCAAGTAGCAGAAGATTAATTATAACCATCCTGTGCTATGGGCAATACCTTTGCAGACACAGACTCCAACACAGGAGATGCAGGAGGATTTAAAGTGCCCCCATGAACCATGGACCTTGCCGTTGGTGGGGAGGCTCGCGTGCCTCAGCGATACAGATAGCCGTACCGTAGGTACAACCACAACGGAGGGGTATCTGTTGAGAGGCCAGACAAACGTGTGGTTCCTGAAGAGGGGCAGCAGCCTTTTCAGTAGTTGCAAGGGCAACAGTCTGGATGATTGACTGATCTGGCCTTGTAACAATAAACAAAACGGCCTTGCTGTGCTGGTACTGCGAACGGCTGAAAGCAAGGGGAAACTACGGCCGTAATTTTTCCCGAGGGCATGCAGCTTTACTGTATTGATTAAATGATGATGGCGTCCTCTTGGGTAAAATATTCCAGAGGTAAAATAGTCCCCCATTCGGATCTCCGGGCGGGGACTACTCAAGAGGATGTCGTTATCAGGAGAAAGAAAACTGGCATTCTACGGATCGGAGCGTGGAATGTCAGATCGCTTAATCGGGCAGGTAGGTTAGAAAATTTAAAAAGGGAAATGGATAGGTTACAGTTAGATATAGTGGAAATTAGTGAAGTTCGGTGGCAGGAGGAACAAGACTTCTGGTCAGGTGACTACAGGGTTATCAACACAAAGTCAAATAGGGGTAATGCAGGAGTAGGTTTAATAATGAATAGGAAAATAGGACTGTGGGTAAGCTACTACAAACAGCATGGTGAACACATTATTGTGCCCAAGATAGATACGAAGCCCACACCTACTACAGTAGTACAAGTTTATATGCCAACTAGCTCTGCAGATGACGAAGAAATTGAAGAAATGTATGATGAAATAAAAGAAATTATTCAGATAGTGAAGGGAGACGAAAATTTAATAGTCATGGGTGACTGGAATTCGAGTGTAGGAAAAGGGAGAGAAGGAAACGTAGTAGGTGAATATGGATTGGGGCTAAGAAATGAAAGAGGAAACCGTCTGGTAGAATTTTGCACAGAGCACAACTTAATTATAGCTAACACTTGGTTTAAGAATCATGATAGAAGGTTGTATACATGGAAGAACCCTGGCGATACTAAAAGCTTTCAGATAGATTATATAATGGTAAGACAGATATTTAGGAACCAGGTTTTAAATTGTAAGACATTCCAGGGGCAGATGTGTACTCTGACCACAATCTATTGGTTATGACCTGTAGATTAAAACTGAAGAAACTGCAAAAAGGTGGGAATTTAAGGAGATGGGACCTGGATAAACTGAAAGAACCAGAGGTTGTACGGAGTTTCAGGGAGAGCATAAGGGAACAATTGACAGGAATGGGGGAAAGAAATACAGTAGAAGAGGAATGGGTAGCTTTGAGGGATGAAGTAGTGAAGGCAGCAAAGGATCAAATAGGTAAAACGACAAGGGCTAGTAGAAATCCCTGGGTAACAGAAGAAATATTGAATTTAATTGATGAAAGGAGAAAATATAAAAATGCAGTAAATGAAGGAGGCAAAAAGGAATACAAACGTCTCAAAAATGAGATCGACAGGAAGTGCAAAATGGCTAAGCAGGGATGGCTAGAGGACAAATGTAAGGATGTAGAGGCTTTTCCCACTAGGGGTAAGATAGATACTGCTCACAGGAAAATTAAAGAGACCTTTGGAGATAAGAGAACCACTTGTATGAACATCAAGAGCTCAGATGGAAACCCAGTTCTAACCAAAGAAGGGAAAGCAGAAAGGTGGAAGGAGTATATAGAGGGTCTATACAAGGGCGATGTACTTGAGGACAATATTATGGAAATGGAAGAGGATGTAGATGAAGATGAAATGGGAGATACGATACTGCGTGAAGAGTTTGACAGAGCACTGAAAGACCTGAGTCGAAACAAGGCCCCAGGAGTAGACAACATTCCATTGGAACTACTGACGGCCTTGGGAGAGCCAGTCCTGACAAAACTCTACCATCTGGTGAGCAAGATGTATGAAACAGGTGAAATACCCTCAGACTTCAAGAAGAATAAAATAATTCCAATCCCAAAGAAAGCAGGTGTTGACAGATTTGAAAATTACCGGACAATCAGTTTAAAAAGCCACAGCTGCAAAATACTAACACAAATTCTTTACAGACGAATGGAAAAACTAGTAGAAGCCGGCCTCGGGGAAGATCAGTTTGGATTCCGTAGAAATACTGGAACACGTGAGGCAATACTGACCTTACGACTTACCTTAGAAGAAAGATTAAGGAAGGGAAACCTACATTTCTAGCATTTGTAGACTTAAAGAAAGCTTTTGACAATGTTGACTGGAATACTCTCTTTCAAATTCTAAAGGTGGCAGGGGTAAAATACAGGGAGCGAAAGGCTATTTACAATTTGTACAGAAACCAGATGGCAGTTATAAGAGTCGAGGGACATGAAAGGGAAGCAGCGGTTGGGAAGGGAGTAAGACAGGGTTGTAGCCTCTCCCCGATGTTATTCAATCTGTATATTGAGCAAGCAGTAAAGGAAACAAAAGAAAAATTCGGAGAAGGTATTAAAATCCATGGAGAAGAAATAAAAACTTTGAGGTTCGCCGATGACATTGTAATTCTGTCAGAGACAGCAAAGGACTTGGAAGAGCAGTTGAACGGAATGGATGGTGTCTTGAAGGGAGGATATAAGATGAACATCAACAAAAGCAAAACGAGGATAATGGAATGTAGTCGAATTAAGTCGGGTGATGTTGAGGGTATTAGATTAGGAAATGAGACACTTAAAGTAGTAAAGGAGTTTTGGTATTTGGGGAGCAAAATAACCGATGATGGTCGAAGTAGAGAGGATATAAAATGTAGACTGGCAATGGCAAGGAAAGTGTTTCTGAAGAAGAGAAATTTGTTAACATCGAGTATAGATTTAAGTGTCAGGAAGTCATTTCTGAAAGTATTTGTATGGAGTGTAGCCATGTATGGAAGTGAAACATGGACAGTAAATAGTTTGGACAAGAAGAGAATAGAAGCTTTCGAAATGTGGTGCTACAGAAGAATGGTGAAGATTAGATGGGTAGATCACATAACTAATGAGGAGGTACTGAATAGGATTGGGGACAAGAGGAGTTTGTGGCACAACTTGACCAGAAGAAGGGATCGTTTGATAGGACATGTTCTGAGGCATCAAGGGATCACCAATTTAGTATTGGAGAGCATCGTGGAGGGTAAAAATCGTAGGGGGAGACCAAGAGATGAATACACTAAGCAGATTCAGAAGGATGTAGGTTGCAGTAGGTACTGGGAGATGAAGAAGCTTGCACAGGATAGAGTAGCATGGAGAGCTGCATCAGACCAGTCTCAGGACTGAAGACCACAACAACAACAACAACAACAACAAAAAAAGATCAAATGTGACCCCAGCATTTACAGCAATCTTGTCGGTGCTGAAACACGCTTCTCAAAATATTGACCTGAAAACAAACAGTTGGACCCTTCAGCAACATTGCATTTATTGAAATACCACAGCAAACAATGCCATAACAACTCCCTGTCATAAAAATAAACAATGCCATAACAACTACCTGATGTACAAATAAACCATTCAGTAAGTGGTGTACATGTAAGAGAGGAACAATGCAGTTATTTTTATGTGGGTAGACGGGCATTGTGGTCTTCATGGGAATAAAATGGCTAATAAGTTAGTGAAAGAAGCAATTACCATGGACAGTCAGAAACATGATAGATCTCATACTCAGATTTCACAATCCTGACCAATAAATCATTACGAAACAAATGGGATAGTGACTAGAAAAGATCTAGTACTATCAGAGGACACAGCCATACTGAAGGACAACCATATTCACCAGAATTTCACTGGTATACTAAATGAACCATACCACCAAGATTTTATGTAACAGCGGCATGCCTAAAATTCAGATAAAGGCACTTTAAGCAAAATCTTCAATGCCCCATGGTCATGAGTAGGTGAGTTGGAGAGGAAGATTACATTTTCATGGCAGAGATTAGGGATGATCCATACTTCCTTGAAATTTAACATGTTTTCATTATTATTTGAATGTATAGCTGTGATTTAATAGGAACAAAGTGGTTTTTCATACAAGCAACAGTGTGTTCTCGGTATACTGTCGATTAAATGAACACTGCATGGAAGCTGAAAAGGAGGGAAGGAAGATTAAGAGTTTAATGTAACATTGACAACAAGGTCATTAGAGATGCAGCACGAGCTCAAATTGGGACAGGAAATTGGCTGTGCCCTTTTCAAAGGAACTGTCTCCGCATTGCCTTAACTGATTTACAGAACTCATGGGATTTCAACCGTCATCCTCCTGAAAGCAAGTCCAGTGTAACAACCACTGTACTAACTAGCTCAAACCTGGACATTGAGCTGCAGGGAGTAAAATGATCAAGAATAATTTAAGACCTTTTAAAAATTCTAATCGACTATCAAGAAGAAAAAATAAACCACCTTTAACTAATATCCCCCAAACAGTTCTAAAAATGGTCATATAATTTGTGTGTGTAAATACAGTAATTAACATATACAGCATGTTATATCCCAGCATAAGCATAGTCTGAATTTCACTTAACAGCTATATGTTACCTGTAAAGCAATCAAAATAAAATCTTAAGGCACTGATACTTACCCCACCTTCATGCCTGTAGCTTAATACTGGAAAACGCCCACCATCACGGAAACTGGCTGCTATAGCAATAGTTTCATCATCAATCGTTTTTGGCACAACAACTGCACTAGGATACGTTGGGCAAATCTGCAAATAAATGAATCTTCCTCAGTAATCTGTATAACAAGAGGCTCTTATAAATAATGTGCGTGCATGTGTGCGTGAGGAAGGGAGGGGGAGGAGAAGGGGGAGGGGGGAGGGATAAGGGGGGAGAGAGAATTGGCTTTGTATGCTTGTTAGCCCTCTAACTACACATTTCAGTGGTCTATCTATTTGTGAGTGATAACCTATCCTTCCATAAACATCACAACTATTAATATGTAGATTTCCTTACTTCTGATATTGTCAATGATCCAAGGATTTTGCAGTTTTAGAAGCTCACAAAGATGTTATTTCAAATGCAAATTTCCCTTAGGAGGTACACACAAAAATTTGTAACATTATGCCTTACTCATTTGCCTACTAATCATTTATTACAATCACTGTACATATTTTTCATTTTTTGTATGGTTATTATTATTTTGCGGTTTTCTCCCTAAACAATGATAGAAACTGTTAGAAGAGAAACAATAATTATTTGGAGAATATTACTGAAAATGCATTCTGCTCCTGCTTTTCTAATAGGATTAGATATACAACTTGCACCATGTGCAGAAAGTGCCATTCGTGCTTTTTTCTCCTTAGTTCTTTGCTTGAAATACTAAATGTCATTTTTTTGTATTCATTTGCTAACATGAATCAAAACCAGTAACACAATCAACACCATAAAATTTAAGTTTTTCTAAATCTCTCTACATATAAATTTAAGTACCCTCTCACAGCCATCTCTATGTGCAGGCTAATCTCAGGAACTACTGTAGGGATTTTGATCTTGTTTTGACTAGTAGGTACACTAATTCGTAAAGAAGGTTTTTGTATATAATTTATAAATATTATGGACACTTTGCCTGAATTTTGATGAAGTAAACTTAAGTTGTGAAAACAATGCCACTGCCACCTAGGGAGCAAGTGCCATAGCCCTAGCAGCAATGGCTTGACAGAGCAGAAAGTATATTTTAACTCGCAGTTGGTGAGGTGCTCCAGCAGTGAATTGTTTGGTTCAAAGACGGAACATTATAAGAATGAATCCCGGAGGGGTCACTTTTTCTCTTCACCATGTCATTTAAGCTAGCATTCACCTCTCAATGATCATCCTATGATGTGAAACTTACAATTTAAATAATCAAATATTTTTAACCAATAGTTTCCCTGCAATCATTTGACAACAATTGCATAGCAAAAAAACATATGAATCCAAGATATGTGGAGCTTTATTGTTTTATGCTCCAAGAAAAACATGTCACAAGAGGTGTGCTGTAACACGAGCTGCACATTTAGCTCATGTGTATTTTTTCTTATTTTCTCTGTTATTTGTGCCACCTCAACCAGCCTCAGATTCATATTTAAAATGACTCACTTACACATACACTCATGATTCATACACAGTATTTACACTGGTTGTAAACATATTACTTACGTCACAATGTGCTCTCACTGTTGCCATGAGATGTCACTCCAAATGCCAGTTCAATATGGAGTACATAACAATAACACCTCCACACCATTTTCCTTCCATACACTGGTTACATTGGCTAAGTTATATAAAAGTGATTACATTCCATTACTTAACACTGTTCTCTGAATTTTATTCATAGCTCTATGCAGCAGTCCACACACAAAATACGCTACACTACACTAGCTGTGTGTAGCCAGGGCGGGTCACTAGTAATATCTACATACAGGGCTGAATTTACATTCCTCATTCACCTTCCTGGTATGTACTAGCAATGTAGGTAATTTAACACTATTCCACCTTTCCCTTATCTTACAGTCATGTATGTTGCGCAAGAAAAATTCTTGTTGCTTTTCAATACTTACAGGACTAAGGCAAAAATTTTGCAATCTTGTTAACCTCAACTCTGAGGTGAAATGAGGGGCAATGGTATGATGGTAACACTTATTATACTCAATGTAATGGAAGTGGGAGTATGAAAGTCTCACTAGCCTAGTTTTCACAAATATTTCTGACTTATTTCTTCTTATACAGCATGGCTTTGAAACAAAATTAATTGCAAAAATAACACAAAATAAAATATCAGACAAACTAAAGTTTCGTCAATAAAGCAAATGAAAACATATTGCATTACGAAAAAAAGTAACAAAAGAACATTAAATCATGAATTTAATAATCTTATGGGATCAAAGTGGAGAAAGATTGACAGATAAAAGAAGACCACTATGAGAACAGATTGTCAAGTAATCTACAGATAGAAATTGATTTGTGATGCACAAAGCAACTGTCTCTCTCAGATCTTCAATGAACTTACATTAAAATCTTTGTTTATATAACTGATGCGCCATTCTTCAGACAATGTTGTAACAAGTTTTGAAAATTCAGTTTCTGGTCGGAATGCTGTCCAACCATCTTCCAGTATAGGATACATTGGACGGTAGAAAAATGGATAATGAAGCGTTGGTTCCTCTGAAACATAGATGTGATTAAATTAAGAGAAGAATAAATTTGAAAGCACCCCTCGAACAAAGTTCCAAATATACACAGTAGACAATACAGTTTTGAAACATTAAGCAAAAATATCTTTGAAAATCTACAAAAAACTGTCAATGAGTGTCAATCATATTCTTTATCTATCTAGCTATAAATATAGGAAACTTCAAAATTAAACTTCCAACAAATACAAACACACAAAGAAACAAACAACTTCTTTCTGCCAGGTAGTGGCAGATAGATAGCCCAGTACAGAAGATAGTTTCGTCTGGCAAGAAAGAAGAAATGGTTGAACATAACTGGATAATTCAAAGATTAAGCTTCAAGGTCACCAATGAACTTGACCACAACCTAGAGTAATTGGTTGGTTCCCATAACTCGTTAAGCTTCTAATCTCTCCAGTTACTGTGTACCTACTATCTACTTCCCCCTCAATTGTCTACCGTTTACACATTTATTAGTTGTTCTTTCTGTCTGTGTCTTATTTTTGCAGTTTTTGTTCCTGCTTCTTCTTAACTTTGGTTTAATTCTTCTACACTATTTGTTTCTTACTACTGTTAAATGTGTTTTGGCGCATTAGACTGTTATTCTGTCTCCTATGATTATCTGTAACTTAACAAATGCTTTGTCTGCCATTTATAATGTTTGACGGTATCACATTTGCTAGCATTGCGTTACTTATGTGGTTTGCATTCAGCTATTTTTGACCTGGCTGACTTTCTTGTCTCAACAGGAAATGATGCCATTTCTCTAAGTCTTTCCTCTGTTTTGTTGGGCTTACGAATTTCTACTCCAATAGCTACTGCTTCTGTTGGCTTTAAAATATATTATTTATTTATTTGGGCCTTGTTGCATTTGTCTGTGAACTTTTCTTCCTTCTAGACCTAAGATCCTTTGATTCTTTATGAGTGAGCTTTTTCATGCTCCTCTGTCCAGAAGGCACTGTGTCTTGGTTTTGGTTGTTCACCTCAATTTCTACAGTTCATTACTATCTTTTTGTGGAAGGATTATCTGTTGAATGTACCCATGGGCTTGATCACTAATTGCTGGGCTCAAGAGCAACAGTTGCTCACTGTTGAAGTAGGAGAAACAGAGAGCAAAATCAGAAGAACTGACTAAGAAGTCTATATCCAGATTACATTCTCCCCCCCCCACCCCCCTCCTTAAGTTGTAATACGACATATACAATACCCTTGTACAAAATGCCGTGGCTGCCAGATGCACAGTCAGTGGCATGGGGAGACCATCGGTGGTGGGGGGAGGGGGGGTGGGGGTCACTTAGAGTGCTATAGGGCAAATGCTGGGTGCTGGAGGGGAAAGTTCCATTCTAAACTGAAGCCTACACTCACATTTTTTGTAAATATTAAGTGGGGCCCCACCACGCCCAAACTTTCATGGCGACCGTTCAAAAAGATTTACTGTCACCTCTGCTTTCGTTAGCACCTAAAAAGAATTCCATTGAAAATGTAGAGATTTATTTTTACCTGGCTTATTAACTATTTGTAACTTTCAGAGTAGCATCATGAGTGGCAAATTTTGAGTAAAATCTACACATTTCTCTGTTGCCATGTCAAAATTTGCTTCTTTTGCCAACACATAGTGAAGTTTACACTATCTCACCTCACTAGCACATAGTGCAGATGCAACTTAGAGAGAATTCTTAAACAGTGGTTCATTAAGTTTATTAAATGAGAAACTGAGGAAAAGTAAACACAGTGCAAAAAATGTGTAATGTCTTCACATATGTTGTTCCACAACCTATAGCATTTCTCGTTTCAACAGCTATTGGTGTCACTTAAAAATTACATTCTTTCAATGAAAAAGTCTGTAGTTATTGGAATAACATTGTAGATAATGAAGTTTTACATAATAATGATATGGTAAAATACTCTCCTCTTTGCGTGTTGTCATTTACCAAAATCTCATTTCAGTATCTGAAACCGTTTATGAAATATGAGGACTGTTGTAGATATTTCACTTTGGCTTCATTGCAGGCTTGGCACTGTTGCAAATGAGTGTGCCACATCAGATCAATTTTCTCACGATTGGTGACTGATAGATACCTCTACCCAAGTCTAACGACAAATTCAATATATAAGCTATATTTCATATGCAACAACTTATTATATAATGTCCACAAAACACCAAATTATAGTGATCTCTATTTTTCATCGCACACTTTACCGAGTTTTGCACAATGTCTTACTTTCATGTAAATACCACAATAACTATGACCATTAACGAAATGATGGGCACATCATCACGAACCTGACGTATAAAGCTATAAGAAAAACAAAAATGATTTTTTTTACTGAAAAATTTCTATAAATTTGTTTGAGAAAGACTGCAGGGTGCGTGCCTCAATTCCGTCATTGCTGACAGGCCGAAAAGTAGAAAACACTTATCGACCTCCCCTTCCGAACAAATGAATGAATTTGCCCACCGCTTTGGACAAAAACACGTCACTGCACATCTACCACCGTATCCTGCGGAAGTTATAATACTACTACTACTACTACTACTACTACTACTACTACCACCACCACCACCACCATCACCACAGACAAAAATAATAATAATTTCTGTTAAATTCTGAAACTACCTATTCTAACTTTTTGTGTAAATGCTTAAAAATAAATGATTTGCTTTTACTCATTTACTCTCTGAGTATGGAATGAGTCAAAATATGGAGAGGCAACTATGATAAACTGCTCCTACAGAGTGAACTAGTAACTAACTGCTCTTATTTTATAGTTATAAACACAGGTGATTGTGCAATAATTATCCAAGTTATTTTTGCTGTGGATAACTGATTGGTAAAGGTATGCATATGGTGTGGTTATAACCCTCAATGTTTAGAATTGATCTACACCAACCAGAAATTATACAGAAAACCCAGTTCACTTGTAAGTAAGTTCCTCAATCATACCGACATCATTGGAGGAGCCTTTAATCAACTAACAATCAACTGGGCTAGTTACAAGTTTGCTAGTGGTGGATGTGACAGGACTTCCTGTGAAACATTACTAAATGCCTTCCCTGAGAACTACCCAGAACAGATAATTCAGAACTCCACTCATGATGGAAATATATTAGATATAATGGCAACAAAAAGACTTGGCCTATTTGAGGATGTTCATACTGAAACTGGATTTGTGACTCTGAGGCAGTTGTAGCAACAATTATTACCATCCCTGACAAACTTAACACTTTTGGCACATGACAAAGCTTAAAAGAATATCTGACCATGAACAGGAGACATATGTACTCAGCAGAACATTTTGGATGGAAGGGACCCTCTATGGTATAAAATCACTATAAAGAAACTCCTAAAGAAGTATAAACTGCTGCATAATAGTTATCAAACAAGGTATAGGGCTACAGACAGAGAGCTGCTGAGTGAAATTTGTCTGCATGTCAACAGAGCAATGTGTGAAGTCTTCAGTGACCACTGTAGCAGAATACTGTTGCAAGATCTTTCAAAAAAACCCAAATAAATTCTAGTACTATGCAGAGCTGTTCATAACACCAGAGTTGATGTTCAGTTGCGAGGGTTTCACATCCTAAATAGGGCGACTTCTGGCTGTGCAGAACTATTGTCCACCTTATTCTTCAGAAATAAAATCATGCCTACTTAATGCATAGTTATAGACTTGAGAGTAACAGTCTGATTTATTGCTGTATTTACAAGGAATCCTTCGACTGTGAGGTCACAAGAGGCCAATAATGTTTATGGCATTTGACACCCCCATATTGTCTGAAAGGAACCCAAGGAATTTCGCAAAGTAAGAAAGAAGTGGCAGATGAAATATTAGTGTTCCTGCAAGGTGAGTCAGTGGAATGTGTGGTGTCAAATACAGTCGACTGTGTGGACAACTTACATGAAGAATACAATGAGGAAGATATGTGCTTAACAAGTGAAAGTGATATTGAAACAGATGTCAAGCCTGTTGCCAGTAAAATGTAGCAAAGGACAATTGTTATCCATGAAGAGGGTACTAAACATAATTATGTACATGGAACATCATCTGAAGCATAGTAAAAAAAATTATTGAATGAGTCTGCAGCAATATGACCGTGTAGTGCATAAGAAAAACTATGGAGTTTTAAGAGAGCACAAGGCACACTTGTTACAAAAAGAATGGCGTTTGTGCATTTAAAGGATGTCTGATACAATTTACAGAAAGTGCATGAAGTAACCTACTACGTTATGTGCATAAAACAGCGTTCGATATAGATTGCAGTGATTTGAAGGGAAGCAGTAGATAGTTGCACAACTTCAAACAATGCTACAGAACTGGAAGACATAAGATAATGAAATTTCAAACAAGGTATCAATTTGATGATGCACAGCAAACTGCAGATATTGGCTCAAAAATTTGTAGATGATCTAAACAAACTTATCCCATTGTTCAGTAAGGAATTTATTTCCAACTCCAACCAATCAGGATTTGAAGAGGAAAGGCATGTGAATGGAACCCTGGATATTAGAGGTACCAAGACTGTTATATCAAGATCAACTAACATCAACTCCTCAACGCATTTGTATACAGTTTGCCAACTGTTAATCTGGATGGTGAATTGGCTGGAAAGTTAGATGCAAGAAGTTAGATGTGCTCTGCCCCCTATGATTCTTTCTCATGTGTGTGATCTTGCAAGGGTAGTAGGTAATATTTACGTCACAGCGAGTAAGAGTGGGAAAATGGGCGTACGAGAACCACAACCGAGGTATGAGCATTGATGTTTGGACAATAGCTGGTAAAAATAGCTTTCTTTTGCCCGAATCCTGATCTGTGTATAAAAATCATACTCCTTTAGAGCAAAGTATCCCTCCTTAAGTGTGTGACATTGTAATTTTTTTCTTTTTTTAGAACAGGTTTTGATATTTTCTACAAACAAATTAGTGCAAATCAAATTATAGCATTTGACTCAATGCCCCCCCTCCCCCACTCCCACAAGATGGCCTTTTTCATTCAGCCATAAAGCCTGCAATAATATTAAAAATTGCAAATGATTCCTTATGCAGTTCAGGTGTATACAGAATTACATGTGATGCATGATTCTGCTTTATTTTGCGCAAATGGAGAGGGCTTTAACCTTTGGATACAAAGAACACCTGTTGGGTTAAAAGAGGCACCAATATCCATAATTCTATGTTTGCAAAACACTCGTTAATGCCAGGTCATAAACCAAAAAGAGTAGAAGACATGAGATTCTTCATAAAGAAAAGAAAGGGTGGAGATTGCATGTATTGGAGGAATTAGATATTTTTAAACACATGATAAGGAAAGATGGCCTCCTAAACAAACAGTTCCAACTAAGAAATAGAGACTTCTTTAATGGTTTCAACTCATTGGTCACAATGTGAAACCTCTTGTTGTGGTAACTTGTTGATAAACATCACTTCCTCTACAGAAGCATTGTTTGTCTTATGTACATCTTATAATACTTTCCTTTACAGTATAGCGGTGATGCTGAGTCACGATATGCACAACAAAACGATTCACACAATTATAGTTTTTGGCCATTAAGGCCTTTGTCAGCAATAGACACACATACACCCATGCACACACACACTCATGCAAACACAACTTGCACACACGTCTGAGGTCTCAGACAACTGAAACCACACTGAGAGCAACAGCACCAGTGCATGATGGAAGCGGCGACTGGGTGGGGCTAAGTAGGAGGCTGGGGCATTGAGAGGGAGGGATAGTATGGTGGGAGTGGCAGACAGTGAAGTGTTGCAGTTTAGACGGAGGGCAGGAGAGAAGGTGCGGAGGGGGGAGGGGGGTAAGTACTGGAAAGGAGAGAAATAAAAAGAAATTGAAAGACTGGGTGTGGCGATGAAATGATGGCTGTGTAGTGCTGGAATGGGAACAGGGAGGGGGCTGGATGGGTGAGGACAGTGACTAACGAAGGTTGAGGGCAGGAGGGTTACAGGAACGTAGGATGTATTGCAGGGAAAGTTTCCACCTGCGCAATTCAGAAAAGCTGGTGTTGGTGGGAAGGATCCATATGACACAGGCTGTGAAGCTGTCATTGAGATGAGGGATATCGTGTTTGGCAGCATGTTCAGCAACAGGGTGGTCCACTTGTTTCTTAAGCACAGTTTGTCAGTGGCCATTCATGCGGACAGACAGCTTGTTGGTTGTCATGCCTACATAGAATGCAGCACAGAGGTTGCAGCTTAGCTTGTAAATCACATGACTGGTTTCACAGGTAGCCCTGCCTTTGATGGGAAGCTGATGTTAGTGACCGGATGGGAGTAGGTGGTGGTAGGAGGATGTATGGGACAGGTCTTATTTCTAGGTCTATTACAGAGGTATGAGCCATGAGGTAGGGATTGGGAGCACGGGTTGTGTAAGGGTGGACAAGTATATTTTGTAGGTTCGGTGGAGAGCAGAATACCACTGTAGAAGGGGTGGGAGGGATAGTGGGGAGGACATTTTTGATTTCGGGGCACGACGAGAGGTAATCGATACCCTGGCAGAGAATGTAATTCAGTTGGTCTAGTCCTGGATGGTACTGAGTTGCGAGGGGAATGCTCCTCTGTGGCCGGACTGTGGGACTTTGGGAGGTGGTGGGAGACTGGAAAGATAAGGCACGGGAGATTTGTTTTTGTACAAGGATGGGAGGATAATTACGGTCAGTGAAGGCTTCAGTGAGACCCTCGGTATATTTTGAGAGGAATTGCTCATCACTGCAGATGCGACGACCATGGATGGCTAGGCTGTATGGAAGGGACTTTTGGGTGCAGAATACATGGTAGCTGTCGAAGTGGAGGTATTGCTGGTGGTTAGTAGGTTTGATATGGATGGAGGTACTGATGTAGCCATCTCTGAGGTGAAGGTTAACATCTAGGAAGGTGGCTTGTTGGGTTGAGTAGGACCAGGTGAAGCAAATGGGGGAGAAGTTGTTGAGGTTCTGGAGGAATGTGAATAAGGTGTCCTCACCTTCAATCCAGATAGCAAAGATGTCATCAATGAATCTGAACCAGGTGAGGGGTTTAGGATTCTGGGCTTTTAGGAAGGATTCCTCTAGATGGCCCATGAATAGATGAGCATAGGATGGTGCCATGCGGGTGCCCATAGCTGTACCGCAGATTTGTTTGTAGGTAATGCCTTCAAAGAAGAAGTAATTGTGGGTGAGGATACTGTTGGTCCTGGAGACTAGGAAGGCAGTTGTTGGTTTGGAATCCATAGGGCATCTGTAAAGGCAGTGTTCAATAGCAGTAAGGCCATGGGCATTAGGAATGTTAGTGTACAGGGAGGTGCCATCAATAGTGACGAGCAGGGCACCGTGTGGTAAAGGGACAGAAACTGTGGAGAGTCGGTCGAGGAAATGGATGGTATCTTTTATATAGGATGATAGGTTCTGGGTAATAAGTTGAAGGTGTTGTTCTATGAGAGCAGAGATTCTCTCAGTGGGGGCACAGTAACCGGCCACAGGGGGCGTCCTGCGTGGTTGGGTTTATGCACTTTAGGAAGCATGTAGAAGGTGGGAGTGCAGGGAGCGGTAGGGGTAAGTAGAGAGATGGACTCTGGGGAGAGGTTCTGGGATGGGCCTAAGGATTTGAGTAGTGACTGGAGATCCTGCCGGATTATTGGAATGGGATCACTGTGGCATTGTTTGTAGGAGGAAGTATCTGACAGCTGATGGAGTCCTTCTGCCACGTAATCCTTGTTGTTCAAAACAACGGTGGTGGAGCCTTTGTCAGCAGGTAGGATTATAAGGTCGGGATCAGTTTTTAGATGGTGGACTGCAGTTCTTTCTGTGGATGTAAGGTTAGTTTGCATGTTGAAGGATTTGGGGAATGACGTTGAGACAAGGCTCGAGGTTAAGAAATTCTGGAACGTTAACAGGGGTTGGTTTGGAGGCAGTGGGGGTGGATCACAGTTGGATGGAGGAGTGAACTGAGTTAGGCAAGGTTCAATATTGGTCTTTGGTTGAGTCTGATTGGTCGGGTTGGTGGGGAAAAAGTGTTTACATTCCAGTAATCCAGCAGGATCTCCAGTCACTACTCAAATCATAAGGCCCATCTTAGAACCTCTCCCCAGAGTCCATCTCTCTACTTACCCCTACCGCTCCCCGCACTCCCACCTTCTACATGCTTCCTAAAGTCCATAAACCCAACCACCGAGGACGCCCCCTGTGGCTGGTTACTGTGCCCCCACTGAGAGAATCTCTGCTCTCATAGACCAACACCTTCAACTTATTATTCACAGTCCTCCAGAACCTCAACAACTTCTCCCCCAATTTGCTTCACCTGGTCCTAATCAACCCAACAAGCCACCTTCCTAGATGTTAACCTTCACCTCAGAGATGGCTACATCAGTACCTCCATCCATATCAAACCTACTAACCACCAGCAATACCTCCACTTCGACAGCTACCACGTATTCTGCACCCAAAAGTCCCTTCCATACAGCCTAGCCATCCATGGTCGTCGCATCTGCAGTGACGAGCAATTCCTCTCAAAATATACCGAGGGTCTCACTGAAGCCTTCACTGACCGTAATTATCCTCCCATCCTTGTACAAAAACAAATCTCCCGTGCCTTATCTTTCCAGTCTCCCACCACCTCCCAAAGTCCCACAGTCCGGCCACAGAGGAGCATCCCCCTCGCAACTCAGTACCATCCAGGACTAGACCAACTGAATTACATTCTCTGCCAGGGTATCGATTACCTCTCGTCGTGCCCCGAAATCAAAAATGTCCTCCCCACTATCCTTCCCACCCCTTCTACAGTGGTATTCTGCTCTCCACCGAACCTACAAAATATACTTGTCCACCCTTACACAACCCGTGCTCCCAATCCCTACCTCATGGCTCATACCTCTGTAATAGACCTAGAAATAAGACCTGTCCCATACATCCTCCTACCACCACCTACTCCCATCCGGTCACTAACATCAGCTTCCCATCAAAGGCAGGGCTACCTGTGAAACCAGTCATGTGATTTACAAGCTAAGCTGCAACCTCTGTGCTGCATTCTATGTAGGCATGACAACCAACAAGCTGTCTGTCCGCATGAATGGCCACTGACAAACTGTGCTTAAGAAACAAGTGGACCACCCTGTTGCTGAACATGCTGCCAAACACGATATCCCTCATCTCAATGACAGCTTCACAGCCTGTGTCATATGGATCCTTCCCACCAACACCAGCTTTTCTGAATTGCGCAGGTGGAAACTTTCCCTGCAATACATCCTACGTTCCTGTAACCCTCCTGCCCTCAACCTTCGTTAGTCACTGTCCTCACCCATCCAGCCCCCTCCCTGTTCCCATTCCAGCACTACACTGCCATCATTTCATCGCCACACCCAGTCTTTCAATTTCTTTTTATTTCTCTCCTTTCCAGTACTTACCCCCCTCCCCCCTCCGCACCTTCTCTCCTGCCCTCCGTCTAAACTGCAACACTTCACTGTCTGCCACTCCCACCATACTATCCCTCCCTCTCAACACCCCAGCCTCCTCCTTACCCCCACTCAGTCGTCACTCCCATCATGCACTGGTGCTGCTGTTCACAGTGTGGTTTCAGCTCTCTGAGATTGCAGACGTGTTTGCAAGTTGTGTGTGTGTGTGTGTGTGTATGTGTGTGTGTGTGTGTCTACTGCTGACAAAGGCCATAATGGCCAAAAGCTATAATTGTGTGAATCGTTTTGTAATACCTATTGCGACTCAGCATCTCCGTTATATGGTGAGTAGCAACTTTCCTTCTCTGGTATTGTTACATCCCATCCTGGATTTTCCATTATATATCATGTGCCCTGGACAACTACTCTTTTAAACTTCAACCACATGTCTTCTACACTCTTATGCACGCGAGTAAATATTTTGATTTCTTATTTGACATATTCCATAATGCTTTTTTTCTAGTTTACTAAGCATTTCTTTCTAATTGTTTTAGTTGCAGAAAGAAATCTGAGAATTTGGGTTCTGTAAAGGACTAAATTACACTTAGGAACTGAAGTTAATATTTTTTTTTCTCTATCATATCACATACTACACTACTATACATCCCTAGGTTTTGCCCCTGTGTATTTGGTCACAACGCATTTCAGGCCAAATAGTTGGCTATCTTATAATAAATTATTATTAATAATTTTTTCACCATTTTAATTACATACTTTGTTTCCTTTGCCATCAAACAATTATTTTGCCAACTCAAGTGCCTATGTCATCACATTATGGTATTTAAGTTTCTTAGACAAAAACCCTCTGTGTCAAAATTATATATCCAGTGTTCATAAATCACTTAAACATAAGTCAATTAATAATAGTGATTAAATGGTAGATTTATTAAAGAAATATTAAAAGGTATGAAAATAACTTACCAATGGAAGACAGCTTTTCTATAGAAAAAGCCACCTTAGTAAAATCATCAGTGGAATTGATTTCTAGTTGAATTATTCTAAAGTCCTTACACTTGATATTCAAGACTCCTCCCTGTAGACCATTAGGTTTCCGTTCAACGATGTCTATATTATGATGCAATAACTGAAACAACAATGCAAATCTCATTTTAGTAATTTTATTGTAGGCTACTGAGATCTGTAACATATAACAGGATTGAAGGGTGGAATATATATTAACAGCTTTCAGATCAGATTGATATTGAAAATAAATATTTTCGTAATCTAAACAGCATATTTCTCTGCAGCACTGTCTAAATTCAATGTCAAAAATGAATAAAATGTTGATCAGTAGTACACTGGTAGCAAGGGTGGCAGTCAAGTATTATTAAGAGTGAAAACGAAATCAATTAAGTAATAATAACTGGTGAATAGATCACATATACAATCAACAAAAATAAATAACTAGAAATCTAGACAAAAATAAAATAAAATAAAATGTTGCTACTTTATACACATAAATACCGCAAAATTCTGACTGTATGTACAACTATTGTGAACAATACGTAAGTATGGTAAAACAATACAAGGCAGATGACAACCTGGGCACAAGAAACCTCAGCTGGAAAATACAGTGTTTTAGTGCATCCATTACTGGAAATAAGACACCACAAGGACTGCAAATCAGTTGCTCAACTAAGGAAATATATATTTCAGCTTCACATTTCATATGCACTACAGGTAGTTTCAGCAGATTAAAAGCACTCCATTGGTATGAGCAAGTCATATTCTTTTCAGAGTTTTGTGAACCACAAAGTGTAGCATTAAACACACTAAACTTATCTGGCACAAGATTCCAGAAAATAGAAACAGTTGTGTTATTGTGCTGTATGTGCAAGTAAAGTTAAGAGTTCATATAAATGATTAAAACATGTGTGTTTTAATGTAATCTTGGGTTGATATGTTTTACACTTCAGGAAGTTTAACAAAACAATTGTTTAATAAACTCTCAAATCAAAATGAACAGTCATTAAAATCACAATTTAAAATAAACTAAAAAATTAATAAAAAATCCCATTATGAAGGAATTATCTGGATAGGATGAAAATCACTAGATGTCATGCACATCTACAGTCAAACACAGGATCGCAATTTCAGAAAAACTAGTTGATTTATTCAAGAGAAAGAGCTTTCATAAATTGAGCACACTGTTCCTGCCCACAATGCTCCAAATGTTCTCAATTGGGAATAAGTCCGGCGACCATGCTGGGCAAGGTGAGGTCTGGCAAGCACAAACACAAGCCATAGAAACTTTCGCCACATGTGGATGAGCATTATTTTGCTGAAGTGTAAGACCAGGTTGGCTTGCCATGAAGGACAATAAAACAAGGTGTGGAATATTGTGGATGCACCACAGTGTGCTGTAAGAATACCGCGGATTACAACCAAAGGGGTCCTGCTATGAATGAAATGGCACCCGAGACCACCACTTGCGATTGTCGGGATATATGGCCAGCGACAGTCATGTTTGTATCCAATCAATGTCCAGGCCATCTCCAGACTCGTTTTTGCTGGTCATCAGGGGTCAATTCTAAGCAGGACTCATCACTGAAGACAATCCTACTCCAGTCAATGACAGCAGTCAACATGCAACAGAAGTATTTTGGACCTTGTAGCTACAAACAGGCTGGACCTTATCGATAGCATCAGTATAGAGACGGGGATTAGTGATAATGATATCACAGCGACTATGGTTAAAAAAATTAATAAATCAGTCAAAAAAACTAGGAGAGTGTTTCTGCCAGAAAGAGCAGATAATCAGTTGTTAGCAGTTCACTTAGACAATGAACTGCAATCATTTAGTTCCAGAATGATGGTCATAGAGGAATTATGGGCAAAGTTTAAACAGATTGTAAATCAGGCTCTGGACAAGTATGTGCCTAGTAAGTAGATTAAGGATGGAAAAGATCCACTATGGTTTAATAACAAAATTCGGTAAATACTAAGGAAGCAAAGGCTGTTGCACTCTTGGTTCAAAAGAGGATGCACAAATGATGACAGGCATAGATTACTAGAGATTCGTAGATTCTGTGAAAAGATCTATGCGTGAAGCATGCGACAGCTACCAACATTACCTCGGTTAAAGATCTGGCGGAAAACACTAAAAAACTCTAGTCCTATCTAAAATCGCTAAGTGGGTCTAGGGCTTCCACTCAGTCACTCATTGACCAGTCTGGTTTGGCAGTAGAAGATAGCAAAAGGAAGGCCAAAGTTTTAAATTCCAAGTTTCAGAAATTGTTCATGCAGTAGAATCATATAAACATACCATCTTTTGACAATTACACAGAGTCCTGTATGGATAACATAGTAATAAGCATCCCTGGTATAGAGAAATGACTGAAAGAATTGAAAACAAATAAGCCAAAAGGTCAGGATGGAATCCCAATTCGGTTTTACAATGACTACTCTACATCACTGCCTCGTACCTAGTCTGCATTTATCGCAAATCTCTCAACAAGTGCAAAGTTCCAAGTGACTGGAATTGTGCAGGTGACTCCTGTATATAAGAAGGGCAGAAGAACAGGCCTGCAAAATTGCAGACCAATATCCTTAACACCAGTTTGTTGCAGAATTCTAGAGCACATTCTAAGTTCAAATATAATAATTTCCTAGAAAATGAAAAGGTCATGTTCAAGAATCAGCATGGCTCTAGAAAGTATCGCTCGTGCAACACCCAGCTAGCTCTTTTTTCAATGATATACTGCCAACTATGGATGAAGGGCAGCAGGCTAATTCCATATTTCTAGATTTCCAAAAAGCATTTGACACGGTACCCCCCTACAGACTGTTCATGAAGGTACCTGATTACGGAATAGGCTCCCAGATATGTGACTGGCTTGAAGACTTCTTAAGTAATAGAACCTAGTACGTTGTCCTTGACAGCGAGTGTTCATCAGAGATAGGGGTAACATCAGGAGCGCCCCAGAAAAGTCTAATAAGACCGTTGCTATTTTCTATATACATAACTGACCTGGCACACAGTGTGGGCAGCAATCTGCAGTTGTTCGCTGATGATGCTGTGGTGTACAGGAAGGTGTCAAAGATAAGTGACTGTAGGTTGACACAAGAAGACCTAGAAAAAATTTCTAGTTGATGTGATGAATGACAGCTGGGTCTTAATGTAGAAAAATGTGAGTTAATGCGGATGAGTGGAAAACAAACTGCTTGACCCAATCACGTCGTTTAAATATCTGAGCATAATGTTGTGAAGCAATATGAAATGGAAAGAGAATGTGAGGATTGTGGTAGGGAAGGCGAATGGTTGACTTCAGTTTATTGAGAGAATTCTAAAAAGTGTGGTTTATCTGTAAAAGAGATAGCATATAGGACACTAGTGTGACCTATTATTGAGTACAGCTCGAATGTTTAGTATCTGTATAAGGTCAGATTGAAAAAATACATTGAAGGAATTCAGAGGCAAGCTGCAGTTTATTACTGGTAGGTCTAATCGGCATGCAAGTGTTGTGGATATGCCTCGGGACAAGTGAGAATCCCTGGAGGGAAGAAGACATTCATTTTGAGGGACATTACTGAGAAAGATTAGAGAACCAACATTTGTAGCTGGCTGCAGAACGATCCTACTGCCGCCATAATACATTTTGTGTAGGAACCACAAAGATACGATATGAGAATTAGGGCTCATATGGAGGCATATAGACAGTCATTTTTCCCTTGCTCTATCTGCGAGTGGAACAGGAAAGGAAGTGACTAGCTGTAGTATAGGGTTCCCTCCGCCACACACCGCACGTGGCTTGCAGAGTACGTATGCAGATGTCGATGTAGATATAGATTCCAGGCCGAACACATGTCTGGAGACGTCTAAGGCAGCAGTGGGATACCATCCTGACTGTCACCCGCCATACAAACCGAGAACCAGGAGTGATTTTCATGGCAGGATCCCTTGGTAGTTATCTGTGGCACCCTTACAACACAGTGGTGCGTCGACAATATTCCACACCATGTTTCGATGTCCTCCAGTGAGATTTTCTACTTTTTGTCTTTGTGCTTCCTTAACGCTACCTTGGCCAGTAACTTTGCCAGATCTTTCTCTAATGTTTGGAGCATTATGGGCAGGGTCCTCCAAACAGCTTAGGATTTTGATGATCTAACATGTAAATTAGTCAGAATTTAGCATGATATCCCTCAGAAGGACATCCACCAATTCTATCACTCAATGCCAACCCGATAAAATTCTTGTATAGGGGCCACAGGTGTATCAAAGTGTTAGTGACTTGTTCCATTTTAGAAGCTTTCTAAAACAGTTATAACTCGTTTGTCTCTACATGTGCATCACACTACAGGTTTCCATCCCATTCAGATGATTCCTTTGTGGTGCATTGTTTCTTTGTGTTAGAGTGTGTTTTCACACTCTGCATCTTGGCATGAAGGAAGGAATGTAACTGTTCAATATTTCAAAAATAGAAAGAACATTACAGAAGAGTGCTACTAGATACCAATGGAAGGGAGGATTAACCGTGCCAGCATTGAAGAAACCATTATTACATTTTACTAAAGCGACTGGATGAAACCACAGAAAATCTATATATGGAAGGGTGGACCAGGATTAGAACTCTGTTTCTTGTGGATCTGTATCTAGAGGGGGGGGGGGGGGGGAAACACCTCTGACTGGGCTACATATTGCTTTTTCGCTATTTTTACAGTGCTGAAAGCAGCACTGCAAGGTTGCATTAAAGGAAAATTTGCATGAACTTTTCATTACAGCATTTACTGCTTGACCTTTAATCCCCAGGGTAAGAGATTAACATAACTGAATGTAAAGTACCCAACTTTTCATCACAAGTTTTCACTTCATTTACAGAATAAAAATAGTGGTCCCTTAGAAATAACTAACTCAATTTTGAATAGTCTTTTATTCTTTTCCAGTTTGATGTAGTGTAGTAAGATGTGCAACATTAGTCGACTTCTTTAATAAGCAGACATTTTGATCTGGGAGACATCAATGTTAGAGCATCTTCTGGTGCTGTGATTGTGCACAGAACTATTTATTGAGAAGTGTCCCAGGTTCAAAGCTATTCTCTTACAAATATTATTGTTCCATAGGTAAAGTAGGTTCAGAATATTTCATGCATGAAGCAGAGGATGGTAAAGATTGTTTCATGTTGCAGATGATTTTGATGGCTTGTTTTTTCATACACTTAAGAATGGTGAGAGATCTGATGCATATGCCATTCAAACTAGCCATAAATTGTGACCACACACGTGTGTGTGTGTGTGTGCAAGTGTATACCTGTCCTTTTTTCCCCCTAAGGTAAGTCTTTCCGCTCCCGGGATTGGAATGACTCCTTACCTTCTCCCTTAAAACCCACATCCTTTCATCTTTCCCTCTCCTTCCCTCTTTCCCGATGAAGCAACCGTTGGTTGCGAAAGCTTGAATTTTGTGTGTGTATTTGTGTTTGTTTGTGTGCCTATCAACATGCCAACGCTTTCGTTTGGTAAGTTACATCATTTTTGTTTTTAGATACAGTATGTATATAGCTACAGAACATTCCAGTACAATGATTCTTGCCATTTGTGGATACTTCTAGAATGTACTCGAACTGAATATAGAAATTAAAATTTTACAGTTCAGGTGAGTTTTGAACTCACAACCCTCCATGCAACAGTCTAGTATCATAGCCACTACACTACAGCGACTGTGCTACTCAGCTTCTTCTGCAACATTACTCCCTCCTTAACAGAACAGCGTCTTGGTGTTACGTCCTATAGTCCGGGAACGGGTTATCAGTCCCGCATACTCTGACTCCCGAAGACTGATGCTCGACCTGGCAGTGATCTTCTTAGAATATCCCTTGCCGCTACATTCTTCGTCACCTTTCTGCTTGTTGCCTGTCGCTGGAGCTTCAAATTTACCCTGGGTTGCAGGATCCTTATAGGGCTTCATTTGAAGGATGTGGACCGTATCTCTGACCTTTCGTCGTCTTGTGTCGGGGTCAAAATCTTCAACTTCATAAGTAACATCAGTCAACTGTCTTACAACCTTATAAGGTCCAAAGTAGCCCCTGAGGAGCTTGTCAGAGAGACCAACCTTCTGAACAGGAGTGAAGATCCAGACGAGGCACCAGGCTGGTAGACAACAGGACGGTGCCTCGCGTCATAACTTTGGCAATCATTTTCTTGAGCCTGCAGCGTGTGGAGTCGAGCTAACTGCCGAGCTTCCTCAGCTCTGGTTAACGCCTGGCTGATGTAGTTGTCGTCCACGTCATCAGGATGTGACGGAAACACAGTGTCTAAAGTCGTCATCGCCTCACGCCCATGCACCAGGAAAAATGGGGTGAATCCTGTGGTGTCTTGTTTGGTGGTGTTGTAGGCAAACGTCACAAAAGGTTAGCACCTCATCCCAGGTGCTCTGCTCAACAATGATGAACATTGATACCATATCGGCCAAGGTCTTATTAAGGCGTTCAGTAAGCCTGTTAGTGGATGGCAGACAGTCATCATGTGATGAGTAATGCCGCATCGACGGTTTATCTCTGTCACAAAATTCGATTGAAAAACTTTCCCTCGATCTGTAATTAACGACCTTGGGGCACCATGTTTTAATACAATGTCTTCTACGATGAATTTGGCTACCTCAAATACTTCGACTGGTTTCATGGCTTTTGTAATGGCATAGCGTGCCAGATAGTCAATGCAAACAATAATCCATCTATTGCAACTAGTAGACATTGGAAATCGTACGAGGAGGTCAATCCCAAAATGCTGGAAAGGCGTTTCTGCTGGTGGAATTCGTATTAGTCGGCCAGGTGGTTTCTGAGGAACTGCTTTTCTCCTCTGGCACTCTCGACAGTGCGACACATTGTTGCGGGCACTCCTAAATAAACCTGGCCAGAAAAATCTCTTGCAGATTCTATTGTATGTCTTAATAAATCCTAAATGTCCAGCCTCAGCTGTGTCATGGAATTTCTGTAGAACATCTACGCACATGTGTTTGGGAATCACTGGTAGCCACCTCTTTACAAACGGATGAAATTTTTTCTTGCAAAGTAATCCATTAACTACCTTAAATTGCCCTTTCACATCCTCTGACCGATTTAAGGCAATAAGGAAATACAGAAGCATCTGATTCCACCAGTCTGCTTTGACCCATGACATCACAAATATAGCGGAAACAGCCGTACACTATGACTCCAATATGGCACCTACGACGTCATTACGTAAACATGACCACAAACATGAAAATACATTGAAAAACCAACACACACATGTTCCACAAAAACCTAATGAAACTAATGGGACAAGGGTGGGAAATTGGGGGTTTTTGGGTGGGGACAAAGTAAATATTAACAAATTTAGACACACACCACCATACCAAACCACACAAAACAACAAAAGAAACCGACAACACAAAACTCCTTGAATTCCGCTAAACACAATATCCTACGGAATCAGAAACCTATATAGCTCAACAGCAGCTCCCGATCCCACAAATTGGAATAGAGAAGTTCCTTTGACCTATATAGCTCAACAGCAGCTCCCGATCCCACAAATTGGAATTGAACACTTCCCTCAACCTATTTAGGTCATCAGAAACTATCGACACCAAATCATAAAACCCAAAAATACAACCACGTCCACAAATCATCACTACCTAAAAAAAAAACACAACAAACCAACAAAATTGGAATCGAACACTTCCCTTGACCTGTTATTCTTACGACATCTCCACATATAGCCGTCCCTGGCCTGAGAAGCCGGAACTTTAGTAAGCCTCATTTCTTCACAACACACTGAACACTTCACGACTTCATCCAAAAATCTGAATAGTTGAAGAAATTTTATTAGAGACAACGCACTGTCCCCCACGACAACCGAAAACTGTTGACCTTGCCAGTCATATCCATACCTACCAAAGACATAAAAAAAGCAATTTACCAAAACTCACACACGACGAACAGAATAAAACTACAATAATGTCGACATAATAAAACCAAAATCGTTAACTCACTGACAAATATTCCGCTGAAAGCACAGTCACTATCGATACCACACACGTGCAATGCTACCACGCAAATGAACCCCAGATGCCACGTAAAATGCTACCCATAAACACACCACCAGAGGGAACCACCAATCACAACAATACGCTACCTATAAACACGCTACACATGCAAACCAAACCAAAAACATCACCTAACACACAACACATAAACATACCACCAGAGAGCACCACCGATCACACCAAAACGACACCTACAAACACGCCACTCTCACAAACTAAATTCCGCACTGTCGTGACATCACACGCCACAAAGCCAACGGGTGGGATCGGACGCTTCAGTCGACCCCATAATTTGAGATATCTTGGCATCCTCCTTCTGATCAGCAGAAAGATCCTGGAGTGCAGCAAGACAGTCACTATCTTCATCAAAGTCTTGATGGTCTTGCACAGGGTTTCTTGAGAGACAGTCGGTATCTTGGTGTTTTCTTCCACTTTTGTACACTATGGTAATGTCATACTCTTGAAGACGTAGTGCCCACCTGACGAGTCGTCCTGTTGGATCCTTAAGACCTGTCAACCAACAAAGTGAATTATAGTCTGTAACAACTGTGAATACCGTTCCATAGAGATACTGTCGTTTCTCCTGGATGCTGTGCCCTGCACTTTAATTAATCTTCAGCCTTGCACTTCTGTCCTCGTGTGTCACCAAAGTACTTGCGCAGTTCCGCCTGGAATATTCCCCAGCTTGTGAACTTCTCCTCGTTGTTCTCATACCATTGCATGGCAGTGCCCCCCAAGTAGAAAAATGTTAGCCAAACACACGGTGTCATCCCATCTGTTAAATTTGGCTATGGGCTCATATACCTTCAGCCACTTGTTTGGATCTTCGCCATCATCACCAGAGAACCCAGAAGGATGTTTCACGTGGTGGTACACATTTGCTGTCATCGTAACATGCTCTTCTTCTTCTGTCTCTGATAGATTGCGATCTGTTGAAGAGGGCTCGAACTCAGGCTTTTCGCCACGTAAATGGTAGCTCTGTTGTGGATCGATGGGAGCCACTGTGTCATCGATAATGTGCGGTATCACAAGTTCCAATACCCGACACCTCCACCAGAATAATGTCACGTAGAAGGTGTAAGTAGATGAATGACGAACAATAACTTCACTTAATGAAGGTTTATTCAGCACTTGCACTTACAAGAGCATGGAGCGAACTGCCTCTGGCCAGAACGCATACAGTATATATACCGCTACAGAACATTCAAGTACAACGATTCCTGCCATTTGTGGATACTTTTAGAATGTACTCGAACCGAATATAGAAATTAAAATTTTACAGTTCAGGTGAGTTTTGAACTGACAACCCTCCATGCAACAGTCTAGTATCATAGCCACTATACTACAGCGACTGTGCTACTCAGCTTCTTCTGCGACAATATGTTTGAAAAATCAGTGGAATATTTCTCTGCTGTATGTTGCTACACAATCCATCTGCACGAGCACACTGAGTAATTGGATCAATGTTCTTTAATTAAATCATGGGAGAAGGTAGGTGGGCCAATGTTTAATAATATATTGAATGTATGCCTCTTTTTAATAAACATTGCTCCAACTACCTTCTCCCATGATTGAATTAAAATACATTGATCCACTTATTCAAAGTGGTGGCTTTTGCTGACTTAAGAGTCATTTCACCATCACATTTGAGACATCTTTGTTTCTCTGCAATTAATCCATGAAACATGCACCAATAGAAGACGTTGCTGTGCAGAACCAAATCACTTAAATCAGTCCACTTTATAGCAATCACTGCCACAATCACAAAATATTTATCTCCAAACTCATTAATACACTGAAAACCAGCAAATAAGACAATGGTTTCAATTTTGGCTCTGCAAATACATTGCCTCTCATTCGTTGTGTCAAAGAATCATACAGCTGCCTACGTGAAACTAACATATTGCCAACAGACAAGCAGTAGATAAGCACCCCTGTGACTGTTGCTGGCCCTGATATAGACTTTAGCCACTAGATTACAAACCCTCAAAGACTGCAACAACAAACTTTCTTATCATTTTATCAATTTGCTAATTTAAAAATTGTCTCTTTGGATTATCAGAGAACATAATAGATCAGTAACAAAGTATGGCATTAATAGAAACAATCTGTGAGAAGGTTCAAACTTTTTCTCTTTCAAGAACTATCATATGTGTTCAACAGAATACAGATTTTTGGAACTTCTTAGGGAGAAGGTATAACAGTGTACTTCACTTAAACACAAAAAAAAATTGAGGAAAGGCAATCATTTACCTGTTGCTGATTCAGGGGTGGTCCACAGAACATACCAGCATGCAGGTATTACAAGTGATTGAATTACCGATCTCCTTCTATTGTAAGCACTTGTGCATACATCCGCGGGTGGGGGGGGGGGGGGGGGGGCAAGGTGTGTTTTGTATGGGAAAGGAGATGCATGGTAAAGGGAAAACAGCTGACTCTCAGCAAAAGCAGTAAGAGGTGGATTGAAACGGTGGCCTTCACAAAACTTCACCAAGATTTGAAGCAAATCATTTTCTTTAAAAGATGGCATATGGCTGGGAATTCCTAAATGTCAAAAATAAATTTTATAGATGTGAGTATCCAATGTGATGGTTATCTAAAAACAAAGATGATGTAACTTACCAAACGAAAGCGTTGGTATGTTGACAGAGACAGAGACAATAACAAACACAAAATTCAAGCTTTTGCAACCCACGGCTGCTTCATCAGGAAAGAGGGAAGGAGAGAGAAAGACGAAAGGATGTGGGTTTTAAGGGAGAGGGTAAGAAGCCATTCCAATCCCGGGAGCGGAAAGACTTACCTTAGGGGGAAAAAAGGACAGGTATACACTCACACACACACACACACACACACACACACATACAGACACAGGCAGACATGGTCTTTACATGTCTGCCAGTGTCTGTACATGTGTGGATTAATGTGTGTGTGTGTGTGTGTGTGTGTGTGTGTGTGTGTGTGTGTGTATACCTGTCCTTTTTTCCCCCAAGGTAAGTCTTTCCGCTCCCGGGATTGGAATGACTCCTTACCCTCTCCCTTAAAACCCACATCCTTTCGTCTTTCCCTCTCCTTTCCTCTTTGCTGATGAAGCAACCGTGGGTTGCGAAAGCTTGAATTTTGTGTGTGTGTGTTTGTGTTTGTTCTTGTCTCTATCAATGCACCAACGCTTTCATTTGGTAAGTTACATCATCTTTATTGTTAGATATATTTTTCCCATGTGGAATGTTTCCCTCTATTATATTCATATCATCAATGTGATGGTAGTGTGATTTCATGGATGTGAATCCTCAATATGTTTTGTTAGTGACTGCACCCTGTTGCAAAGTGATATATTCATTCTCAAATCACCTCAACATGTTCCGAATAGTCTTTAAAATTATAGGAGATGCCTTGACAGACAGGACTGACTTGAGCAATGAATAGAAATAGTGGTAAAACAATCCCTAAGGAAGCCCCGGGAAAAAGAATTTCACAATTAAATAACAGTTAACAAAATAATCAGAAATACTAGAAATCATACACAAAAAAACAATGATAATGAAGAATACACAAAAAAAGGTGAGGAAGGTAGTCTGATAACACAATCAACAGCTCAAACAAATTCTTATCTATGATCTATTGCCTGTCAACAGCTTGTTATCAACAATTTTCTTGAATCTGAAAGCGAGTACAATGTTACTTTTGAATAATTTTCTTTGAAATGCTCCTGATTCTGCATATGGAATGATTTACTTCTTCTCCTCTTCGATGCATGTGCAGGTGTGTGTTTTCTTTTCTTTCTCCTACTGAGTAGTATATGAAAAATTCAGTTTGAGATTCAAACATATTTTTATGTCTCTGCAGATTAGCCTGTTTGTAATCAGCAGTCAATCACAATTGAAAAAACAGTAACTTTAACAACATTTATGTTGACAACACAATGGAAACCTTGTGTCATAGCTTGCAGTATGTGCTTTGACAGTTTGATGATGACCACTGGTTCTCAAACAGTTAACTACACTTCAAAAATCTCTTGTGATAAAGTCAAAAATGAAATAAAAGAATATTCATAAATACAATAGTAGAAGAAGTAATGACTCATACTATCCATCAGTCAGTGACCCGAAGCAGAGCTTTTGGTCAAAATCTTAAATTTTTAACAGTCTTTTCATTGTGCCTGTCTGCGACTCAGCACCACCTTTATGTGGTGAGTAGCAATGAATCCATTTCAATATTGTTGTTATTCCATCCTGGACTTTCCATTGTCAGAAATGAGTGAGGTATTCAGCCATAAACAACTTAGACTTGTCACCCAGTGATGTAAAGGAGGACTTAAAGATACCAAAATTAAGTTCAAACACAAACCGAAATAACATCTGTTTGATAACTTCCCCTATTCCACAGAAGACTTACTGAATATGTAGAGTGAGTGAGTGTGTGTGTGTGTGTGTGTGTGTGTGTGTGTGTGTGTGTGTGTGTGTGTTTTACAAGTATTTGTCTGCAAAGATATAGTGGACTCATTTTGAGAGGGAGGCGCAGTACAAAAGTGCATAGCTCTTATCATATACTTTTAAAGTAATGGCACCAATGTATTATTTAGCAACAAAAACTAGAAATTGAATACTATTCATATTTGATATGCAAGTATATATATATATACTGCACATGAAAAAAACTCTTAAATTGTGTAGTACATAGTAATTCTGGTTTTCTGTACAGAATCCTGCAGCACATGCAACCAACACCCATCACTCTTTGTGCTAAAGAGTCAACTGGAGGTTGCAGTGCCACCTGTCGGCTTTGACCTGTAGTATTCCTATGTTATGTTGTGTGACACCATGGTGGCGCATTGTATATGGAATGGATCATGTTTTCAGAAGGCATGTTGGAGTAAGCATTTCTAAATGGTTTGTAAGTGGTGTTTATGATTCACTGGACTCGGTGAATACTGTTTGCGAGGGTAATATTGGAAGAGTTTATAGAGGAGGTGTGAGATGGACCAAAGTTGCTGCATCTTGAGCCACGGACTCGTATATGTGGTGTTGTTGGCAGGACAACTTATGACATTCTATCTGAAGGGTTCCTGGATTAAGAAGTCTAGGCTTGCATTCAATACATTGTGTTATTCGCATTATTTTTGCTATCAGTAGATAGCTAGATCTGTCTCTCAGCTGACTTTGGTACGTATGTGTTCATGATATTATTGTAGCCTGTGTGTTTATGTCCAATGTGTGTTCCTTTTACATTGAAATTGGTGTTAATGTAGTTTTTTTTATGAACTTTTGGGTTATGTTGTTAGTTGTTGGTAATTATGTTGGATTGCAATTGGTAGATACTGTGTTTATTTTACCTACATTGGTGAGGTTTGGTTTTTGATATTATTTATATGAGAAAGTTTTGGTTTTCTGGTACCAAGTACTTCACGCTACATAGATGCTATATAGACGCTTCATGCTATATAGATCAAGTGAAGTGCAGATACTGGATGTTTTACGTTGTGTGTGATTTTGTGGTAATGTGGATTTTGTTTAAGTTACCAAAGTCAAGTGAAATTTCTGGTACTAAGTTTTAGATATATGTGTGCCTTTGTGGTATTGAGGACTTTGTTTGAGCTATATAGGTCATGCGAAATTTCCAATATCAGGTAATTTTCAGATCTCTTTTAATGGGGTTTTCTTAATCGCTGAGGATTTTGTCTGCTTGATTCTTGCTTTAGTATTTGTTTTGGTAAGTCTTCATTATTAGGATTGTCATATGCTTTGTTTGTCCCTGCTCAAAAACCCCTAATTCCACAGTTGTCCCATTAGTTTAATCATATTTCAGCAATTAAATATTTCTCATACTATTTGCGTCTTTTCATATGTGTAATGAGTAGTGTCATCATCATCATCATGTTGTGTATGCTTGAAATAGGGGTGTTTTCCATCTTGATGATGTAATGGATCAAAGCTGATTCATGGTAATGCAATCTTCGGTTTTGCCATACTAACTTATCCCGTTTCCTATTCACAAATCCTTTTGGTAGTTCCTATTTCTGCACCACAAGACAAGTGATGCAAGTTATAAATGTCAATTATTTGAAATATTTGTACTATTGCTTCACTATAAGAGAAAAGCCAGCAGCTTGCTAGTGCTGTCAAAGTAATCATTAAACTAGACAATGATTTTCAACTTGCTGAACTATAGTCAAACTGTGTGTTTTAATTATAACAAATACAAATAATGTTTCATCACTCATGAACTGTACAGTATCCTGATTTTTGATTCACCCAAATTTTCTAATTATGAAATTTCTAATACTGGCTAGACTAGAAGTAATTGACAAGTAAGATAATGCCATACCCATAATTCTTCCACGCCTTCTTTTCGTGAGGAAAGTATCATATGATGACCAGTAATACACAGAGTTCCATCGACAGGTGCTTGAAATGGTGCACGCATTACCACACCATCCAGTTTTGGCACCAGAATCAACTCGGCGAATTCCATCTCTCCTGTCTTTCAAGAAGAAATAATACAATACATATTGCTCATCATATATAAGACTACTGCATAAGAATAAAAGTGCTGACTAGCATTGATTTTTTTAATTGATTCAGCTGAATTACTCACAAAAGAATGGACTCAGTGAACATAAAATATACTAATAACATCAATAAAATAAAATGCAAATTACAGCTACAAAAAAGTTTTAATTGAGGTCTAACATGGAGTCTGAACACTTAGTGTCAGAGTGCAAATGCCACACTGATGCTGAATGCTGCTAATGAGAGTGTAAACTACCTCTACTGGTATCTGTACAAGTTGTCTGCAATAAAAATTTATAGTTCTTGCAGGATTTGTGTTTATGATTGATGATATGTCTGTCCTGATAGATACTCCAGTCTTTGAATATTGTGCTCTTGCATTTACTGACTAACTAGACTCATCTGTGTGAGTTGTCTTAATGTTATCACGAACTATGTTTCCTTCTCTCTACTGTGCAAAGGATGTATCACAATGATCCAGGAGCCCTAAGGCAGTCACAGATTCCATGGGGGCATCACCTGCTTTGTATGGCCAGCTAGAGATTTATTCTTCTCTATACAATCATGTTTGTTCCTCCACAGCAGATTTCAGTGATTCTGGAAACACAGCAATATGTACTCACTTCTCTTTAGGTCAGTGCAGTTTAAGAATCACTGATACTGGAAAGTTAAGGCTCATATTCAAAAGGAATTGGTTGATATGAAAGTAACTGGTTGATATGCTTTGTGAAACCAATCGAAAAGCACATAGTCTTCCCTGAAGGCTCTGCTCTTTATGATGCCTACAAATATCACTTCCAGTTACAATAATAGCACAGAATGAGATTTTCACTCTGCAGCAGAGCGTGCACTGATATGAAACTTCCTGGTAGATTAAAACTGTGTGCCAGACCGAGACTCGAACTCAAGGTCCCGAGTTCGAGTCTCTGTCTGGCACACAGTTTTAATCTGCCAGGAAGTTTCAATAATAGCACAACTTTTACTGCCAACTCCTGCAGGAATACAACACTGTGCAAATTTCAAAATAATCTGGGTTGAAGATTCCATCACAACAATCAATTTTTAGTCTATGGAAGCATGACATGGAGGACTGGTTTAGCCACAATCTACAACTGATAGCTGGGAAAGACTTTATGATAAGCTGTAACTGGTTATAATACTATCTGGATAATCTGAGCTGGAAATATTACAATAAAATAATTGCACATGAAACTGAATGATCAGAGAGGCTCAATTATAGGCAAAGTAAATGGTAGACTATTGGGAAAATACAATCAATCTACAAAGAAGTTTGATTACAAAACCCTTGGGCAGCCATCCTAGAATATTTTCAGTTGTGTGAAATTTACACCAAATGGGGCTAACAGGTGATACTGACACATGTAAAGAAAGAAAGTACTAAATGTCATACGGTGATTTGACTCGAGGAAGAGCATCACAAAAATACTGACAAATCTGGATTGGCTGACGCTAAAAGACACAGAATTCCATAAAGACCTACTTAAAAAGTTTCAACAACCTATATTAAATGAAGAATCTAGAAATATACAACCCCACCCTACACCCAAGCATTGCTCCTGCAGGGAACATGAAGATGAGAAATGTGGAAAGTACCCTCTGCCACGAACTTCCGAATGGATGTAGATGTAAAGTATGCTGAGGTATGAGTTCAATAGGCATTCTCAAACCCCCAATCCCCCATTTGTTTCAGCAATACTACACTGAGGCTCTTTCAGCGACAACTAAGAAGAATTTTTTCAAGTATCGTTACTATTAGCTTTTATGTTTCATTTTGAATGAGATGCATTTTAAATAACTTCAATTTTCAAGAATGAGATTTTCACTCTGCAGCGGAGTGCGCGCTGATATTAAACTTCCTGGCAGATTAAAACTGTGTGCCCGACCGAGACTCGAACTCGGGACCTTTGCCTTTCGCGGGCAAGTGCTCTACCATCTGAGCTACCAAAGCACGACTCACACTTCCAAACTTGGAAGGTAGGAGACGAGATACTGGCAGAAGTAAAGCTGTGAGTACAGGGCATGAGTCGTGCTTCGGTAGCTCAGATGGTAGAGCACTTGCCCGCGAAAGGCAAAGGTCCCGAGTTCGAGTCTCGGTCGGGCACACAGTTTCAATTTTCAAAATCAAATTATCTCCTAAAGTTAAAGGAAGAAGAAACTTAATCGCAGACACATTATGAATACTAATATTGTTAAAAGACATCATCAGGTGGTGGTATTGGAGGAGAAATTGCAACAAGTGACAAGGAAGGACACAAGGTGCACTCAGTGTGTACGCCTGGGGGCCTCATTCTACATGTTGAAGAGGGTATTCTGGCAGTCACTGAGTGAACAAAGTATAACTAACTGCAGACTGTGGTACCCGTTGGAACAAATTATGCCTGTTGTTTAGGCTCTGAGGTCACACATGGATCTTTCCAGCGACTGACAGAGAAAGTTAAGAAGATCAGCCTTGCCCATACAGTTTGAATAAAGCTCACAATTTACAGCTTTGTCCCCAGAACTGATCATGGCCCCTTGATTCTGAGTCGAGTGGAAGGATTGAACCAAAGATTTCCAAGCTTCTGAGACAAGCTAACCTGAGACTTCCTGGACTTGCGTCATAGGTTTGAGAACTGTAGGGTCCCCCTAAATACATCAGGAGTGCATTACACATCAGAGGCTGCTACCCAGATAGGTGAATGTTTGTGGGACATAAAGGTTTTTTTTTTTTTTAGATTGTGTGTCCCTCCATCCAATACAGACGACAGTAGCTGTAGGGATCCCAGAAGTATCAGTGTAATATCGAAAGAAATGGTGAGAGTATTGAAACCCTAGTGGTTACCTGCCAAGACATTTGCAACAATGTGCCAGAGTTCAAAATGCTCCTGAAAAGCAGTAAAGGTCACATAGAACTAGGTACAGAAACCTGGCATTGATAGCTGTCAGATTTCTGGGAAAAATTTAAGTGTACATAGAAAGGATAGGCTAATGCAAAATAAAGGACATGTACTGGTCACAGTAGACAAGAAACAAGAGCCATAGTTACTCTACATGCTCCTGAGCATGCACAGGTAACTATGGCTCATGTTTAAAGGAACAGTTGAGAATGCATTGGATATATGTGCACCCAGTAGAACAGTTCATAATGGGAGAGACCCACCATGGCATACAGGCACATTACTTCTATAGAAACGGAGAATATTGCATAATAGGTGTGAAACAAAACATAGGGTTAAAGATAGATAGGTGCTGAAAGAAACACATTTGGTTGTTGAGAAAGCAATGTGAGAAGCCTTCAATGATGCCTGTAGCAGAATATTGTCAAACAACACTTCACAAAACCCAAATAAATTGTGATCATGTGTAAAGGCTGCTAGTGGGACCAAAGTTACTGTTCAAGCACTAGTGAACGAGACAGGAACTGAAAAGGAGGGTAGCAAAGCAAAAGCTGAAGTGCTTCACTCCATTTTCAAATGTTCCTTTACAAAGAAAAACCCAGGAGAATTGCTCCAGTTGTGTCCACTTACCACTGAACAGATGAGTGAAAGCAGTAATAGTGTCAGCAGTGTTGAGGAACAGCTGGAACATTTACAATTGAGCAAAGCTCCAGAGCCTGATGTAATCCCTGTCAGGTCCTATACTTAATTTTCAGCTAATTTAGTCCTTCTTCTAACTATAATCTATCAAAGATGCCTTGAACAAGAAACTGTGCCCAGTAGTTGGAAGAAAGCACAGGGCATACCCATCTACATGAAAGGTAGTAGAAGAGATCCGCAAAAAATTAACCATCCAGTATCTTTGACACCGATTTGTTGTAGAATTTTAGAATATATTTAGAACTCAAACATTACAAGTTATCTTGAACAGAATGACCTCCTCCATGATAACCAGCAAGGATTCCAAAAAAATAGATCACATGAAACCCAACATGACCTACTGAAAGCTTTGAATCAAGAAGTCGGGGAGATGCAGTGTTCCTCAATTTCCAAAAAGCATTTGACTCAGTACTACACCTATGCTTGTTGTCAAAAGTTCGATCATATGGGTATCAAGTGAAATTTGTGACTGGATTGAGGACTTTTTGGTAGGAAGGGCGCAACACATTATCTTGGTTGGATGGCAATCATCAGATGTAAAAATATAGCAATCATCAGATGTAAAAGTAACTTTGGGTGTGCCCCAGGGAAGTGTGTTGGGACTCTTGCTGTTCATGTTATATATTAATGATTTTGTTACAATATTAGAAGTAACCTCAGACTTTTTGCAGATGATGCAGTTAACAACAAAGAAATGCTGTCAAAAAAAGCTGTATAAGTATTCAGTCAAATCTTGATAAGATTTCAAAGTAGTACAAAGAATAGCAACTTGCTTTAAATGTTCAGGTACATAGAATTGTATACTTAATAAAATGAAAAATCATAGTGCCCTGTGATTATAATATCAGTGAGCCAAAGCTGTAATCAGTCAACTCATACAAATACCTGAATGCAACACTTTTTAGGGATATGAACTGGAATGATCACATAGGTTTTATTGTGGGTAAAGCAGTTGGTAGACCTTGGTTTATTGGTAGAATACTGGGGAAGTACAATCAGTCTACAAAGAAGATTGCTTACAAATTATTTGTGCGACCAATTCTAGAATATTGCTAAAGTGTGTGGGACCCGTGCCAAACAGGGCTAATGGGGGATATTGAATGTATAGAGAAAGGGCAGCACCAATGGTCACCTGTGGGAATGTTACAGGGATGCTGAAGAACATGAGCTGACAGACACTCGAAGATAGATGTAAATTATCCAAAGAAAGTCTACTAACAAAGTTTTGAAGAACCAGCATTAAATGATTACTCTAGGAATATACTGTAACCCCCTATATATCGCTCACATAGAGATTGTGAGGATAAGCTTGGAGTAATTACTGCATGCAAAGAGGCATTCAAAGATCAGTCTTCCTCTGCTCCAGCCATGAACGGAATTGGAAGAAACCTAATAACTGGTACAACGGGACTTACCCTCTGCCTCTCTTATTTCCCTGGATAGATAAAAAATCTACTCACCAAGTGGTGACAGAACACACACATAAAAGACTATTGTGATTGTCCAGCTCTGAAAGCTTGCCAATCACAACAGTCTTCTATGTGTGTGTTCTGCCGCCACTTGGTGAGTAGATTTTTTAACTAGCCAGTTCAATAATTTTATCAATAATTGATTGTTTTGTTGTTATACATCAATACTCTGTAATCCATGACAGTTTACAGAGCATAGATTTAAATGTAGTATATGGTTGAGATTTTTTTAAAAGCTTTTCTGTCACTAGTTCCTTATTTATTACCACAAGTCTGAGTGAACTCTAATAGATATGCCATCACAGGAAACTCAAATGCAACACTAAGAATCAAATTTGGGTCTCATATGTGTTAGTCACACTGACTATTCGGATGATGGGAACTGGGCTGGATTCAATACCACCTAAGAAAATAAAATATATGAAGATTTATTGATTTCTGTTCAGATATTTCTTTCCTATAAATTAAGGCTGTTATCAACGCTAAGTTTAATTTGAAGCTTGGTTAGACGAGGCATGTTGTCCCCTTCCTCCAAGCATTGAAATGACATGCCAGTCAGTAACAGAGAGACCTACAATTTAATGTGCATTCGAAATGTGGTGTAACTCAACATTTTAACATTAACAAGCACTGCCAGAGGTCAAAGAAGTGAAATGTGACTGATAAAGATCCTAGGACAGAGTGGAAATCAGAAGTGAGGGCTTTGGATTTTGTAGTGTGATATTTTATTACTGAGCCACACTTCATTCCCACATAGGCCTAATTTAAATAATGATTTTCTACATATATTTCCGAGGTACACACCGTTTTTAACTTAGCACCTGAAAGGGAAAGACAAGCAATGCTATTTTAGGCCCATACATTAAAGAGGTACATATGTTTTTATACATGTAACCAATTTCTTATTCATCAAGCAATGCTTTCAAAATATTCTCATGAAATATCAGCAAATCATGTTTCAACAGTTTTCTTTATACTGTACTTTAGTCATCAATGAAAGACGCTGCACATGGTACAGCTACTCACATAGTTGCAATTTTCACCTTTATTGGTGTTTCCTCCATGTATCATATTATACAAAATTAAATGTACCAGAGATTTATTATAAATAAGTGGTTAATTATTTAATTCTTCCCAAATGATACAGTTTTAACTTTTAAACTAATGCCCCCATGTGGTATAACCAAGGTATTGAATAAGTTTTCATTACTGCTCTACTACTTTACACCCAAAACCAGTCATATTCCCATTCCTGGCCCGAGAAATAAACATTTCCTTCCTTGTATAAGATATGATTTTTGCAGTTATATTTACATACCAGCAACCTGGGCAGTATTCGAATCGTACTGCTAATAATTTTCAAACTTTACTGTCATCAATTCCCTCAGTCGACATAGTCGAGATAACCGAAGAAAGGAATGTAAGATTTCGTAACACGCAGTTACTCTCGTTAACATGTGCGAAGATGTGCAACAATCCACGATTGAAAAGGGGGGGGGGGCATGAACTGTTTTCCTTAAAAAGTGTGTGCACAGTGTCAGTTGGAGGACAGGTCATGGATTTGCTGAAACACCCGTCCTTACATGTACTCATTTGGAGAAAACACATCCAACTTTGTCAGGAATATTAAGAACTACGGCTCGGGTATTCCTGAACGCAAATATAGTGCAACTACTTTGCCGTTCCCTCGGAGGAAAGAAATCAATCTACAACGAAAACTAAAAGCTAATAGGATCAACATCTGAATAAAACGCATTATTAGGTTCAGCAAGTCATTATGTTGGGCATAATCACATGCTGCTTACTTTTGTGAACAAAAGACAATGTATTGTTAGATATCCCCAATTGAATTCAGGTATCTTCTTTCTTCGCCATTAATTGACATGTAACCTATAAAAACTTTTATTTTTCTTAAAACACAATGTCGCCTAATGCCCCACAAGTAAACAGATTTCCATTTTGCAAATTTTCAGTGCGTCGTCGGCAACACAGTACCATCTGTCAAACTTACAAATCAAAGATACTTACCTAGTCGTACAATACATCTTTGGCTGTCGATATAATGGTCTCTACAACGACTGAGCGCCACGGCGTGCACCGCACACAACTCCAAAACAGTGCGGCTGGCATTAGGCTGAAATCGGAAATCGTTGGCTGGATTGAAACCAAATGAAATCGTGGTGGTTCTGTGGTTAGTGACCTGCAGTGGTAGAGTATGAGTAGTGAATACGCGTCCTGTTGTGTGCAAATATTTTTTTTTATCATTTTCGCATTTGTAACACATTATGGGCCTTTCTTATTCCTGTAACAGAAGTATGTTCTGCAATATTCAATTCTATTTACATATAGGGGCATGCTGCCTAAGTAATAAGTTTGTAAATCTCTTCCCTGACACTTAATGTAGTGAATAAAGCGATCAGACTACGTTTCTATAACAACTTGTTCTTCTCTTTCGAAAATATTAAAACTTTAAGTTAGTAACAAACAAAGTGTAATTATTATTCCAAAGAGCAAACAACATAAAAGTAGTCTCTTACTTATAGAATACAAAAATCACTTTGCAGGTTTCTTTCCAGTGAAAACTCCCAGGCAGCCCCCCCGCATTAGAACGGAACTCTCATAATACACAGCTATTTGAAATACATTCATTGTCTTGCCCTGTTATGAATTACTGGAGTCTCTGTTGACAGGTGATGGCTTTTCTGGAGGGGTGATAGCTACGTTTCCTCTGCTTGCTCCTCTCCTTTTGCTCCCTGTTCAGGTGTAGCAGGCGATGGCACCATCTGATCCTCTTGAACTACCTCATCATCTTATGTGAGGATATCAGATGGTTTCACTCGTTTTATTGACACTGCCTGTTGCTTGCTGTTAATGTTGCAAGTATGGTGGTTGCAAAAGGGGGTTTAGGATATCTGCCAGTTGCATAACATGTGAGCATGTTCAGAAATCTTTGTGGACGAAAATATCATTATCCCTGTGACATGACTCTGGAGTTGGGCATCGCTCTGCAACTGGCTCTGCACTTGTGGAAACAAGTCTCATAAATTTATGTCTTCTGGTCCTGGCTATGTTGTTGAAAAAAACTCTGATGGTAGACATAAAGTCTCTCCATACAACACCTCTGCTGTGGAAGCTCCACTTCTGGTTATCACGTGATTTGGAGGTCCAACTTCTCTTATGTCACATGAGCACAGGCTTTAATATCCTGTGCCACCACTCCACTGTGCTGTTACTTGGTGGATGGTAGCTGGTGGTACAATAATGCTGAAATCCATACAGGTTGGATAGCTTATGGACCAGGGCTGAGTCAGACTGCCATCCTTGACCTGTGATGAGATGTGACAGGCAGCCGAACCACACTATTCACGTCGATGGAAAGGTACTTGCTACCATTTCTGTTGACATATCTGCAATCAGCACTGCTTCAATCCATCAAGTGTGACAATCGATGGCTGTCAGTGAGAAGAGATGCCCTTCACAGGGGGGCAGTAATCCATGATATCTAAAAATATATGTGAGAATCAGTTTGTTGTCTTTGGATACTCTCCAACCTGTTTATGCACATGTCTGCCCACCTTCCACTGCTAGCACGATATGCACTCCCTCGTCCACCTGCAGCAGTCCTTCTTAATGCTGGGATATTCGCATTTCTCAGTCATTAGTTTTATGCTTGTTTTCATGCTAAGGTGGGCCAACCTAGGCACACTATCGAACAATATCTTGTGGAGTCCCTCAGGTATGAAAGGTCTGAGCCTGTCTTGAGACACATCACACAAAACTGGAACCTTTGTCCCCACTGCATGTGCTTAATTTGCAATCTGGTAGAGCTGTTTTGCAGATAGTCCTCAAATTGGCTATTGGTGGCCTGTACTTTGGCAAGCTGCTCATAATCCAGCATATGTGTGATGGCTCCAGTGCATGGGAAAAAAATCGACAACTGCATTCTCAGCTCCTCCAATGTGCCTCAAATCTGTCGTGAATTGGCTGATGAACTCCTACTGCCAGTATTGCCTCAGGGAGCAACTGTCTTTGTTTTTACAAAAAGCGAAAGTTGCTGGGTTATGATCTGTATATGCAATGAATGGTTTTGTTTCTACTACAGTTGAAAATGTCTTATCACTTCATAAATGACTAGCACATTGTGGTCATATGCACTCCACCTGATCTGAACTTGTGAGCTTGCTCGAGAAAAACCCCATCAACTGATGGAGTTCGGCTCCAGTTGCCTATTGGCTTGCATCCGCCATCATTGCTAGTGATGCCTTGTGAACTGAATGGGCTAAAAGACCGGCTTTTTGTAAACAGGCTGTCATCTGGTCAAAAGACATTGCACCTCTGTCGTCCATAGCAACAGTCATTATCCTGAGGACCTTTATCTGCTAGCATTGCCATCAGAGGTGCTTGCATCACAGTATGAATCGTCAAAAAGGAAGCTACAACTCCCTGGAACCAACTTAACTTTTCACTGTCTGTCAGGCAAGGCACGCCCTTAATGACAGTGATCTTGTCTTTCATAGAACGAATGCTAGCCACTGACAATGCATGGCTAAGAAACGTTTCGTGTTTTTGTTGTAAATCACATTTTGCCTTGTTGACAACTATGTCATACTTGCTGATTCATTATAATACCTTCATGAGGTATTCCTCGTGTACCAGTGGATTGCTGGAAATACAAAAATATCATAGAGATATTCAGAAGAGCAGACTAACCCCCATAGGACGTCATCTATGAAATGCTGCCACATGTGCGAGGTGTGTTTTTAGCCCAAACAGAATTCGTAAATATTCGGATAATCGGAATCAAATTTTGTTACTACAGTCTTATGCATTTCTTCCTCTGCTACAGGCGTTTGATTATAAGCTTTTTTGCAGTCTATGACACACATTGGTAAAATCTCTAGTATTTGGCATTGGATAATGATCTGGAATTCAATTTGTGGTAATCTTTGCATGGCCTCCATATGCTGTCGTTTTACACGGTAAGATGCAGCACATCCTCGAATTCCACCTTTGCCACCACAAAACGAGTGGGTACTCACCTTATCAGCCACTGTGATACCAGTTAGCTTGATACAGTCATAATGTGCTAGACTATGTCATGCATCGCAGTTTTATCTCGACTCTGTGGCCCTCTTCCTGTATCTCTCCATTTCGACTAGGAATCACACTTATCCATCCTAGTGAACCTGTCACAATCTCTCCATCCATCTTAATTTGTCCTGTATTGAGATCTGCCTCGAGCCACTAGTGGCTGGTAAAATCCGCACCAAATGTAGGCTCCATTGCATCCATTAGCACAAACTTCTGCCGTCATTTTTAAGCACATCTGAGATCCACTTGTATTTCGCTTTCTCTGTAAGTCAGTATGGATGAATTGTTGGCTATCATGACGTAGATGAGAGGGGTTACTACTGCTCTCATTTCCCTTTAGGCCACCAGCATGCTTATGACGGACTTTATACCGACCAGAAAGCATCGGACTGTCCTCTGATCCCTCATATACAAACTACATAACTACATTAGTAGGCTGGATTGATTACTCACCAGCCTGGTGGTCACAGTGTCCTGACTCTCTCTTGTTGTGGGACTTCTGGTTTATCCTGCGACCTTCCGCATCTACTGCTGGCCTCTGAATCCGTTTGGGTAGGTACACGGGAACGTACATCTGTCTGATCGTTCGCCAAAACGTGATACCAGCAAACTTGCTTTTGTTGCTTACATTGAAGTGGTTTATATCTGTTGTTAGTGTCTTGTTTTGGCATCCTGCTCCAACGCTATGGTCTCCTGTTGCAATGAATCTACCTAATCTTTCGGACTGTTTAATTACTTAGTGATATCAGAGTGAAGGCCTTTTCATATCAGTACGGCTTCTTGGGTGTTACCTCGCCTGGCTGCTTTTGTCACACTCGATGTGACCGCTAGTTCTAGCGCTGTATACACCCTATCTGCTACTGCAGTCTATGAAGTGATGTCTGTTCCTTAACATGTGAACACAGCCGCTTTTACCGCTACTGGAAATTGCGCCAACCATACCTGCCAGAACATCACATTTGACTACTCCTCTTCACTTACAATTCCTTGTAAGTGGCGCCAGAATTCCCAAGCTTTTCTGTCCCCCGACTGATCGCCTCATATGACTTGCTGCAGTCATTGTTCTACTGGCTTTCACAGCCAGCTAATCAGCGTTTCTCTCAGGTGGCAATAATTTGATCAAGTGACGGTCTCAATATGACATCTGATGCTAACTTTGATTTATGTGATAATAACTGTGGGATTTGTACCTTCATCCATGACTTGACTATTACTGTGTCATCGAATCCTGCATTTGTTGCATTCCAATTTTCTCTTATTAGTTGTGGAACTGATTGTCTATCATTGTCCTTTTTATCTCCGCTTTTAGATCTATTTGCTTCTGTTCATCTTCTTGTATCTCCTTCAGATGTATTTCCACCTACCTTCACTTCGTGTCTTGATATGATGACAATGTACTACTTCACACAGTTTCTTCCACTTGTGCCTTTTTTTTGTTTGCTGGGTCTCCAGTTTGTAGCTGTCTTATATGATGCTAAACATTGTGAACCAAGCGACTGCGCTACAGCTCTGCAGTAACTATTTATTTCCCTCGAAAATATTACAACTGTTAGTTTAGTAACAAACAAAGAGTAATTAATTACTACAAAGAGCAAGCAAAATAAAAGAGGTCTCTCACACAAACCATACAAAAATCACTCTGCAGGTTCCTCTCATTACATAACTTCTGTTGATTAAAAACAAAAACGTGAACCAATGTGTGGCAGGAAACACAGCTTAATCACTCTGTAGAAGTGGTGCTAAATTAATTTGAATCAAATTATGAGATTAGGATAGAATCTGATATCTTTGTGTAGGGACTGAGTTCTTTGGGACATTGTTTTGCGGGGTATGCTTATTGTGTGTGCTCTGCATAAAGTACATAGTAAATCGAAGGTAGTCAGTATAATAGTGGTTATTCATTGGTATTACTCAGCATGCCTAAAGTGATGAACCACGTACTGAGCGAGTTTGCTGCGTTTTTTACATCTTCAGAGAGGCATAATGGATACCACAACAAACGTGGCTGTGGAGTTGGAGCCTTCGCTCACAGCCACGTCTAGCAACACTATTTCACCAATTCCTACTGACTCCAATAGGAATTTTAACATCAAATTGCTTGGTTTTTGGCCCACAAGGGCACAATTAGGACTTACCCAAGTTGAAGCTATTTTTAGATTGCATGGTCTCGTGTAAAACTTGAATCGTTTTATCTTGGTCATTTCACAACTGGATCTTAATGTAATCGAAAAGGTCGATGATATTCTGCACCTGCAGTCTCCCCATGTGTTTAAAGAGACAGTGCTACAATGTCAGAAGATCGCCTGAGAGGTTACAAGCTTCTTGTGACCTGTCTCCTCTTATTTTAATAATGTTTCTCAGTGGAAGACTGCTGAGAAAGGTCATCACTGTAAATGAAACTGGTAATGAGGATTCTGGTTATCATTTGTGACAGTTCAATTGGTGTTGGGACATTGCTTGCCCTTCAGTCCTCCTTGTGTGGATGAGCAGGGGCTGAATGAGGGCCACTTGCATTGAGTGTGGCAGAAAAACTCGAGGCCGGACAAGCCGACTTTTCTGCTAATATGAGAGGAAGTGGACAATATCATGTGGCAGCCGCAAGGGTGACCGAACTGCTATGGCTCTTGGCTATTGTATTAGTCATGAAATGACTGCAAGCGCAACTTTCTGGGGCCTGTTATAAAATTCAATTTGTGTTTGCCACCTGGGATTCTCTTGGCCAACGCCAAGTGTTAGTGTTGTTTTCAATGTCTCTTGGAAACTGAAGTCTGAAGGCACAGGACGCCCGTCAAACCAGCATTAGCGTCGGGCGATGCTTTGTTCGTTTTTGGCAGCGGCCTTAGTGGCTGCTTTCAAGCATCCCGTGAAATGTAGGGAACTGATTGGGCAACTCAAGAAGATGTGATATGACATCAGACAGCCCTACTGAAAATTGGCGGCGATGACCACGTCGGATACAAAAAATGTTGCTACCAGACTTGGTGGTATTTTGCAGAGTGAACTGAACACAAATCATAGAAACATTTTCCTGCAGCCTCCTAACGTTGGAAACATTCGAAAATGTTGGAGCCGCGAAATATTTTTCTTCAGTATCAGCGCCCTGTACAAGAGATAAGAGTCTCCTCTGGACTGTCAGGGAGAATAGGTGTATTGACAGTGTCTCCTCCTGATGATACTTTTGCACAGATTTTGGAGTAAGATTGTTTCTGTGATCCAGGCAGCAATTTAGGTGCTACCTGGAATTTATCTCCTCAGGTTTTATCTGTGGTCATGGAGCATCAGAAAGCCCAGAAATACAGATGTCAGTGGCTGCATCATCCAGCTGCTGTCTCCTGTCCTCACACTGCCTGAGATTATGCCGGTTATGTATTTGCATTACCACATTAATAAGGACCTGTAATTCTTCCCTGATCCCCCATCAGCATATGCTCTCCTTTTGTCGCTATCCTATCCTTTATTTTGCATATGGATTTTTCACAGTGTTCTCATTTCCAATCGGCATTGTGTCTCACAGCTGGGATTTATCATTATCTCTGTTGATCTGTCAATCTGTATATTGAGCAAGCAGTAAAGGAAACAAAAGAAAAATTCGGAGTAGGTATTAAAATCCATGGAGAAGAAGTAAAAACTTTGAGGTTCACTGATGACATTGTAATTCTGTCAGAGACAGCAAAGGACTTGGAAGAGCAGTTGAACGGAATGGACAGTGTCTTGAAAGGAGGATATAAGATGAACATCAACAAAAGCAAAACGAGGATAATGGAATGTAGTCAAATTAAATCGGGTGTTGCTGAGGGGATTAGATTAGGAAATGAGACACTTAAAGTAGTAAAGGAGTTTTGCTATTTAGGGAGTAAAATAACTGATGATGGTCGAAGTAGAGAGGATATAAAATGTAGACTGGCAATGACAAGGAAATCGTTTCTGAAGAAGAGAAATTTGTTAACATCGAGTATAGATTTAAGTGTCAGGAAGTCGTTTCTGAAAGTATTTGTATGGAGTGTAGCCATGTATGGAAGTGAAACATGGACGATAAATAATTTGGACAAGAAGAGAATAGAAGCTTTCGAAATGTGGTGCTACAGAAGAATGCTGAAGATAAGGTGGGTAGATCACGTAACTAATGAGGAGGTATTGAATAGGATTGGGGAGAAGAGAAGTTTGTGGCACAACTTGACTAGAAGAAGGGATCGGTTGGTAGGACATGTTTTGAGGCATCAAGGGATCACAAATTTAGCATTGGAGGGCAGCGTGGAGGGTAAAAATCGTAGAGGGAGACCAAGAGATCAATACACTAAGCAGATTCAGAAGGATGTAGGTTGCAGTAGGTACTGGGAGATGAAGAAGCTTTTACAGGATAGAATAGCATGGAGAGCTACATCAAACCAGTCTCAGGACTGAAGACCACAACAACAACAACAACTGTTGATCGACCCATTTTACATTATTCAGTATTTCAGAGTAGTCCCCTATAAAAAACGTGACAACTATATATTTTCAACACCATTATTTTGTGCCCTTGCACTGTTAATGCAGTGTTTAGTGAATCAAATATTTACATTTACTTCTCTTTGAGATACTTAATTTATCATTTAGTAGCAGATGACAAATTTCGTTTCCTGCCCATTTTTGGAACTACTGAGCATTGAGATTGATTAGTAATTTTATTATATTAATGCATGTGTGCAACTCTTTTTACTACTCATCTACAGGATCATTTTATTAATTATCTTAGTATTCGTTTATCGTCTGTGTGTAAGTTCCTGTGGTAGTTACAGGGGAGGTTGAGTGTATGAACAGCAAATTCAATTGAATTCAATTATTACTTACACTTCTTCATCCTGGCACCTCGCTAATGTAGTGGACATTGTCTTGGATCCTTCCTGTGAGTGTTGAGACACTGTCAGTAGTCAATTAATAATTTTTATTGGGTTAAATATTCATAATTTTATCATTCGCAATTTTTATTAAATTTGACAATAGTTTTAAACAGCTGCATGAATGGACTAAATATTGTGTTTTCTTCTGAACTTATTTAGATATTTCATTTTTTTGTGCATGTGCATGATTTCTACACCACATTACATTTTCCTGTGATGATTATCTTCTTTACCACGGCATTGTCAATTTTTTGTAGGGATATGAATGTGCAGTGTATGTTGTGGATTAATTTATTTGGTTACTGAAAGTTTTGTTTTGTTTTAATTACATGTTAGGTGCATATGATGTGGTTCCTTTCCTTTGCTTTTGTGAATGGTAACACAGAGCAAAGCAAGACTATCACTAAGCGAAAGTCAATAAGGCAGTCCTAGTATGATGGACTTGTACAGGATAGGGAGAGAAACGTGTTGGGGATGAGATGGTATATTTTTCCACAGAACCGGAAGCTATGAACAGCAGAGAAAGAAAGAATTCAGTTACATTTCTTGATTGCTTGGATGAAATACACAATATGAGTGAGGAATAAGACGCAGTCGAACATGAAAGACATGAAGATGGAAGAGTCCACACCAGTAATGAAAAAGACGAAAGAGAATATAGGAGAATGCTGCCACATTGATACAGTATTGTGCATGAATCCCATTTCATGTCACCAACAGAAGGAACATAGCAAGAGCAGGAGCCAAATTCAATCTTTCAAATTCTGAAAGGAATAAAGGAAGCAGAGAGGAAACATAACAGGAGATGCAGGAATTAGAAAGGAAACACGAAGAGGCAGAACAGAAGAGGGAAAGAGATGTGAAGGAACTTGCACAGGAGATGGATAATCAACTGAGCAAAATCGTTGAGCACTTAGCAGAAGTAGGAAAGATTGGCATTGAAGCGAGGCAGACTGACTTAGTTATGAAGAAGGAGGCTGTGATAGCAAAAGCAGAAGTGTCAGTGGCTAAGAAAAAAACAATAATGGCAAATAACTAGTCTGGCATGCCGCAAACAGCAATACACATGTTAATAAGGGGCATCCATTAATTAAGTGACGCGATTTTGGCGTTTTTTCGACCCACTCCCCTCCCACCTTGGTGAGATGTTGTAAGATTTTGGCTTGACCCTTCCCATCCCCCACCCCACCCCACCCCGAATCTCATACAAGATTTTACAAAATGCGCATTTTTATCATTAATACATTAATAAGTGCTTGACTGCGTTGGATTTATTTAAAAACTCATAAGTTGTTTATTTTCATTTAAGACTAGTTGAGGTATTTAAGACAGATCGCAGTCTAGAATCACAGTGAGGAAACTGAATAATAAAATACTTAAATACAAGGAACTACTAAAATTCGTAAAGCAATATTCATTCTTATCCAATCCACAGGGTGTCAAGTGTGGTCTCAGAAGTGACTACTGGAAACAACATGTCCATGTGATTTTCGGTGAAATCATCAGCTGGTTCATCCTTCCTCTGATTTAGCCACTCTAAACCGTTGTCGCTTGCACACAGGCGATCATTACCTCGACATGTACAAACTTTGAGGGCTGCACTTCGCACACTGGTGCAGCTGGAGCACTGTGGACCTGACATCGGTGTCCTGCAGCTCTTGTGATGAATGGAAAGAAGTTATCGCATTTACTGCAGCACCTTTTTTCTTCCGTTTTCAGGAACCTTTGCTTGACTCCAGTCCATAGCTTTGTCACTTCTTCCTGGCAGCATTTCTTCATGTAGGCGTGTCCTTTCAAATATGCAATATAATAATCATGATAACTTATTTTGAATGAGTGAAAGAGTTGACTGAGCCATCGAGTAACGAAACATTTGTGGGCATAAGCACAGCTGGTCGTGACCCGTCTGCACGTGGCTGCACCCACTCATACGCTGTACCGTTTGTTGATTTGTGCGTTTGGCTGGCAGTGGCCATTAAACAATGGAGGGGCTACTGCGTTACTTTGTGGCGTTTGTGTAACTGAGATAAACATTATAGTGTAGCATTTAGCCATATTTTAGTCGAGAAACATATTTTACTTAATTTAACCCAGTTTTCTCATAATTTTACGCGGTTTCTTGCGGAAAAAAATTACATGATATTTGCCGAGACCCCCATTCCCCCCCTCCCCCACACCCCATGTGAGATTGTGTGAGATTTGGCTAGACCAGTTCCCTTCTATAGGCACCTCATGTAATTAATGTTCCCACTCGCTATGAAGGGACAGAATGTGATTGCAGGGAACTCACAAAGGTTCAATGGAGTAGAGAAAAGGCTTGTGTACCAAGAGCAGAAGTTACGTAAGCTCACTTTGCATTCAGATGGAACCAAAGCAGCACATAAAATAATGCCACCGTCACGAAGCTCCCTATACAAGGAGTCAGCGCAAGGCAACACGCCCCAGGGCATGAGCACCCGGAAGAAAACCGAACTCTCGCATAGTTGCAGCCCTCTTAGGAAGTGCAATACAGAGATCGTGTACCACAGTGGCCCAGCAATTGTTGGTCACAGCACTCTACATGAAATCCTGGGGCCCTCTTAGGAAGTGCAATACAGAGATCGTGTACCACAGTGGCCTAGCAATTGTTGATCACAGCACTCTACATGAAATCCTGGGGCATATGGAGTAAGCTAGCGTGTCAGATTCTGGCTTAACTACAGGCACAGGAGGTGTACCGGTGTTTGATTTCAAGCACTTTCTCTCAGTGCTAAAATTCCAGAATTTGTGTGAGAATGGTTCAAATGGCTCTGAGCACTATGGGACTTAACTTTTGAGGTCATCAGTGCCCTAGAACTTAGAACTACTTAAACCTAACTAACCTAAGGACATCACACACATCCATGCTCGAGGCAGGATTCGAACCTGCGACCATATGGTCGCGCGATTCCAGTCTGTAGCGCCTGAACCGCTCGGCCACCCCGGCCGGCTGTGAGAGAATGGAAGTCCTTTTTTAATCCCAAGTTCTGGCTGCCTCAATTCATTCGTTCGTGCCTGCCTCATAGTCACTGGGGGCAAAGTTAGAATTTATCTGTGGACGTATCGAGGGCCCAGCAGCAGAAAAATCCACGGAGTAGCGGCAATTTGTCGCTCATGTAAAAAATTCAAGGCGTGTTTCTCGGGATATACTCGTCGCGGGAAATGCAGGAGAGAACAAAAGAGGAAATTAATTTGTGTCCAGATCTTGAGTCGTCGGTATACAAGAGCCCTACCAAGTTATTCAAAGGACTCATTAACAGGAACCACTTCATAGACGCACCCTATAGTGAGAGCGAGATAATGAGATTTTGTTTCTCAAAACTACCAAGCAATTGCCAGCAATCAGTAATAGCAAAATGTGGGACCAACAGTGAGTCGTTTAAGAGCCTACTTCGTGAGCTGGAGCTTGTATTTGAGACACAATCTGTGCGGGAAGGAAAGAGAAGACAGAATGGGAACTTCCAGGCTCGCGACAGAAATAATGACAGAAGAAGTGAGAGGGATGTTCAGTCAGGAAGCCAAAAATACCACAGACAACATTCTGGGTGAAGAGGAAATTGGCGACAATTCTGAAGAGGAAATAACGAGCGTCACTATGAACGGGACTGGCGGGAAACGAACCGAGGTTTTGAGGAAGGCGAGGAGTTCGAAGTTCGGGGCCAAAGCCCACAGATCAACAGCGGAATCGTAGACTGATAAGAAACTGACGCCAGAGTCGTGCGGGGAGGACTCAGCGCAAGGGACCTGCAACTGTTATCGGACTCAGTTGTATACTTTTGTCAAATCTCGGGAACTTAATGGAGATTTTGCTGGAGGAACAAGGAGTGTTAACACGACCGGACCTTCACCCCACGATCACTGTCAGAATAGGGCGGGTATGACTGCACGGTATTCTGGACAGAGGCAGCCATATTACTGCTATTTCTGAGGCAGCATACAAGCGTTTTTCTGAGAAAAGAAGCAGGCCAACACTGGCCATGAACAGGACGGAGGTAAAAGGGGCTCTGGCACGGATATGCATGGAAGTAAGCCTGCAGACTCGGTAAGAGTTCATATGTCAAGGATACAAACTAGAGAGCAACTCCCTGATTATGCCAAATTTGGCATCAGACATAATAACAGGCATGAACTTTTTGAATGAATGCCGAGCGATTCTTAACCTTGGAAGATGGAAGTTGTGTTGTGCAACAGGACAACCATTTATACTAGATTTGAAGAGCAGGTTATATAAGTGCAACTTCCAAGTAGTTGTGTTAGACTTAATTACACCGATTGCCATAATGAGAAAGACCGATCAGTTGAACAACTGTCTGAAGAAGTCAGTGAACACAAGAGGCAGCAGTGATCAGAGAAACTAGAGAGGCGATAGAAAACAAAATAAAAACTGTTGATTGCATTGAGCCTGCTGAGTATAGTGAGTTAGGAAATATGCTGCAGCAGAACAAAGTAGTTTTTCTGCCAAAACCAGGTTAGATAAAGAATTTTTAATATAAATTTAATGTGCATTCACACAAGATATTCTTCATGTTACTTTATGCTATACCCCAGGTTTATAGAGACAAAGTTGAGAATGAGATATCGAGAATGCTAGCGGATTGGGTGATAAAACCTGCGAGATTTACATATAATAACCTCCTAAAAGTGATCGATACGTCAGATGGATCTGTCTGTCTTGTCATAGACTCTCGCCAAGTAAACATAATTATCGCGCCACAGGCGTATCAGTCAGAGAGGCTAGAAGAACTTCTCCAGAACTTTCATAGAGCATCCGTTACTTCTTCAGTAGAGCTCTGTTCGAGATCCTGACAGGTTAGGCTCGATCCCAGTTACAGACAATACACAGCATTCCTTGCCTTTGCAAGTGCTATCAATTTTTCAGACTGCCATTTGGGGTGGACTTATCATCTTCCGCATTTATACATACCCTTGATGGTATTCTCAGCGAATTACTCAAACGGCACATAACGACTTACGTCGACGATCTTCTGGTAGCTGAAAAGACGTGGGAACAACACAATACGGCTCCAAAGGAACTCTTCCATACTTCAAGAAGCACAGTGTCACCATAAATAATGAAAAGTCGATCTTTGGGACTTTGTAAACTTTCTACGTGACATCACAAGGGCCAATGATAATGCACCTAATCCAGAGAAGATAGAAACTACTGCAAAATTCGAAAGAACAACGAGCAAAAGACAGCTAAGACGCTTCCTCGGAATCATAAATTTCTACAGTTGTTATCTTCACGTGGACGCTCAGAGTAGCCCGTGTGTGAATCAGCTGATGGGAAGGAAAAGTAAATGGAACTGGGGCGAAAAGGTGGAGAGCGAGTTTCAGGCTCTGAAGTTGGCACACATGAGGCGCTAATACTCTCCCATCGCCGGCGCTTCTGTCCGGAACCGCGCTGCTGCTTCAGTCGAAGGTTCGAATCCTGCCTCGAGCATGGATGTGTGTGATGTCCTTAGGTTGGCTAGATTTAAGTAGTTTTAAGTCTAGAGGACTGATGAGCTCAGATGTTAAGTCCCATATTGCTTAGAGCGGTCGCGCTGTTCCAGACTGAAGCCCCTAGAACCGCTCGGTCACAGCGGCCGGCTCATGAGAAGAGAATTACCTCCGATACTGGGCCGCAATACAAATCAAGAACATGGAAAGACACACTAAGAAGGCGCTAGACTGAGCCAATTTTTATCTCATCCCACCACCCGAGTTTGAATTCGGCCGAACAAGTGGTAAAAAAATTAAAGAAACATGTGTCAGCTGTACTGCAACAAGCAGCACACTTCTGGGGACATCTCCCTCATAGATTTCCAGGTCATTAATTAGGTACCGCATGGGATCACAAAGTTAGCGCCAATTACGGTACTGAAGCATCGACAACAACATGACCTCATTAGGAAAATGGTAGACTACCCATAGAGGATCCATGTACTGCATAGGGCAATTGTTGATCGAGATCTCCGGTGAATTCAGGCAGAGCACTGCACTGACAAGAAAGCATGAGAACGAGAATTTTACGATGACAGAAGATACTTATTAAATCATATCGAGTGTCCAACAGACGGAAGCTGAAATGTCAGAAATTCTTTTCTGTGCACAACAGGTCATACAGAATATGAAGGATCGCCAACCAACATACATTTGGACTGTAGACAATGAGGACCAAGAAATCAGTTGTCAGAAATTCTTCTCTGTGTACAACAGAGCATACCGAATATGGAGGATTGCCAACCAAAATACATTTGAACTGGAGACGTTGAGGACCAAGAAATCAATTGATCTGCACCACATTTCACACATTAAGTCATTTGTAGAATAGGTTAGTCTACAGGATTGACGTACATAATATACATATACAGCGTGATTCAAAAATAACTACACACAGCCGGCCGTTGTGGACGAGCGGTTATAGGCGCTTGAGTCTGGAACCGCACTGCTGCTATGGTCACAGGTTCGAATCCTGCCTCAGGCATGGATGTGTGTGACGTCCTTAGGTTAGTTAGGTTTAAGTAGTTCTAAGTCTAGGGGACTGATGGGTCAGATGTTAAGACCCATAGTGCTTAGAGCCATTTGAACCATTTTTTAACCACACACACTTCGTGGGTGTAACGTTTGCTGATGCATACGTTACACCCTCGAAGTGCGTGTAGTTACTTTTGAATCACGCTGTATATGTATATTATGTAAACCGTTATAGTATTATGTAAAACGTTAAATAAAGTTTTGTCTGACTTTTCTTTATTTCAGAGTTATTCAGTAGAGCAGGAATCACTATTGCAACACAGACAAGACTAAATTAATTCTTCTCAGAAAGGAGCAACATGAAAGGTCCGAAATTCAACTCAACTACGTTCTGTACGTTTATCCCAGGACATTCAAAACGATGTCTATGTAGATGTAGACAATGATGTGCTCGACTTCTTACCGCACTAGGAATATTTTAGTCTCTGTTTATCTCACTCTGCATAGTTGCACAGCTGTTTTCAATTCGCTGCTGTAGTTGTGATCCATTTTCATCTGCAACACCATTCATGAGCTCCTTGTGATGGCCCCAAAGGTAGAAGTACAGGGATTAAGTTCTGGAGATCTGGCTGGCCAAGCAACCGGTTCTGCACGACCTGGCCATTTGTTGGGATACGCAACACTGAGATACTCTCTTGCCTCCCAACTGAAATATGCTGGAGCACAGTCGACAAAGCCACATCAGCCAATATCCAGGAGAACATGACTCGCCAAAAGCCTGTACTGGCTCATGACGTAATGCCTACCACAAATGACATTAGATATCATAACTGGTAAATAAAGCAGTTTCAGACAAAACCTTATTTAACATTTGACCCTTATTTTGACTCATATCATCCTCTCTATAAATGTGGTATTGCATTTTAGTTTGTTATGTATGATTTTGTGAAAGACCGATAATGGCGACCATGCACGCTATGTTATCATGCAGAAACCTACTGTTTTCTTGGGTAGATGAAATGTCAGTATATCACTCCTCTCTCGCTGTGTCTGACTTTCTGTTGCTTGGGGAGAACCTAGGTAATAGGGGCTCCAATTGCATCTTCCGTGTCTCGATTTTTGACTACCTCTATGACTGTAACGATGTTGGGAAGGAGCTTGCTGTATGTGTAACCAAGGTATAGATAAAAGATTAAACATATGTTATTGTTTCATTATGCTTTATTACTGTGATTGCCAATGTTTCCTCCTTTCATCATTTATTCCTAGTTTATACATGTTTACTTGCACAAGCTTCTAGCAGTTCACAGGAGAAACAACAGGAGATCTCTGGAGACTGTGACATTGGATTGTTACCACTACAACTCACAGTTAGTAAATTAGGTTAATGCTAGTAAATTAACAAGCTCTTTTTGCAGTATGTAGAATGTAATTAGAGGTCATACTAGAAATTTTATGATAACTTATGGACCAATTCATATTTAAAGAGTCTTCTTGAGGATGCTTTCTGTTTGTCATTAGGTGAGAGTTTGTGTTTTATAGATAGGAAGGCCCAGTAGGTTAAGTTAATTTAAACAATGTCCAACTCAAAATCGCGACATGGTCGATCATGCAATTTTGATCCATAATACAATATCTTTGTAATTGTTTGTTCTATTGTATTTTAATTGTAAACACTTTATTTCTCAATAATTGTGTACTGCATTGTTGTGTTTGTATTGAGAACTTTATTTAGTATGAATATAATATAATTTAAAAGATTTGAGGAGAGAAACCAATGGGGAATCATTCAGTATTGTGCAGATGGAATGCAGCAGCATGCAACTGCGTATTCTGTGGGGGTAACTTAAGAAGGGCTCTGGCTATGGAGAAAAGCCTAGCAGCTGATCGACAACTCACCACCCACTTTTTCCCTGGAGTGATTAGCTGCGTGTGGCAGCCAAGTGGCAGTGAAAGGGGGTGAGGGAGCTTACCTGAGCCATACATACCCAGATCGGCTATGACAAGGAGAAGCACCCTGCAGTGGCAACTGCCATGCTTACCAAAGCTGTCATGGCAAAGAGCCAGGTGCCCACTTACACAGGTGCCTGGGAATGCCCCACTGGAGTGACAGTGACCCTCTAGTGGAAGCAGCACATCTAGAGGAATGTCAGCACACAGTGATGAAGAGAATGGTTCAAGTGCCACGGTTCTATTGCCACACTAATGTCGGGCACTAGCTCCAGTACCTTTTCAGTTCTCACAACTCACATAATCAGATGGACAGTAGGCACAAGGCATATCCGTTCTATATTGTTAAGGACTGCACAGATTTTTATATATCTTCTGCTTTCCAAGTGAGAGCAGTAAGGAGCAATTGTCCACATCTGGATCAGTCTGCTGTCCTTCATAATTTGACGATGGATGACTCCCACAAATCTGTGGAGTCACTTCAACAATATTGACCAATCCTTGTGTCGTCAACTGAGAGTGACCATTCTAATGGTCTCCAAACAACCGGTAATTAGTCCTACTGAAAAGCTAGCATCATTGTAATCGACTTCCCCTTTTTGATGTCAATACTTGACTCAAACTTGTCCTCTGTAACTTGTCCTCTGTAACATGTTGGTAACAATTAGTCAGATATTTTATAATTGACTGTCAAACTATCCTTACTTTGAGTTAGTCAACCTCTGTCAGAAACAAATCTGTTATGACTTGGGGGGGGGGGGGCAGGGGCGGGGGTGTGGTTATGAGAGATTACAAGCCTCTTGTGGCCTGTCTCCTCTCATTTGTCTCAGTTTTTTTGATTTAATATCATTTTATTAAAGTATCTCGGAGAGGGCAGGCTGGAGAAGGTCACTGCTGTAAATGAAACTGGTAACGATGACTCAGATTTTTATGGTGTTGTAACACTGCTTTCTCTTCTGTCCTTCTTGTACGGGTGAGCTGGGGCTGGATGAGGGCCACTTGCATTGAGTGTGAAAAACGTGATGTCAGCCCGGGCTGGATTTCCTGCGAATAGGTGGGGGAGTGGACAATAGCATGTGGCAGCTTCTCAGGACAGTCGACCTGCAATGGCTCTTGGTCACTGTATTAGGCATGAAGCGATGGCGAGCGCGACTTTATTGATGTTTGCCATCTCGCTTTTGCTTAGCCAATGGCAGGTGTTACTCTTGTTTTCAGTGGTTTTCAGAGTCTGTGGTCTAAGCCACAGGAGGCCCAACTTACCGACACCTTGCATCTGGTCGGTATTTCTTTGTCAGCGATTTTCATGGCTGCTTTCGCGGGTCCCATGAAATGCAGAGAGTTGATTGGGCAATCAAGAAAACATAATGCGATATCAGAGAGCCCTGTTGAAAATTGGCAGCAGCGACCACAATGGGTACCAATAATGTTGCTAACAGGCTTGATTGGATTTTGCGAAGTGCACTGAACACTCAGCCTCCTACGATTGGAAACATTCGAGCGTGATGGAGTCGCAAAACAGGTTTTTTCTGTGTCGGTGCCCTGTGCACGAGACAGGGGTCTCATCTGGACTGTCAGGGAGAATAGGAGTATTGACAGTGCATGCTCCTGGAGATACTCTTGCACAGACTTAAGAGTAAGGTTGTCTCGGTGATCCAGGTACAAGTTTTGAGTCTTTCTGGAATTTATATCCTCAGGTTTTATCCGTGGTCATTGAGCATCAGAAAGCCCAGCAGGACAGAGGTCAGTGGCTGTTTATTGCCTGCACACTCCCTGAGATCTTGATGGTAAAGTATCTGCAGCACCAGATTAGTAGGGACCTGTAATTCTTCTCTGACACCCTCGGCCGCGTATGCTCTCGGTTTTAGCGCTACAGTACCTACGATTTTGCATGTAGGGTTTTTCACACAGTTCTCATTTCCGATCGCGTTCCTGTCGCATATTAGGAGTTTATCATTATCTCTGTCGATTGACCCTCTCATTACAGATTACATTATGCAGTATTTCAAGGTAGGTTCCCTTCAAGAAACCTGTCAGCTACTTATCCTAAACACCATTATTTTCTGCCATTGTTCTATTAAAGCATTGTTCAGTGAATCGAATATTTACATGTTTATTAGACAAAATAAAATCTCTTTGTGATATTATGTCTGTCATTTAGTAGTGAGCCAATAAATTTCGTTTCCTGCCTATTTTTATAACTATTGAGCGTAGGGATTATTAACTTCATTAAACTTTATAAAATTATAGTGTGTTTTATCCCTTTTTGCTACTCATCTACAGGTTCATCATTTCTCCATTGTGCATAAATTAAGGTGGTAGTTAAAGGTGGGGTTGAGTGTATGAGCAGCTCTCATGCAATTTCAGTTGAATCCTGGTACTACACACACTTCTCCAGCCCAGAACCTCACACACCTACAGATAATTGTTGATGGTGACACGTGTGGGGGTAATTCCCTGGCTCATACTCTTCACTCGCTTCATGTGCTCAAGAGTAACGAACTGCTGGCTGAGTCTTCGTTAAAGATCTTTTGGATGCACTGGCTCCCACAAAAGTCTGACTGGTCTTATTAGCATTTACTGATCTATTGATGAAATGACCAAGAAAGCTGATGCAATTGCTCTTGCAAGTGTCAACAATAACAATTGTGCCGCCATTAAAGAAGTTATGGATGGCAGCCCCGAATCGCTCATGGACGCTATTGGTCACTCAGTTGCATGCCTGTTACAGAAGACACCGACACAGCCATACATGAAGAGTTTATCGAGTAAGCTTGCACTCCTAAACGCAAAGTTAAACAGACAGAATTTTAAAACTACTTCTCATACAAAAAAACGTTTTAACGTAGTCACAAGTGGTGTTGGTATCATAAGCGTTTTGGGGCGGCAGCAAGGCAGTGTACTAAGCCCTGCTCGTATCCAGACTTGACTGACGAGTGCCAATAGACTCACATGCTCGTCGATCTCGCTTACAGCGTGCACAGTAGAGCTCAAATGCCACAATTACTGATGTTGCTGATTCTGCAAATGTGCTCACTAGACAGAAGTTATCGCAATCTCTGTTCTGGAATGATACTGGATCAGAGATTAATGTTATTCCTCCAACTGCAAGCGGTTTCATGCAGGTTACTAAAATTCCTATTTTAATGGCAGCCAATAATTCACCTATCAAAACGTTTCATAAACCAACATTATTATGGCCTCGAGAATTAATAATTCACTTACCAAAACGTTTGGTAAACCAACATTATTATGGCCTTGGAAAATGATTTTCTGCATACTCGTACTTTTGTTGTTTCTGGACCTGCATTCTGATTTCTTGTATAATTTCATTCATATATTCGTTATGTTCATGAAACACACAGTAACATCCCACATTCTTTGGATTGCAGCTTAATAATTAATTATTTCACGTTTCTATTCACACGATTTATGCGCGATTCATGTTTTTTTTTAAATTGACTAAAACCTTTCTTTTTTTACTTTCGTTATAGTTCCTTCGTTCAGACATTCATTATGTTCCTGAAACACACACCATCCCAAATTGTTGGGATTACAGCTTAATAATCAATTCAACTGGGATGATCGTAACAGATAACTCCTGTCACTTCGTTTGTACACATGTATTTACATTTAGCCTTGACGTTATCGGTACAACCGCAACCGCAACTCATGTAGTCGATTTAGGTTATTTACGTCACAACGACGTAGTGTTACGTCACTATGACGTAGGTTCCTCCTCACGTAGCGTGAGATAAATGCGACCCTCGTCGTAGAGATGGGCAAACTTAAAACACGTAACTGTTTCGAAACAAATGAAACAGTACAATGTAATATTTCGATACGCTGTTTCGAAACAGTGAAACAGTTTGATTTTTAATCTAATAAACCTACACATTTTATCATCTTGAATGTCTACTGTATAAGTATGTCCATATAAACATTAATGAGGTGCGAGAGCGCTAATCATATCGCAGAAAGTACGAAACTATCACTTAGGCGTCTTGGCAGTTTCGTATTTCCTGAAGCACATGCGCTGCTTTCGTGTTGTGTGACTTTAATACTTTTCAATTGGCTGAGGACAGCCATAGCTGAAGACAAGACGGAACTGGAGGTGGGAGCAAACTGCAGAAACAACGGATATGCTACTGGGATTCCCACATTCCGTTAGTATGGGTAATATACCCATCTTGCTAATTTCCATGCACACAAAGGGAATAATTGTGGGTAATAGGCACAGTGACTATAGACTCACAAATAATGCCAAATAATTCGAATAAATAACAAAATATAACAGAAAAAATTTTGTCTTTCAAGGTGTTTCGAACCGTTACTATAAATTCACCATACTTCCCAGCCCTTCCCGTTCACCATTACACTATCAGTGATATGTCAAAGAGATTGCTTGCAATTATACCTACATCAAATTTATGTATATGTCCACGCCTTTTTTTATTTCAAATGTTGTAGGCTTACTTGCGTTTCTTAATATGATTACTGTATATGACCAGAGAAACGTAAATTATAAAAAACTGTAATTTAACTTAATGATTTTCACATATTTATTATTTTGAATGTGAATAGTATGCGTTGTTTTATTGTTTGATTAGTGTTTATAAAGCAGATGTTAGGCCATTTCGGAATAGGACAGTCAGCTAGAAACGAAGCTTTATTTTCGGATATCTTAAGCTTCATGCTATTGCTTGTCAAAAAGATTTCGACATTCTTGAAAGTGTTACATGAAGTGGTATGTTGTGTTTCAGTACCTGTGCCGAGCCCGAATCTCGTCTGACACAGAGCGGAATGAAACTTCACTGTTTCGTTACAATTAGTCCGTTCCAAGCACAGGTGGACTGAAACAGCCTCATTTAGAAACAACGATACAGTTTCTGTGTCTGGCTCGAGATCGAATCTGGTCCGGTTATCCGAGACAGGGGCGGAATGAAACACCACTGTTTCGAAACAGTGAACAACAGCCGTTCCGAAACACTGAAACAGTTCCACGTATCGATACACTGTATTGAAAAATAGAAACAGTGGCCAAGTCTACCTCGTTGGAGAGGCAACGAGATAAACACAGCCGGCTGCTGATGATTGAAATGCAGTTCTTGAATTGGTACAGAGTGACAGTGAGCAGATAGTGAATGGCAATGCAGATAAGTACACCAATCAGTCAGATACAGGAGCTGTGCCGTCAGAAATTAGAAAATCATCACGTGAAATAAAACTGCCGCCCAAATATTTTAATGATGATTTTGCTTGCTTTGCTAATATCTCTGAGCCACATTCATATAAAGAACAAAGAAGTAATGCGAGAAATGCAAGCAAGCCTGAAATGATGAATATGTCACTATTTGAAAACTAGACATATACTTTGATCGATTTTCTACCAGGCAAGAAAGCAATAAAATCGAAATGAGTATTCAAAGGTAAAAAAAACGTCAGATAGTGAAATTGAACATTATAAGGCTCGTTTTGTCACAAAAAGTTATTCCCAGATGCGAAATATGATAAAACGTTCTCACCTGTTGTTCATCGCCCTTCACTTTTAACCCTGTTAGCTTAAGTAGTCGATTTTGATCTTGAGATAGAGTTCATGGATGTTCAAACTGCTTTATGTACGGTGATTTCGATGAAGTTTACATTCGTGAACCTGAGGGCCGCGTGAAGAAGGAGGAGGAGACGAAAGTTTGAAAGCTGAGGAAGGCAATTTATGGTCTAAAGATCGGTTACCACATGCAACAAAAATATCGTCACAGCTAATGGCATGCTGCAGTTGCGTGTGTTAACTCCCAGTTTTCAGTGGTGCAATCTAAGAGATGCAACTTTTGTCATGCCACGAGAGGTTTAACGTGGTTATACTTTGTTACGCCACTTTCCTTCCTCCACTGCTCTCTGAAGCTTGTGTTTCGAAACACGAGCGTTCTGTTGCAGTTATCATGGAGTAATTGTTGCTAAACTCCATTCAGTTTCAATGCGTTTTCATTTTATTACTGAAAAAAATCAAAACAGTTGTCGATAGGTGCACTTTCGTAGCTTCTGAAACTATAAGAACAACAACTTATGTTTAGTTTTCTGTAGCAGTGTGTGTGTGTTTCCAAACCATTGATTTAGCCCTATCCATCAATCTTGAAATACTTTTGGATGAATATTTAAATAAACTCAATAAATAGCCAAAAAAGCGAGTCTATAAACTTCGTGAGTTGTGAGACCAAGCACTGTATAAATTGTGGGTTACATGTAGATAATAGTACCCAACTCTGATGTGACGGGTGTGAAATGAAAAATAACTGGTATAATGGGATATACTGACGCCATGCACCTCACAGTGGTTTGCAGAATATAGATGTAAATGTAGGTGTAGACGTAGTGTCTCACAGTTGAGATAAACACACCGTTTGTACATGTATGATCAAAATGATGATGAAAAAAAAAATACTTGCAGATATGCACATGGTAGTCTCCAGTAATCAGTTGTGCTGTTCACTAGGCAGTACGATACAAATGTTATTAAGAATTCTGTGATGCAGAAGTAGCCTACCTATCCTGTGAAACTGCTGGGGGGGGGGGGGGCCTTGAAAGCATCAGTATCAAATTAGTCATATAAACAAAAAATTAACACTCTTCCTCTAACAGTCACTAAGGTTTGCCTTGTTCAGCTGAAGCGTGCAGTACAGACTCACTGGTGTCATCTTCTCTGCAACCATACATGTCCATAATACTATTACTGCACCTCACGGCAAGTCCCTTCATCAAGTTCCCACAGCACAACCTACACTCACCATGCATTCATACAATTGATTCGCCTTGATGGACAATGATTCCACCACCATCAGTGCAGATGCAAAATTATGTTCAACCTCCTGTGGGGTAGCTCAAAGTGGTGAGTATGGAGGCCATGGATGGGAACTGCGGATAGATGGCACCAGGTGGGAATGTAGGTCAGCTGAGGGGCGTGCTGAGATGGTAAGCGCAATTGCGATGAACGCTTCCAAGTGGCACTGTGGTTCCTGCAGTTGCCTAGTGAGCAGGAGATCCCGCACATTTTCACTCATCAACGCTGATACTGCATAAAGCCCTGGTGCAGCTGACATCAGCAGTCCCTTTCCTTTCTCCCCCTTCAGTTTGCATAACATGTCTCACAGCTAAGTTTGTCATGTGGTGTCTGTTCTTTGAGACATCTCTGGATGAACAGACCCCATGCATTATATAACTGATTTGCCTTGGTGGGCAATGAATCCATCACCTTCAGTGCAGATGTACTATTACATCCAACCTCCTGCGTGAATCTCATAGTAATCAGCACGGAGAACATGGACAGGGACTGCAGATAGGTGGCACTAGGTAGGAGTGAGGGTGAGCTGAAAGGGGTACTAGGACAGTCCACACAATTGCGATAAGCACAGTGTCTGGGTGGTGCAATGGCTAATGTAACCACTTAGTAAGCAGGAGATCCCAGGTTCAAATCCCGGCCCAGCACACATTTTCACTCATTGCCGCTCATTCCACAATGGAGTCCCAATGCAGCTGACATCAATAGTTACTTCCCTTTCCTTTCCTTTCTCACATATCCACCTTCAATTTACATAATATGTATCACAGCTGCAGATTCTGTGTGGTGTCTGTTCTTTTGGACATGTCTGTAAGAAAAGACACCATGCACTCATATAATATAAATAAAGGAGCATCTGTCATTGAGCAGAAGAGTGGCTGAAGGTACAATTAAAACATTGCAGTTGTTGAATCCAACCACCTGATAATGGTAAGGCTACTTCCAGACCCTGAGGTGAAATAGTGTCATGTTAACATGCGCGTTTATTGGACACAGTTCTATGATGCATGGTTTACTTCTCCAGCAAGAGGACCAACAGTGTGCAGTGCTTGTGGAAGGAAGGAAGGAAGATTGGGCTTAATGTCCTGTTGACATCGAGGTCATTAGAGGCAGAGCGCAAGTTCGGATTGTGCCAAGGATGGGGAAGGAAATTGTCCATGCCCTTTCAAAGGAGCCATCCCAGCATGTGTCTTGAGCGATTTAGGGAAATCACGGAAAACAAATCTGGATGGCTGGAAGCAGGTTTGAACTATCGTCCTCCTGAATGGAAGTCCAGAGTGCTAACCTCTGTGTCACCTTGTTTGGTATACACATTGCTTGTGAAATATCACTAACTGTATGCCATATTTTCCCCCCATGAACCATGGACCTTGCCGTTGGTGGGGAGGCTTGCGTGCCTCAGCGATACAGATGGCCGTACCGTAGGTGCAACCATAACGGAGGGGTATCTGTTGAGAGGCCAGACAAACATGTGGTTCCTGAAGAGGGGCAGCAGCCTTTTCAGTAGTTGCAGGGGCAACAGTCTGGATGATTGACTGATCTGGCCTTGTAACATTAACCAAAACGGCCTTGCTGTGCTGGTACTGCGAACGGCTGAAAGCAAGGGGAAACTACAGCCGTAATTTTTCCCGAGGACATGCAGCTCTACTGTATGATTAAATGATGATGGCGTCCTCTTGGGTAAAATTTTCCGGAGGTAAAATAGTCCCCCATTCGGATCTCCGGGCGGGGACTACTCAGGAGGACGTCGTTATCAGGAGAAAGAAAACTGGCGTTCTACAGATCGGAGCGTGGAATGTCAGATCCCTTAATCGGGCAGGTAGGTTAGAAAATTTAAAAAGGGAAATGGATAGGTTAAAGTTAGATATAGTGAGAATTAGTGAAGTTCGGTGGCAGGAGGAACAAGACTTTTGGTCAGGTGATTACAGGGTTATAAATACAAAATCAAATAGGGGTAATGCAGGAGTAGGTTTAATAATGAATAAAAAAATAGGAGTGCGGGTTAGCTACTACAAACAGCATAGTGAACGCACTATTGTGGCCAAGATAGACACAAAGCCCATGCCTACTACAGTAGTACAAGTTTATATGCCAACTAGCTCTGCAGATGATGAAGAAATAGATGAAATGTATGACGAGATAAAAGAAATTATTCAGGTAGTGAAGGGAGACGAAAATTTAATAGTCATGGGTGACTGGAATTCGTCAGTAGGAAAAGGGAGAGAAGGAAACATAGTAGGTGAATATGGATTGGGGGGAAGGAATGAAAGAGGAAGCCGCCTTGTAGAATTTTGCACAGAGCAAAACTTAATCATAGCTAACACTTGGTTCAAGAATCATGAAAGGAGGCTGTATACATGGAAGAAGCCTGGAGATACTGACAGGTTTCAGATAGATTATATAATGGTAAGACAGAGATTTAGGAACCAGGTTTTAAATTGTAAGACATTTCCTGGGGCAGATGTGGATTCTGACCACAATCTATTGGTTATGAACTGCAGATTGAAACTGAAGAAACTGCAAAAAGGTGGGAATTTAAGGAGATGGGACTTGGATAAACTGAAAGAACCAGAGGTTGTAGAGTGTTTCAGGAAGAGCATAAGGGAACAATTGACAGGAATGGGGGAAGGAAATACAGTAGAAGAAGAATGGGTAGCTCTGAGGGATGAAGTGGTGAAGGCAGCAGACGATCAAGTAGGTAAAAAGACAAGGGCTAATAGAAATCCTTGGGTACAAGAAGAAATATTGGATTTAATTGATGAAAGGAGAAAATATAAAAATGCAGTAAATGAAGCAGGCAAAAGGGAATACAAACGTCTCAAAAATGAGATCGACAGGAAGTGCAAAATGGCTAAGCAGGGATGGCTAGAGGACAAATGTAAGGATGTAGAGGCTTATCTCACTAGGGGTAAGATAGATACTGCCTACAGGAAAATTAAAGAGACCTTTGGAGAGAAGAGAACGACTTGTATGAATATCAAGAGCTCAGATGGCAACCCAGTTCTAAGCAAAGAAGGGAAAGCAGAAAGGTGGAAGGAGTATATAGAGGGTTTATACAAGGGCGATGTACTTGAGGACAATATTATGGAAATGGAAGAGGATGTAGATGAAGATGAAATGGGAGATAAGATACTGCGTGAAGAGTTTGACAGAGCACTGAAAGACCTGAGTCGAAACAAGGCCCCGGGAGTAGACAACATTCCATTAGAACTACTGATGGCCTCGGGAGAGACAGTCATGACAAAACTCTACCATCTGGTGAGCAGGATGTATGAGGCAGGCGAAATACCCTCAGACTTCAAGAAGAATATAATAATTCCAATCCCAAAGAAAGCAAGTGTTGACAGATGTGAAAATTACCGAACTATCAGTTTAATAAGTCACAGCTGCAAAATACTAACGCGAATTCTGTACAGACGAATGGAAAAACTGGTAGAAGCCGACCTCGGGGAAGATCAGTTTGGATTCCGTAGAAATGTGGGAACACGTGAGGCAATACTGACCTTACGACTTATCTTGGAAGAAAGATTAAGAAAAGGCAAACCTACATTTCTAGCATTTGTAGACTTAGAGAAAGCTTTTGACAATGTTGACTGGAATACTCTCTTTCAAATTCTGAAGGTGGCAGGGGTAAAATACAGGGAGCGAAAGGCTATTTACAATTTGTACAGAAACCAGATGGCAGTTATAAGAGTCGAGGGGCATGAAAGGGAAGCAGTGGTTGGGAAAGGAGTGAGACAGGGTTGTAGCCTCTCCCCGATGTTATTCAATCTGTATCTTGAGCAAGCAGTAAAGGAAACAAAAGAAAAATTCGGAGTAGGTATTAAAATTCATGGAGAAGAAGTAAAAACTTTGAGGTTCGCCGATGACATTGTAATTCTGTCAGAGACAGCAAAGGACTTGGAAGAGCAGTTGAACGGAATGGACAGTGTCTTGAAAGGAGGATATAAGATGAACATCAACAAAAGCAAAACGAGGATAATGGAATGTAGTCAAATTAAGTCGGGTGATGCTGAGGGAATTAGATTAGGAAATGAGATACTTAAAGTAGTAAAGGAGTTTTGCTATTTAGGGAGTAAAATAACCGATGATGGTCGAAGTAGAGAGGATATAAAATGTAGACTGGCAATGGCAAGGAAAGCATTTCTCAAGAAGAGAAATTTGTTAACATCGAATATAGATTTAGGTGTCAGGAAGTCGTTTCTGAAAGTATTTGTATGGAGTGTAGCCATGTATGGAAGTGAGACATGGACGATAACTAGTTTGGACAGGAAGAGAATAGAAGCTTTCGAAATGTGGTGCTACAGAAGAATGCTGAAGATAAGGTGGGTAGATCACGTAACTAATGAGGAGGTATTGAATAGGATTGGGGAGAAGAGAAGTTTGTGGCACAACTTGACTAGAAGAAGGGATCGGTTGGTAGGACATGTTCTGAGGCATCGAGGGATCACAAATTTAGCATTGGAGGGCAGCGTGGAGGGTAAAAATCGTAGAGGGAGACCAAGAGATCAATACACTAAGCAGATTCAGAAGGATGTAGGTTGCAGTAGGTACTGGGAGATGAAGAAGCTTGCACAGGATAGAGTAGCATGGAGAGCTGCATCAAACCAGTCTCAGGACTGAAGACCACAACAACAACAATGCCATATTTTAGTAAACTGTATTTTATTTGTTGATAAGATGGCTGCCATTTAATTATCTGTGGACTTGTCCTCTATTTTAGATGACAAAAGCATGAGTGTATTATAGATGTTTTAAAAAATTGAGAGGCAAGAAATGTTCACTGAATTCATAGGGGATGTATTTTAACAGAAATCAGAGTGGCTGGCTCTCGCCAATTTTCACTACTCCATTTTCAATATTGTACCTTATGACATTTAGAGAAACTGCTTGTGTGTGTGTGTGTGTGTGTGTGTGTGTGTGTCTTTCCTTCTCCTTCCCTCTTTCCTGATGAATCAACCGTAGGTTGCGAAAGCTTGAATTTTGTGTGTGTGTTTGTGTTTGTTTGTGCGTCTGCCAGCACTTTTGTTTGGTAAATCACATCATCATTGTTTTTAGATATATTTTTCCCATGTGGAACGTTTCCCTCTATTATATTCTTATCTTATGATTACAAGGATACTGTTGTTTTAACAAGTGAGTAAGAAAATTTCTATTAGTTCTTAAATTCACTTTACCAAAAAGTGTTTATGGGCAATCATAACCTAGATGTTTAGTGTCCTAAGCACAAACAATGACATGACTAACTTATACTTTTGAAAATACTGTCTGTTGATGATGCATGCAGTGTCTGCCAATGTAAATCTGTTGCATCTGTGTTTGGTTCTTTCTTACTAAGGGCAATGTTTGCTGCCACTGTGAGGAAACAAACACTGAATTCAGCTGCCAGTTATTCTGGGAACTCAGTTTGATTAATACAGTTATTTTTGTTTTAATAGTATTTCACTTGTTTTTATTTTAGTTTTGGATTGATTTACTTTTTGTGCACAATGCATATGTTTTGTGTCTTTAACAACAGACTGGAAGGTTTTACAATATGGTTGTAATAGAATTTCAACCGTATGTTCTTAATTAGAAAGGGGTTTTACGTCTTAGCATGAGATACTTTGATCCCTGGAGAAACCTTTACGCGATCCCAGTTTATTCTTAAAAGTTTTCTACATCTACGTCTGTACTCAGCAAGCTACTAAAAATGCTTGGCAGAGGATACTTAGCACTGCACCACTTATTAGAGCTTCTTCCCATTCCATTCACATATGAAGCATGGGGAGAATGGTTCCTTAAATGCCTCTGTGTGCACATAATTAGTCTCTAATTACTTACTTTACTTTACTATGAAAGACAAACAGTAACAACACAAAAGACTTTACTGAAATAGCACTAAACGAGAGATATATATGAAACATAAGCTGTTGTCCAGAGGCATGAACCGCATGCAGTCCTCATATCAAAACAAACTCTATATCACTTTCAATGACTTTCCACACTATCATTTTGTAACAAATGATATGTCACCATAGTAACCCCCCCCCCCCCCCCCCCCCCTCTTTTGAGTGTGGAACAGTGAGTGACCAACTGTGTGATGCTGCCAATGGCAGAGAACAGCAGGACTGTTTCTGTGTTGAAATGGTTTACTAGCTGTACTATGGATCTCTATTAATTCAGGGCAAGAGCTGGGCTGTTTGCTTGTGACATTCCACTTATGTGTGGTTTTGTTGTTGTACATGATAAGTGAAATGCTGAGAAGTGATAACTTGTAGGAGAGACTCAGATGATAGAGACAGTCCATGGAATAAGTTTACGTATGGCTTAACCCAATATATTTCATTGTATTAAAGTTAGTTGCCAGTTCCAGTTTCACAGTTCACAGTGGGTACAGATGAATGAGCACATGTCCTCCATTATAATCCCATCAAGAAGGAGACTCACCCAACTATCCATCAACACAGATTTAGTGAAAGTTCATAGTGTTCATGATTCAGAACAAATATATATTGACAGAAATATTATTAACACAGTGCACACAAAATAATTAGTAAGATGTTCACATAATTCATAACACTGTGTCATAAATATTGTTATAGAAACATTAGTACTCAGAAGGCACAAGTTCACAGTTTCACATGAAATCTTCATGAGAATTGGTATTACACAAGCTCATATTCTTTTCAAATGTATTTATTGCATGTATTATGTTTTGGAGCAAAGTATTACTTTAACCAACACAGAAATGTGAACAGTAGTATAGCAATATGCAGATTTTCGCATGGCTCAACATACTGATGTATGAGTTAACGCTGGTCACAAACTTTTCACTGGAATGTACATGTATATTTATCCATGTAACAGTCTAACAAAATCCAGTATAGAGATGGTAGCAGTGTGCCTGCTGATTTTGAGTGGGGAATGACTGTTTAAAGACAGGTGTAAGAACATGAAGTGAAACATGGAACTACATAAGGCTTTTGAAATTTGGTTAGGTTTTATAGTGGTGTTCTACATGGATTCCAAAACATTACTGTTGTTTGGTTTATGAAAAATGAGTTAAGTTATTAATTCACAATAATACATGGAACATTATTGCTATGTATTTTTTGAAATCCCCCATTCATAAATCTGGCATCCATCATGAAATAAAGCTTTTATTCAAAATCTTAATTACTGACTAGATTAATTAATGAAGGGTATTGTCTGCTTCAGAAAAAATACAGGGTCAGAGTTATATTGTGTGTGGTGACGATAATTCCTCTGATGCTGATTAGCTCATAAATGTTTCTTATTTACGCGATGTTGTCATAACTTTAATTACTAATGTTTTCAGCAAAACTAATTGCATTTCTGTAATCAGGAGCATAACTATAAACAAATGAAATACAAGTTTAAATGAGATTTTGTATAAATAACTAGTTGATATCTTGCTGTACCGATGGTACCTGCATTACATGTAACATGAAAAATAAAAAAAAAATAACAATTCATTTGTCCTTGCAAGCAGGAAACATAACAGATGGTTTGAATCCCAATTTCTTCTGTCTCAAGCTGCATATGGCATCTCTGAAGCCTCTTCATCTGTGATGTAAGCAGTCTTCACTTTTGCTGTGGAGACTGTTGTGGCTTTGCTGTCTTGAAGTATTATGAAGGTGTGAAAAGTGCATTGTGTAAATGATATGGCCCAACATAAGGAGGAAACAGCAGTGGCTTCACTGCATCTATACATAACCAAAATGCATAGACTAATGCACTTGGGGCCAGGCCAATGTCTGGTTTCACAGCTGTTCTTTAACTCATAGTATGACAGGGAATGCATCATTCCAGGTATTTTTGTGGGACATGAGTGCTGCTTTGAGCATTCTATGGAGTCAGCCAGTCTGTTGCTCAGGAGATTGTAACTCATAGTTTTGAGGTGAGAGATTCCACATAGTTTTGCGAGCTTAACACAAAGCAATCAGTCAAATTGTTGACCATGATCCGTAGTTACTGTACATATTCCACGTGGCAACAAATTCTTTAGTCACAACTTCTGCTGAAATATAATTAATTGACATAACTGATGGCCAGCAGATGGAGTGATCTATTGTTGTTACAAAGCATTTGTACTTGTTGGAGTAAGGAAGTGGTCCTCATCCTATAATGTTCAGGTGCACATGTGTAAATCTTGTTACAGGGGTAACTATATTGCAAATAGGTGCCATTGTATGCTGACCAGCTTTGCTTTGTTGACAATATAAATAAGCTCTTACCAGCTGGTGGTACTGTTTGTTGGCTCCTGGCCATGTAAAGCATTGGGCCACAACTCATGTGGAAGCATGAACACCGAGGTGGGTACACCATGAACAGCTTCAAACATATTTTCAAGATGTGTCACAGGTATGTATGGGTAGAGTCACTCTATAAGGTGATTTTCTATGCTTGAATGAAGATCTCCTTTAATTTGTAACTGGAGGTATTGCTGTTTAATAACATCTGTAATTCAGGATCCCTGCACTGTGTGTTTGTGTCTGGCCATGACACTCCACTGATTGTGTTGCATACCCATGAGAGACAACCTGCAACAGTATTTTCAAAACTGCTTACATGGTGGATGTCTGTGGTAATTCTAAATATTCAAGGTATCTTGTGTGGTGAGCTTTACTGATCAATTTGCTGGAAGGCAGCTAACAAGAGGACAATGATCAGTGAAGGTGGTGAAAGTCTTTACCTCAAGTTGGTTGCCTAAGTATTTTACTGCTTTGTACACTGTGAGTAGCGTTCAGTCTATTGACAACCAGCAGGGTTGAGTCAGTGTAAGATGGTGAGAAATATCTCTCATGGATGCCAAGTTCTCTGTTCTGCTTTTGTAGTGATGTTTTGCCAACATCTACTGTCAAGTCTAATTGTGCAATGTGACTTGGGTGAGAGAGTGAAGTAGCCATTGCCAATGTGTCTTTAAGTTTGTTAAATGCTTCTGTCATCATTTGTGTTCTTTGTACCATGTGTTTGCCAGTAGTTTTTTTTCCTGCTAGAATAGAATTGAGAGGGGCCTGTATCTGTGTCACTTTCAGTGAGTGTAATTGATAAAAATTCATCATGCCTGAAAAAGTCTTAACTCTTGGTAAGTTTTGTGTTGGGGCATATTGTGAAATGCTTGCACATGGCTGGGAGGACTTGATACTCCCTGCTGACACTTTGTATCGTATAAAATTAATAGACAGCTTCCCTAATGTGCACTTATTTTAAATATGTCTGCTTGTGTCTGTATATGTGTGGATGGATATGTGTGTGTGTGCGAGTGTATACCCGTCCTTTTTTCCCCCTAAGGTAAGTCTTTCCGCTCCCAGGATTGGAATGACTCCTTACCCTCTCCCTTAAAAGCCACATCCTTTCGTCTTTCCCTCTCCTTCCCTCTTTCCTGATGAGGCAACAGTTTGTTGCGAAAGCTTGAATTTTGTGTGTATGTTTGTGTTTATTTGTGTGTCTGTCGACCTGCCAGCACTTTCATTTGGTAAGTCACATCACCTTTGTTTATATATATATATATATATATATATATATATATATATATATATATATATATATATATATATATAAAGAAAGAAAGTGATGAGACTTACCAAACAAAAGCGCTGGCAGGTCTGTTATATATATATATATAGGGAAACATTCCACGTGGGAAATATATATATATATATATATATATATATATATATATATATATATATATATATATATATATATATATATATATACTGTAATAACAACCGATTACTCATTTGCAACAGGAATTATATAGTATTATTTGTATGACTCTGTAGGCTTTCACCAATCATAATACAGGGTGATTCAAAAAGAATACCACAACTTTAAAAATGTGTATTTAATGAAAGAAACATAATATAACCTTCTGTTATACATCATTACAAAGAGTATTTAAAAAGGTTTTTTTTCACTCAAAAACAAGTTCAGAGATGTTCAATATGGCCCCCTCCAGACACTCGAGCAATATCAACCCGATACTCCAACTTGTTCCACACTCTCTGTAGCATATCAGGCGTAACAGTTTGGATAGCTGCTGTTATTTCTTGTTTCAAAACGTCAATGGTGGCTGGGAGAGGTGGCCGAAACACCATATCCTTAACATACCCCCATAAGAAAAAATCGCAGGGGGTAAGATCAGGGCTTCTTGGAGGCTAGTGATGAAGTGCTCTGTCACGGGCTGCCTGGCGGCCGATCCATCGCCTCGGGTAGTTGACGTTCAGGTAGTTACGGACAGATAAGTGCCAATGTGGTGGCGCTCCATCCTGCTGAAATATGAATTGTTGTGCTTCTTGTTCGAGCTGAGGGAACAGCCAATTCTCTAACATCTCCAGATACTGTAGTCCAGTTACAGTAGCACCTTTGAAGAAAAAGGGACCAAAAACTTTATTGGCTGAAATGGCACAGAAAACGTTCACCTTAGGCGAGTCACGTTCATACTGAGTTGTTTCCTGCGGATTCTCAGTGCCCCATATACAGACATTGTGACGGTTGACTTTCCCGTTAGTGTGGAAAGTTGCTTCATCACTAAACACAATCTTTGAAACGAAAGATTCATCTGTTTCCACTTGAGCAAGGATAAAAGCGAACAAATGTACAACTAAATGAAACTTTATAGCTCCCTTAATTCGCCGACGGATAGTGCTTATCTCTGCCTTTTGTCGTTGCAGAGTTTTAAATTCCTAAAGTTGTGGTATTCTTTTTGTATCACCCTGTATTACACTGTAATAACAAACCTATTGTTCTTTTGCAACATTAATTATATTGTATTATATGTATGGTCTTATCAATTGTAATATTATACTGTAATAACAAATCTATTGCTCTTTTGCAACAGGAATTATATTGTGTTATAAGTATGACTTTATAGGATTTCATCATTTGTAATATTACAGTGTAATAACAAACTATTGTTCTATTGCAACATGAATTTTAATGTATTATATGTATGACTTTGTCTATTGCCTTAATGGCCTAATGACAATAAAATTATTCTATTCTATTCTATTCTATTCTGCATTGTTCTTAACTCTACCTGGTTTCTCAGTAAATGTATCTTTATAGGATCTTCCAATTCTGACTTCTCATCCCCAGTAAGCTATTCTGCTTCTTTACCTTGTCAGCAACAAGTTGATCAAAATCCCTATGAGTTGCTCCATTACTTGACAAACCATCATCATCATCATCTGTTGTGGATTGGCAAGAGAGCCAACCCAGGGATATTAGAGGAAGCTGAAAGGCAAGTGTTTTAGCTCACGCAGGCTGGCGTGAGGTCTGGAACAGGACAAGGAATTGAGACTAGCAAAAAACGTATGTATCTTCTGGAATACTTAACTTTAATCCATAACTGGTGAACATCGCTCTTGACGGTACATGTTTTACAGCATCAATAGTAACTGGTAATGGCGCCTTGCTAGGTCATAGCAAATGACGTAGCTGAAGGCTATGCTAACTATCGTCTCGGCAAATGAGAGCATATTTTGTCAGTGAACCATCGCTAGCAAAGTCGGCTGTCCAACTGGGGCGAGTGCTAGGAAGTCTCTCTAGACCTGCCGTGTGGCGGCACTCGGTCTGCAATCACTGATAGTGGCGACACGCGGGTCCGATGTATACTAACAGACCACGGCCGATTTAAAGGCTACCACCTAGCAAGTGTGGTGTCTGGCGGTGACACCACATTCCTCCCCCGCAAATCGGCGGGCGGTTGTGGCATAAGGCTTCCGCCCGCCGTGGGGAGGACCCCATGTTGATGTATGCGACGAGGTGGGGAGCCTAACAACAGGCGAGGCTGTGCCACCCGCACCCTGCCATTCGGACCGAGGGGAGCTAGGAAACGCCTGAAAACCAGCTCCAGGGTGCACACCAACATGTGGTGTTTGCGCCCGTAGAGAGACAGGAGGGGCAGAAGGGTCGACCTCCATCGGGCCGGGGCACCCGACGGGCGAAGACGACATATGGTCGGGAGCGGGCAAGAGTTCCATGGCGGAGGACAACTGGTCACGGGAAGCGATTGGCGGCGCGTGACCCAGGGGGTGCCCGGCGGTTGCAGCGACGCGTCCACTGCGGGCGGCGCCGGCGGGAGAACAGGAAGGCATCATCGGTAACACCTGGGGCTGAGGCGAGCCAGTAGATGGGTCCCCAGGGCGCTGACCGGACAGCACCGTCGCTGAAAGCAGACGGGGAGCGGCAGATCCCGTGCGACGACAGAGGCGCAGCTGATTGAGATGCCGACGCACCTCACCAGAGGCCCCCAAAACCAGATACATAGCGTGGCCGAGGCAGCGAAGAATGCGCCCTTTGAGCCAACGCCGTGAACCTCGATAGTGGTGGTAGTAGACAACGTCGCCTGGAGCAAAAGCAGGTGTCTGCCGCTGCACAGGAACCTGATGTGGTGGATGTAGCAAAGACATCAAGGTTCGATGAGGGCGACCGTGGAGCAACTCAGCCGGTGAGCAACCATCTCGGGGCTGAGAGCAATACGAGGACAAAAAGAGCAATTACGCGTCCTCCCGAGAATGCGACTCTTTCAACTTCAACATCTGTGACTTGAAAGTCCAGACCAATCGTTCAGCGGCACCGTTTGACTGTGGCGAAAATGGCTTGGACGTCAGATTTTGAATACCATTGGTCTTGCAGAATGACTGAAATTCTGCGGACATGAATTGTGGGCCATTGTCGGAAACAATAGTCTGTGGCAGACCCTCAATGCAAAAGATAGCGGATAACGCTTGGATGGTGGCAGAAGACGTCGTGGAAGACATCCGGACAACAAAAGGAAAATTACTGAATGATTCGACCAGAACCAACCATCGAGCATTCCAGAATGGACCAGCAAAATCGATGTGTAAGCGATGCCAAGGGGAAGTGGCTTTTGGCCATGCAAAGAATTTCACGGTGGTGCGGATTGTTCGGCACACGCCATGCAAGAAGAGCACATATTTGTAATCGCAGCATCGATGCCGAACCAATTACAGTTCTGACGAGCAAGTTGTTGCGTTCGCACTATACCCCAATGTCCATGGTGGAGAAGCCATAAGACAGAGGACTGTAACGAACGTGGTACCACGACCCTGGACTGATCATTATCTGAACGCAACAGCAAAACACCACGTCATACAAAAAGTCTCTCCTTGACGGTACATGTTTTACAGCATCAATAGTAACTGGTAATGGCGCCTTGCTAGGTCATAGGAAATGACGTAGCTGAAGGCTATGCTAACTATCGTCTCGGCAAATGAGAGCGTATTTTGTCAGTGAACCATCGCTAGCAAAGTCAGCTGTCCAACTGGGGCGAGTGCTAGGAAGTCTCTCTTAGACCTGCTGTGTGGCGGCGCTCGGTCTGCAATCACTGATAGTGGCGACATGCGGGTCCGACGTATACTAACGGACCGCGGCCGATTTAAAGGCTACCACCTAGCAAGTGTGGTGTCTGGCGGTGACACCACATCATCATCATCATCATCATCATCATCATCATCTATATAGCCTTTTTCTACCTCAATGTTAAATCCATATACAAGTAAGTATCATATATGTAATGTATAAATTATGCTGTTCATTAATATTTGTTTCTCTAAGCAAATCTTTCTACAAATGGTTCTCATTATCATTAGATACCTGTATTGGGGCAATGTGGTACCTATGTGCTTTTGTCATGAATAACTTCTAATGGTTTTTTGCTTTACCAGGTGGCCTTGAATAAGTGTACTCATTAGCATTGCAAGTAAAATCTGGCTGAGAATGATCAATAAACTGACTATCTGAAGTGAAATCTGACTCATCCTTACCAACATCACTGACATGTTCAATAGTCCTCTTATCTAATGTCTTGGCATTCACACAAAATATCGCTAATGTCAACAGGAACAAGTTGATTCTCTTGAGCCACATCACTGACCCAGTCATGATCAATTACTTCAACATAAATCATACCATCCAGCTCTTCTAAATTAAGTATATCAGCTTCAACTTCAACCATTAAATCATTAGAGCTGACACCACTGTCCTGGGTGTCACACAGTTCCCCCACTACTAACTCACGATAAGTGTCCCCCTCCACATTACAATTAGCAACAGAAGTCTTTTGCACAGGGTACGTTAAAACACCAATACCAAAGTAATCACTATCAACATCTACACCTTCCACAGAAAATTCAGAGTTAAACAATTTTACTAAAAGGCCTTCTTCAAGTTCATAAGGACCAACGATACTTTTCTTACCACTATACATCTGTTTAATAATAACATCCCAAAAATTACTTTCAGAATTAGTTGCCTTAGCAGGATGGTCACATATACTCTGATCATCATGTTCCTCTTGATTTGAATTTGTTATTGCCTGGTCATGAAAATAATTTACCTCCTCCACTTGACAGGCACCAAGTGAAGATATTAACAGTTTTGCTGCTTCTGGTTACTTTGGTTTCTGTTATGACTATTACCATTGCCATTCCTATTATTGTTATTGTTATTACTGTTATTATAAGTACCATGGTTCCTTCTGTTACCATTCTGTGTATTTTGTTGGTTGTGTTGATCTGACTCCCCATTATAATTGTTGTTTCTGTTGTAATGTGAGTTAGTAACCCTGTCCTGCCACGCGGAATTAGCCGAATGGTCTAAGGCGCTGCAGTCATGGGCTGTGTGGCTGGTCCCAGCAGAGGTTCGAGTCCTCCCTCGGGCATGGGTGTGTGTGTTTGCCCTTAGGATAATTTAGGTTAAGTAGTGTGTGAGCTTAGGGACTGATGATCTTAGCAGTTAAGTCCCCTAAGATTTCACACACATTTGAACATTTTTTTAACCCTGTCCTCTTCCTCAAGAGCTTTGTTGAGTTTATCAACATGTTTAAAAAAATTCTCTGATGAATCTTCAGGACCACAATCAAGGCTCCAATGAGTCCTCATTGGTAGATGTCTTAAAGGTGTCAATAAGAATAAGATTTGTCCAAGTGAACAAGCTTATGTAACTGTTTCTGACAAAATTCTTGCAGCAAGAGATTACCTGGACTGCACATACTATTGTTCAAAAATGCTGTTTTGATGCCCACCTGTTTACTTTTGGACCAGAATTTCCTCACGAAAATCTGTTGAAATTCATTAAATGTAATGTTTAGCTTTATGTATTGATTAGCCCATGACAACACTTTACCATCAAAGAAACATTTGCCTAGTTTAGTTTTCACAGAACCAGGCAAGTTTGGAGGAGGAAAACTATCTTTACACTGCTATAGGTGATCCACTGGGTGTCTTTTAAAATACCCAGGGAAGTATTTAAGAGATAAATTGTTACAAAATGGTACAAAATTTCCACCAATTTGTGGGTATGACATATTTGTTTCAACATCACTTAATTGGACATTAACCTGTTGTAAACTTTCAGACAGTGTCTCGATTTCATTATTAACACTGGTCGTATGGCTATGAATTTGATCATTATTTAGTTTTAGTTTCTGTTTGATGAACTCATTTTTCTACTCTATATATTCGATCACAATTTTGAGTTCAGAGTTCCTTCTACCTAACTCAGCATGAATAACATCTTCAATGTTCTCCACATGCAACCGTATGTGATTAATCCTACCATTTATTGTTTGAATTTCAAGGGCAGTTGACTCATGTAATTGACTAAGTTTTGAAAGGGAGTTTGCTACTTGTTCCTGCATAGCTTGAATTTTCCTTTCCATTGTCTTAACAGTATCATTTAGAGTAACAATACTCTGTTTCACATCGTTGTTGTGACTTGTAAGCCTGTGATCCAAGAGTTAAGATAATCTTTCCAATAAGCGCGAGGCCTGCTCATTTGGAAAAAATCCTAAGAAATGTGATGCCTTGGACGACTGTTGCAGGTTCGGTGTTGATGACTGAGGACATTGAGCATATGAAACCACTGTTGAGCTTTCCATATCTAAAGATAATATTGGGCACAAAACACAAAAATAAACATACCTACCCAGATTATCATCACCAGTAAATTCACAATTATTCTGCCTTCAATAGTCACATGACAAAAGAAAGTTAGAAAAACTGATAGTCTGAGGAAAAGTAACTTAAAATTTAGATATTGTACTAATCTCAAATGTGGTACTATGATGAGTTGCCACACCACACTTCCTGTCTCATCCCAGTTGTTGTCTAATAATCGTTTGTCACACATCACAATTAGACTGTGAAATATAGTGGAAAAATTAGTACACAGAGTTACACTTAACCCAACTCAGTGACACCATATTAAAATGCCACCCTTAAATGTGTGAGAGTAGGGAAGCATTTTAATTACCACTGATGCTGAGTAAGAAACAAATGTATACAGTTTTTCTAGTTCTGTCTATAGTTGGACAGTGGTAATAGTGAATTCTCAATCGTACCACTGGAGTAACTTAATAGTATGGACCTCCACCACTCACAAGTACGAAGGCGAGTGAAAACTAGAAAATTTCAGAGGTAATGAAAGTTCACATAATAGCTGCTCCATATGATGAGAAACTCAACTTTAGTATCCTTGGGTGTTGCTTCAGAAAATCCCAGAATTCAGCATTGCTGATGTACTAATTTTTAAATAAAACACAGAGTCTTACTTACAGTAGAATATCTTTGGCTTCCCTCTGACAACCATGCCTCCATCCTTGCTACCCTCCCATTTTCCTTTCCCTGTTGCTTCATAACCTGGGTTGTGAGTAACTGAATCTCCTTTCCCTTCTTCCCTTTCTTTCCCCTCTCTCCTCCCTGATGAAGGAACATTTGTTCCGAAAGCTAGGAATGTAAATTTTCAGTTCTGTTTTATGTGTATCTATCAGCTTTACTGAGCTGAGGTAAGTACTGGCCAACCCCTCTATCTCTTTGTTAGTATTTGTTTCACATCTTTATATGAGATTTTCCATTAATCTTTTAAACAATCGAATACATTGTTAAATGTAAGATTTACAGAATAACAATTAAAAGTCATTTGATGATTTTAGTTACTTAAATAAAAAAATGGGCCATGGATTACCCCATATAATCTGATATTCAATTTGAAAAAGTTTACTTAATTTTGCACACAACTTCAATTTATTAATAGTGCATCCATTAAATTACATTTTAGTTACTATGAACAAATCAATTTGAATAAAATATTGTTAACAGTATTTTGTTCTGCTAGTAGAGCTATCATTTTAAATAATCTTAATGAATAAACATTGTAGCTTTTCAGAAATAGGAAAAAAGTAAATTTTCAAGAATGTGTGGTGCAACTTGACTGCACAGTTCATATCATGAAATTTCAAATTTGGTTTACTAACAAATGGCTTATTCCCCTTAGTTGCTAATATAAATTGGGTAGTATATTAATTTGAAATTTAATTTGAGATGGTAAACTCATTTGTAATAATTTTTAAAGGGCATTTTACTACTGGAACTGAGAATTTTGACATGAGGAGGGAATTTCAGATAGGGATGGGAAGGTGGTCTCATTTCACTACCAAGAAACCAAGTCATTGGTAGCCATACATCAAGTATATGATGGCCTGAAATTGGCTGGTAGTTTCTTCAAGATTTATGTTAACAAGAGAATGACCTTTGTCTATCACAATGCTCAAGATTGATATGGCAAGGCCTTAAAGAAGAAGCAATGTGGAGTAGATGAAGAAGCTGAGAGAGCTAGATAAAAGACGCCCATCATCCAGCAAATTAATGAACTGAAGCCCTAAAAGTAATGGATACTGGGTGAGAGGGCCACTGAATTGATGGAGAGATCACTTTTCTCACAAAGGAGTTTCGAGTGGTTTTCATTGATTGATTGTAATTGTTTGTTTGACTTTTATTGTCTGACAAAACAATGAGTTTTATTTGACAGAGAAAATGATCCATACATAGCTCAGTGCTGTCGTTCATATTCTTGAAACTTTAATGCTATATTATACATTATGCTGCTTTTAGGTTTCTTGTCCTGTTTGTCATGTTATCTCACCTGGAAAGTTCATAAATCCTGTATGGAAGAAGGAACAAAATCTTGCTGTTAATTTGAAGTTACTCTTCAGATCATAAATCCTGTAAGGGAGGCAATAGCTTGCTTTTCATTCAAAATTACAGTTTAAAATATGTTCAGAAGAACTGAACTCCTTATCTTTTTTTGTCAACTTATCTGTTTACTTACCCTTCAGATCTCCACATTTGATATGGAAAAATGCTAAAACTGTATCTGGAAATCATGGAATTGTCAGGAAATTTCACCTGTGGCAACGCTGAAGATATATACAAAATTCAAGATGTTGTCACAGGATCAGGAATCACATGCAGTTCTCAGATCAAAATAAACCCTATATCACTTGCATTGACTTCTCACACTATCGATGTGTGATGAATGATATGTCACCAAAAGTCTAATCTTGTCTTCACTGCCTCTTTGGAAGTGTTAAAGAGGGGGTTATATGTACATTGGAGGTTGAGGGTGGGGGCAGGAGGTTGGGGGGGGGGGGGGGAGGAAAGGAAACGGAAGAGGTTACTGATGTCAGCTGCATCGGCACATCACTCAGCTGCAATGAGCAAAAATGTGTACCAGACTGGGATGCGAATCCAGGATCTCTTGCTTACTAGGCTAGTGCGTTAACGAATACGCCATCTGGGACCCAGTGTTATTGCAACTGCACGGACTATCTTGGCACGCCTCACACCCAACCCACGTTCCCACTGAATGCCACCTCTCCACTGTCCCTGTCCATTTTCTCCAGGCTCACTACTCTGAGATTCCCACAGGGGGTTAGACATATTTGTGCATCCACAGTGAAGAAGGAGGATCCATTGCCCGTCTAGGCGAATCTATTACACGAATGTGTGGTGTCTGTTCTTTTGGACATGTCCAAAAGATAAAGATCACATATTCATAAAATAAGGGGTTGTAGCATATTTGTAGATTCCTCATTTAGTGCTGCTTCATGAGACTGTATGTTAATAACTCTGACTTTTTAGGCTTCTGAATATGAAAAATTAATTTATGGAATTGGTAAAGTGAAATAAAAATATTTTTACAACTGACAACTAAATTTTATTCTGTAATTTATAATACGGCTTTCACAGCATAATTAGTGTCTGTCTTCAAGATTCTGCCAGTTCAGCTTTTCCTGCATATCTATGACACTCTCCCACAGGGCAGAGAAACCTATGACCATTCTTACTGCCCTTCTTTGATATGTTCAATATCTTCTGTTAGTCCTGTTCGATACTGGTCCCATATGAATGTGTTGAAACTAACTTCCTGGGTCAACTGTTGCATTTTCTTGGTATCTTTCCAACGAACTAAAGGCTGGCACCTGCTTTATCTACAACTGAAACTATGTGATAATTTCTTTTCATATCCCTACAAATTTCTACAAGCAGACATTTGTAAGGGATGACTGATTCCAGTTGTGATTCATTTATATTGTAGCCATAGTATACTACTTTTTTATTTTTTAATACCTTAATGTGTATTTTCTCCTGCTGCCACTTGGAAAGTAGATTTTTTTATCTATCCAATAATATTATTTTTTCTTTTGTGGAATACATAATGTTAAATTTCTGAACATTTAATACAGATACCAATCTTTGCTCCACTTTGAAATCTTATCAAGATGTGGTTGGATATTTGTGTAGCTTTTTTTTCACATAGTACTTCATTACAAATAGCTGAAAATTCTGTAAAAGTGTAAGCATAGTATTAATATTGTCTGCCAGGTCATTAATGTACACTCCTGGAAATGGAAAAAAGAACACATTGACACCGGTGTGTCAGACCCACCATACTTGCTCCGGACACTGCGAGAGGGCTGTACAAGCAATGATCACACGCACGGCACAGCGGACACACCAGGAACCGCGGTGTTGGCCGTCGAATGGCGCTAGCTGCGCAGCATTTGTGCACCGCCGCCGTCAGTGTCAGCCAGTTTGCCGTGGCATACGGAGCTCCAGCGCAGTCTTTAACACTGGTAGCATGCCGCGACAGCGTGGACGTGAACCGTATGTGCAGTTGACGGACTTTGAGCGAGGGCGTATAGTGGGCATGCGGGAGGCCGGGTGGACGTACCGCCGAATTGCTCAACACGTGGGGCGTGAGGTCTCCACAGTACATCGATGTTGTCGCCAGTGGTCGGCAGAAGGTGCACGTGCCCGTCGACCTGGGACCGGACCGCAGCGACGCACGGATGCACGCCAAGACCGTAGGATCCTACGCAGTGCCATAGGGGACCGCACCGCCACTTCCCAGCAAATTAGGGACACTGTTGCTCCTGGGGTATCGGCGAGGACCATTCGCAACCGTCTCCATGAAGCTGGGCTACGGTCCCGCACACCGTTAGGCCGTCTTCCGCTCACGCCCCAACATCGTGCAGCCCGCCTCCAGTGGTGTCGCGACAGGCGTGAATGGAGGGACGAATGGAGACGTGTCGTCTTCAGCGATGAGAGTCGCTTCTGCCTTGGTGCCAATGATGGTCGTATGCGTGTTTGGCGCCGTGCAGGTGAGCGCCACAATCAGGACTGCATACGACCGAGGCACACAGGGCCAACACCCGGCATCATGGTGTGGAGAGCGATCTCCTACACTGGCCATACACCACTGGTGATCGTCGAGGGGACACTGAATAGTGCACGGTACATCCATACCGTCATCGAACCCATCGTTCTACCATTCCTAGACCGGCAAGGGAACTTCCTGTTCCAACAGGACAATGCACGTCCGCATGTATCCCGTGCCACCCAACGTGCTCTAGAAGGTGTAAGTCAACTACCCTGGCCAGCAAGATCTCCGGATCTGTCCCCCATTGAGCATGTTTGGGACTGGATGAAGCGTCGTCTCACGCGGTCTGCACGTCCAGCACGAACGCAGGTCCAACTGAGGCGCCAGGTGGAAATGGCATGGCAAGCCGTTCCACAGGACTACATCCAGCATCTCTACGATCGTCTCCATGGGAGAATAGCAGCCTGCATTGCTGCGAAAGGTGGATATACACTGTACTAGTGCCGACATTGTGCATGCTCTGTTGCCTGTGTCTATGTGCCTGTGTCTATGTGCCTGTGGTTCTGTCAGTGTGATCATGTGATGTATCTGACCCCAGGAATGTGTCAATAAAGTTTCCCCTTCCTGGGACAATGAATTCACGGTGTTCTTATTTCAATTTCCAGGAGTGTATAACATGAACAGCAGAGTAAATGTAACTCTAGCTTGTAATTATGGGGTGTGGGACAATGCCTGGCCACTGAATTGTAAAAAATAGTATTCCAAGAGTCATTATCTTTATAGCTTTTTATGTAGGCTGCCAGTTTTGACATCTCAGTAGAGCTATCTTCTTACTTTGGTGCTACTAAGATATACTATACTATTTTGGGGAACTAGAACCTTTGCAAAACAGTCATTTAATCTCTAGAAGAAATCTGTAAGATTACTAATTCATGTTGCTTAGAGTATTATCTAGAGATATTTTTCAAAAATTAAAAATCATGACCCAGGCATCTATATTTATATCTGAAAGTACCCATTTCATTAAGACTCCTGAAGAGTTTTCAACTTTGAACAATGAGATCCACAAGTTATGACACAAGGAATAGTTTTTCATAGGAATGTGCACACAAAATCAGTACATCAGGACAATGTGTTACATAAATCAGCAATTCTGTTCAATGTGTTGCCAGGTGAAATCAAAAGAATACAAAACTTCAATAAATTTAAAAGAGAACTAAGATATCAGCTTCTACAACATTACCGAATATTTATAGTAGGAAAGTTCTGGTTGAATGACCTTGCCGCTATTGAAAAGTACCTCTCCTAAAGTCCTTCCAACTCCATACCCACTACCTCAGTCCTGATACACCTTACCAACTAAACCCTATCACATAAATGCATCCCCTTTGAGGGCAAGGTATATAAGTAAATTCACAGCACACCCATGCCACCTCTCCAGACATTGATATCCAACTCTTTGATGGCTCCACATAGACTTATGTCCATATTAAATTACTGACCACCAATGGTACCTGTATTCTGACAGGTGTCACCCCTTCCATGCCAAAAAAATTGCTCCCATGCATACAGGCCACCTGTGGACAGCATAACTGCAGTGAGGAGAATTCCCTTGTCTGGTATGCTGAAGGTTTCACAAAGGTCTTCACAGACAGGCACATGCAGGTCACCCTCTTATGCCAAATTGTTTATGGGCCATCTAGTGGAAACCCTCCTAGCCTCTAAAAACCCCAAACCCCTTGTGTGTTTAAAGTTCATTAATGATATCTTCATGATCTGCAACCAGGGCCAAGACACCCTATCCTCATTCCTCCACAACCCTAACACCTTTTCTCACATCTGCTTCACCTGGTCCTCCTCAACCCAACATGTAACCTTGCTGGACATTGACATCCACCTCTCTGATATCTCCATCCACACCTCTGTTCATATTAAATCACTAACCACCAACAGTACCTGTATTTTGATAGGTGTCAACCCTTCTACACCAAAAAATCACTCCCATACTTCCAGGGCACCCGCAGACAGTGTAACTGCAGTGAGGAGAATTCCCTTGTCTGGTATGCTGAAGGTTCCACAAAGGCCTTCACAGACAGGCACAACCCTCCAAACACAGTCTGCTGACCAACTTTCCATGTCATATTTGCACATACCCCCAATCTTCCCATCACCCTCAAGAATCAGCTGCAAGGAGTACCCCTCCACCCACCACCCCCGTCCCACTCATCACCCAATATCCAATATCACACTCGACTGAAGAAAATGAGCCATATCCTTCACCAGGGAATTGATTATCCGTCATTGTACCCAAAAATGACAGACATCCTACCCAGGATCGTCCCTATTCTTGCCAAAGTGCTATTCCAACACCAATCCAACATACAGAACACTCTGGTCCATCCCTGTGCCACTCCCATTCCAAACCCATTGCCACAGGGATCATATCCTTATTGAACACCCAGCTGCAAGACCTGCTAAAATCACCCATTCACCATATCCTCCAGTCTGGTCACAGGCTTAGCCTATCCCATCAGAGGCTGGATCACTTTTGAAAGCATCCATGTCATATACCAGCTCTATTGCAAACAATGCACAAGATATTATGTGGTCATGACAACCAATCAGCTGTCCACCAGAATGAATGACCACAGAACAGTGGCCAAGAACAAAGTCGACCACCCAATGGCACAACACACTGCTGAACACTACATGCTTGAGCTCAATGGCTGCTTCTCAACACACACCATGTGAATCCTTCCCTTCAGCATAAATTGGAGCTATCCTGACAACACACACTTCACTCCTGTAATCCTTCTGACCTCAGTCTCCATTAATCTACTAGATTGTGTTGTAATCAAGATGGCTGCCTAGTGATGTGTTCCTCTTTAACTAGAGTGAAAAGCTGAAATGTGTGGTTTGTGAGGGGAAAAAAGTAAACTTTCAGTTTAAGGAATGAAAAAAGATTTACATTACTATTGGCGGTATTTGAGTGGCAACAGAATTTGCGTCTTTTCACTTTTTAATTACTGCAAACAGCTTGTTAAATTTTGGTGTCTTCCAATGTTTACACCATGAGTGAAAAGTGAAGATGAAATACATTAATCAAAATGAAGATGCAAACAGATGCACCACAGTCAAGATATATGAAGTGAAAAAATAGCTGGACACGAAAACAGTTTTCGCATTACAGTTAAAAGGTAATGTATACTCCGTGTCAGATGAGAAAATACGGTCATGATCATGCCCGTTGTAATAGAACAAATAAAAGAGTCATGTTTGTGGCTATAGAAAGCAATGAAATAGAAAATGAGAACATAAAGTGAATAAAGGAATAGATATTAAGTCTGAAACCTTTAATTACAAGCCTTAGTAATGACTTAAAGGTTTTGGAGGAAGATTTTTGTAACATGAACTATCACAACCGTTGCCAGAGTCCTGTAAAAGCACAGAACAGCAGCAGATTAGAAAATGAGGAGTTCCATGACGAGTATGCCAGTGTGAAACAGCCAGAACATCTGCTTGGAAGAAATGCCGAAATTTGATTGTCAAACACCATGCAACACAAGGACACACATGGAGACTCAAATGAAGCAAATTCGCTTAAACAAGATGAATAAAACTTGTGAGCAAAACAGAAAGTGCTTTTACTAAGTGACAGTCATGATAGGTGGTGCAGAAAGCTTCTGAATAATATTCTAGAAAAGAATTACACAATAACTTCATTTCTAAAACCAGGTGCACGTTATTCCAAAGTTACAGAAAAAATGAAAAGACCAAATATTACAGTAAAACTGGCAGTGTAGTTGTGACTGCTGAAACAAATGACAGCTACAATGAAGAGAAACCATACCTATTTCGAATAGCTGTTAATGAAGTAATACAAAACACAGTGCAGACAAAATTAATATTGTGTACAATCCCATACAGATGGGATATTCCAAGCAAAACCCACCCAATTTATAAATTAAACAGCCAAATAATGATAGCAGAAGCTGAGTATGATTTTGTTGCAGTAATTGACATAAACACGTTCCTAAGCAGAAATGATTATACAAGACATGGGCTGCATACTGTGTCTAAAGCAAAAACAGCTTTTTGTAACAGATCACAATTACAGTACTTGTCACAGACACAGTTTCAAACTTTCCTCTCATAATTTAAACCTTTACGCTCAAACACCATTGTACATGGGATTAAAAATTTACAATAAATTAAATAACACAAATCTTTTAAATATGGAGTTTGACCCACTAAAAAGATTGTTATTTAATACACCAGTGGAAAAATGTTGTTATTCAACTGAAGAATTCATACAGGAGGGTTTGGCAAGTTGAAAAGAAAAGAAACAATAAAGATTATGTTTTTTATAATAAATTGTCAATATATTGTATTGCAAGCTGCAAAATGACTGTAAGTATTTTGTGTATGTTCTTGTTAATTGTTCATGTCTAAGAATTCAGAAATGCCTGCTTAAATATGTTAATTATTATAACCTTATTTTTTAAAAGTAATTTGACATGTCTCTTGTACAAAATCGTTGATTTGTAACTGTACATTATTAGATGAACAAACTACATTCTATACTCTTCTGAAAGCAGAGCTGGTAAGTGAGAAGAGAAAAATTCATCATCAAGAGCAAAAAACAAATCTGTGGAAGCCAAAACAGTTATCAAACATTATCTGAGAATATTATCAAACATTATCTGAGAATAATGCAGCAGCAGAACAACACCAACAACAACCAACAGCAGAGAAACTGTCATTATCAGCTTCAGACTACCAACATCCACCAGTAGCAGTAGCAGTAGCGGAACAACCAGCAGCAGCAGGATCACCAACATCGAAAACAGCATCCAGTACAGTAGAAACAACTAGTGGATAGCTGACCAGATAAAGAGTGCCACAAGCATCATCATCAACAGCAGCATTCAAGAAGGAAGAACAGTCATCACTAACAGAGACAGCAACACTAACTCCAACAGGATCAAGAGTACCAGCACAAAGGAGCTCTGTAGTGACAGAAGCTATTCCTCATAGGATGTGCTTGAGACAATGAAAGTCTTCAACTCCAAATAGGGATTTTTTATGGTCTCATCGCAGAATGGGGAAGGTTCCAGTCAATGTGTAAGTAATACAGTCCATTCCAATAAATGTCAGTGTTACTAGCACAAGAGCTTCACCTCCCTTGCAGAAAATAGCCCCTATCATATCGGTATGTTGAAGGAAATAAATCTCAGTCCCAACAGTGGCAGCACCTCAAGCAACCATGTCATTAATAGTAAGCTCACAATTTTCCATGAAAATATTCAAAGCCTGTTTTGCAAGTTAGACTGACTTATAATAAATATTGATGACCCAAGAGTTGCAAATTGTGGTCACATTCTCTGTCTAATAGAACACCATGTCACTGTTGGCATTGAAATGCTCGATATTTCAAACTATGTATTATCTACTCATATTGTAGAAAGCATATGAGCAGAGATGGGGTAGGTATTTATGTGAAAAAGAACCTGTCCTTTAATACAACAGATGTACAAAAATATTGTTTTAAAATGTTTGTACAACAATTAGATTCTGTGCTATCATGTCTAACAAGGAAAAATACGGACATTATAGTAACAGAAGATTTTAATGTAGATATCCTAGTTAACTCATCTTCTACGGCAGAATTTGCAAATTTAATTCATACCTACAATCTAGTTTCCACTGTCAGTTTTCCCACAAGAACTACTGGCGCTTTCAGCACAGTAATTGATAATGTCTTTGTAGATATGAGTAGAGCTAATCATACCACAGTAGAAAGAGTCATAAATGGTCTCTCTGATCATGATGGGCAAATACTCACCATTAACAACTTTAATACAATGCTGGTGCTCAATGGAAGACTATTAGAAACATGAATGAGGAAAATATTCAAGAGTTAAATTATGCCTTTTGGAGACTGATTGGAGGTATGTTTATCTTGAGGCGATGCTAATACAAAATATAATTTATTTACTGATGAAGTATCAGGTATATTTGAAAGAGTCTCCCTAAAAAAATCTATGGACTACAGGATAGGCAATCAGGAAAAAAACCACGGATCACCAAGGGCATAAAAATATCATTCCAGAGAAACAGAGAACTGTATATAATATTCATCCTCTCCAGCTTAACTATTTAGGACATACTGCAAACTTTTAACGAAAGTAATTAGTAAATCAAGGAGTACGTGCATAACTTCTGAAATTAGCTGTTCAGATAATAAAACCAGAACAATTTGGAATATAATAAAGAAGGAAACGGGAACTTCACCATCTGACAATGAAAGAACTGCTATTGTAAAAATAACGATTCGAAAACAGTTGATAATAAACAGATGGCAGACAAATTTAACAATCACTTTATAACTGTCACTTCTCAGATGGGTTGCAGTGGTGACCTAAGTGAAGCTGCATGTATTCTGAAAGCTAATCTCCCTGAAATTTCTAATGATATAAATGTATCACCCATAACTGTCAATGAAATAAAAAAAATAATTCACTCATAAAAAGTAAAAGATCTTCCGGCATAGATAAAAACATCTCTAGCACACGGTTAAAAGCCTGCAGTAATGAAGTACAGGGTTATTACAAATGATTGAAGCGATTTCACAACTCTACAATAATTTTATTATTTGAGATATTTTCACAATGCTTTGCACACACATACAAAAACTCAAAAAGTTTTTTTAGGCATTCACAAATGTTCGATATGTGCCCCTTTAGTGATTCGGCAGACATCAAGTTGATAATCAAGTTCCTCCCACACTCGGCGCAGCATGTCCCCATCAATGAGTTTGAAAGCATCGTTGATGCGAGCTCGCAGTTCTGGCACGTTTCTTGGTAGAGGAGGTTTAAACACTGAATCTTTCACATAACCCCACAGAAAGAAATCACATGGGGTTAAGTTGGGAGAGCGTGGAGGCCATGACATGAATTGCTGATCATGATCTCCACCACGACCGATCCATCGGTTTTCCAATCTCCTGTTTAAGAAATGCGAAACATCATGATGGAAGTGCGGTGGAGCACCATCCTGTTGAAAGATGAAGTTGGCGCTGTCGGTCTACAGTTGTGACATGAGCCAATTTTCCAGCATGTCCATATACACGTGTCCTGTAACGTTTTTTGCGCAGAAGAAAAAGGGGCCATAAACTTTAAACAGTGAGATTGCACAAAACACGTTAACTTTTGGTGAATTGCGAATTTGCTGCACGAATGTGTGAGGATTCTCTACCACCCAGATTCGCACATTGTGTCTGTTCACTTCATCATTAAGAAAAAATGTTGCTTCATCACTGAAAACAGTTTTGCACTGAACGCATCCTCTTCCATGAGCTGTTGCAACCGCACCGAAAATTCAAAGCGTTTGACTTTGTCATCGGGTGTCAGGGCTTGTAGCAATTGTAAACGGTAAGGCTTCTACTTTAGCCTTTTCCGTAAGATTTTCCAAACCGTCGGCTGTGGTACGTTTAGCTCCCTGCTTGCTTTATTCGTCGACTTCCGCGAGCTACGCATGAAACTTGCCCGCACGCGTTCAACCGTTTCTTCGCTCACTGGAGGCCGACCCATTGATTTCCCCTTACAGAGGCATCCAGAAGCTTTAAACTGCGCATACCATTGCCGAATGGAGTTATCAGTTGGTGGATCTTTGTTGAACTTCGTCCTGAAGTGTCGTTGCACTGTTATGACTGACTGATGTGAGTGCATTTCAAGCACAACATACACTTTCTCGGCTCCTGTCGCCATTTTGTCTCACTGCGCTCTCGAGCGCTCTCGGCAGAAACCTGAAGTGCGGCTTCAGCCGAACAAAACTTTATGAGTTTTTCTACGTATCTTTAGTGTGTCATGAGCATATGTCACTGAATGGAGCGACAGTGAATTTATGAAATCGCTTCAATCATTTGTAATAGCCCTGTAAGTGTAGTATTTGCTCACGTTTGCAACACATCTCTTTGCGAAGGGGTTGTTCCAGAGAGGATGAAATATACCATTTTGAGACCTATTCACAAGTCTTGCAATGCGACAGATGTCACAAATTATCATACTGTCTCTCTGTTGACAATATTTTCAAAGGTTCTTGAAAAAGCAGTGTAAACAGGATTGTGGCCCACCTAGATAACCATAGTACTATTAACCATAGACAGTTTGGTTTTCAAAAAGGGGTTTTGACAGAGTGAGCCATATACTCACCCACAAATGATATATTGGAGTCTATTAACTGTAAGAAGTCCCAGTTGGTGTCTTCTGTGCACCATTTGGTGTCTTCTGTGACCTTTCCAAGGCTTGTGATTGTGTAAACCACAAGATAATCTTAGAGAAGGCCTATCATTGTGGAATCAAAGGGCTTATAGGTAATTGGTTAAAATTGTATCTTGAAAACAGGAAACAAAAGGTGATCCTACAAGGCTGCAACAATGGATCTCTTAATACAGTGGCTTCTGAATGGGGCAAAATACAGCATGGGGTTCCCCAGGGATCTGTCCTTGGGTCCTTACTATTTTTAATATATGTTAATGATCTACCCGTGTCCATTAGTAAAAAATGTGAATTCACAATGGTTGCTGATGATATAAGCATTGTGGTAGATAGTATGTCTGCTACTGATCTACAGCCTGATGTTAATGACATACTCAGAGAATTTTCTGCTTGGTTTACAATTAATCCACTTTCAGTTAATATTTAAAAAAAAAAAACTAACTTTATTTAGTTCACACTAAAAATAAAAATCCAAAAAACGTAGCCATTGCACATGACAACCAAATAGTGGAACAGGTGCATTACACTAAATTCCTATGGGTTCATATTGACAGTAGGCTCATCTGGGAACATCATGTGTCCCTGACTTTAAAAAGGCTGTCATCAGCAACTTTTACTTTAAGAATCATGCTCATCTTGTGGACATCACCTTTTTAAAATCAGCTTATTTTGGGTTTTTCACTCATTAATAAGTTATGGCATAATCTTCTGGAGTAATTCACCAGTATCAAGAAAAATCTGAGCTGCTCAGAAGAGAGCAGCCAGAATTATGTGTGGGGTTTCTCCATGAACCTCATGTAGAAAACTCTTCTCACAGGCAGGAATACTGACAACAAGAAATCAGTACATATACTATCTGATGAATTTTGTCATTAAAAACTGTGTTCAGTATGAAACAAATTGTTCGTACCACAACTATAACACTAGAGGTAAAGATGATCTCCATTTTGAGTTAAGAAATTTGTCACTTGTACAGAAGGGAGTAAAGTATGCCACTATTAAGAGTTTAATGCACTGCCTAATATATTAAATGTACAAGAGAAAATGAAATGCTATTCAGATGTACATTAAAGAAATACCTGCTTGACCATCCCCTGTATTCCTTAGATGAATTCTTTTCCAGAAAAAATTATAAGTTCCGTATACACTTTTAAGACACTTCTTGAATAAAAATATATATCTTGTTATTTAGTTATTAGATGACAAATACAATACTATGTTAATGTTAGACAGTGAATTACAGTACTAGTAAAATGATAGCTAGTAAATAAGAAAAATTGTTACTTATTATTATTTGTGTGGCGTCAAAAGGTCATATCGACCATGGATAACATAATCTTTGGGACTCAGATCGCTCATCAGAGCAAGCATGTTAATTCAGTCTGTTCTTGTACCTTTTACTGTGTGCACATGTATGATCATTGTCGTAATATATGTATGTGCATATATAAATGGGGACAGTTTATTCCATATACCGCTACTCGTATCCTGTTCCCATACTGGTGACACCGACATGATCTGAACACATAACCTGTGCTTACCAGCATGTAAAGTGTGAAGTGCATAATATCAGAACTGTGTACCTACCGATTGATCATATAATGATCAAAGCGATCTACGTTTGCACACGTACTTTGACTCTCAACGGGCCGCAACAACAGTTACAATCGCGCCGTGTGCAGTGCCCCCATCATTGCAAAATGCACCCGGCCACTAACAACCGTGATCTGTTCTGGTTTTGCCTCATTGGCAAACTAATCAAGAACATTTTAGTGCGCACATTGCTCCATGCTCACCCCGAAACCAGTTGCTCAAGTTTTCGACCACATTGGTTCAAGCACATCATTCGGTGTTTTGTCTTCCAATGGTGTTCAGGGGGAAGTTCGGGTTGGGTACACCAAACAACACTCCCATTTTGCAGTAGTTCATTTATTCACCTAAGCACATAAAAGGCTTACAAAGAACTGACATGGCGGAACTGCACAAAGATAATCTTAGCTTAGTTCAAAGACGATACTCAGATCGATGCTGGTGTCGACCTCATTGGCGTCACATGCTCCACCCCTTCCTCCACCCCCCCTCCCCAGAGTATGGAGTACTCTTGAGAGGCTGGCTGGGGGGGGGGGTGACTATGGCGTTGGCAGTGGTTGTCCGCGGGAGCCGGACCATGGTCAGCTTGACAGCGTCGTCGGGGAGCTGCGTGGGTAGATGTCGTGAAGGAAGGTTCGGCCACTGAACCAGGAAGTCGTTGAAGTGAGCCGGGTGTCATACTGGTCGTGCGGTGACAGGTAGGCCGGTGGTTTGCGGGTGAAACGGAGCGACGACGACGACGTCTCCAGTGGGCATGGCGAACATACAAAGCATGTCCAGGTCGACGTTGGGTGAGAGAGGAACACATTTCACCAGGTGGCAGGGAATGGTGGAGGTTGTGTCGTGAGCACTGGATGAAGGGAAACACATGACGAACAGTGTATCGTCACGTAGTATTATTGAGATGTCGTGGATTATGTCTGGGGGGTCAGGTGCAAGCGCCTCGAGCGGTGGCACGTTCATGATGGGGGGGGGGGGGGGGGTGAGAAACCTCGACAGGGCGAGGCAGGCGACAGTGAAGAGGTCGAAGGGACTGGCAAAGAGTCTGGTGGTGAGGGCATAATCGTAGGTAAGCTCAACATGGGAGCATGTGGTCACTCGACGGAGTGCGTAAGACCGGAGTAGAGAGCGAGGTCGGAGGAGAGCTCGATGATTGGGGCTGGAAGTCACTTGACGGAGTGTGTGAGATCGGCTTAGAGGGCGAGGTCGGAGGAGAGCTCGACAATTGGAGCTGAAGTCACTCGATCGAGTGTGTAAGTCCGACGTGGAGGGAGTGGTCGGAGTGTCATGAGCCACAACAGTGAGTGGCGTGGTTGTGGCCTGAAGGGGGGTAGAAGAAGGCTCGACATGAGCAGGCTTAAGTTTGTTGAGAGAGACTGTAACAGCTGAATCTTTCATCTGGATGTCACAGGTGTTGGCTGAGCGCCAGAGAACTTGGTACGGGCCAGTATATGGAGGTAGGAGGGGAGCACGGACAGTGTCGTCTCGGAGCATGACATACTCGCAGTTGTCCAGAGATTTCTGGATGTGAACCTTAGGGCAGGAATGGCCTACGGGCCGAGGGATATGGAGGTTGATGAAGTGGCGTCTGACGTGGTCCACGGAGGAAGGTAAGTCAGACTGAGGAAGAGAAGTGGAAGGGCTCACAAGTTCGCCAGGGAGAACAATGTTCTGGCCGTATACGAACTTGGCTATTGTGCCTTTGAGGTCTTCCTTATAGATCGCACGAATGCCTAGTAGCACAAGGGGAAGGGCCTCCGTCGATAGAGAGTCATGGCATCGAAGAGCCGCCTTGAAAGTGCGGTGCCAGCGCTCAACTAGCCAATTACTTTGCGGGTGATATGCTGTGGTATGGATGCGCCAGATGCCACAAATGTTACAAATCTCGTTGAACAGGGCTGACTCAAATTGTCTGCCCTGTTCAGTCGTGATGATAGCTGGACATCCAAAACACGATACCCATAACTCGACGAAAGCTCGAGCAACAGTTGCTACCATAATGTTGGGGAGGGGGACAGCCTCGACCCAGTGAGTTGTTCGGTCGATAGTCGAGAGAACATAACGAAAGCTGTTAGAGGGGGGCAGAGGGCCGACAATGTCAATATGAATATGCTGGAAACGCCCAGTAGGGATCGAAAATGTGCCGGGGGGGGGGGGGGGCGGTGAAGTGTGCTTGTGTACTTTGCAGCGTTGGCACGCAATGCAGGAGCATGCCCATTGCTGACAGTCCTTGTTGACATATCTCTACACAAAGCACTCCACAACGAGGTGGGCAGACGCACGAACACCAGGATGGGCTAAATTATGCAGTGCCTTGAAGACAGCTCGACGGAGCATGGTTGGGATGAGGGGGCGTAACGTGCCCGTACTGTCGTCGCACCAGATTTCACCAGAAATGCCAGGGAAGGTGGTACGGACGAAGTGTAGTGAAGAAATAGAGTCTGAAATTAGGTTTTGTGTTTCCTCGTCGGCAGGTTGGAGGTTAGGCACTTCAGAGAGGTCTAACAGCGAATGAACGGCATCGACTTGTAAAAGGAAATCGGCAACTATATTGTCAGCACCCTTTATGTGTCTGACATCGGTGGTGAACTGAGATATGAAGTACGTGTATCTGAAGCCGTGGGGAGGCGGGTCAGCTGGCGTGTTTGTAATGGCCGCAGGCAGGGGTTTGTGATCTGTTAAAACATAGAAAGGGCGTCCCTCAACGTCAGTCGTAAAATGCTTGATCACTTCATAGACCACGAGCAACTCCCTTTCAAACGCGGAATATTTCTGTTGTGCATTGGTGAGCTTGCGCGAGAAGAACTGCAGAGGCGAAGTTTGGCCGTCGATTGTCTGGCTAAGGACAGCGCCGATGGCAGTATCGCTCACATCTGTGGTGATGAAAAGCTGCGCATTGGAATGAGGATGTGTGATGGTGCAGGCCTCGGCAAGATTTTTGAGGGCAGTGAAAGAGTCAGTCATAGCAGAGGTCCATGGAATGGGCTGAGATCCAGAAGTTTTGGTGCCTGCCAAGGCGTCCGTCAGTGGAGCCTGAATCTCCACAGCCCGAAGTAGATGTCAGCGATAATAATTAACCATCCCCAGATAGCGCCGGAGCTCTTTGAATGATGAAGGTCTGGGTAGGTTTAGTATTGCTTGTACTTTCTCAGGGGGCGGTGAAATGCTGTCAGCAGAGACCGGAAAACCAAGAAAAGTGACAGCGGGTTGATGTAGCTGCAATTTGTCCTGGTTGGTCTCGATGCCTGCTGCCACGAGTGTGTTCATAACGTTTGCACATGTCGAATGTTGTCCTTGACGGAGGAGCTGAACACAAGAATGTCATCAAGATATGCAAAGCAGAATTTTAGGTTGAATAGCACTTCATTGATGAAGGGTTGCCAAGTCTGGGTTGCAGACTGAAGGGCATGAATCAAAACTGAAATAACCCGATTGGTGTGGTGATTGCTGTCTTCTCGACGTCTTCAGGTGCGATGGGGATCTGGTGGTAGGCCCATTTGCAATCAATGACAGAGAACGTGGTCGCACCTGCGAGGGAACTGGTAAAGTCAGCAATGTTGGGTATGGGGTAGGTGTCCATAATTCTTCGTGCATTTAGTCGACGGTATTCTCCGCACATGCACCATGACCTGTATTTCTTGGGTGTCATATGTATGGGTGTAGACCAGCTACTGGCAGAGAATTCAATGAAGCCGGAGCTTAATAGTTCAGAAACCTGTTTTAAGGTTGAAGAGGCGCTTGGGACAAAGTTGACGTGGTTTACTGGAGATCGAGAGACCTGGCGTGAGGACGTTGGTGACGACAGAAATGTTGCCAACGGCATGGGAGGTGGTTTGTTTACAATGTGTGGCAGGCGAGGCGTGGTCATGATGTTCGGAGGCACTTGGCAGATCCGACGGAAGCCGAGGCGGCGAAGAGTCCCAGGAGTGAATGTGGCAAGATGGCCGCCGGCCTGAAGCAGTGGCACTGTGGTCGGATGAGCTCGGTAGGGCTCGGGAGCCGTTAGTGAGTCCATTGTCCGAGGGTGCGGCTTGTGCCAGCACGGTCGCAGGTGAGATGCTTGGCGCGAGTGCACTGTTTGTGTTGTTAGTGGCGGTCTCAAACCGGTGCGCAGGAGCAGAAGTTGCATAGTTTGAGGTGTGTCCGCAAGGGGTGGGGTAGGAGCCGTCAGTTCAGGAACATGTGACGCTCGTCGCGCATGTGCACTTGTGTCCAGCCGAGTGTCAAACGCTGCCGTGTTAGGAGGGTGTGGCCCTGTGGAGCTGTCCGTACATGTTATGGCAGTCTTGATGGCACAGTTGCGAGGGGTAGCGGGAGGTAAACACATGGAGGCCCAATTGCTGGGATTGCAAGCAGATTCAGCACACTTACTGACCTTGCTTTGTCCTTGCTGTAGTGTCTGTAATTCCTTTGCTGCTTCGGAGAGCTGGAGCTGTGTTTCGTGGAGCTGGAGGGAGAGCTCGAAGTTTTCCTTGTGTAGGCGAGCGACGTGTTCAAACTCGACAAGGCACTTATGCGTGGGTACTTGTAACATCGGCGACAGAGACAAGCATGTATGGATGAGATGTGAGGAGGGCAGGGGTGGGGGGTGGGGGGGCGCTTGTTTGACGGAGCACAGGGAGTCTTGGACGGATGGTGAAACACAGTGTTTTGCACTAGGTCCGGTGAAAGTTTGTGGTGTTCAAGAAGTCAGTGCCTAGTATAGGTTCATCAGTTTCGCACACTAAAAAAGTCCACTCGAGTTTGCAGTTTGCAGAGAGTGAGACGACGTGTGAAGTTGAACCCAAGCATTGTAGTTTAGTTGAATTCCCAACTTGCAGTGAAGTATGATGAGCGCGGATGTTCGGTGACGCTAAGGATGTGGGCAGCAGTGAAACATCGGCGCCTGTATCCACTAGGAAAAGGTATCCCGACGAAATGTCTTTAGTGTAAAGTCGTCCACAATTATCCAGTCGTCCCCGGACAGAATGGAGCACTGGGGGGTGCCTGTCATGTTGTGTGCAGACGTTTTGGAAGTAGCAGGGTGGTCTGCAATTCTGTGTCACCTCACCAAACCGTGTGTGGAAGTAACAGTATGGGTAGCGCGGTTGCATTTCCTGCGGTAAGTTCGTTGCCAGTGGCGGTGGCCGAGGTTCGGTGGCCGCAGCAGGTTCGGTTGCAGGAAGGGGTGTGACCGTGGGTGGAGCCAGTGTCGTCCCAGTAGCTTGTTTACTGCTTCCCGGAACGAGTGGAACGGTCGGCACAGTGCAGCCCTGGCCACATCGGGCCGCAGGACGATGAACCTGAACTTGAGACTTGTCAGGTAGGCAGTGGCTGGCGAAATAGAGCAGTGATGCATCGTGTAGCTTGCTCAGCAATAGTCATTCTTTGCTCGACAGGTTCAGGAGACCGCTGAGCCGGAGCAAAGCAGATGTGAGGAGATAGTTTATCTGACCAGATGGCGAGGAGAGCTGTGTCAGAGAATAGATCGGCGCTGACCAGGGCACGTAGCCGTCTCCAGAGCTGGGAAGGTTTGTCATTGCCTAGTTGTTCGACATTGAGCACTTGCCGCATTGCTGCCTCAGTTGAGCGTGTGAGCCGACGTGGAACTGTCCTTTTGGCTAGAGTGTACCAGGTAGATGAGTCCTGGGCGTCGACCAGGTCAGCAATCAAGTCCCCCTGGTCGTGCAGGTGGGTGATGAGGCACAGAAACCTGGTTGACTCGTCAATTTTGTAATTGTCGAACACCTCATCAGAAATTTTGAACCAGGTTGTTGGTCTGTGAGGATTAAACAGCGGCATCGTCGGTAAGCGTTGTAGAATGTTCGGAACAACAGGTTGAGTTGAGTTCGTCGGGGCACTGCCTGAATCGTGTTGTTGTTGCTGTAGTACTCCAGGAGAGTGTGCCTCCAGGGGATGTGACAATGATGGCTGTTTGGGTGGCAGCGTGAAGGTGACACGTTGTGGATGAGTGCAATCCGTCGTGACGTGGAAGGCCGACGCGGGTGAGACGCCGTGATGTGTCGATTGCGGTTGCGGAAGCTCAACACGTTGCAGATTGATGCGTTGTGGAAGACAGACACGGATGAGGCACCGAGATGTGCAGAGAATGGTAGCAGAAGCTCGACTGGAGCTGGTGCGGGGACAACAGGGGAGGAAAAGTTCAAAGTTTGAGAACATGTCTGCGGAAAGCTCGACATACGATCAGTGCCGAGGCCACATGTGTTGCAGGGAGGCTGCGGAGGTGCAGGCGGTCCAGAAGCATAGTGTGGGAAATGATGTCGAACATTGGACGGAATGTGTGAAAGTTCACTGTTCATAGTCACTCCACTCAAAACGATGTGCAGATAAGGTGAATGTCGTGGTACAATACACTGAGGTGTAGCAGTGGGACGGAGGTGGAGGTCAGGCACAGATAGCAAGTTATTGTTCCTGTTTCAGGCCGAGGTATCGAAGTAGGAAGGCAAGTGCTGATACTGAACCGAGGCAGGTGCGGGCGTGGTCGGAAACTGAGTAGGTTGACCTGTGAACGAAGCAGTTCCAGCGATGTGGCGGGTATCCACGGGGTACTGCACGGATTGTGGCGTGGCAAATTGTTGTCCTGGTGGTGGTAGGTTGTCCAACGAAGCATTTGCAGAAACCAGCATTGGTTCTGCACTGCACAGAGATCCGTAAGAGTTAACTGCACAGTCGATGAGGGAGGGCACATGTGGTGGGAACAAAGGCATTGTATAGCCGGAGTCATGCACACTCCTAACCTCACTTATTGTTGCAAGCTCGAAAACGTCCAGCGAAATCGGCGTAATCGTCGAGTGAGAGGCATCATGTTGCAATCTTGGCGGGTGTACATCACCCGCAACACAGAACTGACATGGCGGAACTGCACAAAGATAATCTTAGCTTAGTTCAAAGACGATACTCAGATTGATGCTGGTGTCAACCTCATCGGCGCCACAGTGTCTTACCACACAGACGTGGCTTCTCACAAGTTCCACCGGTCAGTTATAGCGCGACCTCATGGGGCGTGTTTTCGACATGCGTGGAGAACTTAAACTTTGGTCATATGAGTTACCGACACCCCCCACCCCCCCTGCCTCCCACTGCACTAACAGGGGGCCCCGGTTCCAGCTGCTCAGCCGCTCGCCTCTCCCACAGCACTGCCTGTGTCTGTCACGCCGGCCTTCCATTTTATTTCCGGGGTTGGTCAATTCAAATCATTACCTGTAGCCTACGGCCCAGTTTATAGGACCCCAAGGCCTACTGAACGACCGCTTGTTCCCACGGTACCGACCGTGTCAGCCGCGTCATGCTTTCACGACACATCAAGGACAACGCAACCTGCTATTGCTATTGACGTTTCCACCAGGAACACACCCACACCTACCATGCCAGCCTTCTGTATAGCCTCTCCCATTACAGAACAGCCAGTTTTCCAAGAGACACTGAAGCCACCTTCGTCCCCTCCCCCAGGTCGTCTGCTGAAGCTGCCACCTTTATAAGAGGACAAGCCAGTGTCATGGTTTGCACTTGTCAAACATCTTTTCGAGTTGCATCACGTGTCTGATAACTCTAAATTCCTGTGCCTCATCGCACACCTCCATGATAATTCGGACTTAATTTGCGATCCCTTCCTCTCACCATCGCCTCTACCAAAATATGAGTTTGCAAAGAAGACGCTCATAGAACGCCTTGCCTGCTCACCATAAGAATTAATAATCAAGATCTCGTATGAAGAACACCTGGGGGACAGAACCCCATCACAACTCTGGCGCCACCTTCAGCTACTTGTGAATGAGCGTACCATGCTGGACGTCACACTGTGGGCGGTGTGGTCTGCCAAGCTGCCTACTGACCTACAGATCCACCTGCTACCACACTCCTTCGAGTCAATTGGCTCTCATCTCCGCATTGCAGATCAACTGTACTCATTGCTGCGACAACGCCAGCCAGCTCACCACTCACCACTAGTTGGCACAATTGCTCCCATTTACCAGCCACCTGCTGGCAGAGGCAGGGCTCGCTCTGCCTCCACACCTTCTACATTACTTGGCAGCATCCTCTCACTCTCTCCACCATCCGAGCACGCCAGGATCGCTCATACACCATATGTGCTGGTACACATGCGAGAAACAATCGATGAGGACAAACCTCCACTGCTGCAGTCACCACCACCACCACATCCGGTTCATCCATACTGCTGGTACCACAAGGTTTTCGGCGATAAAGCTAAGAAATGCTGGTTACCTTGCCAGCACCCAAAACGCTGACCACAGGACCTAAAAGATGCCGAGTCCTGTGGGGAACATCACAGGCATCCTCATACATTGCACTCCATCCACTTGTCCTCCTGGCTGAGCTGTCATTTGTACATGACTGACATTTCATCACGGCTCGTTTTCCTAGTCGACACAGGTGCTGACATGTCTATCATACCTTCATCATTGGCTCCCCCCATCTTTTCACCGACAAGGTCACTTCTATGAGCTGTCAATGCATCAACGTTGCAAACCACAGGCTCTGCCAAAGTTGCAGTGCACCTATCTCCTTCTCTGTATTTTCCATGGACTTTCTACATTGCTGACATCAACATTCACACACTGTGCTCCCGCACTTATGTTCCACACTCTGTTTCTCTCATGACTTGTGAGTTAGTACGCGAGTGCTCCACCATCATGGGCAGCATTGTGACCTGTGTCACTAACCTACTGTCAGAATACGACTTGGCGGCACAACTCCACCAGGAAAACTACGAGCTGAAACAACGCATAGCACACACTTACAACGAGCTCATCACAGCTTGTACCTAGCTGCTGAAACTGCAGCCCACAGTTCCATCGGCTAATCATGATTATCCAGCAGACACCAGCACGGACACTCATCAGATTAGTCCAAAAACATTAATTGTGTGCGACGATTCACATCCGGTTGAGTCCGCACCCCCGACGCGCTCGCCATGTTCAGTGCCATGTTTTTCAGACAGTGCTTCTAATGACAGTCACGCACATGAAACAAGCACACTCAATGTGCAGGCAGCTGCCCCGCGTGTTGATAAACATTCCCCCTCTCTTGCACGCCAGTCACATGACTCGGCAGCCATCACTATTCCATGTGCGATGCCAACTCCGCTCTCGCCCATGCCAGTTACCAAGTGAGAGGTTGACAGCAGACAGACTCCAAGCGTTCTGACCCACTCCGTCCTGCTAGCACAGCCATCCTCTCCAAACAAGCACATGCCGCGCTCATGTACTAGGCATGTGACTTTCGGGCTGTCCTTTCCCACCCGAGCTAACAGCTACGCCCCCTCATGCCCTACTCATCCAAAAACTTCGCGTCAGGACAATGACCAGTCTGGTGTCCAGTTCTTGGTTTCTTCTGCCACTGATGGAATGACACACAAGATAGTTACCACTGCTGGCCCTCCTATTAGGCACAAGGTTAGATGCCTCAACCCTATGAAGTTGCATGCAGCCCGGCAGCAAATTAATGAACTTTTGGAGGTAGGTATCCTGCAACCATCAGACAGCAACTGGTCTTCACCGATTCACCTCGTCCCCAAACATGATGGTTCTTTCCAAATGTGGAGTGATTACAGACGTTTAAACACTCATACTGTCATGGACAATTACCCCGTGCCTGACACAAATGATTTCACTCATATGTTATCAAGGCTCTACAATCTTCAGTGTTATTGACAGTAAACGTGCCTACCACCAGAATCCCGTAGCGCCGGAAGACATCCCTAAAACAGCTATTATAATGCCGCTTGGCTTGTTCCAATACAACTTCATGCCATTAAGCCTAAAAAACATGGTGCAAATGTGGCAGCATTTCATTGACTCCATCTTATGACAGTTTGAGTTTTGCTTCGCATATCTGGATGACATACTCATTTTCAGTAAGTAAGCTGAGGAACATGAAAATCATTTATCCATGGTCCTCCAGATCATGAACTCCAATGGCATCGAGGTCAACAAAGACAAATTCCAGTTGCATCAGCCTTCCGTCACTTTCTTGGGTTACACCATCTCCACCGAAGGAATACAGCCTCCCAAATCCCGCGTGCAGACCATCATTTCACTGCTGCCCCTAGCTACTTACAAAGAACTCCAACGTTTTGTGGGCAAAACATTAATCTTTGGGACTCGTGTCGCTCATCCGAGCTGCCACGGAAGCCCAACTACGACTGCTGGGACCTTTCAATCCTTCGCCAATGGCTGGCTCTTCATTACTCTATAGTGATTCGTGATCTCCAACCACATTCACCTCAAACTTTGTTGTTCTACAACAGTTGAGTGCTATGCCATTAACTCAAACAATAGACTCGGGTTTCGTGTCGCCAGACTGTGCTCGTCAACATGTAAAGTGTGAAGAAGATAATATTCAGAACTGTGTACCTAACAATTTATCATATAATGTTCAAAGCGATCTACATTCACACACATACTTTGACGCTCAATGGGCTGCAACAACAGTTACTGTCATGCCATGTGCAATGCTGCAATTCATGCAAAATGCACCCGGCCACTATCAATCGCAACCTGTTCCGGTTTTGCCTCATTTGCAGACCAACAATGGACATTTTCGTGTGCAAAATTCTCTTTGTTCACCCCCCAGACCTGTTGCTTAACTTTTCGACCATGTGGGTTAGAGAACTCCAGTATGGAAACAGGATACGAATAGCAGTATATGGAATAAACTGTCCTCACTAATATCTGCACATACATATATTTTGACAATTATCATACACGTGCACACAGTACAAGGTATAAGAACAGACTGAATTAACATGGCGTTTCGGATGAGCAACCTCTGTCCCAAAGATTAATGTTGCCAATGGTCGAAATGACCTATCGATGCCACACAGCACCCCCCACCCCACAGAGTACTGCATGTGAGTCTTGAGGGAAGACTATGTGGTCATTGATGCTGTTGGTGGTCGTATGGGCTGGTAGATGCATGACCAGGACCTCCACCCCGAGCGAGGCGGAGTGGGGAGGTGGAGCGACGGGAGGTAGGTCCACTTCAAAGTTGTTGAGCCAGCGAGGACGGACGATGCGGCAGCCAGCCTGAGAGCAGGCAGGTTGAATGGCGGATGGCGGGGTGTAGGTGTGGCAAGCCCATATGCAAATCGAGCCGTCCGGTGAGATGAAGCTGCAAATCGGCATCGGGTCACACTTGTGAAGGAGGGTGAGACTATGCACAACACTGACGTTTAACTTGTTGCTGGGTGGTGGGGCCGCTGTGTCTGTGAGTAGAATGAGAACTCAGTTGTCGAGAGTGGTGACTGAAATGTTGTCCACATGGTGTGGGGGTATGTTGCAGAGCAGGATGACTATGGGAGAGGGTGTCTCCATAGTCGATGAGGTAGCAGCGAAACCCGCACACGGGGTGGAGGGTGACCTGTCTGAGAAAATCGCAAAAGGCGACAGGGAGGCGTCGGGTGAACAAAACAGTTCGATTAGCATCTGGGCTTGCCACACCTACACCCTGCCGTCTGCTGTTCTGCCCAACTGCTCTCGGGCTGGCCGCCACATTGTTCATCCTTGCTGGCTCAATGACTTTAAGGTGGACCTGCCTCCCGTTGCTCCACTTCCACACCCCGCCCCAGTCGAGGTGGAGGTCCCGGTTGTGCGTGTACCATCCCGTACATCCACCAACAGTGTCGATGCCCACACGGTCTTCCCTCAAGACTCATCTGCGGTACTCCGTACTGTGGGGAGGGGGCAGAGGGGGGGGCTGTGTAGTAGCATCGATAGGCCATATCGACCATGAATAACATAATCTTTGGGACTCAGATCATTCATCAGAGCCACCATGTTAATTCAATCTGTTCTTGCACCTTGTACTGTGCGCACATGTATGATCATTGTCGAAATATACGTATGTGCAGATATAAATGGGGACAGTTTATTCCGTATACCGCTACTCATATCCTATTCCCATATTTGTATTATTGTACTATCTTATTATTGTTGTGTAGTAGTGTTTAACTGTATTGGCATATTCCACATCCAAGAGAATTATTTGCATGTGTGAATCTGAAGTGGGAACATGTGGTTTCCCCGCTTACAGTCACTCACGTGCAGTGAACCGGCTTTCTCGCCGCGCCCACGCACTATGCTCAAAGGAGAGGCTTGTTGACAAAAACGACTAAGCAGTTTCGGGACAGGACACATTTATTCTTCCTACCGTTACAATAAATGAAACACACCATTCATCGCTAATGTCCGTCAATAAAGGTGTGTTGCACTGGCGGCACGGCTCGATCACCCATCCCGGAGGGTATACACTCCAGTGATGAGCCGTGGCGCGACCGCGTGGAACGAGCGAGACAAAAGGCCGCCTCACAAAATGTTCTGCTCCTGGCGCGACCGGAGGCGCCGTAACATCCGCGAAGGAGCGAAAGACACTTTAACGGCGACTGCGTTTATGACCGCACGTACGCATTTACGGCGGAGTCACATTGACTCGGCGCACGTGGTCTGCGGCGGGAGGACTGAGAGACGTGTGTGGCATCGCGTCGACTAACTCGCACTGTCTGCCTGTTTTGTTCCCGTGCGGTCCGGTGTGTGACGCACCATTGCCGAAATTCTGCGTAACGGTACAGCTGCCCCTACTTGTGTTGTCAGTGCCGTAGTTCAGCCCTTCGTGCGTTGGACGGTGCTGCCGCCACACAGATCCCCCCTTGGAGAGCGGAGCTCCGTAGCTACGAAAACGCGGCGGTCGTTCGGTGGCGCGCGTGTGTTTAAAGTTCGCGCACTGCGTGATGGCAGTGCAGCAGCGTTGGTGGGGGTCGGTCGGCGTCGAAAGGGCGGCGGCCCGTGACGTCAGTGTGCCGGACCGGTGATCGTGCGGCAGGCGTGTCCTTGCGCTGTCGGCTAGTGACAGCGGCAGCAGCAGCAGGCAGTGGCTGCGACTGTCCGTGGCAATGCGTGTGAAGGCGCGCGTTGCAGGTCATTGGTGGTGATGTCATGAAGGCACTTGCGCGAGTGCAGTACCGTCGAAACTCGAACGCGGGTCCGGGAGCTGGTACTGACAAGCCGAGCGGTGCGGAGCGCAATGTCCGGAGCTCGACGGCGAAGCGAATGCGGTAACTGGTGCGGATGCTGATCCGGCCTCATCGCCCGACGCAGTGGAGGCAAAGCGACACGAACCCGGGTCCAGGAGCTGTGACGAATGCAGGAGACGGTGTCCGGGGCTCGACTGGAGTTACCGACCGAAGGCACTTGCAGCTGGAGGCTGGGTATCTAAAGCAGACGGCGACTCGTGGGCGCCGGATTCTGACAGCGTTCGGCGGCTCGGGCGCGTAATTGCTGGTTTGGGTGTCGTGGCGCGCTGGCGACGCACCACGGCCGTTTGAATCAGACGCAGTGGGCGGTGCGTGTGACGTAGTCCGCTGGTGGCTGCGGTGGGGGCGACCGGTGCGCCTGTGGTGGGCGCGGTCCGGGCGGCCGTACCAGCTGCCTGGGCGTGGTGGTGGGAGGCGCACGTGGCGGCGCGATGACAGCAGGTTGCAGCTGTGCATCACTGGCGGCTACGGGTGCGGGTTCTGTCTGACTGCTGGCAGAGGGAGTGTCGTCCGTGATCAGATCTTCTGCCGGGTCGAAGAAATGCGTGGCTGATGGAGTGGGCAAGACGTAGGCTGGTTTGACGCAGTCGACTGATACTGTCGACGGCTTCCCGTTGCACTCGATGACCAGCGTTTTGTCTCCCCGGGCGATCACGCGGTGCGGTCCACTGTAGGGCGGTCGGAGAGGTGGCTGTACTGCATTGGTACGCAACATGACGTGCGTGCAGCGCTGCAGGTCGGCGTGGACGAATATCTTCCCGGTGCCGTGCCACGTCGGTGCGTGCGCTCGAAGGCCGGCCATGTGAGTGTGCAAATGTTCTGCCAGAGTGGGTGCCACGGCGTCGCGTGGGAGTCTTACATCTTCGACAAAATCGCCCGGGATTGTCAGAGATTGCCCGTAAACGAGGTTGGCAGGTGATGCACCGATCTCCTCCTTCGGCGTAACTCGCAAGCCGAGCTGCACCAGTGCGAGCGCCTCTGTCCATGAGGTGTTGTGGCAGGTTAGAGCGGCTTCGAGAGTCCTGTGGAACCGTTCGACCATGCCATTCGACGCCGGATGGTAGCTGGTTGTCCTGTGTAACTGGGTGCCACACAGTCTGGCGACGTGCGTAAACAATGCGCAGCAAACTGGCAGCCGCAGTCAGTTGCCACGTGACTGGGACATCCGAAGCGTGCCACCCAGGTGTTGATGAATGCGGTGGCGACGGTCTCGGCTGTGATGTCCATGATGGGCGTTGCTTCCGGCCAGCGAGTGAAGCGGTCCACCATAGTCAGGAGGTACTGCTTGCCTTGTGAGAGAGGAAGCGGGCCGATGAGGTCCACGTGAACGTGCGCAAATCGGCGTGTCGCGTCCGGGAAGGTGCCCACGGGTGCGTGGGTGTGCCTCCCGACTTTGGCGCGCTGACATGCGGTGCAAGTGCGCGCCCATTCGCGACAGTCCTTCCGAAGCCGGGGCCAGACGAAACGCGCAGCCACGAGCGTCGCAGTGGTGTTGGTGCCGGGGTGTGACAGTCTGTGGACACGGTCGAAGGCACTGCGCCAGAATTTCTCCGGGAGGAACGGTCGGTGCGTGCCGGTTGAGATGTCACACCAAATCTTCCGTGCAGAGCTGGGGACAGGCACCAGCTCCAGTTGCAGGCCGCTGGAAGTGTCGTGACGGAAGCGGTGCAGTTCTTCGTCACTCTCCTGTACTTGGGCCACGTCTTCAAAGTTGACAGGGGGTGAAGTAACGACACACGCTTGGGACAAACAATCGGTGACGATATTGTCTATCCCCAAAATGTGTCGGATGTCTGTCATGAATTGCGACACGTACTCTAACTGCTGGAGTTGGCGCAGTGAACACTTAGTGTGGTTGTTCTCGGACGCGTGGGTAATGGGTTTGTGGTCGGTGAAAATGACGAATTGTCGGGCTTCTATGGACGGTTGGAAGTATTTCACCACCGCGTACACCGCAAGCAACTCTGAGTCATAAGCGCTCCAAGCACGTTGCGAATCGGAAAGCTTTTCAGAGAAAAAACCGAGAGGCTGTCAACTCCCGCCGATGCGCTGTTGTAACGCCGCGCCGATGGCGGGCTGGCTGGCGTCCGTGACTACAGCTAAGTCTGCATCATGTACCGGGTGCGCGAACAGCGTCGCTTCCACGAGATTCCTTTTTGAGTCTGTGGAGCTCTGCTCCATTGCGTCTGTCCAATTCACGAGGGTCTTTCCTTTTGAGGTAGGACCTTGTAACGCCTTAATCAGCGGCTCTTGCATGGCTGCGGCGTTGGGCAGGTGTCGACGATAAAAGTTCAACATGCCGAGGTAATGTCGTAATGCTTTGTGCGTCTGCAGACGTGGCATGTTCAGTATTGCTTTCACTTTCTCCGGTAGCGGTGTCGATCCGGTTGGCATAATTAAATGGCCGAGGAACTCGATTTCCGTCACACCGAACTCGTATTTAGCGGGGTTAATAACGATGTCGGCTTCACTCAGGTGCTGAAAGACGGTCGTTAAGTGGCGGTGGTGGAGTTCGGGCGACTTGGAATACACCAGGATGTCGTCGAGGTACGCGAAACAAAATGGCAAGCCTCGCAAGACGCCATCCAGGAACCGCTGCCAAGTCTGGGCAGCATTCCAAAGACCGAAAGTTATAAACAGGCTTTTGAAAAGCCCAAAGGGCGTTACGATGGCTGTTTTTTCAATGTCTTCGGGCGCCACCGGAATTTGGGTGTACGCCTTTGCGCAGTCTATCTTGCTGAACATCGCGCAGCCCGCCAGGGCGTAGCTGAAGTCTTGAAGGTGTGGGAATGGGTATCGGTCTGGCACCATTTGCGAATTAAGGGCGCGAAAGTCCCCACATGGGCGCCAGGAATTGTCTTTTTTGGGCACTAAATGCAACGCCAATGACCATGGGCTGCTCGATGGTCGCAAGATGCCTTGCCACAGCATGGCCTCGATCTCTGCCTTTGCTGCTGCAAGTCTGTCAGGCACGGGTCGACCTGGGTGACACGATGTGGGGGGTCTGGGTGTAGTTATTATGTGGTGCACCGTCGAATGTTTGATGTCTCTCGGTGCACCGGCTGGGCGGGTGAGGTCGCAGAATTGTTCAAGGATGTCAGCGTACGGTCCGGGGCACTTCACGGGTTTAACACTGTAGTATGCAGCCTGCCGGCGCTGTCCCGCTATCTTTAAAATCATTGTCGCGTCGATGAGCTGGCCGTTTGCGATGTCGGCTAGCAGCCCGTAGTGACTGAGAAAGTCTGCGCCCAGGATCGGCTCGTTGATGTCGGCCACAGTAAAAGTCCATGAGAACGTGTGACGTAGGCCTAGATCTATATTGCGGCTGTGTGTGCTGTAAGTTTTAATAGCGGAATTGTTCACCGCTGTAAGGCAGAGTGCCTCGGCCCGCCTGCGGTCTCGTAACATAGAACGGGGGAATATCGAGAGGTCCAAACCCGTGTCGACGAGGTACTTCACGCCTGCCCCCCATTCCGCAACAAACAGACGCTTCGATATCACACTGCAGCCGGGTGCGCCTAGGTCCAGTCACAGCTGGCATTTGGGTGCGAGCAAGGAGCGCGGCACCTGGTTGCGTCGTTGCCGAAGCGGGCATGGTACCAGCAATTGCCGTTTTGTGCGTGCTCTGACGTCTGTGGGGTACCGTTTGAGTGGCTGTTGCTGCGTTGCCGGCTGCGCAAGCCGCGCCACCTGTCGCCCGGTCTGCTGCCGCTGCGACGCGTGCTGCCCTCTTGCTGCGAGCGCGCCAACCGGTCGACTTGCGTGGAGAGAGCTGCCACCTGTGTGGTCAAGTTTTGCACTAGCTGGTGCAGGTCGGCATCCGATGCGGGTGCGGGAGGCGCGTGCCGCCACGGAGGTGGGGGGACGGAGCGAATGCTGCCGCAGCCGCGGTGCTAGGCGCCATTGTCAGCGCGTCGTGCACCCTGTCGGCTAAGTTAGCGACGGCGTCCAGCTGCATCTCCGTCTTTGCGGCTATCACTGCCAGCACCTGAGCTGGGAGGCTGCGCACCCAGATAGTGCGTAACAGCGAATCGGGCACCATATCGGACTGCGCGAGGCTCCGCAAGTGGCGCAGGAACTGCGAGGGCCTCCGATCGTCGCATTCCTCTTGCTGCAGCAGTTGGTGCACTTGTTCTTCCTCGGACGACGAAATCCGCCGGATCAGCTCTTCCTTGAGCCGTTTGTAGCTTGACTGCGTCAGCGGGGCGGTTATTATATCCCACACTTCGGCCGCATAGTTCTGGTCCAGCTGGCTCACTCCGTGCCCAAATTTCGCCAGGTTGCAGGTCACGTAGTTGCTGCCTCAACTTGGCTGAACCACATTACAGGGTCACGCGGCCAAAAGGGAGGCAGCCTGATCAATGCCCGTCAAGCGCTCGTCGGCGTTCCGGCGGTCGAAGGAGGCGTCGGTGTGGCGGGGATTTGCGCGCCAACATTGTCCTGAGCTGTCTGTGGTTGCGCGGCGTCCACGCGTGTAGTCCGTGCTTGTAGCTCACTCTCTAGCCTCATGTTGTGTGCGAGCAGTTCTTCAGCTGTCTTTTGCAACTCCTATAATGTCGCCATTTTAGTTTAGAGTCGAATCCTCGTACAAGAGGAAAGTACACAGTGAAAATGACACAACAAGGGAAACACGAAAAAAAGAATAACACTAAGCAGTCCATGATCAAAACATACGTGCACAAAAACAACACAAAAAAAAGAGTTAGTTGAAAAAAAAATTTACTATGGAGCACTGTTCGGCGCGGGCGTATACGCGCAAGTCTACTCGTGGTTCCACGTCTCTTGTACCGACGAACGTTCGTCACCACATGTTTTTTTTTTTAGCCTCAGATCACGTCGGGGTCACCAGTGAAGCGGGAATGTGTGGTTTCCCTCTTACAGTCACTCACGTGCAGTGAACCGGCTTTATCGCCGCGCCCACGCACTATGCTCAAAGGAGAGGCTTGTTGACAAAAACGACTAAGCAGTTTTGGGACAGGACACATTTATTCTTCCTGCCGTTACAATAAATGACACACACACCATTCGTCGCTAATGTCCATCCATACAGGTGCGTTGCACTGGTGGCACGGCTCGATCACCCATCCCGGAGGGTATACACTCCAGTGATGAGCCGTGGCATGACCGCGTGGACCGAGCGAGACAAAAGGCCACGTCACAGAATGTTCTGCTCCTGGTGCGACTGGAGGCGCCGTAATGTCCACAAAGGAGCGAAAGACAGTTTAACGGCGACTGCGTTTACGACTGCGCGTACGCATTTACAGCAGAGTCACGTTGACTCGACGCATGTGGTCCGCGGCGGGAGGACTGAGAGACGTGTGTTGCGTCGCGTCGACTAGCTCGCACTGTCCACCTGCTTTGTTCCCGTGCGGTCCAGTGTGTGACGCACCGTTGCCGAAATTCTGCGTAACGGTACAGCTGCCCCTACTTGTGTTGGCAGTGCCGTAGTTCAGCCTTTCGTGTGTTGTATGGTGCTGCCGCCACAAATCCATGGAACATGCACAGAAAATGAAAATAAATAAACTAAATAAAATCTCCCCATCCTCTGCCCAGCAGTTTTCCCTTCCTCTGTCCTCCCTCCCTTCATAATCTATGCTTCTGACCTTCTTTGAACACTGCACCTCATTGGCTCCAGTACCCATATACTAAATGTACAGCTCATGCACTTGCCACTACTCCCTCCCATATTTCTAGCCTGCACTGCTTCTGCCTCCTTCTGAGCCACTTGCTAGCCTTCCCCAACCCCTCTTCCTTCTTTCCACATCCTTCTCTCTCTCTCTCTCTCTCTCTCTCTCTCTCTCTCTCTCTCACACACACACACACACACACACACACACACACACACACACACACACACACACACCCTCTCTCTCTCTTTTCTGTGTGTGTTTGTGTGTGTGTGTGTGTGTGTGTGTGTGTGTGTGTGTACTGTATCTTATCAAAGGATTTCTTCCAAAAGCTAGAAAGCTTCTTTTGTGTGTGTCTTTTGACGACTAGGTACTTCTGCTATTTGATGATTGGTCTCCTTTATATTATGAATATTTGAAATATTGCTTAAATCTGTAGGTACTGCCTCATAATCTCTCTATTCAGAAATTTATATGTTTAAAAGAATTTCTAGACAAAAGTAAACTGCTTTTACTGCAGTACTTCTGTTAATTTAAGTTTGTAATTATGTGTCTTTTGTGCCACATGTAAAGATGTGAAATTCTATTTTATTATACATATTTAGCTGGAATATTTCTTACATTAGTAAAATCAATCAAGATGTTTCAATAACTTTTCAGCTATGTGTCTCCTGTGTCTCTATGAATGTATACAAAATATCCCTAAGGTAAGTCTTTCCGCTCCCGGGATTGGAATGACTCCTTACCCTCTCCCTTAAAACCCACATCCTTTCGTCTTTCCCTCTCCTTCCCTCTTTCCTGATGAGGCAACAGTTTGTTGCGAAAGCTTGAATTCTGTGTGTATGTTTGTGTTTGTTTGTGTGTCTGTCGACCTGCCAGCACTTTCATTTGGTAAGTCACATCATCTTTGTTTTTAGATATATTTTTCCTACGTGGAATGTTTCCCTCTATTATAACCAAAATATTATTTTCTTGCACTTAAGTAGAATATTGTTTACTTTACTGCAATCAGTGACAATTTGTTGATAAAATAACTTAAAATCTAGAGGTAATATTAGAACTGAAAAGTGCCTGTATAGTCTATACATGAATATACATATATGTGTATGTAATATTTTATACTGTCTCATATTTTATAAGTCCTGTATCACAAATGTGATAAAATGGGTATTAAATAAATAAATAAATAAAAATAAAGAAATGTTTCAAGTTCCTCAGTGAGATATGACACTACTGCCTCTTGATTTAGTTTGCTGAACATGTGAATCTTTTTACTTGCTTTAGCTGTTCTTTGTACTTCGGTAGTAATTGTTGCTACAGCTGCCTCATGGCCACTGATACCACTTTCAATATGGACATCCTCAAAGAGGGTAGACCTATTTGTTGGTGTCAGAGCCAGCATTTTTCTGTCATGTGTTTGCTTCCAAATTGTCTGTTTTATATAATTTTTACAGAAGGCATTTAATATTATTTCAGAGGATGTTTTGTCATACCACCAATTACAAAACTGTAATTACACCAATCGATTATTAGATGATTAAATTCTCCTCTTATGAACGGTATGACTTAGGAATAAATATGTAAGGCAGATGAGGTTTTCTCCAAAGTTTTTGGTTGCATCTACTTCTACATCAGCATCTATATTGGGCAAACCTCTGCAAAGTGCATACCAGAGGGCACATATTAGGGTTTCTTCCCATTCCATTCACGTATGGAGCAAGGGAAGATCTTATCCTCATTGGGGAGAAGAGGAGCTTGTGGCACAACTTGACTAGAAGAAAAGATCGGTTGGTAGGACATGTTCTGAGACATCGAGGGGTCACCAATTTAGTATTGGAGGGCAGCGTGGAGGGTAAAAATCATAGAGGGAGACCAAGAGATGAATACACTAAGCAGTTTCAGAAGGATGTAGGCTGCAGTAGGTACTAGGAGATGAAGAAGCTTGCACAGGATAGAGTAGCATGGAGAGCTGCATCAAACCAGTCTCAGGACTGAAGACCACATCAACAACATCCTCATTGATCCCTATATGAGTGATACATAGGGGGGTTGTAGTATATTTATAGAGGCATAATTTAAAGCTTGTTCTTGAAATTTTGTTAGTAGACTTTCTTGGGATAGTTTACATCTATCTTCAAGAGTCTTCCATATCAGTTCCTTCAGTATCTCAGTGATATTCTCCCATGTATCAGACAACAATGTGATCATTCATGCTGCCATTCTCTGTGTACATTCAAATCCCCTGTTACTCCTACTTGGTATGGGTCCCATACACTTGAGCAATATTCTAAAACAGCTCTCACAAGTGATTTTTAAGTGATCTATTTCTTAGACTGATTGCACTTCTCCAGTATTCTGCCAACAAACTGAAGTCTACCCCCTGCTTTACCCATGACTGAGCTGATGTGATCATTCCATTTAATATCCATACAAAGTGTTACACCCAGGTATTTGTATGAGTTGGCAGTTCCATCAGTGACTCACTGATGTGATAGTCATAGGAGACTACATTTTTTCATTTTATGAAGTGCACAATTTTACATTTATGAACATTTAGAGCAAGTTGCCAGTCTTTGCACCACTTTGAAATCTTATCAAGATCTGACTGAATATTTATACAGCTTCATTCAGACAGCATTCATTATAGATAACTGCATCATCTGCAAAAAGTCTAAGGTTACTATTAATATTGTGCAAAAGTTCATTAATACTCAACATGAACAGCAAGGGTTCCAACACACTTCCTGGGGCACACTTGAAGTTACTTCTACATCTGATGATGACTCCCCATCCAAGATAACATCCTACGGCCAAGACCTGATGCAGTACTGCAGGAACCAAGAGAGTTTATATTTACTGCAGTATCATGTCATGAAGTAACTAACATCATACAATCCCTAAAAAATCTTAAATCTGTGGGCTGGGATGAAATTCCAATAAATATCATAAAGGCTGGAAGTGACAGCATTGCACCTCAACTCTGTAAAATAATAAACCAATCATTTGATGAGGGCTGCTTTTCAGGCAGACTGAAATATACTGAAGTCTGTCCAATCTACAAAAAGGGAAAAGAAGATGATTTAGTAAATTTCTGCCCAGTGTCTATACTCCCAGTTTTCTCTAAAATAGATGAACGAATAGTATGTAATCAATTAGAAAAGTACAATACGAAAGGTAATATTATTCTCAATAACCAATATGGGTTTAGGAAGGGACAAAACACTTTACAAGCTGTAAATAAACTAATCTCTAAAGTAAGTAAATGCCTTGACAACAAACAAAGTGTATCTGGTATTTTTTGTGACCTCTCAAAGGCGTTTGACACAGTAAACTGTAAGCTACTGCTCCAAAAATTGGGTACCTATGGCTTCCATGGAAAATCTATAAGATGGTTTTCAACTTATCTCAAAAACAGCTACCAAAGGGTGGTGATACATCAAAAGGGAGAGAAAACTTTCTCTATCTGGAAAGAAATTCAAGCAGGTGTGCCCCAGGGCTCGATATTAGGACCACTTCTGTTCTTATATTACATAAATGACATGCGTAGCAAAGTAAATACAGATACAATACTTTACGCAGATGACTCAACTGCTGCAGTCTGCTGCAAAAACACTGATGAATTAGTAAGAACCATGAAACAAACTCTACAAGAACTTGAACAATGGGTAAAAGATAATGCTATGAAATTAAATCTTGAAAAAACCCAAATCATACACTTCAGGACCAAACAAACTACTGAATATATATCACAAATAGAATATTCAGGTAAAGAGCTGACTGCAGTTGATTCTGTAAAATTTCTTTGGATAACTTTAAATAAAAACTTGCAATGGACCGATCATTTGGACAGTTTACTGAAGAGATTAAATAGTTTAGTTTATGCAATGAGGGTACTACACAAAGTAACGGATTTAACCGGTGAAGAAACGAATAACACTTATAATATATGGAATAATTTTTTGGGGTGCTGAAAAGACAAACTTCCTTCGAAGCTTTTTTTTTTTTTTTTAAAAAAAAAAAGAAAAAAAAAAGAAAGAAAGAGAAAAAAATGGCAACCCACTATTCAAAAGCCTGGACTTCATGACGATCACTTCCATCTTCATGTATGAAATAATTCTCTTTGAACAGAAAAACTCGCATCTGTTTGAAGGTAATACATTCACACATGCCTATGAAACTAGACACAAATTTAAATACATTCTACCTTGTCACCGACTCACAGTATATGAAAATACTCCATATTACATGGCTCTGAAGATCAGAATTAAGACAAGGTCAATATTTGGGGAATCCACATTAGAGGCAATTGGCACATACCTAAAAAGCAAATGTTATAGTTAAGAAGAATTTATAAATAGGAATAGGGAGTAAGGAGACAAGTACAAATGGTATACTTTCGAAGCCATATAGATACAAAGTATACGTGTTCACTGTATATTCATGTTTATAGTTTGAATGGCGGACTGTATTCCGTTCAGTACATCCATACTTCATATAAGTGTGTGAAGGCTATGGTAATGATTCGATGAGTTACGAAAAGATTTAAAATATAATGTCGTATTTTTATTATAATAAGCAATGTATGTATTACATATTTCCTGTAGTATATAAAATACTGTAACAACTTAGGTTAAAGGCTGATGAGTCACCAATGTTCTCAATCAAATGATTGTATAAAAATGGTGGTTGGTAGAGGTAGCACCTTTGCTTGGGGTTGACTCAGTACTGGTCCTCACCACCCCAGGGATGAGCTGAGGAGGTATGCAAGACCTTTGCCTCTGAGGAAGCTACGTCCAAGACCGTCCGTGCGTGGTGAAGAGCCACATCCTACACGAGGTGACCCTGTTAACGCAGAACACGGCGGATCTATAGGAGAAAACCTTGAAAAAAAATCTCACATTCCAAATCCTCAATGCGTCTGTACTCGAGTCGAGCGGCAGCGAGGTCAGCGTCTGTCCATCTAGTAGGTGCGGCTGTATTATATGCTCCAGGAACTGACAATCCCTGGTTCTAAACACCCAGTGGAAACACTGGACCAAAACTTACAAGCTATCATGATTCGTGAGAGTAATGACAGAATTACCCCAGGTGGTAACCAATCCACTCGTCGACAGACGACAACTGGGTTTTCGGATTCTGGGGAACCCGGGCCATCACGATCAGAGTTCTCAAGCAAACTTCGTCCCAAGGTTCCCATGTACATTGGTACCTTTAACATTCAGACCCTTATTCAACCTGGAAAATTACACAACTTAGTAACAGAGCTAGACCAACAAAAAATTAAGATCTTAGCGTTACAAGAAACTAGATTCACGGATGAAAATACAATAGACTATGGAAACTATCGCATCTTCAAGGGCAAGACTGACAAACGAATTGCCAATGGTACGCCACTCCTGGGCATGGCATTTGCAGTGCACAGAAATATATTAGGCTCAATTAGAGAGGTCTCTTCCATAAATAATCGCCTCATGACCATGCGTATCCAGTGCGCCAACAAGAAATACACATTGATAAATGTTCATGCACCCACAAACATAGACAACAAAAAACGCCAACTACAAACTGAAAAATTCTGGACTAAACTTGAAGATGTCATGGCCAAAATTCCCCGGGATGATATCAAAATCTTAATGGGAGATTTCAATGCACAAATTGGCAGAGAGAAAGAACACCAAAAAACTGTAGGAAAATATCCAGCACACAGATTCACCAACAGAAACGGACTGAGATTTATTGAACTATGCCAACAAAATAATCTAAAAATAATGTCTACATCTTTGAGAAAAAAACCTAGAAAACAAAAGACCTGGAGGTCCCCCATACAAGAGATCGGTGAATATCAGATTGACCACATTGCCATCTCCTATTTCGTACAGAAAGAGATCCATGATGTCCAAGTCCGCAGAGGGGCGAACATTGACTCAGACCACTACTTAACACGCATTAAAGTGAAATTCACCCCAAAAAAATTCTATCCGAAGAAAACACACATGATGAAATTTGACACACGAACAATCAAAGAAACCAATCTGAAGGAGGAGTGGGAAAAGGAACCAGCTGACTCTTGGGAAAAATTTCGAACAAAAATGACAAAGAAGGCAAAAGAACTGATCCCATTGAAAAAGAACACAAAACACCCCTGGTGGGACTCTGGATGTGAAAAAGTGCTGGAAGAAAGAAAGAAAGCCTTTCTGAAGTATAACAGTAAAAAATCCCCAGAAAATCTAGATCACTTCCACAACACCAGAAGACAAGTGGCAAAAACAATCAGACAAGTCAAGAGGAAGTACCTCAAGGAACAGTGTGAGTCTATTGAAGAAAATTTCTGTAACTATAATGTACGAGACTTCTATAAGACCTTTGCTGGGAGAATCAATGGATACGGCTCACGAAATCTATGTTTCAGAAAACCAGATGGAAAACTAGCGCTCACAAATCGGGAAAATTGTGAGGAGCTGGCAAGATACTTTTCTGGACTCCTCAATTGCCCTGAACCTTCTTCAAGATTCCCTCAAGAAACTGCTGTCTACACAAATCCAGAATCCCCACCACCTACACTAGAGGAGATCCAAAGACATATTCATAGACTGAAAAACAACAAGGCATCCGGAGAAGATAATATCACTGCAGAACTACTTAAAAATCTTGGACCAAATTCCCTCAAAGAACTCACTCAAATCATCACAGACATTTGGCAGACAGAAAAACTACCAGAAGATTGGAAATGCGCCCTAATTCATCCACTGCATAAAAAGGGAGACATGGCAGATATAAACAACTATCGAGGAATCTCCCTTCTCCAAGTCACTTATAAAATCCTCTCAGCTTGTCTTCTTCAATGAACACAAGAACAACTCGAACACAGTATTGGTGAATACCAAGCTGGCTTTCGCCCTCACCGATCCTGTGCAGAACAAATTTTCAATTTGAAGACAACACTAAAATACAAAGCAGTCAGAAACAGTCTGATCATTTGTTCCTTTGTTGATTTCGCAAAGGCTTATGATTCAATCGATAGGCAATCTCTCTTTATTATCCTTGAGGAGCTAGGACTCGATCCGAAAACCCTAAACCTTATCAAAGAAACGCTCACAAACACAACTTCTAAGATAAAATTCCTGGGTGAAATATCAGAGCCCTTCCTGATCAAAACTGGCATCAGACAAGGTGACGGCTTGTCTCCACTCCTCTTCAACCTTGTCTTAGACAAAGTCATCCGAGAATGGGAAAAAGAACTGAAGAATCAAAATTACTGGAAGCCTATACAACTAGGAAGATCTAAAGATGGTATTAAAATTTCATGCTTGGCATTTGCGGATGACGTGGCCATTCTAGCAGAAAACGAGACCACAGCAATTAAACAGATAGACATTCTCAAAGAATGCGCCGAAAAAGTTGGGCTACAAATTTCCTTCCAAAAAACCAAATTCATCTGCTCAAAATTTGAAACTCAAAAACTGACTACAAAATATGGACAAATTGAGAGAGTTCCATTCTTTAAATACTTAGGCGAGGTCCTAGAACCCACAGGGGGAGAGAAAACTGCACAAAAAGTTCGACTGCAAAAACTGAAAAGAGCATACTGGAAAACCCACAACATCTACAATAAAAAGTGTCTCTCCATTCACTCAAAAATACGACACTACAATACAGTAATCAAGCCCGAAGCACTATATACCAGCGAAACACTCACACTCCATAGAAAAGGCGACCTGGAAGGCATCCTGAAAGAGGAACGCAAAATTATCAGAAAGATTCTTGGCCCAAAAAGAACTGAAGATGGATACAGGTTACAGTCTCGGAAAACTACAGAAAAATTATCTAACCTCGCCGCAGACATCCGGAAAAGAAGACTAAAATTTTACGGTCATATCCACAGACTCCCAACACCCAGACTCTCCCACAAAATTTTAATATACATTGAAAAATTGAAAACCATACCCTGGATACAAGAAACCAAAACAGATCTAGCAAATGCACAAATAAATTCTTCAGAAGTTATAAACAGAAATGTATACAGGCAAAAAATCAATAGTTGGAAAGTACAACCCGAGAATGAGGTTTGCAAGATACAGGGGACAAAATGGACAGAGGAAAGAAAGAGAATTCATGGGGAAAGAATGAGAGAAGTTTGGAGAATTAAAAAATTGAATCAGAAAAGCTTTGCGTGATCCGTATGGGTCCAATCGCACATAATAATAATAATAATATATTTTATGTGACAGTAAAGTATCTTATCTTATCTTATCTTATCTTACCAAAACGTCATCAACGCAGTCACAAATTTCACTTGATACTCCATTTGATTATACTTTTGACTATAAGTATAGGTGTGGTACTGAGTCAAATGCTTTTCAAAAATCAAAAAATACTGCATCTACCTGACTGCCTTTATCCAAAGCTTTCAGTATGTCACTGTTATAACGTCAAGTTTAACACATATATTTCAGAACGACACAGCACATATAAGTCACAGAGTAAGTTAACAAGCAAGACATGTGTACACGTTAGCATTCGAATGTGCACTGAGTCCCAGTCTAGCGGCCGCTGCTCGGCTGGCCGCTTAGGTGGCGCAGCTGCTGCATGGCTGGCAGACAGCGCTGCATGTAGAGGACACACGTAATTGCGCGGCGGCACTTTGAATGATCGGCGAGTCACAACACTTTTCCCCCCTTTGAAATTGGTGCACTAGTCTTGATGGAGGTGTCCTGGAGATGGCTAACGTTCATAGGTGTTGTTTGACTCACCATAAAGTCTCGAGGAGGAGGCTTCCCGTACGGACAGGAGTGTCCCTGATGATAACGGATCGAGATGACAGGAGACGTACGGGTCGAATCTGCTGGGGCCCCATGCACCAATCTGCCCATTGTGGCAAGTCCAGTTGATATGACATGAGACATGGGCGATGTATCGGCGTCCGTTGGAGGAGGAAGCGAGCAGATTTGCTCTGACAGTGGATGGTCATCCGGTTCCTGCATGGGCACGTCTCCTGGTGGCGTCCGTTCCTGTGCTGGCATCGCGATGACGGTGAGAGGGCTGCGTTGTGAGTATTGAGAGGTGCCAAGATCCCAAGCGTCAGGTTGAGCCGAAGGTGGTGTAGTGGCATTCGGAACAGGCGTTGCCGGAACACGAGGCCGAAGCTGGTACGAATGACGCACTGCAACACACGTGTCCGTCTGCATTTCATACAGGCATCTGCCATGGTGTCGTAAGAGGCGGCCCGGGCTCCATTTTGGCCGCCTGCCATATCCCCGTACCCAGATGAGGTCGTCGGCAATGAACTGGCCAAGTGAAGGCACCCACGGCCGTGAGGTGGAAGGCCGCAGAAGGTGAAGTAGCGTGTGGGGCTGTCGGCCATGTAAGAGCTCAGCCGGGCTGTGGTCGCCCATGGGGGTGAAACGGTAAGACGCCAGAAACTGGAGAAGCGCATCATCAGCAGCAGAAGAAGTCAGAAGTTTCCGCATCTGAGCCTTAAATGTGCGGACCAGTCGTTCAGCCTCACCGTTGGATTGTGAATGGAACGGCGGGGCTGTGACATGCATAACGCCATGACGAGCACAAAAATCTGCAAATTCGGAAGAGGCAAATTGTGGACTATTATCAGTAACAAGAGTAGAGGGGAGGCCTTCCAAAGAAAAAATGTAGGCGAGAGCACTGGTGGTTGCCGCGGTGGTAGGCGACGTGCAACGGACAATGAAAGGAAAGTTAGAGTAGGTGTCACTTACGAGGAGCCAATAAGTATCTAAAATTGGTCCTGCAAAGTCAGCAAGAATGCACTCCCAGGGCTTCTCAGGTGAAAGCCACAGTGACAAAGATGACTTCGGGGCAGCGGCCTGTGACGCACAAGGGCCGCAGGCAGCGACCATGTGTGCTATTTCAGAGTCGATGCCAGGCCAGTACACATGACAGCGCGCCAGAGATTTTGTGTGAGACAAACCCCAGTGCCCTTGGTGAAGGAGGTGCAAGACCGAAGCATGCAAAGACGTAGGTACCACAACACGCGGCAAAGCATCGTCAGTGGAAAGGAGGATAACACCATCCCTAGCCGTGAGGTGGTAGCGCAAAGCGTAGTAGTTCCGCAACAGATCAGAAGTCTTATTAGCGGATGGGCGATCTGGCCAAGCCTTCTGAATACAGTGTAAAACCCGGGAGAGAGAAAAACACCAAACTTATGAAGAGCATAAATAATGGCCAAAGCTTCGTTTTCAATTTGAGAATACTTTTGTTGAGCATTCGTGAGCGTTTTGGAGGCATAAGCAATGGGTTGTTCCGAACCGTGAGGAAAACGGTGCGCAAGGACTGTACCGACCCCGTATTGAGAGGCGTCTGTGGCAAGAACAAGATGTTGGCCAGGTCGATAAGTAGCCAGGCACGGGGCCTGTTTCAGCATAGTCTTCAATTTCTGGAAAGCCGCATCGCATGACGCAGACCAGTGAAAAGGCATATTTTTATGCAACAGGCGATGCAACGGCTGAGCCACCGAAGCTGAAGACGGTAAAAACTTGTGATAGTATGCTATTTTCCCCAAGAAGGCCTGCAGTTCCTTAACAGATGTAGGGTAAGGAAGGGCATCGATCGCAGCGACAGTTTGCTGAAGCGGATGGATACCATCCCGAGAGAGTTGAAACCCCAAGTACGTGATAGATGCCTGAAAAAATTGTGATATCTGAAGATTACACTTAAGACCGGCAGTCTGTAAGACATGAAAATGTGTGCAGAGATTTGAAGATGTGGAGCCAGTGACAACAATGTCGTCCATGTAATTGATACACCCAGGGACAGGGAGCAATAATTGTTCCAAGAATTGATGATTGAGAGCAGGCGCGCTAGCAACCCCGAATGGCAAGTGTTGGTATTGATAGAGGCCGAAACGCCTGTTAAGGACCGGAAACTGCCGGGAAGCAGCGTCGAGAGGAAGCTGCTGATAAGCTTCTGACAGGTCAATTTTAGAAAAATACTGGCCTCCAGCAAGTTTAGTGAACAGTTCTTCAGGACGGGGCATAGGGTAAGTGTCGATGAGGCATTGAGCATTTACAGTGGCTTTGAAATTGCCACAGAGATGAATATCACTATTTGGCTTAGCAACGACAATGACAGGAGAGGACCACTCACTGGAAGTGACAGGAAGCAAGACCCCTGAAGTAGTGAGACGATCCAACTCCCATTTTACCTGATCACGAAGGGCCACAGGAATGGGCCGAGCCCGAAAAAACTTAGGCCGAGCAGTGGGTTTGAGCCTGATATGAGCTTGAAAGTCGTTTGCATGGCTTAACCTAGGAGAAAAAAGGGACAAAAACGTCGTCGACAAGGAATCCAGTTGAGCATAAGGAATAGCATCAGAGACAATATTGACAGAGTCATCTATGGAGAACCCAAAAACGCGAAAGGCATTGAAACCAAAAAGATTTTCTGTGTTGCTCTGGTCAACCACAAATATGGGAACAGTGCAAACGATGGATTTGTAAGATACCTCAGCATGAAACTGTCCCAAGAGAGAAATCTTCTGTTTATTGTACGTCCGTAATTGCCGAGTGACAGGTGACAGGAGTGGAGAACCCAACTGAAGATACATCTGAGAATTAATTGTAGTGGCAGCAGAACCGTTATCCACCTGCATGCGAACATCTCGACCAAGGATTTGGACAGTGAGGAATAACTTCCCTGAAAGGGAAGAAGTGCAATTGACAGACAACACAGTATCAGAATCAGCATCATGTTCATGAAAATCATGTATGCGGTCAGATTTGCAAACGGAAGACACATGACCTTTCTTTTTGCAATTGTGACACACAGCCCAACGTTGAGGACAATCCTCGCGTGAATGTTTCGTAAAACACTGCGGACATGAAGGAAGTTGCTAGGGGTTTTGCTGCAGTTTCTTAGCGGGTTGTTTACGGTTAGGCCGAGGCTGCACGTGGGAGCGCACTGAGGCCACGTCGGCCGGCGGGGACGTGCCGCACGCATTGTCAACAGCGCACAGAGGTTGTATTTCCCCGACATCACCCCACGCCTCTATTTGTGCCCCAGCGGCGTGAGAAATTTCAAAAGACTGCGCAATGGAGAGAACTTCATCTAGAGTCGGATTGGCCAACTGAAGGGCACGTTGCCGAACTTCTTTGTTGGGCGCCGACCGGATAATAGCATCCTGTACTATGGAATCGGCATAGGATTCTTTGTGAACGTCAGTAACAAATTGACACTTTGACTGAGGCCGTGAAGTTCAGCAGCCCAAGCATGATAGGATTGATTCGGTTGTTTTTGACATCGATAAAAGGCAACACGAGAGGCTACCACATGCGTTTGCTTTTTAAAATAGACAGACAGAAGTGAGCACATTTCAGCAAAGGACAAAGATGCAGGATCCTTCAAAGGAGCCAATTGGGACAACAACCGATACATCTGAGGTGAAATCCAGGAAAGGAACAGAGATTTACATGGTTGTTCGTCCGTGACATGAAATGCCAAGAAGTGCTGTCGAAGATGTTTTTCATAATCAGACCAGTCTTCTGCTGTCTTGTCATAAGGAGGAAAAGGAGGTATAGTCAACGACGAGAAATGCCCCGCATTTGACGCCACGACGAAATCGCGAATCACCGCTGTTAGAAGCATTTGCTGTTCAAGGAGATTTTGCAATAGTTGCTTGACAGTAGCCATGGAAAGCTGTGGGTCAACGGTGAAAAGGAAAAATCCACTACCTCATCGCCAATTGTTATAACGTCAAGTTTAACACATATATTTCAGAACAACACAACACATATAAGTCACAGAGTAAGTTAACAAGCAAGACATGTGTACATGTTAGCATTTGAATGAGCACTGAGTCCCAGTCTGGCGGCTGCTGCTCGGCTGGCCGCTTAGGTGGCGCAGCTGCTGCATGACTGGCAGACAGCGCCGCACGTAGAGGACACACGTAATTGTGCGGCGGCACTTTGAATGATCGGCGAGTCACAACAGTCACATGAGAAAAGTGCGAGTTGGATTTCACATGATTGATGTTTTCAGACTCCATGCTGGTTGGCACTGAAGAGGTCACTCTGTTAAAGATACCTCATTATGTTTGAGCTCAAAATATGTTCTAAGATTCTACAGCAAATTGATGTCAAGGATATTGGATGATAGTTTTGTGGATCTCTTCTAGTGCCCTTCTTGCCGGTGGGTGTGCTACTACCCTCATTGCCTCATTTTACTAAGGTTTGAAGCTCCTCTTTTCTTTCTTCTGTGTTTGCTATTTAAAAACTGGGTGGTTTTGGAAAACATCCTTAAGCAAACACGATCAGTTTATTTTTATATTTACCCAGACAAGTTTTGACACCAATGTGTTATCTTCTGTGGGTCAAACTTTTTATTTATTAAAATTACATCACTAACTGAACTATATTATTATACATCGATTTTAGTGCTCGTTTTCGTGGAATTTTTGACAGCATGTCATCTGCAAAATTTTCCATTCTCTTTCATATCCCTGGTTGGTGTCTCAATCACCTGCTGTTTAGTGCATTGCATTTACTCAGTTTATCATAAATTTCCGCTCACTTCTTCACCTCACATGCACATACACAAAATGTGGCAAAATGTGATCTGCACAGACACTTCTGACAACACACTTATTGTTGACTGGTGTAGTACTACCCATCTTGTACATGGGTGTGACCTGTGCTTTTTTCCAATAACTGGGTGCAGCTTTTTGTTTGAGGGATTTATGACAGATTATAGCTAGAAGAGGGGCTAACTCAACCAAAAATTCAGTATGGAATCTGACAGGGATTCCATTGACTCCTGGAGCTTTGTTCAATTTTAATGATTTCAGCTGTTTCTCAACACCACTGACACTAATGCATATTTTAATAATCTTTTCAGTTTTACAAGAATTAACTTTGGGCAGTTCTCATGGGATTACCTTTGTAAAGAAACATTTGAAAATGAAGTTAGGCATTTCAACTTTTGCTTTGCTACACTCAATTTTAGTTCCTGTTTCATTGCTTAGGGTCTGGGCTCTACATTTGGTGCCACTAATGGCCTTTATATATGGCCAGAACTTCTTTGGGTTTTGTGGAATATCATTTGATAATATTCTGTTACAGTAGTTATTGAAGGCTTCATGCATTGCCCTCTTGACAGCCAAATGTGTTTCATTCAGCATCTCTCTGTCTTTAGCCCTATACTTTGTTTTACACATATTATGCAGAAATCTCTGCTTCTTTCAAAGCTTCTTTACAGTGACTGTATTCCATGGAGAGCCCTCCCCCTTATGAAACTGTTCTGCTGGGTACATATGTATCCATGCATGATCAACTACTCTTTAAAGTTGAGCCATAGTTCCTCTATGTGCTTCTACCCTAAAAAGTTGTCCTTTGTTCCTTGGTAATCATTATTGGCACAACCTCATGATGGTCATTGCTACCAGTTTCAGATGGACATCCTCAAATGGGTCAAGTCTATTTGTTTCCAATAGATCCAATATAACTCCATTCATTAGTAGGGTTCCCAATTATCTGTTATAGATAATTTTTAGAGAAGGCTTTTAGTAATTTTTCACAGGAGGTCTTATCACACCCACCATTAACAAAACTATAATTTTCTCAATTAGTTGTTAGATGAATAAAGCCTCCACCAATGATTACATATCTCAGTTCTCCAATCATACAGTAATCATTGGTGGAGGCTTTATTCATCTAACAACTAATTGAGAAAATTATAGTTTTGTTAATGGTGGGTGTGATAAGACCTCCTGTGAAAAATTACTAAAAGCCTTCTCTAAAAATTACCTATAACAAATAATTAGGAACCCTACTAATGAATGGAGTTATATTGGATCTATTGGAAACAAATAGACTTGACCCATTTGAGGATGTCCATCTGAAACTGGTGAACTGAGATTTTTTCTAAAGTTTTTGATTACATCAGGAGATGAGTCTGGTGGGCAATAAAGGGATCCAATTATCATTTTGTGCCCATCCCTGATACTGAGTCTTGCCCAAACAATCTTACATGCAGATTCAAATTTTATCTTGGTGGATGTGAGTTTCTTATTTACTGTGACAAAAACACCACCTCCATTTCCCATTCACCTATCTTCGTGATATACACTTAAATTTTCCCCAAAAATTTCACTGCTATCAATTTCAGGGTTTAAACAGCTTTCTGTACCCAGTATTATGTGAGCTTCACTGCTTTTCAGGAGTGCTTCAAACTCTGGCACTTTGCTGCAAATGCTTTGACAGTTAACCATCAGGATTTTAATACTTTCACCTGTGGGAGGCATTTCTTTAGATCCTACACTGATACTTCTGGGTTTCGTAGAGCTGTCATTAAGTGTAGAGATCAAGCAATACAAAAAGTTGAGGTTACAAAATTCCTGGGTGCTTATATAGACAGCAAATGTAATTTGTCAATACACGTTCTTCATCTTTACAAAACACTTAGCTCAGCAATATTTGCACTATGGGTTATTGCTTCAATGGCTGACATAGATAGCATTAAGGCTTGTTACTTCAGCTATGTCATTAATGTCATATGCTATTATATTCTGGGGGAACCAACCTCTCGCAAAGAAAATTTTCACTGCACAAAAAAAAGCTATCAGAATAATGAGTGGTGTCCATCACAGACACTCTTGTAGATGCTTGTTTCGAAAGATGGGGATCCTTACCACCGCCTCACAGTATATCTTTTCTTTGTTGACCTTTGTCTGTAATAGCCCTTCTATCTACAAAGATAACAGCCAATTTCATGACTATAACACAATGACCAAAAACAGTCTGCACATTGAATTGAAAAGTCTCACCATGGTTCAAAAAGGAGCTTACTACTCCAGTATTAAGCTGTTTAATGCTCTCCCACCACACATCAAATGCCTTAACAATAGATTGCCAGCATTCAAACAAACTCTCAAGGAGTACCTCATAGAGAAATCTTTTTATACAACTGATGAATATGTGAAAGAACATTTATATAATCACTAAACTTGCAAGTGTTGTATAAATAGTGTAATTAATTTTGTTTTGAATAGGCATATGAAAATTGTTTATTGGTATTTCTGTATTTCCCCTTGGAATAGTGAACTTATCTTGATTCCTGTATATACACTCCTGGAAATTGAAATAAGAACACCGTGAATTCATTGTCCCAGGAAGGGGAAACTTTATTGACACATTCCTGGGGTCAGATACATCACATGATCACACTGACAGAACCACAGGTACATAGACATAGGCAACAGAGCATGCACAATGTCGGCACTAGTACAGTGTATATCCACCTTTCGCAGCAATGCAGGCTGCTATTCTCCCATGGAGACGATCGTAGAGATGCTGGATGTAGTCCTGTGGAACGGCTTGCCATGCCATTTCCACCTGGCGCCTCAGTTGGACCAGCGTTCGTGCTGGACGTGCAGACCGCATGAGACGACGCTTCATCCAGTCCCAAACATGCTCAATGGGGGACAGATCGGGAGATCTTGCTGGCCAGGGTAGTTGACTTACACCTTCTAGAGCACGTTGGGTGGCACGGGATACATGCGGACGTGCATTGTCCTGTTGGAACAGGAAGTTCCCTTGCCGGTCTAGGAATGGTAGAACGATGGGTTCGATGACGGTATGGATGTACCGTGCACTATTCAGTGTCCCCTCGACGATCACCAGTGGTGTACGGCCAGTGTAGGAGATCGCTCCCCACACCATGATGCCGGGTGTTGGCCCTGTGTGCCTCGGTCGTATGCAGTCCTGATTGTGGCGCTCACCTGCACGGCGCCAAACACGCATACGACCATCATTGGCACCAAGGCAGAAGCGACTCTCATCGCTGAAGACGACACGTCTCCATTCGTCCCTCCATTCACGCCTGTTGCGACACCACTGGAGGCAGGCTGCACGATGTTGGGGCGTGAGCGGAAGACGGCCTAATGGTGTGCGGGACCGTAGCCCAGCTTCATGGAGACGGTTGCGAATGGTCCTCGCCGATACCCCAGGAGCAACAGTGTCCCTAATTTGCTGGGATGTGGTGGTGCGGTCCCCTACGGCACTGCGTAGGATCCTACGGTCTTGGCGTGCATCCGTGCGTCGCTGCGGTCCGGTCCCAGGTCGACGGGCACGTGCACCTTCCGCCGACCACTGGCGACAACATCGATGTACTGTGGAGACCTCACGCCCCACGTGCTGAGCAATTCGGCGGTACGTCCACCCGGCCTCCCGCATGCCCACTATACGCCCTCGCTCAAAGTCCGTCAACTGCACATACGGTTCACGTCCACGCTGTCGCGGCATGCTACCAGTGTTAAAGACTGCGATGGAGCTCCGTATGCCACGGCAAACTGGCTGACACTGACGGCGGTGGTGCACAAATGCTGCGCAGGTAGCGCCATTCGACGGCCAACACCGCGGTTCCTGGTGTGTCCGCTGTGCCGTGCGTGTGATCATTGCTTGTACAGCCCTCTCGCAGTGTCCGGAGCAAGTATGGTGGGTCTGACACACCGGTGTCAATGTGTTCTTTTTTCCATTTCCAGGAGTGTATTACTCATCCTTAACAGGCAAAACAAAAATTTTCTGTTAGTTGAATGTGCTGTATCTTATTTACATTGCATCTTTTTGTTGCATTTATGATTTATGTAAGATGTATTTCAGGTGTGTACAATCAGACACATTCCATATCATATATATATTACTTATCCTTAATATGTGAAAAACTATTTTCTGTTTATTGATTGTGCTGTTGTCTATTGATTTTATTTACATTGTATCTTTATTGTATGTATTTATACAAGTTATGCTTGAACTTTGTACAATTTGACCCATTCCATATCCTTGTGATTCACTCGCTTCCAGGACCTATGGAATATGAAATGAATAAATAAATAAAGTTGCCTAATTTAAAAAACCTTTGTGTGCACCCCACACACAGTCAGCTACTCGAGTAGCAGCCTCTGATTTGTAGTGCACATCTGACCCTTTCAAGGAGGACTCTACAGTTCTCAACCCTATGGCGCAATTCCAGGAAGTCGCAGCCCACCTTGTCACAGAACCTTTGAAGGCTCTGGATCAATCCTTCAACTAGACTCAGAATCAAAGGGCCATTGTCAGTTCTGGGGACATTGCTGCAAATTGTGTGCTTTGCTGGAATTCCATGCCCAAGGCTGATCATCTCAGTCTTATTTGACAGTCACTGGATTGATCCAAGTATGACCTTGGAGCCCAAACAACAGGCTTTTATTTCCAGCATGCACCACAATCTGCAATTGGTTGCACTCTGTTCCCTCAACAGCTACTGGAAAACCTGTTCAACATATTGAGTGAGGCCCCCAGGCATACACCCTGAGTGCACCTGGTGTTCTTTCCTGTCCCTTACTGCTATTTTCCTAAACAATACCATCATTTGCTGTATTTTTGAACTGCCAACAATTAGTACTCCTACCCTTTTGCATTTGCTTCCTGTTGACACTGAACGAAACAGGTTTCTTAAACACAGGTGAAGTGAGTCCCACTGGTTCAGTTTCAGTTTCACTGAAAGACAGCACCTCAGACTTGTTGGTTAGGGGATTGGTACAACATGCTGTATCCTCCTGGCCCCATCCACCCTGTACAGGACACCTAGCTCTACCATTGATAAGCCACTCACAGTCAAGTGAACAAGTAATGACAGATCCTGCACTTCAAGAGAGACAGGATAGTACTTGAGGTGCCTCTGGTATCACTACCACAAGTACACAAATCTTGGGAGTGCTTCCAACACACCAGTTCACAGTAGCTGCCAATTGTTTGACAGTAATCATGGTGATTTCTAGCTCCTTATGAATGTCAGCCATCTCATCCTGTGTTTGAAAACAGCATTTACAGAGGGACTGCATTTTGGCTGGTGCAATGTATTACACAACAGTGAACAACTAAATTTAATTAAGCCTGCTGATTATATTTTAATCTGTTGAACTAAAAACTTGCTAATTCCCTATAAGCATAGAAGCAAATACACAAAATGAGATTTCTATTAAGGCACCACAAAAACCTGTGGTACAAATTACTAGTTTCCTAAAACATTTTGAGGTTAATTACAGTTGTAGCAAACTCACAAACAGAGTTAATTTATTATTATTTATTATTACACATTTTTACCTCCAGGGCAGGGATTAACTTGAATGTTACATGATTATTTATTTTGTTTTCTTATTTTCTCTTTGCAAAATCTCTTCATTCTTTTGCTATGTTCCGTTTCCTTTGCTCTGCCCATATTTTGTCTGTTTTCTTCCTTTATTTTACTTCATATTTCATGTTCATAATTTTATGTCTGAATCTGTCTCTTTAATTTATCACTTCAATACATATTCCTGCTTGTTTAACGATTTCTTCTATTTCCTGAAACCAATTGGTTTTTTTGATTGAACTGTTTACTACATCAAAAACCCTCTATGTGAGTGTATTGCTGTTAATTCTACATATGTAATCATTTATTATAAATTTAGATAATACATAGGACTACTCCTCTTGAAGGGAAAACTAGATGTAACACAATAAGTTAATTATTGTATCTGCTATAGTAACTAAATAACAAACACTGATTTTCTACAAAGTACTCATAGATTATGCAAGAGACATTGGTAGCTTCCAAAAATTCTTAAAATTGCACATTTATTTGCACTGATAAAGAATGAAATTCAAGGGTGATGTATTCTTTGGCAGTAACTGTGAACCACGAATGCTGATTTTCTATGAAAGACGTTATGTTTCCAAGACATTTGCACTGGAAACTAACAAAAATATAGTTTTGTAAGTTTCTGTAAATTTTCAGAAATAATCTATATCTCGCATAATTATACAATGAAATGAGAGAATAACTGTTTTGAACAAGGATAGGCCTACTGTTCTCAAAAAATTTAAATAGCTCAATAAAGTTTAAGCCTACAATTTCCAATAACAGTACGAGTTAATTGTGGCACTCACAAAATTTCACAATATATCACAATGCAGACAGCTATTGATACAATCAGTAAAAGATTATGCAGAAGCAGCATGAACAGTAAAATATATGAATTGAGAACTTCAAATTGGCAGAAGAATCTTGTACACACAGTCCCACATGAAGAGAAATTTCAAAGGTGGCTTTTATATGTAAATAAACATACATATTGTATGGGTATTTCATTTAGCTGTTTTTTTGCACTCTTCTACGCTGGTGTGCTGAAGAAGAATACTGCATCATGAGTTTATTTCAGTCAAAATCACTTAGATATGCAACATCAACAAAGTACGTCTTCTGCCTGTTGCAACTAACAATGAAGTGAATCTAGTCCCAATAGAAAGTGGTTTCAATATTCAATTAGATTTGTCCCAAAAATTTCACTACTGTCAATTTAGGATTTTAGTAAGCTTTCTGTACTAATTGTTATGTGAGCTGAGCTGCTTTTGAGTAGCATTATGTAGCAAGTGCTTCAACAGTTGATCACCAAGATTTTAATAGTCTTATCTGTAGGGGATATAGCTTTGGATATTCCACTAATACTCAAAAGTCTCCTACAGCTATCATTATCTGGATCAGATGGAGAGGTGCCTACCTAAAAATAGAACCATGTGTGCAGCCCACATACAATCAGCTATGTGGGTAGCAGTCACTAATATTTAGTGTACCACTGGTCCAGTCCCTGCAGTTCTCAGCTCTATGGCTCTAGTCTATAATGTCACAGTATATCTTGTTGGAGAGCCTCCAAAGTTTCTTCTTCAGTGCTTCCACATGATTCAGATATGGTGGATAATGATGAGTTCTGGGTGCAATGCTGCAGCCTGTAGGCTTCACTGAAATTCTGTGAAGAAGGCTGGTTTCAATCTTCCCTGTCATTTACTGGAATGATTCAAGTATGATGCTGGAGTCCAGACAATAGGTATTATTCATTTAAATGTGCACCACAATTTTCAGTTTGTTGCACCCTCCTCCCTCAGTGGCTGCCAAAAGAGCCTGTTCAACACATCAAATGAGGCCCTCAGACATACACACGGAGTGCACAAGGTGATCCTTCTCATCCCTTGCTGCCATATGTGCAAGGGGTGCCATTATTTGCCATATGTTTGAACTACTGAAGAGCAACAGTCTCTATTCATTTCTGCTTAACTCTGCCTGACATGGGACTCAACAAGCTTCCCTAAATAAGTGTCACTTTTGCTCAGTTTCAGAATTCAGTTGGATATAACAACTCATACTTTTTGGCTAGGGGATAAGCCTAGCACATTGATTTTCTCTGTGCAGGACACCTGATACATCACTCAGACTCATTAGTGCTGATATTTCCTATATTCTTGGGGTGTTATTCTTGCAGTTTTAGAGGAAACAAGACTCAGGGTTCAGTACCAATTTTCCACTGAGTTTCTCTCAATGTTGTTCCTATATTTTTTGTCTAAACATCTTTATTGAATAATTATTTATCACATCGTTACATAAAATTTTTCTTCTATGAACTGAACGTAACCAGTCAGCATTTCTTGTTATTAAAATTTGACTGTCAAGGTAAAATAAACCATTGACTGTCAGTTTTACATCTAAATCTCTGAATTTGTCTTGTAATGGATTCCATCCATTTCATTATACTTCCATTGTAGTAAAAATTACACCTTCCACTCGAATTTGTTTCCTAATCCTTCTATTTGTTTTTTGTACCATTCCCAGCAATTCCTAACATGTGTCTTGTCTGCATTACCCACATAGCAGCCCTCATTTTTAAAGATTTTTTTAAAGTTAAAATCTGTGCCTCACCACCATAAGTCAAAACTGGAAATACACAATGAACAGAGAATCAGTGATCAAAGGTCCTTATATCATCACTGATTATAGTTGGCACTAGAAGTTTACAAAAGGTAGGAAAATATTTCTTCTTGGTAAAGGCTACAAGAAATAGGTGTCACATTATCTGAGCAGTTAACATGAAACATTCACCTCTGAAATGGACAAAATTCAAGAGTATTGTACAATAGACAGGTACATACCAATCATAGTTGTGATAGATGGAAAAAACCTACTGTGCTTCAACAACTGTGTTAGAGGGTTGGTCCAAACTCAAAGAGAAATTCATCACATATTTAAACAACACAAAAAACCTGTTGACCAACAAAACCTGATTTTAAGCTTTCCATTTCAGATGCATCAGAAGTTTAGAATTGAAAATGTTATTTAGCTTACCAAAAGCACTTCAGTCAGTTCTGTTTGTTTATTTCTATTTATTTATTTTGCTGTCCCCCAATTACTATCTTCAGCTGCCCAAAATATTAAAAGTCACCAATTGGTTCTACAACTTAGTTGTTTATTTTTATTAAATGTTACATACCTTCACTTGGTAACTAGTAAGTTTAAGAATCAGCAACTTCTCTGTGGGACAATCTTGGAAAAGAAGATACTATAAATAAATAAATGCAGTAATAGTACAGGGTCTTTGCAACAGTTTGTGGTTTAACCTTAATTACACAACTGAGGGTGCCATTAGGCACATTATTGAGAGTGCTCCTCATACTAATATGAAGATTGGGGTCACTCTTGGATTGCTGAATGCAGCATTCTGTCAAAAATATTAATGCAGAGCTTGGAAAATTGCCCAGGAGAAGGGGAAGTCCACAAATGAGTGCAAATGATGCATCATCCCTCACTTGATCATATAAAATGTGACATGGTTTGCATCCAAGTGCCTCTGGTATGAGACTACTTGCACAGCTATTTGCCAGAAACATCCAGCGTAACCAGAGCAGAATTCATACCAGTCCCCTTGTGGTGTTGGCTCCTGCAGTCCGATTTCCTGTCCCCAGTTCCAGCTGCATATTCATCTAGCACATCCAGCCATTGCTATGGATACAGTGTGAACAACAGCCATAATGCAGATCAGTGTGCCTCCATAATTCATGCTAGCTTCTGCCAGCAATCACACCAAGGGCGAACTGTTTCCCTGGACACACCAATCAACCACATGCCAGAAGGTGCACTAATGATGTTTGAACTGGGAGCTCATCATGAAACTTTCCAACCTCTTTGTGTCAGCATCAAGTGCTCACCACATCATCAGATTCTAAAATGAACATTTGCAAATGTTATTTGGTCTCTCTCTGGTTCATTGATTGGATTGTCTGTGCTCAAGTGTTATATGACCAGGACTGTCTATGAATTGTGATTTTTATTTATGTTTCTGTGTGGTATTACATATTTGAAACATACCTGGTTCACTGTGCCCTGCTTACTCAGTGCAGATCCTGATTTAACAGTTCTTTATGAAGTCTGCATTGGTATACTTCACTGGCAATGAGGATGAAAGGAAGATGATTTGCTGCTAATCACTAGCTGTGTACTGATTCAAGGCATTTTTAGTGATATGATTTACAATATCTGACCAGCTTGAGCAACTGTCAGTTTGCAATTCAGCTCCTGCAGCTGTTAATTGATTAAAGAGAGAATCAAACTGCCACAGCAGCCTCACTGCCTCCACCAAGTCTGTTCAGTCCATTTAATTCTGAGTTGTACGACTGGGACGAACACATATCCATGTTACATCAGCACTTAGCAGTGTATGGAATCAGTGAGTTGCAATGCCACACCTGATTTTGTTGCATGGGCTGGACCTGCTACTTATAAATTAGCTTTGAAATTGTTTCCCACTCAGGTCCCCACTACAGTTGATTATGACAAATAGCTCCAGAAATTTCGTGATTGTTAAGAATATTCATCACACACCAGAGTGACACATTTTAGATTTTTTTGAGGCACGAAGAGCACTGAACAATCATTTAAGCGATGTGTCACAGAACTACAGGGATTGTCAGTTTAAGCATGTTAAATCACCCTGTCGGACTATGTAAACAGATGAAATGATTTGGGATTTGGTTATACAGCACCTATCAAACATACTCAGGTCCTGAGCATCAGTGACTCACCACTGAACAATGTGCTAAAACTCACTTATGCTTATGATGCTTCCTTGAATGCTGATGAGCAATTTCAACCAATGGAGGTCTAAAAGATAAGCATAGCTGGTGCACACCATTCTCAAACTGTGGGGCCTAACTCGTACAATGTGAACACATATGTGTCTACACTGACTCATCATGGTAAACCTGAGAACCAGGATGTGCAGCCTCACCTGTGGAAGTCAACAATGACTCACTGCATAGTATGCTTCTGCTTTTCATGGAAATCAGTTTTCTCCAGGATGTGTTGTAATCATGATCACAGAAATGCAGATTTTTAAATGCTGCATGTAATTACTGCAGCAAGGCAGGACATACCAAGTCTGTTTGTTTGCGAGCTAAGAAGTATTTGTTGTTGTATGAGGAAATGATGGATATTAATGTCATGCAGGAACAAGGCCAGCAAATGATGCCAAAGAATTCAATTCCAGTTGAATCAGTGTCACAATGGCAAGCTTGGCAACTGCTCACACAAAGCTTGAGTTACATCAATGCAACACATGAAACATATAGCTTCTTCTCACATCCATCAGAAAATGACCTGCCACAAGGCTGTCACTCATGTTTAGTCGATGTGGCTGAAACCATCGCTGCAATACAAACCAAAGGATTAGTGTCATCACACCAGAAGAAATTTTTCATCAAGTTGCAAATTAATCACTAGGACATTGTATTTTAGCTAGACATGGGAGCTGCAACAAGCCTCATTAATCTATAAACATACCAGCTCATAGGTGCTCTGTTTCTACAATGTAGACAGGTTGAATTGGTTGGATGCAACAATGCAATAATTTCGACAAAGGGATTCTTCATTGTTTCTGCTAGTTATCATCATTACAGTAACACCTGGAAGTGACACTGGTCAATTAATTTACCATGCAGAACATCTTTGGGACTGATGCCTCACTCACGTTTGGGCTTACTGTTATGGATGCAGTGTACCTTCTGTCTCAGACAGTTCAGACCAAGGATATTGATCATTTATGTGCTCAATATTGTGATATATTTTTGGAGTCTATAGACCTTTTTAAGAATTTTCAAGCCAACATCAAGATGAAACTGAATATTTAGCATAAGTTCTGCAAACAGCATAAAGTGCCCTTCACTCTGCAAGACACCATAAAAGCTGAAATGGATCAATTACAAGCTTTATAAGTCATTGAACCAGTAACATCAAATGAGTGGTCCACTCCACTGGTGATTGTCCACAAGAAAAAGGAGGAAATTCAACGTTATGGAGACTTCAAAGTCACAATCAGTGTGCAAGCAATTATGGACATCTACCTGATACCGAAGCCTGAAGAATTAGCAGCTAGGGTCAGTGGAGGAAAATATTTTTCAATTGATATCAAAGATGCATACCTTCAAAATGAAGTGAATGCTGAGATGAAAAAGACACTGGTGATTAACATGCCACCAATGTTATACAGATGTAACAGAATGCCTTTCAGTTTGCTCAGCCCCAGCAATGTTTAATGATATCTTGAACAGGTCATCAAGAAGTTTCCCTGCTGCTGGCAGGGATCAACAGGACCACTTCATCAACCATCAGAAACTGTTTCAATTGTTACAAGACTTAGGCTTTTGCTGCAACTGCCCTAAGGGCCAGTTTTTTCAATGTTGGATCGAATACTTGGGCCATGTCATCAACAGTTATGGCATGTGGCCTCTCAACAAGCATCTTCAAGCAACTAGAGATCTATGAATCTCCAAGAATTTACAAGAACTTAAGGCTTTCTTGGGTAAAATCACCTATTATGTGCAGGTTATTCCCAATGCGTCACAAATTCTCTTGCCTCCTAACAAACTGCAGTACACATGCCAAAAATTCATCTAGACACAGTAATGCACATATGCTTCTTATACAAGACTGCTGTAAGTACTCTTGCAATAATGTTTCTTGATTCACCTTGATCCAGAGAGACAGCTAGTGATAGCAACCGATGCCTCCCAGTATGGTGTCGGCACTGTCTTTTCACACATGGTTACACATGGTTTTATGGTCATCAGAGATTAATAATGTTTGCGTTGAAGACACTGAACCTGGCTCAGGTAAAATACAGTCAGGTGGAAGAAGACGCCCTATCCATCATTCTTGCAGTCTGTTATTTTCACCAATATATTTTTGGTTACAAGTTCACTCTGGTTACTGACAATAAGCCACTTGTCTCATTGTTTGGATCTGACCAACCAATGTCAGAAATGATGGCACACAAATTGTGACAGTGGGCCTAGATTTTAAATGAGTATAACTATGACAGTGTATATCACCCATTGACATAGCACACCAACACAGATGCATTATTGCGGTTACCAGTGGGACATGACAAAGAGTTTGAATGAACTGAGTTCAAATGCTTTGAACTGACAACTATGCCCATAACCAGTTGGATGAATATCTGATGAATGCTTCATTGGTGGCTCAGGAGATGTGTACCAATGAGATGCTTTGACACAATTGGCAACAAGAAAAGCCAACATTTCGAATGCCGCCGCAGGCAGATATCTTACTTTTCAGCCATCCTTATTGATTCATGATGGTGTGCTTCTGCTGCACACTTTGCAGGACATGTATTATGTATTCATTTCCTGCTACGCTTTAGGACTCCTTCACTCATTACAATGGGGTGACAGTACACATTAAGTAGCCCACAAGGAAGCATTATTTATGGCATGTACCATCAGACTGAAGCAGTGACACTGAGCTGCATTTCTGGTAACGTCTCAGACTACATCAAAGCAGCAGTTCTTTCTGTGGCCTAAGTCAGATGGATCATGGCAGAGGGTACACACTGATTATGTAGGACCCTTTCTACAGTTAATGTTGGTTGGTACTTGTTGATGCATATTCAAAATTCTTATTTGTTGTGCAAATGCCACCAATGACACCCTCTGCCACTGTCAAAATCTTAATTCAGATCTTCACCACTGAGGGAGTGCCAACCACTGTAGTATCAGACAATGGTCCACAATTTATGTTGAGGGAATTTTTGGGTTTTTGCAACCATAATGGCATTTCCTATGTGTGTACCTCCCCATTCCATCTTCTGTTGAATGCTGGGGCAGAGCATTTCATTCACACATTCAATCTGCAAATGCTCTAGCTTAAGGAATGCCACACTAAAAAAGATGTACTGTTGATTTTTCTTAGTTCATACCACTCCATGCTCATCAGCAAGCATTCACCAGCTGAACTGTTGCAGTGCTGGCAGCACCAGCTTCATCTCTTGCAAACTTCATACATGTGAGAGCCCCTCGTAACCAATACAAAGTGTAAAATTGGACAAAAGGTTTATTTTCACAATTGTTCTACCAGTAAGTGGGACCTATGGCTATAGTGGATGAGAAAGGGCTTTCCATATATATTATCTGCCCTTCTGGCAGGATGGTGTGGCACCAGAATAAATTTGTATGTCTTCCTGCCACCTAGTTGCCTTTGCCTGCAGGTTCCTATTGGGACTGCACCCACTAAGGCCATCATGCTGCCACTGCCTATGCAACCGTCCACATCAGTCCCATTGTGGTCACAGTTATTGTCTACCATTGCATCTGCTACTCCTTACAGCTGAGTCAAAATCAGAGCTTGAGGCCAGGACTGCACATGATGTCATTATAACATCACCAGAAGAGTCTCCGCCAGCATCACAGCCTCAATAGCAGCCACATCCCATGGTCATGAGTGCACATGATGTCACTTGGTGTCACCAACTGCATCTCTGTCCATAGTGCAGACTGTTGCTACATGTGCCACAAGTGTTGTATCTGTAGGCCTCCCCCCCCCCCCCCCCTCCCCACACACACACACACACACACACACACACACACACACACACACACACACACACACACACAGGCCACCACATCAGATAAACACGAGGCTCCTCTCGTTGAGCTGCTGCATCATGACACCACAGCTGTGTCTCATGCCACTGCTGCTGGCATTCTTTGATACGTCAGTTTTGCCAACTTTACTAGCTATCCATGGGTAGATGGCTCTGGGAGGCTCAAACTGAGCTGGATGAAGACCATCTTTCCTCCAGGTCATCCTCTTCAGTCAAGCATCATTGGTATGGTAAAAGGCAGTCTATGTAGCTGTTTTCTGAAAGATGTGGTTTTGGATCCTGATACCTAGTTTCCTACCCCAATTCATACTGCCACTTACATAGTGCACACATCCACTGCTGTAGATACAGCATGGGCAACAGCCTTAGTGCGGAACAGCATGCCTCCACAGTGCATGCCAGCTCCCACCAGCAGCAGCTCCAAGGGCAATCCATGGCCCTGGGCACCAGTTGACCACATGCCATCATGTGCACTAACTGAGATTTGAACTAGGAGCATGTAATGACACCTTTTGACTTCTCCATGTCAGCATCAAGCATCAATAGCTCAAGTGCTCAACTCATCACCAGGTTCTAAGAAGAACACTTGCAAACATTATTTGGTTCTCTCTCTGATTCTTCGATTGTATTGTCTACGCTCAAGTGTTATACAATATAGCACATTTGCTGAGTAGCGGATAGGCACAACAAAAGGCTGTCACAAATAAAGCTTTTGGCCTTCGTCAACAATAGACGTAGACACCCACTCACCCACCCACCCACCCACCCACCCACCCACCCACCCACCCACACACACACACACACACACACACACACACACACACACACACACACACATATGCATGCAGACACAACTCATACACATGACTGCAGTCTCAGGCAACTGAAACCACACTGTGAAAGCAGCACCAATGCATGATCGAAAGGTTTATTTGTGACAGTCTTTCTGTTGTGCCTGTTTGCGACTCAGCATCTTTGCTATGTGGTGAGTAGCAACTTTCCTTTTCATAATATTGTTACATTCCATCCTGGATTTTCCATTGTTTGATTTTTGCCTAACATTAATTTATGTGTCATGCATAATGGATCACTGTATTTTGACATCAAACTGTTAACATCTGTGATTAGTCCCCAGTATGTTATTAGTGTAATAAAATATGAAGAAGTACAAAATTTATTTCACTGCCTACTCAATCCTGAAGTATTAATAGATTTAAAAATTTATGGATGAAGATAGAGATCTATTTTACTAGAATTTATCATATTAACAGAAGATTATCTTCCAAATGTGAACTTTATAAAAATGTAATTATTAGACCTAAGATAATTTACAACTTCCAGCAAAAAGTCAGCAAGATAAACATAACCTCTGGTTTATCAGCAATACCCAGCAATTTTACTAGAACAAAAGAGTGTAGTTTACTCCAACTTAGCCTCTCCTGACAGAAATTAAGGTGGATTTAACTGACCATAGTTAAAATTTTAGCTTTGTGATATGCTCTGCTGACAAGAATTCTGAACACGATCTGACAGATTAATTGAGAGAAGGCCATGAATGACCAAGTTTCATTCATTATATTCAGCAGATTGTAGCAGTGCACTCTGCAGTCTCAGAAAGGACTAAAGAGAGGTGGATTAGCAGAGTGAGCAGAGGAGAATCTTACATCTGACAGTGGCTTCGAGGTAGATGACCATGTGACTCTGCCTCCTTGTGATATGTGGGAACAAATGACTAAGAGACTTGGCTCCCTGACTGTGACAGCTGGGGGCTATTGACAATGAGATTTCATGTCCAGGTGGTAGCAGACAGGTGCATACATCAAGTATGAGTCAGTGCGTCATGTTGGTAGCGACTGAGTACCAACAGCAATGAATAATCTTGTCTTGAGGGAGCAGATGACTGTTATAAGACAGCACGGTGGCTGATGGGGGGTGGCCGCAGACACCACACTCCAGACAACCAATCACAATTAAGTCATGAGCTCAGTTCATGTTGACAGGGTAAAAGTGAATTTTTGGTTCTGAGAATACTTATGTGATATTTTGTAGGACAGTTTAAAAAATTACTGGTGTAATAATTGTGTCCTGTAAGATTAAGTTATGACTGTTATTTAACTATCTTGACAGGTTGTATCACAGGCCTGAACCTGGCCTCAAACTGAATAAACATAACATGTGGGATGCCACAAAGATTCGTATTTGGTCTACTCTTGTTCTTAACCTTTATAAATGATCACAAAGTGTTGGAGCTGTTCCACAGTCATTGATTGCAGATTTATTGTAATCAAATACTCCAACTGGAAATTATGTTGTAGTTTCATTTATGTAGCTGGTTTCAGTTCAGTTATTAAGTATTTTTACATTTATTATTTGTGTGTGCCAAAGCCAAACACGGTCACTTAATGCTATCAATAAAGTAATTGAAACTTGATTTTTCAAGGGATTGGAGGAGATAGAAAGTGAGGAAGGGAGAGGTAGGGACACTCAGTATCCTTTATTGATATTTTTTAATGCCTTCTGGTTGGTACTGATGAAATAGTGGAAAGCTAGTACATTAATGCGTTACTGAACTCATGGACCCCGTGATGGATGAGACAACACTGTGTTATGTGCTTTCAAATGCTAGGTCTACTTCTGCATGTGATGAGACAGCCTTGCAAATGCTCCTGGTCTATAGGTCAACTACTACTGCCAGCCAAGTTGATGGGAACCTGTATCTGTCTTTGCAGTTTATGTTGGGAAGCTGCTTTGCAATCTTAGTCACCTATTGGGACTTACTATTTAATTGTCATCATAAGATGTTCTGCTTATTGATAGGTTCCTGATATCATTGATGTCTCCATATGATGCTGTTCCAGGCCAACTATTTTATAATCTTATGTCTTCCTCTCTTCACTTCAGCCACAATTTTCATACTTATCCTTTCTATTTTGTTCTGTCTTTCCACTTGTAATCCAGCCCCTCCTTCCTAGTTGTTGCTATTGTTCACCAATGTGGAAAGGTTTTTCTGAAGATTTGACAGGAGTAAGATTACAAGAAACTTTTTAGTTTTCTTATCCTTTCTTGTAGAGTTGGCTCCAGTTGTTCTTGTCTAGGTGTCTGATTCTTGAAGCTGAAATTCTCACATTTTAGGTTCTCATGGTTCAATTGATCTCAATAATTTTGAAGAATGTTGTTGCAGAATTTTTGTTTTTACTTTAATTTATTTTGCCACATTTTAATATATCACACAGTCCTTTGAATTTTCACGTTAACAATATCATTGTTCACCCAAAATACAAAAATATGTCCAGTCACATCATAGGCATGCTTACTACTACTTCATTCTGCGGTAATAACAATATTCCAAACAGTTTACAGTTTTTCTTGACAAATGAATTTCTATTAGGTTCGATTATTATTTCATAAATGAATTGAGAAATAAACATATTAAACAGTACTAGATTGCATAATTAATAATAGAAATTTTAAGTGTGCCAAATATATCAGAATTTCCAACGTTTCTAAAAAAACAATTTTAACTTTACATTCAGAGCTAGTACATATCCATATTAACAACGAAAAGAAAGTAATTCCTTTTCATAAATTTTAGCTTGAAATATAACATATTGTGTATAAAATTATATGACTTTTTCAGAACACTAGCTGATATAATACTGACCTGTCCAAAATTTGAAAAAAATATTACTGGTATTGACTACTACTGTTGAGGATAAGTAATGCTAGAGGAGGATGTCCATTTACAACCTGTACTTTCAATAGCTGTTGCTAAAATTCTTTTTTCCCATGGTATACGTTCCACCCACCCTGCTTTCCTTTTCTTATCAGGTTTAAGAGAGTTATTTGTTGCTTCGCCCTTTCCATGACCAAGCTTCACTATTTGTCATTCTATCCGTGAACTTTATTTTCTCTGTATTCCTCTGACTCCACAACTTGAATGCTTTAATTTTGTGCCTCTCTTTTTCTTCATATTTCACTCTACATAAAGCATTTAACTAATATTTTCCTTAATTTCAATCCCAGTTAGCTGTAATGTAAACATTTCCTCTTCTCAAACACTTGTTTTGCCATTGCAGTCCTTGGTCTCATTCCTTTTTCACTTGCCCAGTTATCAGTTAGCATGCTATGCACCCTGTTCAATTTGACTTTCTGGTACATGCTTTGCAACCTATTCAATTTGACCTTCTGATGTTTTCACTTTAGTTTTATTTGCGTTGATTTTTATTTTGTACTCTTGCATTCCTCCTTCAATTTGATAACATGATTTCTCAGATGACTCAAATGTTGGATTGGTACCAACTGATAAGCAAGACAAGTCAGCATTTGAAAACTGTGTAGTGGGCCTGTACAAAAAGATATTGATGATTGGACAAGTGTTGTAATTTCTGCGCTGTTGATGATGGGACAGACTTAGAAGGATTGAACAAAATTGTTAAAGACTAAATATCTGTAATCTTATAGAACTTTGACTGTACAGATATTGGTGGAACCTTGTTACACCGTAGACATATGTGAGTGCCTCTTTTTTCAAGTTGCCTATAACTGCACTGTGTGTTGTTGAAATTTTCAAGGCAAAAGCAATGGGCCTGTCAGATGCACTAATTCAATCCCATAAGAAGATGCTAATTAACAGGCTTGCCTGGATCAAAATGAATTAAAAAAGCATCTTTGAACTACTAAAATGCATCCCAACATTCTTGGGACCACACAAAGGGAACATCTTTCCAGTGCAGCCTGTTCAGCAGAGGGACAATCTGCTCAGCATTTGCAATAAACTTAACATAATATGTTAGTTTCCCCATGGTGGGCTGTAACTCCTTGATGTTATGGGGCACCAGCAATTCTTTAATCACACTGAAATGCAAAGGAGCGGGTTGAATGCCCTGTGTATTTATGACATGTCTTAAATATTCAAGTCCTTTGTGGAAAAGAAGCACTTTTCCTTGTTACACTTTGAGCCAGCCTCTGTGATAATGTGAAATAAACACTCTAAATTTCCCACAGGTTCAACAGGTGTACAACCTGCAACAATAGTATCTTCCAGATAGATCATACAGCTTTAAATGATAACTCAAGGGACACACTACAGCCTCCTACGTATCACTCACAAAGGGATTATGAGGATAAGATTAGATTAATTACTGCACACACAGAAACATTCAAACAATCATTCTCCCATGCTCCATATGTGAATGGAACAGGAAGAAACCCTAATAATTGGTACAATGGAACATACACTCTGCCAAGCACCTCATAGTGGTTTGCAGAATACACGTGTGGATGAGGAAGGAACTTTTCCAGTTAATTGTTGCAGGTAATGTTGAAAAATAGCAAGAGCTGAAACACTTTCAAATGGTAATCCTTGAAATTGGAATGTTCTCAGGTGAATATTAGTCACAAAATATTGCTTGGACCATTCTCCCTGTGGTAACTGTAGATATGCCTCACATAAATCAATCTTGAAAAAGAATCTTCCCTAAACCACCCAGCCATTAATTCCTCTGGCTGTGGGAGAGTAAAAGAATCCATGGCTGACATGGGTTTACCTTGGCTTTTAAATCAGTAACAGACATAAACCTCCTTGTGGCTTTTTAAGTGATACCAGAGGTGATGCCAACTGGCTTGCAGAAACAGGTTGTATCACTCCATGGCCTTTCCATTGTTGAAGTTCCTTTGCAACTGACTCTCATATAGCATGGGGGATAGGCCTAGCGTGATAAAATCATGCTTGTGCATTGTCATTAATAGTAATGTGTGACTCAAAATCTTTAACCCTTCATGATTCTGGTTCAAAAAGTTCATTACACTTACTGTACAAGTTAGAACATGGGTACGAGTCACTGAAATACTGATTTGTAACACATTGACATGTATGCACAGATTGAACAGATCAAACAAGTCTAAACCAAAAATGTTTTCACTCATTTTAGAACATAATACATCGAATGAAACACACTTCACAACGTCACAAAGAGTTTCTCACAAATTGCACAAATCAAGTACTGGTATTTCATGTCCATCATAAGGAGACAAAATAGAAGTGGGCTTTTGTAGCCATGGGTTACTGACGATGTCATAAGTGACTTTAGTGATTAAGGAAACAGATGCACCTGTGATCAATAGAAATTTAATTTTCTTGTAGGCCACTCTTAACTGGACAAAACATCTATCTGTGAACTGCAGTAGAAAGTGTCTGTGAAGTGGAAAAGTGAGACTTGATCTGTGCTTTCCACACTGATTTGGCCATGACAACATGAACTAATTGGTAGTCATTCTGTGGCTTTGCATTAGAATGGCACCATTGCAAAAAGAAAGCATTCTGGATCTGATCTTTCTTACTACACTTGGAACAGTGTGCTTCAGGACAAGGACATGCTACCCTATCATGAGTAGAAAAACACTGCAGATAAGACTTCCTCATCTGATTCTGAAGTACACTTTGTGTACTACAAGTCTGAACAGTTTTACCTTTACCTTATATCAGAGCCCTGTTCTTATTCACTTCAATACTAAATGCAGACTGAGTACCTTATGCACTGCAAACAAAAGAAATAGATGGGACCTAAAAATCAACTTCAGTTGTGTCCACAGTACTTTGGAATTCAATAATTGACAGAACTGTTTTCAAGTCAGGTCTGGCAGTTTTAGGATAGCAGCACAAATGCATGCATCTGGCATGTTTTGCATGATTGCATCATATAGCATAACATCACTATAATTTTGTCTGCAAGAACATGTCAACCTCCAATGTCTAGTTAGCCCTTTTAGTTCATCAACCCACTGTTTTAATGAATGTTCAGGATTCTTCTTAAGATTAAAAAATGTAAATCTGTGTCTTGTAATGCTCATTGATTTTTCCTAATGAAAACTCTTCATATTAACATCTTTCATATGAGAACCAGGAAACAACTTGAAATACAGACAACAGATATCAATTCTGACAGTGGGCAGAAAGAATGCAATGCATGTCATAACTTTAAAGCTATAAGCAGATAAATGCACCTCCAGTTGAGAGTAATACTCTGACCAGTGCTCTTTCTTGCAGTTAAACTGGCAAAACTCAGGTGCAACAACTGGTTGTGGTACTGTTTGTTGCGACAGTAGGCTCATCATCTGTCCAACACTAAGTGGCAGTCATTCAATCTGCTGTGCCTTAAACTCAACAACTTCATTTAATGATAGTTCATACGAGATCTCAGATATGGTTAAACACTTTAGATACAACAACACAAAAAAATTATGGCCACAGTGCTGAGCAGTACACAAAGCATATCCACACAGGCAGGCTACGGCAGAAGTCTAATCAAAATTACTTGTTTCACTGTTATACATGGTGGATGAGAAAACTTATGTAGAAACATATTTGTGCCTGTTTTTGTATGTCATAGATGACAGTTCTAAGTATTTAACTTCTGGAGGAGGTTGAGTAGATGCTACAACATATAACGAACATTAGATCAGTGATAACAGTTTATTACTTTGAATAGTACTGAATGACAGCTCTGGCTAGTGACACTTGCTTTCTGCTGGATCTGAAGTATGAAAATGTAGCTGTCAGAGTGGGCTGTCAAATAGTTGGCTGAGCAGTGCTGCACTCAGACATAATTAGACTTCCAGGAGTGTGATGTATGGAACCACTTGACAGTGTCTGTTTGTCGATGTCTCTCATTTGTGGCTACATCTGGCAGCAGCTGTTTTTAGCTGCTGATTCTGTTGTGAGGTACCAACTTTACTATGGGACCTCATGCTTGGAACAACACTACACTATTGATTAAGATGACCTTGGAATTTGTGAAGTTTCTCTACACTCTTTGGACAGATGACAAATAATGATGATGATAATAGTAATAAAATAATAATAATAATCTTTATTTGTTCATAATAAGTTCATAGTCTTGGATATCAACAGTGTTTGAACATTTACTGGGATTTTCATGTCATACATATAATGAATATATGCAACAAGTAGCACATTATTACTATTATCATGTAGTACTCTGCCTAGTGGCAGGTCCATGTCTTTGTACGGAGAATTTCTGATTCCACTGTTCCCTGTCTTCAGCTTCTTCCTTCAGTCTGTTGTATCTCCTTCCATCTTTCATGTCATCCAGATGTCGAATTCTTCTTCTTCCTCATCCTGCGTTTCCTCTGAGTTTCCCTTCGATGACATCATGTATGAGTCTCTCATGTCTAAGTACATGTCCAATCCAGTTGGCCTTTCTCTGAAGAATTGTACACAGAATACTTCCCTTCTCTCCTACTCTTCGCAGTACATCATCATTTGTTATGCGATCTGTCCACTTGATCTTTTCCATTTTCCTCCAGCACGACATTTCAAAGCTCTCCAAGTATTTTTTCTCCTTCTTTCTCATGGTCCATGTCTCTGCTCCACACAGTGCAATGCTCCAAATGTGGCTCTTTATCAGTTTTTTCCTCAATGCCAATCTCAACTTGCTGGTTAGCAGATCCTCTTCTTGTTGAAAGCAGCTTTGGCCATGGCAATTCTTGCTCAGATTTCATTGGTGCAGTGGGCATCCTTTGCGATAAAAATTCCCAGGTACTTGAACTGATTCACATTTTCCACAGTAATCTTCAAATGTTTCTCATGTTTTGATATGCGCATCACTTTTGATTTTTCGATGTTGATTTCCATGCCGTATTTTCTTCCCGTTTCCACCAAATTGTTCATCATGTGTTGCAGCTGTCTCTGATTTTTGGCGAGCATTACCAGGTCATCTACATCTACATCTACAACTGCATCCATACTCCGCAAGCCACCTGACGGTGTGTGGTGGAGTGTACTTTGAGTACTTCTGTTGGTTCTCCCTTCTATTCCAGTCTCGTATTGTTCATGGAAAGAAAGATTGTTGATATGCCTCTCTGTGGGCTCTAATCTCTTTCATATAATCCTCATGGTCTCTTCGTGAGATATACGTAGGAGGGAGCAATATACTGTTTGACTCCTTGGTGAAGGTATGTTCTCGAAATTTCAACAAAAGCCCGCACCAAGCTACTGAGTGTCTCTCCTGCAGAGTCTTCCACTGGAGTTTATCTATCATCTCCATAATGCTTTTGCAATTACTAAATGATCCTGTAACAAAGCGCTCTGCTCTCTGTTGGATCTTCTCTATCTCTTTTATCAACCCTATCTGGTACAGATCCCACACTAGTGAGCAATATTCAAGTAGTGGGTGAACAACTGTACTGTAACCTACTTCCTTTGTTCTCAGATTGCATTTCCTTAGGATTCTTCCAATGAATCTCAGTCTGGCATCTGCTTTACCGATGATCAACTTTATATGATCGTTCCATTTTAAATCACTCCTGATGCCTACTCCCAGATAATTTATGGAATTAACTGCTTCCAGTTGCTGATCTGCTATATTGTAGCTAAATGATACTTTCTATGTATTTACAGCACATTACACTTGTCTACATTGAGGTTCAATTGCCATTCCCTGCACTATGCGTCAATTCGTTGCAGATCCTCCTGCATTTCAGTACAATTTTCCATTGTTACAACCTCTCGATGTACTACAGCATCATCCACAAAAAGCCTCAGTGAACTTCCAATGTTATCCACAAGGTCATTTATGTATATTGTGAATAGCAACGGTCCTATGACACTCCCCTGTGGCACACCTGAAATCACTCTTACTTCAGAAGACTTCTCTCCATTGAGAATGACATGCTGCGTTCTGTTATCTAGGAACTCTTCAATCCAATCACACAATTGGCCTGACAGTCCATATGCTCTTACTTTGTTCATTAAATGACTGTGAGGAACTGTATCGAATGCCTTGCAGAAGTCAAGAAACACGGCATCTGACTGGGAACCCGTGTCTATGGCCCTCTGAGTCTCGTGGACGAATAGCGCGAGCTTCATTTCACGCAATCGTCTTTCTCGAAACCCATGCTGATTCCTACAGAGTAGATTTCTAGTCTCCAGAAAACTCATTATACTTGAACATAATATGTGTTCCAAAATTCTACAACTGATCGACGTTAGAGATATAGGCCTATAGTTTTGCACATCTGTTCGACATCCCTTCTTGAAAACGGGGATGACATGTGCCCTTTTCCAATCCTTAGGAATGCTACGCTCTTCTAGAGACCTATGGTACCTCACTCCAAGAAGGGTGGCCAAGTTCCTTCATGTACTCTGTGTAAAATCGAACTGGTATCCCATCAGGTCCAGCGGCCTTTCCTCTTTTGAGCGATTGTAATTGTTTTTCTATCCCCCTGTCATCTATTTTGATATCTACCATTTTGTCATTTGTGTGACAATCTAGAGAAGGAACTACAGTGCAGTCTTCCTCTGTGAAACAGCTTTGGAAAAAGTCATTTAGTATTTCGACCTTTAGTCTGTCATCCTCTGTTTCAGTACCATTTTGGTCACAGAGTGTCTGGACATTTTGTTTTGATCCACCTACCGCTTTGACATAAGACCAAAATTTCTTAGGATTTTCTGCAAAGTCAGTACACAGAACTTTACTTTAGAATTCATTGAAGGCCTTTTGCATAGCCCTCATTACACTACATTTCGCTTCGCGTAATTTTTGTTTGTCTGCAAGGCTTTGGCTATGTTTATGTTTGCTGTGAAGTTCCCTTTGCTCCTGCAGCAGTTTTCTAACTCAGTTGTTGTACCTTGGTGGCTATTTTCCATCTCTTATGATCTGGCTTGCCACATACTCATCTAATGCATATTGTACAATGGTTTTGAACTTTGTACACTGATCCGCAACACTATCTGTACTTGAGACAAATTTTAGTGTTGAGCCATCAAGTACTCTGAAATCTGATTTTTGTCACTTTTGCTAAACATTCTATATTCATATTTCTATTCATATTTCTATTTACGGCTGAAATCGTTGACATAGTAACTGCCTTCTGGTCGCTGATTCCCTGTTCCGCATTAACTGTTTCAAATAGTTCGGGTCTGTGTGTCACCAGAAGTTCCAATATGTTATCGCCTGCATACTTGATGGTGTTGATGAGACATCCTCCTACTTTGAAGTTTCTGCATCCTTTCATTGCTTCCCTTGCCAGCATTTCTCCATACAGGTTGAAGAAACCTGGTGATAGACAACATCCTTGTCTCACTCCCCTTCCTATTTCCACACTGTTCATTTCTCCATAGTTCAGTTATACCTTTACCCTTTGTCCCAGGTACAAGTTCCCTATAAGTCTCCGATCTCTCCAGTTGATTCCTATCCCCTTAAGGATGTTCATCAATATATTCGAATTGACTCTGTCAAAGGCCTTCTGCCAATCTATAAAACAAGTGCAAACTTCTTCGTTAATGGCTAAAACCCTCTCTGACAATATCCTCATCATGCCAATGGCGTCTATGGTCCCTTTTCCTTTCCAGAAGCCAAACTGGTCTTCTCCCATCACTTCTTCAATTTTGTTTGCCAACCGTCTATTTAGTATTCTTGCAATGCGATATCAGACTAATTGTTCTATACTCACTGTACTTCTTGGCTTGCTTTTTCTTCTCAAGAGTAACCATTGTGATGTCCAAAAAGTCTTCAGGCCATTTCATAGATTTTGTTTATGAGTTGTGTCAGAACCTTCAAACTTTCATTTCTGATTTCTTTAAGCAAATCCACCAGTATGTCATCATCCCCTGTAGCTTTCCTACTATTCATGTCCTTTATCACCTTCTCTACTTCCCATGTCAGTATACTGGGCCCTTTTTCATCTTCGTCAATAGCTTCCTCTGGCTCTATGTTGATGTCATCTGGGCGATGTTCTGTATCATATAGCTTCCTTGTATATTCTTCCCATGTTTTCAGCACTTCCACTTGTTCCGCATCCACTTGTCCTCTAGAATCTTCTATTCCGAATTTCCTTACACTTATGTTCCCTCCTTCTCCCAGTTCCTTCATTTCCTGGTACATGAGGCTGTACCTTCCTCTTCTTTGTAGTTCTTCTGTTTGTCACACATTTCTTCTAAGTACTTTTCCTTCGCTTTGTCTGTCTCCCTCTTGAGGGCATTGTTAAGTCTTCTGTATTCTTCCTCATTAACATTTTTACACTTCCTCCTTTCCTCCATCTTCTCCAGCATCTCATTGGTGATCCAGGGTTTTCTCTTTGTTCCCCTCCCAACTTCAATCTTCAGAGTATTTAATAAAACCATTTTAACATTTTGCCACTGATCTTCCGCACTTGCACTTGTAATTTTTGTGTCTCACTTTGTTAAATTTTTTCTCTAATGATTCACTTACTGCCATGTTATTCTCTCTTAGCTTTTCCAAGTCCCATCTCTGTTTCCTCCTCCCATGCTGTCAGATCTTCTTCAGTCTTGTTCTGATATCTGCAACCAAAAGGTTGTGATCTGAGTCGATGTCGGCAGCCGGCATAGTCTTGGTGTCCTTCACACTGCCCCTAAACCTCTGTTTAATGAGTATGTAGTCTATCTGATATCTGTTCATATCTCCTGGGCTCTTCCATGAGTACAGTTTACTCTTCCTTTTCTTGAACAAAGTGTTCATCACCACCAAATTATTTCCGTGACAGAATTTCACTAGCATTCCTCCTCTGTTGTTTCTTTTTCCTAATCCATATTGTCCAACAATGTTTGCTTCATTGCCTTGTCCAACCACACTATTCCAGTCATCCATGATTATGGTATTTACTTTCCTGTTCCTTCAGCACATTATGTACTACTATGTAAACATTTACCACCATTAGTATACGGAGACATACAATACTAGACTTGTTGATAACTGAGCTCAGAAATCTTTGAGTGTGCATAAACATTTTTCAGTTAACAACTGTTTTAATTTGTCTTTAAAAAGATTTCCTGTAGATGCTTTATATTATATGGCAGCCTATTATAGAATTGTCTTCCAGATTCAGATGGATTCTATAGCTCTTGTATTAGTAAGTAACCTAAGAGAAACACATCTGTTTCATGTATTGCAATTATGAATGTTTCCATTCACTGTGCTCAGTTCATCATACTCTTTTACAAACTTAATAGTCTTAAGGACATATAATGATTACACAATCAGGAAATTGTAAATTTTGAAGTAGTCCCTAGGTGACTGGCATTTATTTATATTAGCAATTATCCTAACTGCACTCTTTTGAAACTTGAATATTCTATCCACGTTGGCTGTATGTGTCATACCACATATTTCAGTCTTTAATTGCAAACATGGGAGAATTAATCTGTAGTATACTTGTTTAAGGACAGGAAGATTTATTATATTTCGGAGACATTTCAGTAAGCAAATATTGCAGCTAATCATATTACAGATGTAGCTGATAAGCTCTTTCAGGGTAAGATGTTCATAAATCACAATGCCTAAAAACTTATATTCATCAGAATTTTCAACAGTAGACAGTGTTTCAGTATGAGATTGGTTACAGTTAGGTGAGAAATTCATTACAGCAGTCTTGACCTTATTCAGTATAAGTTCATTGATTGTTACTTCTCTCAAAAATAAAAGCTCATCTGGTTTTGAAGGTGTTTCTGACAGCATACTAATGATTTGTTCTCATATAATAAACCCTGTCTTATTTGAAATTCTTTTTTCCTGAGTGACTGAAATATACCACTATTTCTTTAAGAAAGGTGATAAGAGAGATGTCAATAATTACTGACCTGTTTCACTACTGACATAAGATTCCAAAATTTTTCAGAAGGTTCTAGAATAGTGTCTCACCTAAGCAACAATATCTTCAGTGAATCACAGTTTGAGTTTCAAAAGGATTGCTCTACTGAGAATGCCATTTACATGTTCATTCACCAGATTTTACAAGCATTAAATAATAAAATAATGCTGGTCGGTATTTTGTGTAGCCTACCTAAGGTATGTGACTGTGTGAATCATAGTATTCTCCTAGATAAATTGAAGTTTTATGGGACTGATGGTATAGCCAACTAATGGATAATGTCACACCTAACCAAAAGATGCAGGAAGTTGTACTTACAAAATCAGTCAATGGAAACTCCAGATAGGAATACCAACAATGTAGGAAAAGACAGATTGCTACCTACCTCATGGCATCGACAAATACAAACAACATATCTTTGCCATCACAAAATCTTTGACTCTTTAACCTAATGGTCCACACGATCTTGCTTGTTCAGTTCATTGTATGGCTTGTTGTAATGTGAAACATATCGAGTCTTACAGTATTAAGTGTGTTTTCCTTTGGCTACAACTCAACAGAATTCCCACCGTGGTGACCCCAACGAGGCATCGGCCCATGTGCAGTCATCGAACATTCAGTTTCCATCATCATGAATGGAACTGTTCACCACTACATCATGTCCGAGGGCTCACCTATTTGCCACAAGGCTTGCCGCCTTAATCTCCTCAAGTTATGCTCAGCAAACCAGCAAATACAGGAACTTCTTGTGGCGGGAATTTTACAGCCCTCCAATAGCAACTGTTCATCAACTATACACCTCAAACCTAAACAGGATGGCTCCTTTCATATGTGTGGTGACTACAGATGATTGAGCACTAGAACTGTGATGGACAATTGTCCTGTACCGAACATTTCCAACTTCACTCACCTTCTCGTGGGTCTACAATCTTCAGCGTAATGGATTGCAAATGCGCTTATCACCAAATCCCACTCGCATCCAACGACACTCTGAAAACAGTGATTATCACCTCTGTCGAGTTGTACAGGTAGCATTTCATGCCATTCTGGTTAAAAAACACTACCCAGATGTGGCAACACTTTATTGACTCTCTCTTGCTGCAGTTCAACTTCTGTTTTGTATATCTTGATGATATCGTGATCTTCAGCAAATCCATGCAAGATCACGAATGCCACATCACGATAGTAAAGGACACTCTCTCATCTAACAGATTCAAGATTAACACCAACAAACTGCAACTATGCCAACAATCTGTCTAATTCTTAGGGCAGGGCTTAACAACTGGCCGGTTTTGAGCGCGAGTACTCGCGTCTGCTCACGCACGTGCTCGCGAGCAGGTGCAAGGTCGCGGAGTAGGGAGGGAGGGGAGGGAGGGGAAATGCGCGCGCACGTTTGAATGTGATCTCGCGTTCTTAGCAGATTTAACTAGCCATCTGAATGCTTTGAACATTTTACTACAAGGTAAAGATCTGCTAATTACTCATTTCATAGATCGAATACGAGATTTTAAAATGAAATTGACACTTTGGGTGAGTCAGCTGGAAACAGGAAACCTAGCTCATTTTCCTAAATTATCACCCATGCAAGATGTTCACAAAGACTGTGAACGTTATTCACATAGTTTAGTTGATCAGCGCTTTCAAGATCTGACAGCACTAGACAGTGATTTTGATCTGTTCTCTCCATATTCAGCGAATATTTAAGAGATTCGTCCTGAGCTGCAGCAAGAAATTATTGACCTGCAGTGTGACAGAGAATACAGAGACAAATTTCAGAACGAGAAAAACATTTTGGAATTCTACAGACACTTCCCTCAGGATAGATTTCCTCGTTTGCACAAACTGGCGGCTACAATAATATCAATGTTCGGTTCCATGTATGTTTGTGAACAACTGTTCTCTGCAATGAAATGTAACAAGACGCGCCTGAGAAACGCGTTGTCTGATCGAAATTTAAACTGCACGCTGCGCCTAAAATGCGCAAGAACAATTACTCCGAACATAGACGCAATTGTAAAGGGCAAAAAGTACAAGATAACCGAGAATCCCACACTTCAGTGACACCTTTTATTGTGTAACAGTTCACAAATTAATGCGAATGTAGAGGCATACACTAAGCTAATAAAATTATGTGGCATGTGTACATTCTCCTTTATTTGTTTCATTTGTCGCAGTAATAATTCGTGAGTGATATCCCTGCGGGTGGCCGTGGATTTACATTGACTGGCGGCAGCTGTTGTGTGCCCCACGTGACTCTCCCCACTCTCCGCTCTGGTCCGGTAGTGGGGGTAGCGTGCTCGCGCTGCTCCGTGCTCGTACCTTGCTGCTCACAGCTTGCTCCGCGAGCACGTATGTTGTGAAGCCCTGTCTTAGGGTATACAGTCTCAGCCACTGGTATACACACCCCTGAATCAAAGGTGCAATCAATCTTATCCATGCCACTCCCTATCACATACAAAGAGCTCTGTCAGTTCCTGGGAATAATAAACTACTACCGTCGTCATTTGCCTGCAGCAGCTGACCCCCAGGCTGCCCTCGCTAATGCCCTCACCAGTAAGCTTGCCAGTAACTCAGCAGTAGGCACGGTCCTACAACAATGCCACAAAAATGTGGTCATGCCACTTCAGTTCATTTCAAAGAAGCTTCCATGTGCCCAACAAAAATACTCAACCTCCAACTGTGAAGTTTTAGTAGTTTATGAGGCAGTGAAACACTTCCACCCTGATGTCTAGTGGCAACCTTTCCACATCCAGACCCAACACCTCCACCTCCCCATGCACCCCCCTCCCCCCCCTCGCCCCATGCCCCTGTTGCTTCTGGCATTTCGATTTCATTTCTCAGTTCTCTACTGACGTCCGCCGTATCAAAGGTGCCGACAACATCGTTGCAGATTTCCTTTTCCACATTAGCACCATCTCAATGGTTGTTGACCTTTCCAACCTCACTTCCCTACAGCACCAGGATGAGGATACACAGCAACTCCTCAACAGCTCCTCCACTTCACTGTCTTTCACCAAAGCAAAATTTGCCAGTGTGAGAGGAAGTCTGGTGCGACTCCTCCACAGGCACCCTCTGCCTCCTGATCCCAACCACCCTCTGCCGTTCAGTGTTTGACACACTACATTCTTGCACACCCCAGAATTAAGTCATTGACATGCCTTGTGTCCAAATGATTTGTGTGGCGAGACATGAAGCATGGTTGTCAGACCTGGGCCCGGAACTGCATCACTTGCCAGTGCAACAAAGTCACCAGGCACACTGTTCCACCTTTCTGCAAATTCAACATTCCATCTAGCCACTTTCGCCATGTACACTGGGACTTCATTGGCCCCTTGCCCCCTCAGTGGGCTTCCGTTATGTTCTTTCTTTTATTGATCATTTATCTCGTTGGGCAGAGGTCGTATCTCTCACCAACATCACCGCCGAAACTGTGTCTAAGGCTTTTGTTTCTTCCTGGTTTTCCCACTTCGGCTGCCTCACTGCCATCACCACTGACAGCAGTTTAAATCAGCACTCTTCGACCAACTCTGCAAGCTGTGTTGTATAAACAAATGTCGCACAACTGCCTACCACCCTCAAGTAAACGGACTGGTAGAACAGTGGCATCACACTTTCAAGACAGCACTGTGGTGTCACAACAGTCTTTGGACCAAGGCCCTCTCATGAGTACTCCTCAGCCTATGGTCAAGGTCAAACCAGATATTGAGGGCACTGTGAGTGAATTTGTCTATGGTGAAAACCCTGTCCTCTCTGGTGAGCTATTAAAATCTAACCCCCGACACTCCCACCTCCATTCCTGACTTCGTAAGCCAGATCCGAATGCATTTTTCAAACATTTCCCTGACCCTGAACCCCCTCCCCCCCATTCCCCCCAGACATACTGCACTCCGCTCTGCCAAAGTACCTTCTGATCTCCTTTCATGCAAATTCGTTTTTCTCCGCGACAGCACCATCCGGACCCCACTCGCCCCACAATGCTCAGGCCCATATGAGGTCAAAAACTGCACTGCTAACATGATGGAAATCCGGGTTAAAAGTTCACTACTCACTGCTTGTCTCCACCATGTGAAACCGGCACATCTCGACCCAGCGTCTTTCACGCCCGAAGATGTTATGCAGCCTCCCAGCCCTGAGGACTCATGCTCAAGCTATGACCCCTTAGAGCTACTGCTGCAGTCCTCACCCGAACATGGGCCTGTGTCACCATCAATGCCATTCCTCTGGTTCTTGCCCTCTCGCTCTACCTCCTCCCCATTTGGCAGCCCTGCAACCAGGCGGATGCGTGTGTACGAAGCTTTCACTAAGTTAAGTGATTAATATTGAAATTAGAGTTAATTTAGTTACTATTACGTTTTTGACTAGTTCATTTACTTCTTATCTAATCTATCTATTGAAGGTTTTGCTTTTCTAAATGTAATTACATCGAAAAGGAAGTATTTCGTAAAGGCCGTCAGTCGTGAGTTTGTTTACATACTTGGGCGTAAATTTCATATGAGCATAGATATTTGTTTTTGACTAGACTTAGCGCTTCAAAGTTAAATTAATTCATGTCTCTCATCCAGAATTTGTGTGGTTAGTTAAAAGTTTCTGAAGCAAGTTTTTAAGTTTGTTTACATTAGTCTTTATTTACGTATTAGTGCAGGTTACAAAACTATTGTGTTGTTGAAGTTATTTTCTGCTTTTGTGTTACATTTTACTATCAAACCATATGTGACAAGTGTGGTGGTTGCTATAGAAATTTGAAAGAGGGGGTGTTCTGTATAGACTGTAGGTTGTGGTTTCATTGGGGTGAGTGCAGCAGAGAGGAAATGAGGGTAGATAATGAGGCTGAGGCAAAGATTTGTGACCTTAAGGTTAGAAATCGCGAATTTGGAATTATGTAAGCTAAGGCAGGAAAAGGACTCTGGGAGCTGGGAAAAGGTAGCAAGCAAAGGGAAAAAAGGGAAACAATTGATAAAACTTCTGAAATTCAGTTAGCAAATCAGTTTGGCTTGCTATCTGAAGTAGTGGAGGAAGGGCCTCATTCAGATGTAGTTGAATGTAGGTTGAAGCAGAATACTAGCTTAAAGAAAAAAGACAGGTCAGGATCAAACCAGAATAGGAAAAGAAGAATTCTGCTTATAGGTAGCAGTCATGGGAGGGGTGTGGGGCAACAGCTTCAGGAGAAATTAGGGACAGTGTACCAGGTCACAAGTTCTGTGAAACCAAGTGCTAGCCTTAGCCAGGTGACAGAAAATTTAGATCAGCTATGCAAGGACTTTGAGAAGGAAGATCAGGTAATTATAGTTGGGGGAACACGAAACAGCCTGGGTATGAATCCAAGATATAGTATTAGGAGTGACTTGGATAAAATAAGAGCAGAAACTGGGCACACGAATGTGGGGTTTGTGGAGGTCTTTCAGCGCCATGAGTAGCCCTGGGTAAACACTGCTGTAAGGCGTGTTAACACTGAGCTGAACGGGATTCTCCAGACACCGAGTGTTGTTCCAGTTGATGCTATTGGTAGGTGGGGTTACACTACATGTGGCCTGCACCTTGATAGAAAGGGGAAAGATAAGTTAGCTTCTCTATTAGCAGATACTGTAAGGGGGCTACAGTCACACAAGGGGTGATCACTGTGGTTATTGGGACCAGGCAGACAGGTTTTTTAGGTTAAAGCCAAATTCCAGACAGACAACAACCAAGGAAAATAGAAGAAAAGAAACTTCATGCACAGCAAATAGGGATAAAGCTAAGGATGGTATCAACTTACTTCATCAAAATATCAGGGGAATAAAAAATAAAGTAGATGAGCTGATAATGTGTCTAGATGATCTCAAAAAATAATAAGGAGGTTGATATACTTTGTCTGTCTGAGCACCATGTAACTGTGGGGATGGAAAATGTCAGTATAAATGGGTATAATTTAGCATCTTACACTTGTAGATCTAGTATGGATAAAGGAGGAGTTGCCATTTTCATAAAACAAGGGTATAAATACAGAACTGTTGAAGTAAGCAAATTTTGTGTTGGTCGGCACTTTGAGGTTTGTGCATGTGAACTTCAGCTAGATAATGTTGTGCTGATATTAGAAACAGTGTACAGGTCTCCACTAGGAGATTGAGAGCTGTTCATAAAAAAGTATGGCTCCCTATTATGCTGTCTGTCAGACAAAAAGAAGAAGTTATTAATCTTTGGTGATATCAGTGTTAACTTTCTAAGCAATTCTGATAGGAAAAGTGAACTAGAAGTGTTGTTAACAACATATAACTTAGAATCAGTGATCAATTTCCCTATATGCATAGCTCAGGACAGTAGTACTCTAATAGATAATGTATTTGTACAGCAAGAGGATGTAGAACAAACACATGCTTTCCAGGTTGTAAATGGATTATCTGACCATGATGCACAACTGATTAACTTACAAAACCTAACAGGGTGTACACTACAGAAACCATTAAGTAAAAGTGTGAGGGTGCTCAACCCAGTATCTGTAGATCACTTCAGAGAAAGTTTAGGAAATGTAAACTGGGAGGATGTATATAATGAGCCTAATGCTAATGATAAATGCAGCATATTTCTTGATAAAATTTATATACCTTTTTGAACATTGTTTTCCAAAGAAAATTACCAAATGTAACACCACAAACTTTTCAAAAAAACCTTGGATTACTACAGGTATTAAAGTGTTTTCAGAAAGAAAAAGAAAATTGTATGAGACAGCAAAAACTAGTAAAGATCCAGAAGTAGTTTTACACTAAAAAAATTATTGTAACATACTGAGAAAAGTTGTAAAGAAATCAAGAAATATGTATGTTAGAGAAGAAATTAACAACTCCAGCAATAAAATCAAATCACTATGGAATGTTGTTAGGAGGGAGACAGGAAAAGTAACCACAGGGGTAGGTAGTATTACTGTTAAAGAGAATGAGACCATCTTAACCAACAGTACACAGGTAGCCAATGTATTTAACAATCACTTCTCAAGTGTAGGAGAAAAAATTGGTGAGAATAGTTCAAAAGAAAAAGCCAGTCAGTACATGGAAGAGTCAGTTTCGAAAAATTTTAGTCAGATTAAGTTGCATCTAACAACCTCTTGTGAAATAAGGAAAATTATTAAATCTTCAAAAAATAAATGTTCTGTTGGAGTAGATGGCATCTCTAACAAGTTATTAAAACAATGTGGAGCCATTACAGCTGATGTTTTGGGTCACATATGTAATGCATCACTGACTCAGGGTATTTTTTCAGACAGGTTAAAATATGCCATTGTCAGGCCTCTCTACAAAAAGGGGGATACCACAGATGTCAATAATTACTAGCCAGTATCCTTGCTTATGGCATTTTCAAAAATCTTTGTGAATGTAATGTACTCAAGAGTGGTTAGACATCTCAACAGTAACGGGATACTTAGTAAATCACAGTTCGGATTTCAGAAATGCTGTTCCACTGAGACAGCAATATGCAATTTCACTGTCCACATAATAGAGTCTTTAAATAGTAAAATGTCACCAGTAGGAATATTCTGTGACTTATCAAAAGCATTTGGTTGTGTGAACCATGACATTATGTTAGAGAAATTACAATTCTATGGTATAAATGGAACAGCATATGAGTGATTTAAGTCATATCTACATAACAGGAAGCAAAAAGTCTCTTTATATGCTTCAAGTGATTCAAAGGAGTTTGCCACTTCATCTAACTGGGGTGAAATTACATTAGGTGTTCCACAAGGTTCGACCATGGGTCCCCTCCTGTTCTTGATACATGTGAATGACCTCCCTTCTTATGTGAAACAAGATGCTGAATTGACACTGTTTGTGATGATACAAGCATAATTGTTTAATCCAGTAAAAGAAAGTCTAGTAGAAAATTATACAAATAAGGTCTTTGGAAAAATCATTAATTGGTTTTCTGCAAATGGGCTTGGTCTGAACTTTGAAAAAACACAGTACATCCAATTTTCTGCTGCAAAAAGTATAATTCCGTCAATAAACATAACACATCAAAAGAAGTCAGTAGCCAGGGTAGAGCATACTAAGTTTTTTGTGTACATATAGATGAGAATCTTAAATGGAAAATTCATATTTTGGATCTCCTAAAGCGACTAGGTTCAGCAACTTTTGCAATCAGAATAATTGCCAATTTTGAGGATGTAAAAATTAGTAAGCTAGAATACTTTGCATACTTCCACTCTCTGATGTCATACGGAATAATATTCTGGGACAACTCAACGCTTAGGCAAAAGGTATTCACTGCTCAAAAGAAAGTAGTTTGAATAATGTGTGGGGTTCATAGTCACACATCTTGTAGGCATCTGTTTAAAAGGTTAGAAATTCTTACAACTGCTTCACAGCACATATACTCAGTAATGAATTTTTTTCTCAACAACATGGACCAGTTTAAAATCAACAGTGACAATCATGATTACAATACCAAAAAAAAAAAAAGAAAGACTGACACTAACCTTTACTTAACCTATCTTTGGCACAGAAAGGGGTAAACTATGTTGCTATAAGACTTTTTGATAAATTACCAGATGAAATAAAATGTCTGATAGACAGTAGTAATAGTTTCAAAAACAAATTGAAATCATACCTCCTTGACAACTCCTATACCATAGTGGAACTCTTGAATATGAGTAAATAAATCTGGAGATATAATATATGCGTTTGTGCCATTTAAGGGAATGGGACAGATAATAGAAATATTTAGGTATAACACTATATTGGAAAAAAAAGGAAAAGCTTGTTTCCTGTGCTCATTTCTTGTGCATTTGACACATTCCACATCATAATGGTTTTCTATGCTATTGATCAATGTGATCAATGGAACACGTAACTAACTAACTACCTCCTCTAGTGGTTCTGCAAACCGATGTTCTGTCTGAATGTATGGAGGATGTCACCATCCTCAATGATGACAACCACATATTCATCTTGCTGCAAGACAACTCGCCCCACCTCACCAGGGACCCGGTTCATCAGTTGATCGCTGGCTCCTGCCCACACCTTTGAGGGGTCGACCACATGCTCCTTCGAGCTACAGGCCCCCCCCCCCCCCCCTAGGGAGGGTTACAGTTCAGATGCTGCCAACTAATAATGTGAGGGACAGAGTTACTCCCCACAGTGCTCCTATCCTCATGCATGGGCCGACACCTCATCTGCCCACATCACCTACAGGAGTTCCCCATTGTTCTCCCAGTGTGGTCTCTGCCGCAACAACCTCTGGAATGTACATGCCCATCACATCACTGCTGTCTTTTCCTCACCACCTTCATCACCAGACATGCCCCACTTCCACTGTTCTCAAAGCATGCTCCACACTGCAGTTGGGGGAGGGGGGCGGGGGGCGGGGGGCGGGGGGGGGGGGCTATGTGGCATCGACAAGTACAAACAACATATCTCCACCATTGCAAGATCTTTGACTCTTTAACCTAACAGCCCATGCCATGTTGCTTGTTCAGTTTGCTGCATGACTTGTTGTAATGTGGATGTTTGTACTTATTAATACAAAATATATCAAGTCTTACAGTATTAAGTGTGGTTTCCTTGGGCTTCGGCCCAACAGAATTCCCACAACTTTAAAGAAGACATGTTGAGTTGCAGACAGGCACTATTAAAAGACACTTACGTAAAGCTTTTGGTCTTTTGGCCACAGCCTTCATCAGTAAAAGAGAGACACACATCATTCATACACACAACCAAGCACACCATGCCCACATGACCGCCAACTCCAGCATCATGTATGGGGTCCCCCAAGGATCAATCTTTAAGTCCACTATTGTTCCTCATATATGTAAACGATCTTCTGTCTAACATACAACAAGCAGAATTAGTTTCTTTTGCAGATGAGACTAGTACTGTAATCAATCCAAGCATACATACAGAAACAGAAGAAATGCTAAACAAATTTTGTGAAAATACCATTGACTGGCTTTCTGCAAATGATCTCATCCTCGTTTTTAAAAAGTCACAACATATTCATTTCTGCACATCTAGGGGTCCTACACCAGTGATAAGTGTAACACATGGTGAGGAAATAATAAATAAGGTGGCAACTTCAAAATTCTTAGGGGCCCATATTGATGATAATTTAAATTGGAGAAAAACACATTTTGAGACTCCTAAAACAAGTTAGTTCAGCCATACTTTAAAAAATTGCAAATCTTGGGGAGAGAAAAGTCAATAACTTGGTATATTTTACATTTTTCATTCAACAATACCCTATGGAATAATGTTCTGGGGTAACTCATTTTTAAGAGAGGAAGTTTTTGTTGCTCAAAAATATGCTGTAAGAACAATATGTGTCTCTTACCCATTATCATCTTGTGGACATCTCTTTAAGGAGTTGGGCATTGTAACTACTACTTCACAGTATATACAATACCAGAAGGAAAAATGACATTCATTATTCCACATCAAGGGGTGCACAATGCTACAACAAAAAGTTTTGATCAGTTACCGAGTGATATAAGATGTCTAACAGACAGAAAAGTAAAATTTGAAAACAAACTGAAAAAGTTTCCCTTTGATAACTCCTTCTCTTTGCCCATCCCATAGAAGTATTTGTACTATTGCAATGCATAAAAGATGGTGGATAGGAATTATTAACTCACATTTGTATAACTTTTCCTTTTCTTTTTGTTAAAAAATAAAATAATAAAACTTAGAAATGTTCAGAATGTAACTGCATGTACAAATTAATTTATGGTGTAAATGTAAATGGAATTATTCCACATAATTATGATTTATCATGTAAAATTATCCATGGAACATGAGACTAACTAATCAACAAACATACAAACTTATAACAACAAAAATAATCAATTATTGAGAATATAATGTAAATGGATAGATAAGAAATCTATTCACCAAGTGGCAGCACGAGAACACACACAGAAAAAGGTTTAACTTTTACTAGCTTTTGGAGCCAGAGGCTCCTTCTTCTGGCAGAAGAGCTGAAGAAGAAGGAAGAGGGGTGAAGGAAAGGGATTGGAGAGGTTTAGGAAAAGGGGTACACTTAAGAAAAGTCACCCAGAACCCCAGGTCAGAGGAGACACACTGGATGGGATGAGAAGGAAAGACTGATACACAAAGCAGGCATGAATAACACTATGTAGTATTTGTATATAAGGAAAGATTATGCAGTGGATTTGTTATTTAGAAATTGCTATTAAATGTTAGTTGTTTGTGAGAAGATCATGTTATGCTTTGTGTAAGTAGGAGAAGCATCTACCAGCATGTGTCTGAATTCAATATGGCAGAGTTGTGCACTATTGAGAGTGCAGTTTATTATTCTGCAGTAATGATGTTCACTTGTTTAGATTCCATGAATATCAAATGAATATGGAATTAATGTATTCAGAAGCTCATGCTCTGTGCCTTAAAGGTTTGCAATGGACCCACATGACTAATGTCCAAAGCGACAGACATATTGTTCACTCATCAATGTGGAATTGTATATCCACATCACACACACTGAATTTATTCATTCATTCTTTCTTTTTTTCCTTCTTTCTTTCATTACTTCCTTGTGTTCCATAGATGTCATCAATGTGGAGAATCCTTAGGGATGTACAATAAGTCAAGATATGCATTAACAAAAGACAAGAAAATCATAGAGACAAAATCTGCATAGTGTATTAACAAAAGACTATCACTATACTACTTAATACTAGTCACAATTACACCATCCGAATTTGACTGATAACATTGTAGTTTAATCCATTTAATCTAAAGATGCACAAACCAACCAAGATGCAAATTTAATTGAATAAATCAGAAGGAAAGCTGCTACTCTGAAAAATCTTTTGTCTCTTCAGTTGCACCGTAGAGCTGATGTTTATCTGCTATTACTAGCTTAAAATTCACAAGTAATTGATTACAATGGTATTTTTCAAATTCAATATGTACCTAAATTTGCAAAAACCTAGTCCTATTTACAGTATGTGATTACCTTTCATGTAACTGACAGAATTTTTCTATCCATGAATCTAGATATCAAAAGTATGATGACTACTTTACACAATATACTTACTTTGCACTTCTGCTGAATAAACATTTCTTCATTTTAAGTGCACTTCTCCAGAAGATAATTCCACAGTACAACTGGGAGTGAAAACATGCAGACTAGGATGACACTATCATCTGTAGGTCTACATACAGACCCCACATGATGGATTGTTGCTTGTGTTCAATCTTACACCATTGCATTCTGGCTGGAGATACCATTCATATGTGTGTGAAATATGCTTGCTTGTATGAATGTGAGTGTATTTCATTTCATTTTTGTTTCTGAAGAAGGCTTTGGCTGAAAGCTCAATGTTTAACAGTCTTTTCATTGTGCCTATCTGCAACTCTGTGAGTAGCAATTTATTCTTTTCATAATATTGTTGATATTCCAACCTGGACTTTTCATTGCTTCAGGAATCTAGATATTCAAATAACTTTTAGAAAGAGTGGCTAGCAAGGAATATTTTTAATATTCATTGAATGTCAAGAATTCCTAATTTCTTGTTTTATTTTTGATGAGAGCTTGTTGAATATTTTCTGACCAGAGTACATGGCTCCATTCTGAACCCTAAACAATGATGCAAATCCTATATGAAAATTATTTTTGACTTTTAAATTGTAATTGTGTAGACAAATTTCAGATGAACCTGACTTATAATCAACAACAAAGACCATTAAAGAGTAACTGTTTTGGGGAGTGGGTATATGAATTCCACGATACTTAAAAAGAGTTCTGCAAGAAGTACATTTATCTACTTTACACAATATACTTACTTTGCACTTCTGCTGAATAAACATTTCTTCATTTTAAGTGCACTTCTCCAGAAGATAATTCCACAGTACAACTGGGAGTGAAAACATGCAGACTAGGATGACACTATCATCTGTAGGTCAACATACAGAAAAATACTTCTGGGGGCTTAACATGCAGAACTGAGCTTCAGGATTAGTTTATATATGTGTTGATTCAGTTTTAACTGATCATCCAGCATCCAGCTGTACCTCAATGTGTTTCATATAGTGTATGCCCTTATTGTTTAGTTACTTACTGCAATCTGTCACAAGAAGAATGACAGAAATGCGCAGATTTTTTTAAAGTTTGATTTATTGACACACACACACACACACACACACACACACACACACACACACACACACACACACACACACATGATCTAGAAATTCTGCTGCTGAATAGAAGCAATGATCCAATAATAATGCCCTTAAGGTTTTACAAAACAGCAAGAATTTATATGGAAGACTATTGTAAATTTGTAAAGAGCTGTTTACTGTGGAGGTTTTATAGGCTGATATCCTTATTGACTGGACATGAAACATTCCCTTTTGTCTTGTATCATGTTCATGGATGTTAAAATTTTCATTTACATCTTTTTAATTCTTCCTAATATATTTACAGATTTTTAGTATATACATACAGGGAAGAAGGAGAATTAATGACTTTTGAAAGAGGGATTTGCAAGAATCTGTTTGTCGAGCATGTTGCATTGCTCTTATAGTTCTATTTTTGAGTTAAGAAGATGACTGAATAGGTGGTGTATTACCCCAGAATATAATTCCGCACAGCAGGATGCTGTGTAATTGGGCAAAGTAGGCAGTTCGGACAGTGCTTTATCTTGCTTTGATAGAGAGTAAACGCAGACTGTAACATATATTATTTTGTGTTAAATTAATCTTGTTTAGATGCGTGTGTGCCATTTTTTATTTATTTATTTATTTGATTAGCCATCCGTAGACATTTTGCAATGTATGGATGTTGTCAGTTATTTTGAAGCCATAAGCCTAAAAACTATGTTTCTGGAGAAGATGAATTTTTTTTGGAGTTTATTGTCACACTGGTGCAGCATGCATCACCTTTTAAACATAAATTTAGGAATTTTTTTTTTGTGTGTTTATCATAAGTTTATTCCCCTCAAACCATGTATTTAGCTGTTCTGTCATCTTATTAACAGCTGCCTGAAGCTGCCTTTCCTTATTTCCTGTAATTGTGATGCTTGTGTCATCAGCCAAAAAAGTGTTTGTTTGTGACTCAATGTTCAGGTCTGGATCATTTATTTACAGGAGAAAGAGGACTGTCGCAAGAATGGATCCCTGAGGGACTCCTTTATTATAACTTCTGCATCTGAGAAGCGTGTCCTGGAGTTTTCCTTTAGTTCATGTTTTATTTGTATTTTTTGTTTCCTGTTCATCAAGTACGAAGTGAACCATTTTAATGCAGTGCCTGTAACGCCATTTATATGGAGCTTCTCCAACAGTATTTTGGTCCAGCATGTCAAAGGCTTTACTTAAGTCTAAAAAATGCCAGTTGCTCTTTGTTTTTTGTCTATTGCTTATAGGGAATTTTCTATAAAATCATAGATTGCACTGGCTGTTGATTTATTTTTCCTGAATCCATGCTGAGAATCAGTGAGAATTTTATTTTTCTCTAAGAAGTTCATTAACGCATTATACATTACTTTTTCTATGATTTTTCTAAATCCTGATAATAATGAAACTGGTCTACAGTTTTCTATATTTGTTTTGACTCCTTTCTTATGGATAGGGACCACTTTAGCAATTTTTAAACTGTCTGGAAATGTGCCAGACAGAAAGATGAATTTACTATATCTGCATTGCTTTATGATGTAATCAGGAATACCATTAATCCCTGAAGACATTTTCCTGTGAGCTGATGCAACACTGATGATTACATCTGGGGTTGTTCCCTCAATGTAGATTGAAGAAGAACATGAGTTCTGTTTCATCCTAGTATTTGTTTCATCACTGACTATTAAATTATTTGTGATCTCTGCAAAGAAACATTTAAAATACATTTGTGCTGTGTTGGGGATCAGTTATACTCTTGTTCTCATGGTTAAGAGTGATATTTTCCATTTTATGGGACACTTTATTTGCTTCCTTCTTTATGAGTTTCCATACTGCTTGGCTTTTATTTGCTGATTCTGTTATGAACTTATCATTGGACATTTTTTTTGCCTGTCGTATCACTCTTCTGTAGATTTGAATGCATTCCTGTATATAGCTGTTTAGAAGAGGAGTATGTTATTGTTTTTCCTGTATTTGAGTAATTCTATTTTCCATGCACTTGATATTTTGATCCCTGTTGTTATCCATAGCTTTGCGTTTTTAGTTGTGCCTCTTATTTCTTGTGTTTTGAGAGCGAATGCAATTTTCAAGTAATCAATGAAGATGCTAGAGAATTTCTCAAACTTTTTGTTGGTGTCATCTATTTGCAAAACTTCTTCCCACCTTTCTCCTGATAACAGGGAGTAGAATGTTTCTATATTGTGTGTATTAAACTGTCTTGCTGTTAGAGTTCTTTTATAGTTCTGGTTGGGCAGTAAGTGGCTTTGGATGGTGACAACTTGAGCTTTGTGATCACTAAGGCTTGTACTTATTCACTTTGCAGTACAATTTATATTCACAAATATCTGATCCAATGCAGTAGCAGTAGTTTTTGTGATTCTTGTTGGGATTGTTATAGTCTGTTTTAAGTTGAAAGTATCTGTGAAGCTGAGCAATAGTTATTTTCTTTTGCTGGTTCCAAGAAAATCAATGTTGAAGTCCCACAAAGCACTATTAATTTTTTGTCTAGATGAAGCCTGTTTATTACATATTCAAGCTTTTTTAGAAATGAGTCAAAATTTCCATTTGGGGAGTGATAAATACATGCCACTACTTTATTTGCCTCATTGACTTCAATGAGTGCCAGCTCAAAGTCTCTTTCTGCACTGAGATGTTGAAACTTATTGATTGATTTATATTTTAAACCATGTTGTTGTTGTGGTCTTCAGTCCTGAGACTGGTTTGATGCAGCTCTCCATGCTACTCTATTGTGTGCAAGCTTCTTCATCTCCCAGTACCTACTGCAACCTACATCCTTCTGAATCTGTTTAGTGTATTCACCTCTTGGTCTCCCTCTACAATTTTTACCCTCCACGCTGCCCTCCAATACTAAATTGGTGATCCCTTGATGCCTCAGAACATGTCCTACCAACCGATCCCTTCTCCTAGTCAATGCTTGATGAAAATTGCAGTAACTCCATTTTTATAGATGTTTCTGCAGAAATAATTTGCTAGTGTGTATCCTGGTATAGCAAAAGAGTCAATTTGGTCTTATTTAGCCAGTGTTCCATAATGCACAGAACATGAATAAAGTTAAGTTCTTTATTTACTAAGCTCTCTACATCTAAAACTTTGCTTGTTATTGACTGAATATTTTGATGGCAAACAGGAAGGTGTTTGTTGCTGTAATTTATTTGATTACCAGTACCGGAATTTACATTAACATTTGAGATTCCTAAGGGCATTTTTACTATATCATTGACCTCGTTCTTACTTGTTAAGGATCTGTCCATAAAAAACAATCTGTGTGGGAGCCTGGAGTCTTCTTCTGCATTGATGGAGTTTGCTTCTTTTCTTCCAATATGCTGTGTACCACTTCTGCATAACAGGGAGGTGAATGCTGTTTTAGTGAACATAGAAGATATGATGATGTATCTGTTTTCTTTGATGCTGTATGTCTTATCTCCGATTTCTTAACAATACGTATGTTTATTTTTTCCACAACAAGCTGCTTTCCTAGCCCATGTAGGTGTAGTGTGGAATCTATGTTCTACACCACTTAGATCAATAGCTTCTACATTTTCATATTGTGTGCATATTTTTGAGAGTAGCATGTTTGCAGCACTTATCTCTCTGTTTACACATGACCATGGAGGTAGGTTGAATCAGTATGGAATACTCATTAACAGGACATTTGTATGAGTCAAGTGTCCTAAACACTTCTTTAATTCATCATTTGCTTTTGGAATTTCATTTTTAAATAAGTCACTTGCTCCTCCAAACAACACAATAAAATCATTATGAGATAATTTGCTGACTTCAGGCAAGTGGATGAGATTTCCTATTTCAGACATGGGAGCACCAGGCTTAACAGATGCTGTTGCTTTTTCAGATATTTTCTCCCTGATCCATTTAGCAATCACATGACCATGACTGTCAGCAAGGACAATAAACTTTATGTTACTTTTTTGTGGGGCTGTGCATTGTTATGACTTTCAGAATTTGTGACAGATAGCTGTGAATCTTCATTAAAAAAGCAAAGCATTTTTTTGCAAGAAACTACATATGAGCTGTGCTGACACAGCAAGAATCACTGCTGGGCCATGCAGTATCACAAGTTACCACACATTTGAGCCTTGACGTCACAACCAGAGCTGTAACACCGCTGGCACAATGAAAATATTGAAGCCAGACTCTAGTAGTGATGCCCTGATTATCACATTACAAAGCATCACACTGTGGCTCTACTGTGGCCTATGTGATGCAGAATTATGTCCTCTAAAACAGGGTAAGACAAGCCACTATAAACACAGCCCATTTCAGCTACATAATGTCTGCCTCTGCCAGCAGCCAGCTATGTAAGGTATTCCACATCATCCACTGACCTGAAGTGTGTCATACAGTCTGCTATACTACATGCTACTTCCACTAGCTGCACTGCTGTGAGCTGTGTCTAAGTCCAGATGCTACCGGGAGCTGAAATGGTGTCTTCCAGCTTGTGAGCCTCCTGCTGGCTGATTTCTGTTGACTGCAAGATGCCTATTTGGGGATCCAATGTTCCTACCTGGGCCTGATTAGCCGCTGAGCTGCCATGGGTCTGGTGTGGACAAACAGTGCTGCTGATGGCTTGCCTTGTGTGCAAACCCTCTACCACTATAAGTCACCCTCACTGCTGCCTTATCTAGAGTCATTGGTTCATCACTTTGTACTTGAGTATTTCCTGCATTGATCCACACAAATGTGCCAGTCAATGCAGCCAACTTCTGCTGAGGCTGGCATAGCTGGCTAACACACTGGAACGTAATACAACACTTCACTTCTTCACCCACTGGAGAGCTGCACCTGGCTTAGTATTGTACAGATTGCAACAACACAAATTCTGTAACTGATGGAATAAATAAGTGAATATCTCTTCTGCTTCTATGATTTATCATTAGAGATCTATCTGTCGCATGAACCCACTGTCCCACTCATCAACTTGCACTATCATTGCAATTTATAGTGGGATACCTAATTACATCAGCCATCCTGACTCCTGCTGTAGTGACATTCAAACTGAAACTGTTAGCTGTTAATCATTTGCAAGCATTTTCAGCTGTTATCTAAGCTGTGCCTGTTAAAGTGAAGTTTGCACTTTTGTTTAGCATGCTTGTGTGATTAGGAAATATTACAACTTCTGAACTTTATGTACATTAGAAACAAGAGTGGGCCCATTGTCAATCCTTGTGACACTACTTATGTTATCTTCCCCACACTGAGCTGTGTTTTATACCTGTGACACACACTCTATTAGTGACACACTCTGCTTTCCATTAAGAACGTAAGACTACATCCATGCCATCCCATTGATATCGTAACATTTTATTCTGCCAAATTGAATCAAGGCTATGGCAAGGTCACAGAACACAAAGAGGACAAATTGGGTCTGCTAACAATCCATTTTTGAAGTATTTTATGGAGAAACATTTATGAAAGCCAAACAGACAGGTAGTTAACAAGTCATACTCACCTAAATGAGTCAGTTTTCTGTTATAGGCCACTTTCTCAAACACTTCCAAAACTACTGCAAGGAGTGATATAGATCTCTAATAAGAGGAGGTTTGCTGAGCTCCATTTTTGTAGATGGGTATTACTACAATACAGGTTGATTATAATTAAACTTTCAAAACCCTGTAGAAACAATACCACTGGTCAGAATGATGTCATATTGCAATGGAATATTATCAGAGAAGGGGGAAAACATATGGCAGAAGAAACAAGAACAGTGTGAAAATTGATCAATAGATGATGCTGTATGTGGCAGAATACGTAAATGAAAACACCTGTCATATGCACGACCCATTGAAGTTGGTATAAACACACTATGTACATGGCTTTTCCTCCTTTCATGTCTGTGACTTTCGTCCTGACTGTCTCAATGCAGGATCATGCTCTGCTTGTAAAGCTGTGTTACAAGACTGATGACTGTTCAAACATCACTCTGCAGAAGTTCTGGACACTGAAGGGTTTGAAAAAAGGTGTTGGTACAAGGTCTGCTGTGGGTCTGGAGAAAATGATTCAGAAATTCAAAAAGATGGTTTCATTTGGTATGCAACATGGTAGAGGGAGGAAACAAATTGATTCAACATCAGTGGAAGCAGTGGTCACAGCAATGCGGGAGGAAACAAGTGGTTATGTGCAAACGTGTAGTGCATAGAGAATTGCCCAAACATTGAACATACCCATGAGCATGGTGCATAAAATCCTATGAAACATCCTTCTTTGCCGCCCATTCAAAACTACCCATGTGCACGAGTTGTTTCCCGTTGACCTGCCAGCAAGAGAAACCTCAGCTTTAGAATTTCTTGGTCACACGGAAGTGGACAATGGTTGGCTGTGGAATATTTTGTGGACAGATGAAGCCCGCTTGCATCTGTCAGAATATGTCAATACACAGAACTGTAGAATATGGGCAATGGGTAATCCACACGCAAATCAACCAATACCACTTCATCCTGAAAAAGTCGCTGTGCAGTGCAGGTTTATGGCATCATTTCTCATGTTGTTGTTGTGGTCTTCAGTCCTGAGACTGGTTTGATGCAGCTCTCCATGCTACTCTATCCTGTATAGCTTCTTCATCTCCCAGTACCTACTGTAACCTACATCCTTCTGAATCTACTTAGTGTATTGATCTCTTGGTCTCCCTCTACGATTTTTCCCCTCCATGCTGCCCTTCAGTGCTAAATTGGTGATCCCTTGATGCCTTAGAATATGTCCTACCAACTGATCCCTTCTTCTAGTCAAGTTGTGCCACAAACTCCTCTTCTCCCCAATTCTATTCAATACCTCCTCATTAGTTACGTGATCTACCCATCTAATATTCAGCATTCTTCTGTAGCATCACGTTTCGAAAGCTTCTATTCTCTTCTTGTCCAAACTATTTATGTCCATGTTTCACTTCCATACATGGCTACACCCTATACAAATACTTTCAGAAACGACTTCCTGACACTTAAATCTATACTTGATGTTAACAAATTTCTCTTCTTCAGAAATGCTTTCCTTGCCATTGCCAGTGTACATTTTATATCTTCTCTACTTCGACCATCATCAGTTACTTTGCTCCCCAAATAGCAAAACTCCTTTACTACTTTAAATGTCTCATTTCCTAATCTAATGCCCTCAGCATCACCCGACTTAATTTGACTACATTCCATTATTCTTGTTATGCTTTTGCCGATGTTCATCTTATATCCTCCTTTCAAGACACTGTCCATTCCGTTCAACTGCTCTTCCAAGTCCTTTGCTGTTTCTGACAGAATTACAATGTCATCGGCGAACTTCAAAGTTTTTATTTCTTCTCCATGGATTTCAATACCTACTCTGAATTTTTCTTTTGTTTCCTTTACTGCTTGCTCAATATACAGATTGAATAACATTGGGGAGAGGCTATAACCCTGTCTCCCTCCCTTTCCAATCACTGCTTCCCTTTCATGCCCCTTGACTCTTGTAACTGGTTTCAGTAAAAATTGTAAATATCCTTTCGCTCCCTTTATTTCACCCCTGCCACGTTCAGAATTTGAAAGAGAGTATTCCAGTCAACATTGTCAAAAGCTTTCTCTAAGTCTACAAATGCTGGAAATGTAGGTTTGCCTTTCCTTAATCTATCTTCTAAGATAAGTCGTAGGGTCACTATTGCCTCACGTGTTCCCATATTTCTACAGAATCCAAACTGATCTTCGCCGAGGTTGGCTTCTACCATTTTTTCCATTCGTCTGTAAAGAATTCGCGTTAGTATTTTGCATTCATGACTTATTAAACTGATAGTTCAGTAATTTTCACATCTGTCAACACCTGCTTTCTTTGGGATTGGAATTATTATATTCTTCTTGAAGTCTGAGGGTATTTTGCCTGTCTCATACATCTTGCTCACCAGATGGTAGAGTTTTGTCAGGACTGGCTCTCTCAAGGCTGTCAGTTTCGACTGAGGCCTTTCAGTGCTCTGTCAAACTCTTCACGCAGTATTGTATCTCCCATTTCGTCTTCATCTACATCCTCTTCCATTTCCATAATATTGTCCTCAAGTACATCACCATTGTATAGACCCTCTATATACTCCTTCCACCTTTCTGCTTTCCCTTCTTTGCTTAGAACTGGGTTTCCATCTGAGCTCTTGATATTCATACAAGTGGTTCTCTTTTCTCCAAAGGTCTCTTTAATTTTCCTGTAGGCAGTATCTATCTTACCCCTAGTGAGATAAGACTCTACATCCTTACATTTGTCCTCTAGCCATCCCTGCTTAGCCATTTTGCACTTCCTGTCAATCTCATTTTTGAGATGTGTGTATTCCTTTTTGCCTGCTTCATTTACTGCATTTTTGTATCTTCTCCTTTCATCAATTAAATTCAATATTTCTTCTGTTACTAAAGGATTTCTACTAGCCCTCATCTTTTTACCTATTTGATCCTCTGCTGCCTTCACTACTTCATCTCTCAAAGCTACCCATTCTTCTTCTACTGTATTTCTTTCCCCCATTTGTGTCAATTGTTTCCTTATGCTCTCCCTGAAACTCTGTACAACCTCTGGTTCTTTCAGTTTATCCAGGTCCCATCTCCTTAAATTCCCACCTTTTTGCAGTTTCTTCAGTTTTAATCTACAGTTCATAACCAATAGATTGTGGTCAGAGTCCACATCTGCCCCTGGAAATGTCCTACAATTTAAAACCTGGTTCCTAAATCTCTGTCTTACCATTATATAATCTATCTGAAACCTGACAGTATCTCCAGGATTCTTCCATGTATACAACCTTCTTTTATGATTCTTGAACCAAGTATTAGCTATGGTTAAGTTATGCTGTGTGCAAAATTCTACCAGGCGGCTTCCTCTATCATTTCTTACCCCCAATCCATATTCACCTACTACGTTTCCTTCTCTCCCTTTTCCTATTCTCGAATTCCAGTCAGCCATGACTATTAAATTTTCGTCTCCCTTCACTGTCTGAATAATTTCTTTTATCTCATCATACATTTCATCAATTTCTTCATCATCTGGCATATAAAATTGTAGTACTGTAGTAGGCGTGGGCTTCATGTGTATCTTGGCCACAATAATGTGTTCACTATGCTGTTTGTAGTAGCTTACCTGCACTCCTATCTTTTTATTCATTATTAAACCTACTCCTGCATTACCCTTATTTGATTTTGTATTTATAACCCTGTATTCACCAGACCAAAATTCTTGCTCCTCCTGCCACTGAACTTCATTAATTCCTACTATATCTAACTTTAACCTATCCATTTCTCTTTTTAAATTTTCTAACCTATCTGCCCGATTAAGGGATCTGTAGAACTTCAGTTTTATTTCTCCTGATAACGTCGTCCTGAGTTGTCCCAGCCCAGAGTTCCAAATGGGGGACTATTTTACCTCTGAAATATTTTACCCAAGAGGACGCCATCATCATTTAACCATACAGTAAAGCTGCATGCCCTCGGGAAAAATTACAGCCGCAGTTCCCCCTTGTTTTCAGCCGTTCGCAGTACCAGCACAGCAAGGCCATTTTGGTTACTGTTATAAGGCCAGATCAGTCAGTCATCCAGACTGTTGCCCCTGCAACTACTGAAAAGGCTGCTGCCCTTCTTCAGGAACCAAACGTTTGTCTGGCCTCTCAACAGATACCGCTTCGTTGTGGTTGCACCTATGGTACCTCCATTGTGGTTGCACCTACGGTACGGCTATCTGTATCACTGAGGCACGCAAGGCTCCCCACCAATGGCAAGGTCCATGATTCATAGGGGGCATTTCTCAAAGGGCCATATTTTTTCGAAGACACAGGTGCTTTCGGTCCTGTTATCTGTACCTTCACTGGTAAGCACTATGAGTGTCTTGCACAGTCACGTAATTCCAGCTCTTCAACAGTGTGGATGGGATCATTTTTATGCAAGATGGTGCACCTTCACATATTGCAAAATCCAGTTAGGCAGCTGCTGAAGCACCATTTCAGAAATGTTAGAATTATCAGCCACCATTTCCCTACAGCCTGGCCATCCTGATCAACCGATCTTAATCCGTGTGACTTCTGGCTGTGAGGCTATCTGAAAGATGTTGTGTTCACTGTTCTGATTGCAAACTTAGCTGCATTGAAGGCATGCATAGCATAGCACATTCTGAATGTGACCCCAGAAACACTTCAGTCAGTTGTGAAACATGCTGTTTCTCGATTTCAACTTGTTGGAGAAAATGGTGGACAGCATAATGAACATATTTTGCATCAGTCACATGGAAATTAATAATCCAATTTGATTTTGACTGATGCTTTTTATGCAGTTCTTGGCCTCAGGGCAATTAAAAACCAATTTTTCCCGTCTGATGTGATATGACCTTGCCGCAGTGGATGGGCTTACGTAACTAACAGTATCACACCTGTGCACCCATGCTCACTGAGTAGTACAGTTTGTTTAACATCAAATGTACACCTTAGGCATTGTTGTATGATTCATTTGTCATTTGTAGTTGACCACTATTAAATTATGATGCTTACAGTGCCATTTATTGCTACATCTTATAACTACTTATTTTTCTTCTGCCATATGTTTTCCCCGTTCTTCGATAATATTCTGTTTTAATTTGATGTCATTCTGACCAGTAGTGTTATTTCTAACAGTGGTTTGAAAGTTTAACTTTAATTATAATCACCCTGTATATCCAAGTCTGTCAATTATTATGACCATAGTCACTGACTGATTACCAACATAGCTGAAGGGTATGCCTATGAAGTCAGCAGCAAGCAGAACTCATACGTTTAGTGACCAGATGAACTTTTTAATCTCTTTAGGAATTGAAATCAAACAATGGAAAATCCAGGACAGTACAATGTAAAGGACAGATTGCAACTCACCATATAGTGGAGATGCTGAGTTGCGGATAGCTACAACAATAAGATGGTCAAACAAGCAAGCTTTCAGCCAGAAAGGTCTTCATTATAACTAGACAACATACACACTTGCACACATTCATGCAAATCAGCACTGGGGCACAAAACTTTATTGGCAGCCTCCCCCCCCCCCCCCACACACACACACACACACCTGCCTATCCTTGGCACACGGGTTATGATACGATGCTACTAGTAATATATTGTATAGAATAAATGGAGAGACTATTTGGTGCCCTTCTGCAAGTAGTGCCCACGACATGATAGAAACCATTGCCACTGCCCCACCCCCCTCGCTTTGCTACTGGCATCATAGGAACCTGCAGAATTAGTTTTCTGGCTGTGTTGAACTCTGTTACATATTCGTTTAGCAGAACCTTTTAATCTTGGCTGACAAATCTCCCCTAAGTTCCTTATAAATGGGCTCATTGCCAAGCTCCTGAATTCTGTTTTGTACTCACCTCTGACCATCACAATTGTGGTGTTGCCCTTCACCAGTTGTATCTCCCCTGCTTCTGCTTTGGGCAGATGATGTAATGAAGTTTTGACTGATTCAGTAATCTCTTCTTTGAAAACATATTTAGCTGCTGCAGAGTGTCAAACTTTTTCTGTCTCCTGGATATACTGTCATCAACCTGATGGCCTGTTGATCGATGAGCCTTACCCCAGTCCACTGCTTCCAGTTTTCTACTGAGGAAAAGTTGAATCTGAATCTGTCTCCAGTTGTCCTTGAGACTGGAGAACAGGTAATGAATTCTTTACCAAAGCAATGCTTTACTGCCAGTCTAAAAATGGAAGCAAGAAGAGAACATGAAAGTAATTGTCATAAATGTCAGTGTGAATAGATCTGCAGTAATCATAATTTGTTGTTAGCATACATTTCAGAAGTAGCCTGCAGTGGCTGCTTCCGCCTATTAATTTATAGCTTGACCCAGTCAACATCCTTGAAAGTTCTTCTTCATAATAAGATTTGTGGAACATGGTATGTGAATGGGCGAATAAATGAACTAGATTATTTATTCATTTGAGATTTACTTCCAGTATTTTATCTGTGAGTAGTAGTAGTAATTCCAATTGCTGTTGGATCATATTTTACAATGAGCTTAGATATGCAGTGTGGTCAGAAACAGTCTGAGTAGCTTGTAGGGGTATAGCAGTGTAGGTTGTACTGAGAAATAATTGTTAAGAAAAAAATTTGATATGTTGTGCCATTTCCAAGTTAATGGGCTTTGAAGTTACCCAATCAGGCTGTCGCACTCACAAATTCAAGTGTGTCACCAGAAACAATTAGTGTCAGTTGTTCTCACAGCATAGATGATTGTGTCCAAGATGGCACAGCCTTTGGATTGGGTTTGATTCTTGCTACAGTCACATGTCCAATTTTTGCATCACTCTCTTCTTTTGTTTGAGAAAACCAAACAAAGACAGTAGCAGGCCACTTGAATTTGCATGTGCACCAGCTATATTGGCTAACTTCAATGCTAATTAACTTCAAAATAGTGTAACAAATCAGATTTTTTCCCTACAATTATTTTGCAGTATAAGCTACTCTGCAACATCCTTACAAACTTTTAGACTGTTTCTGACCATCCTGTATAAAACTGATAGGTAAGGTCACCAGACAAAAAATTAATCACCCCATTGTGCACACACAGATGAATCATTTAGTCTTTACAGATGGCACAGCAGTTGAGTCACATGCTCAACACATGAGCACTGCCTCTGTGTGAGCATAAGGAAGTAGTAATCATTGAGACATGCTGTCCTAAGGGGCCCAGGTTTGATTCCCAGCTGGGTTGGGGATTTTCTCCGTTCAGGGACTGGGTGTTGTGTTATCTTCATCATCATTTCATCCCCATCTGGCACGCAGGTCGCCCAATGTGGCATCGAATGTAATAAGACCTGCATCAAGGCGGTCGGACCTGCCCCGTAAGGGGCCTCCCGACCAATGATACCAAACGCTCATTTCCATTTCCATTGAGATATTTATGTTTCAAGTGGCCATCGTATGTAAACACAGGTAAATGTAAGGATGTAACAGTGTGGCAGAACGTGGTAATCATGTTCAGCTGTGCCCGTGACCATACAGTGTGTGAAGTTGCTGGATTTGTTAATGTTTGATGGTAGACTGTTCAACATGTCTACAAGCAGTGGCATAACACATGTGGTCATGAAACACAGTGCCAGAACTGTGGTCAAAAAAAGACCCTAACTGAGAGGGTCAGAGACTTGTTTCATGGCTTATGAAGCAAAATAGCTTCCCAACCTGTCAGGAATTGCTGCAGGCAGTGGATGAAGGTCAATCCCAACCTGTTAGCATGAGAACATTGTGACAAAAACTGCTTACAATGAACATCTGTAGTTACCTCACAAGAGACCATTGTTCACACAGGCACGTAAAGATGACAACAGAAAAGTTCACTGGCCTTAAAGAATGTGTGACAGGTTTTTTGAACACTCCTCCATCCTGTTACATCTTACACAGCCTGCAAAACAATCTGACTTGAGCACCACAGAAAGTCTGTGGGATATGTCAAAAAAGAAGGTAAAACACAGACATCAGCATCACTGCAATTTGACAGAACTGTGTGATCAAATCCTCAGCGAGTGGTTTAACCTGGATGTCACTTGCCTGCACAACCTTGTGGACTCACTTTCTAACTGAATCCAGATGGTTATCAAGCCCAGGGATGGAATTACATGGTATTAAATGATGCTCAAAACGATTTCTCTAGGGGTGGTTAATTTTTGTCCATGAGCTTATAACAACAATATTCAAAAGTTATACAGACCAGCCATGACACAGAAACACAAAGTAGTAGATTTTATACAAATCAAAGACACTATCGTTCAGACAGATAAGTCCTGTACAGCATGAAGCATAGCAGAATGTCAATGATGGTTGAGGTGAAGATTGGGGAAATAGTTGTTCCCCTTGTTCCCATACATCCCATAAGTGGCCTGTTGTCTGTATAATTTTCTATCCAAAAGTTATTCCTTTACCAGTTGATTTTTGTGAAACATACATGCAGATATGTCATCAACACTGTAAACAAGAGACTGATGATATAACCCTGATAGTGGTAATGTTCAACAATCATTTGGAATAATTACAGTTTCAAAAGTGATGGATATGACAGTACATCCTGTGAAACAATACTAAATAATTCATTGGAAAACTACCTTCAACAGAGAGTTTGAAAGCCCACTGATGTCAGAAATGTTATTGATCTAAAGGCAACAAACAGATCTGACCTCTGAGGTCACCCATATTAAAATCATTACCAATGAGGTTAACTGAAACAAGTACAAAAAGTTATACAATCAGCAAACTTAATAGAGAGACAGTAATGTTATATGTCAATGAGGCCCTTAAAACTTTGAGCTCTGGCCAGCAGCTTGTAGAAAACTGTTACTCAAGTTTGAAAGATTACTTGACGATGCACTGGATAGGTATTAACCTAGTAGAACAATTCATGATGGGATGGACCCTCTGTGGTATGCAGCATCTACAAACAAACTTCTGAAGAAACAGAGTCTACTGCATAATAGGAGTAAATTGAAGTGCAGAGATATAGGTAGAGAGACACTGAATGATATGTTTCTAGCTGTTAAGACAGAAACACATGAAGGATTCAGTGACCACCACTTCAGAATATTGTTGAAAGATCTTGCACAAAACCCAGAGAGATTCCAGTCATACATAAATGCTGCCAGTGACTCCAAAGTTAGTGTCCATATACTCGTGGATGAACAGCAACTGAAATTGAGGGTATCCAAGTGAATCAGCATGATTTCTGAATACAATGGTCATATGAAACCCAACTTGCACTCTTCTCATGTAACATTCTGAAAGACTTGGACCAAGGCATCAAGTAGATGCAGTATTTTGTGACTTTCAAAAAGCATTTGACTTGGTGTCACACCTATGCTTATTATCAGAAGTGTGATTGTATGGGGTATCAAGCAAAACTTGGAACGGACTGAGAATTTCTTGGTAGGGAGGATGCAATATGTTACCTTGGATGGAGTGTCATTGACAGATATAGAAGTGACTTCAGTCATGTCTCAGGGAAGTGTGTTGGACCCTTGCAGTTCATGTCATGCATTAATGACCTGGCAGACAATATTAACACTAACCTTATAGTTACTGCAGATTAAGAAGTATCTATAATGAAGTAATGTCTGAAAAAAGGTGCATAAATATTAAACCAGACCTTGATAAAATGTTGTAGGGTATCAAAAATGTCTTCCACCTTAGCTGAGTGGTCGACACAACAGACTCTCACGTGGGAACCCGGGTTCGATTGCTGGTAAAGCCAGAGATTTTTCCTTGGTGGTAGGACTGGACCAGGGCGCACTTGGCCTTGTGATGCCATGATGCCAATTGAGAAGCTACCTGATTGAGAGGTAGTGGCTTCAAGGCTGTAACATCAAAAACAGCCAGGAGTGTCGTCTGCTTGCTCCATGCTCCTCCATATTGCATCCAATGATGATTGACTGAGGATGACAGCAGTCCATCAACTATTGTGTGGTGTTCAGGGCCTGATTGTTGGGTTTCCCTTTTTTTCAGTGTATCAAAAATGAGGAATTTGCTTTAAATGTTTGGAAATTAAAAATGATCCACTTCACAAAATGAAAACAAAATGTAGTGTCCGATGATGACCCACATGTGCTCAATTGGAGACAGACCTGGTGTTCGAGCAGGCCAAGACTACATGTTGACACACTGTGAGGCATGTTGGGTTTCAACAGCACTATCTATGTGAGCGTTATACTGTTGGAAAACATCTCCTGAAATGCTGTTGTTGAATGGCTGCATAACAGATGGAATCACCAGATAGAGTATGTGAGGTAACCATTAGAAAGCTTCTGCTGTCACTCAAAATCGCACCCCAGATCATGGCTCCAGATGTAGGTAAAGTGCATTTTAGCGCACAGACAGGTTGGTTGCAGGCCCTCAACTGACCTCCTTCTAACCAATACACAGCCATCACTGGCACTGAGGCAGAACCAGCTTTCATCAGAAAACACAACAGACCTCCACCCTGCCCTCCAATAAGCTTTTGCTTAACACTACCTGAAGTCACAAATGGTGGTGGTTTGGGATCAGTGGAATGCACACTGCAGTGCATCTGGCTTGAGGCTGTCCCTGAAGTAACCAGTTTATAGCAGTTCATTGTGTCACTGTGATGGCAACTGCTGCTCAAATTTCTGCTGCAGATGCAGTATGACGCACCAGAGCCATACATCGAATTTGATGGTCTTCCCTCTTGGTAGTGTCACATGGCCATCTTGAGTCTGGTCTTCTTGCGACGATACATTCTTGTGACCACTGCTGCCAGCTATCATGTGCAGTGGCTACATTCCTGCCAAATCTTTCTGCAGTATCACAGAAGGAATATCTAGCTTTTCGTAGCCCTATTTCACGACCTTGTTCAAATCCAGCGAGTTGTTGATATGGCACCCTTGTTGCCTTAAAGGCTTACCTCATACAATCTCAAAGGTAACTAATGCTCATGATTGTTACAGTGTGTGTTTATAAAGCAGACTTGATTTGTGCCCTCATAATGGCACTGGTAGTGCCACTCTTATGTGACTGGTGCAAAATTTGAATAGGCATTGTCTTTCAGATGCAGAAACATGAATACCAACTTGCATTTATGTTGCAAAACTCCTTCTTTGTGTTGCTATTTTTTCCCATCAATGTATAACTGTGTTTCACAATTTCTAGGGATGTGAAATGGTGCAGTCACACAGATTTACCCATAGGTAAATCAGGTGGCAGACTTCAGTTCACTGGCAGGACACTGGGAAAATCTAATAAGTCTACAAAGGAGACAGCTTATAAAACATTTGTGCAACCCATCTTAGAATATTGGTAGGTGTAGGACCTCTACCACACAGGACTAACAAGAGATACTGAATATCTAGAATGAAGGGCACCATGGATGGTCAAGTGTTAGTTTGACCTATGGGGGAATACCATGGAGATGCTGGAAAAACTGAACAGACACATGTTTGACACAAACTATTGCATGAAAGTCTACTTACAAAGTTTCAAGAACCAGTTTTATGAGAGGAATTTAGGAATATACTACAACCTTCAGCTGTATTACTCCTATACAATCCATGAAGTGGAGATTAGTTTAATTAGAGCTTGCACTGAGGCATTTAAGCAATCCTTCTTCCTGTCTTCAATATGTGAATGGACTGGAAGAAGCTCTAATAACTAATACATTACAATGGGTTCTGACATGCACTTCACAGCCATTTGCAGAGTGTAAAATGTAGTTGTAGATGTAGAAGAATCAGTGCAGTTTATAGTAGCTGACTCAAATTTATTTTTATGTGTTATAAAAAAGGGTGAAACCTTCTGCTTCTGGAGCTATATTTAACAGTCGCTGTCAATCTCCTTTGGTTAGCTTAATATCTACAGGACCACAACCACAAAGACAATTATAATAAAACAATAGCTGTCTTGTGCTGTAAGAATAGAGGCAGGAGTCTTGAGTTCCAAACCTACATCAACAGATAATTTGCAGATGAAGGACATCATCAATTTCTTTTTCATTTGAGCCTGTGCTCCATCTCTACTGAACTTAGGGTCAGTGGAGTACTAAACTGTAAGCTTTCTTCCCTCTTGTGTCTCATGAGAGTTTGTTGAGACCCTCCCAGTATTAAGCAGACTCTTGCTTTCAGATCCAGACAAGGAAATAAAATTTACATGGAAATTGTTTTTCTGTTCTGAATTCTACTTGAGTAAATCATGATTCACCTAAAATTGATCCTTTTAATAGCAATAAATATCAGGAATATGTATACTGGAAAGTGAGTTGAAGAATTACAAATTATTTTAAATGTTTTCTGCTCTTATTACTTTAGTCCTGATATATTGTTTAGTCTTATTGATTTATTGTACTGTTATTTAATCATATTGTATGGTTCTTCTGCATTTTGCTGCATGATGTTTTATTTTATAATATATGCAAAGGCAAATCAGAAAGCCTTTGCCCCTATTTTTTGCCAGCTGAAATAAGGTATATACAGGTAAGTACAAACGTACATACTATTCTACGTACCTTATACTATTTTTCCACTTAGCCTCCACACCAGACTGGACATTTGTCCCAATGCAGCACTAAATTTGAGATCCACCAATTGTATTATTCATGAGGCCGATGGTGAAACCATTGTCATACAGTTGTCTTGGCTTCAGTGTTGCATGTGTATCACTGTCCTTAGGAACTTCTTCAGTGTACCAAAAATGGGAACATCATTGGGGCAACGTCTGGGCTATATGGAGAGTGGTCCAGAATTTCCCAGTGAAATGAGCAGAGCTTGTCAGCAGTTTTAATTGCAACATGTGGCCTCACATTTCTATGGAGGATAACCATGTTGTTCACATTCAGAATCCCGCAGTGCTTCTTCCTAACAGGAGCCCAGAGATGTGACAGTGTGGAACAATAACTTTCGGCATTGGTTGTTGCACATAATGACATGAAGTCCAGCAGGAGAGGCCCATGACAGTCCCAGAAGAACATTACCATCACTTCCCAACAGATGGTGCTAAAAGGAATGTTTTTGTCATAGAAGAACGTAGGTGAGATGAACATAGGTGTTTCAACACCACGTTCTGCTGCTTCAGTTTTGGCATGCAGTGAAATGCAGTATACATGTTTCCTTGCCAGCAACAATGCATTCCATGAAACCGTCACCCTCTTCAGCATATTGTTGCAGATCATTCACTGAAGCAATATTTGCTTGCCTTTCATCATGGCACTCTCCAACATAAAACCTTCCAGCACTCTAAGGACCCACACTCAATGTTGTAAACATTCCCATATGAAATGCCAACACTCATAAAATGTCCTTGAGGTGCACACTCCGATCCGCTTTCAACACTGCATCCACGAGGGTAATGTCGTTGTCATCAGCAGTGAACACACCTCTCTAAATGTTCATTGTCATACAAGTCTTCAAGGCCTTTAGCAAACTAACAACACCATGACCTCATACTTCTAAGAGTGAGACACTTTTGCCCATATGCAGACTGCATTTCCCTGTGGATTTCAATGGGTGTTCTTCACTTGCTCCATAGAAAATGAAACATGCCTTGTTGCTTGTATGCTGTGGACATGTGGAGCACAACTGACATCTTCAACAACTGACAACAGCACCAGGAGTCATGGAGCTACTGGCAGATAAGGTTGGTCCAGTCCAAGAAAGGTCCACCAATGGGAATGGATATGTTGACTTTGCTTTTACAGTTGTAACTTGACTAAAAAATAGGGGCAAAGTCTTTCTGATTTGCCCTTGTATGTGAATATGGCCTAGAAATTTTTATTGGACTGTATATTCTTTATTCTATTGAAATGAGTGGTTTTTAATACAAATACAGTTAAAAGAATTGAAAACTAGTGTATAAAAATAAAACATATATTTCAGAAGTGACTGGTCATAAATATCTGTGTTTATACTCCATTGATACACAATCACATGCTGTAATATTGACAATGGATAAGCTTAATCAAGTGTGTGTTTATTTGACAACATCCACATGACATGCACTGTATCTAGAATGGTTAAACGAAATGGATTTTAAAAATATTCTTACTGCTCCTTTTTGATGAGTAAATAGTTTGTTTACCTTACCTTCATTGCACCAGGATGTGGTTTCATCAAATAATAGGACAGTATGCAAACTAAGTTAATACCTTAGTCTTCAGGATATTGAATACTGTATCTTGTAGGTCATAGGGTGGAGTAAAGAACTGAATTAAATAATTTCTGACATGTAGAATAATCGAGTCTACTGCCAGATCTTTGTGTCACTCTGGCACAATATTTCGGCCACGTAACTCGTTGCCTTCTTCAGGTGCTACCTGAGACTGCCATATTGGAGGATCTTGTCCAGTATTTATATCCAGAGGGCGCTGGGTGCTTTCTCTCCCATCTGCACCCGCCTGGCACTGCCTGTAATGTGTTGTCTCTTCCCCGGTGCTCCCTCGGATGCCCGTGCCCGGCTTGTCCACCATCTGTGGTCGTGGCAGCTGTCTGGCCCCCAGCAGAGAAAGCACCCAGCGCCCTCTGGACATAAATACTAGACAAGATCCTCCAATACGGTAGTCTCAGGTAGCACCTGAAGAAGGCAAGGAGTTATGTGGCCGAAATATTGTGCCAGAGCGACACAAACATCCGGCAGTAGACCCAATTATTCCACATGTCAAGATCTCGCCGGGAAAGCCTGAAGAGTTAAATAATTTCTGTTGGGCTACTCCTTCCACTCAGTTTAAGAGTATCTTCACAGTAAAATTTAAACTTAACATATACTGTTATTGACATTGCCACTGTATTACAATATTTCAAAATGTTAAATAGCTTTATTTATTTTGTTGTTGTTGTTGTTGTTGTGGTCTTCAGTCCTGAGACTGGTTTGATGCAGCTCTCCATGCTAGTCTATCTTGTGCAAGCGTCTTCATCTCCCAGTACCTACTGCAGCCTACATCCTTCTGAATCTGATTAGTGTATTCATCTCTTGGTCTCCCTCTACGATTTTTACCCTCCATGCTGCCCTCCAGTACTAAATTGGTGATCCCTTGATGCCTCAGAACATGTCCTACCAACCGATCCCTTCTTCTAGTCAAGTTGTGCCACAAACTCTATTCAATACCTCCTCATTAATTACGTGATCTACCCATCTAATCTTCAGCATTCTTCTGTAACACCACATTTAGAAAGCTTCTATTCTCTTCTTGTCTAAACTATTTATCGTCCACGTTTCACTTCCATACATGGCTACACTCCATACAAATACTTTTGGAAATGACTTCCTGACACTTAAATCAATACTCGATATTAACAAATTTCTCTTCTTCAGATATGCTTTCCTTGCCATTGCCAGACTACATTTTATATCCTCTCTACTTCAACCATCAATCAGTTATTTTGCTCCCCAAATAGCAAAACTCCTTTACTACTTTAAGTGTCTCATTTCCTAATCTAATTACCTCAGCATCACCCGACTTAATTCGACTATATTCAATTATCCTCGTTTTGCTTTTGTTGATGTTCATAATATATCCTGCTCTTCCAAGTCCTTTGCTGTTTCTGACAGAATTACAATGTCATCGGCGAACCTCAAAGTTTTCATTTCTTCTCCGTGGATTTTAATACCTACTCCGAACTTTTCTTTTGTTTCTTTTACTGCTTGCTCAATATACAGATTGAATAACATCGGGGAGAGGCTACAACCCTGTCTCGCTCCCTACCCAACCACTGCTTCCTTTTCATGCCCCTTGACTCTTACAACTGGTTTCAGTACAAATTGTAAATATCCTTTCACTCCCTGTATTTTACCCCTGCCACCTTCAGAATTTGAAAGAGAGTATTCCAGTCAACATTGTCAAAAGCTTTCTCTAAGTCTACAAATGCTAGAAACATAGGTTTGCCTTTCCTTAATCTAGCTTCTAAGATAAGTCGTAGGTTCAGTATTGCCCCACGTGTTCCAATATTTCTACGGAATCCAAACTGATCTTCCCCGAGGTCAGCTTCTGCCAGTTTTTCCATTCGTCTGTAAAGAATTCGTGTTAGTATTTTGCATTTGTGACTTATTAAACTGATAGTTCGGTAATTTTCACATCTGTCAACACCTGTTTTCTTTGGGTTGGAATTATTATATTCTTCTTGAAGTCTGAGGGTATTTCGCCTGTCTCATACATCTTGCTCAGCAGATGGTAGAGTTTTGTCAGGACTGGCTCTCCCAAGGCTGTCAGTAGTTCTAATGGAATGTTGTCTACTCCTGGGGCCTTGTTTCGACTCAGGTCTTTGAGTGCTCTGTCGAACTCTCTCATGCAGTATCATATCTCCCATTTCATCTTCATCTACATCCTCTTCCATTTCCATAATATTGTCCTCAAGAACATCGCCCCTGTATAGACCCTCTATATACTCCCACCACCTTTCTGCTTTCTCTTCTTTGCTTAGAACTGGGTTTCCGTCTGAGCTCTTGATATTCATGCAAGTGGTTCTCTTTTCTCCAAAGGTCTCTTTAATTTTCCTGTAGGCAGTATCTATCTTACCCCTCATGAGATAAACCTCTACATCCTTACATTTGTCCTCTAGCCATCCCTGCTTAGCCATTTTGCACTTCCTGTCAATCTCATTTTTGAGATGTTTGTATTCCTTTTTGCCTGCTTCACTTAATGCATTTTTGTATTTTCTCCCTATTCTTCTTCTTCTTTCGATTTCGGCCATCTTTGGACCACGTTCAACAATTCACTTGCCCGGCTTTTTGATCTTTTTTCTCTCTTCCCAATATTTCCTCATCATTTTCGAATGGTTCCTCCTCCGCTCTTCCGACCATTTCCTGTTATTATTCTTTAGTTTCGTTTCTTCTGGAAAACACTTAATTTCGTTCACTATTTGTCTAAACTTTTTCCTGTCCCTGATTGACTCACGGGTGACATTAAAATAGGCCAAATCCTTTTTCACCATCTGTATCCATTTATTGTTGGTTTTTTTACTATGTTCAAACACTTTTCTTGTTAGTCTGTTTCCATCCATCCTCGACAGGTGACCATAAAACGTTAGTCTGCGTTTACGCATTGCATCACTCACTTCTCAATAGTTTTGTATATTTCCTTATTACTCTTTAGCTTGTACTCTTCTCCAATCTTTCTCGGTCCTAATATTTTTCTCAAAATTTTCCTTTCTTTCCTTTCCATGTTTTCTATTTCCCCCTTTTTGTTAAGAGTTAGGCACTCCAATGCATACAGGCATTCTCCGATGCATACAGGCATTCTGGTCTAATGACAGTTTTATAATGTCTTAATTTAGCTTGAATCGAAATGTTTTTTTTGTTATATATGTCTTTGGTTTTTTGAAAAGCAAATTCCATTTTCCTTGCTCTCGCCTGGTTTGCACTCTTGTCTAAACCATTCACTTGAATTATTTCACCTAAATACTTAAATTTTTCTACTCTCTTAATATTGCCGTATTTAGTAATAAGATTTTTCTTGTTATTTCTATGATTAGACATATACACGGTTTTTTCAAATGAAATCTGCAGTCCAGCTCTGGCCGAAACTTCTTGTAGTTTCTCCAAGTAATTCTGAGCTATTTCTTCGTTTTCTGTAATTATTGCCAGATCGTCTGCAAAAGCTAAACAGTCCACTTCTATTTTTTCTTTTTTTGTTCCAATTCTGATGTCATTCTTGGTGCCTTTGAGTTCTTCTTTCCATATTCTCAATATCTTTTCCAGTACGCAGTTGAAGAGGATTGGGGATAAACCATCACCTTGCCTAACACCTGTTTTAATTTCGAACTTCCTTGAAATTTCACCCATAAATTTAACTTTGGCCTTACTGTTTGTTAGCGTCTGTTTGATAATTTGAATTGTTTTCTTATCGACCCCAAATTCTTCCAATACTTTCAGTAATGTTTCTCTATCTACCGAGTCGTATGCTTTTTTGAAATCTACAAATACTATTGCAAATCTCTGGCCTCTTGAGATTCTGTAACGAATTAGTGTTTTCAGGTTAAATATTTGTTCAACACAGGATCTACCTTGTCTAAAACCTGCTTGATTCTCCCTATTATTTATTTTACTGCAATAAAATATACATTTTTGACTCCTTTGCACATCTGAAAGACCCCTCTCCATGGCATCTATGTAATGCAACTAATTTAAACTGTATAGGATTTTGTTAACAGAATTATAAGCAACCTCTCCCAGAAATTCAGTTCTACATGTTTTGCTCTGAGATTTATTTGTAGAGTTTGCTCCTCAGATGATGATAGAATGGTTTATTTTGGTTATTTTTGGTAGCTTGTAACTTATGGAATAGTTTTCTGGGATAGAATTAATAGCTGATTAAATGAAATATTTTCATTACAGATAAGGGCTAATTGAATCTTATCACATAGCTTGGCTAGGGTTCACTGAAAGTCCCTCTTTAAAAAGTTGTATTTGCTTGCTGTACCCTCCTTGTACATATATAAATGATGTTGATGACAGGAGCTAGGCTTGGTGATCTGCTAACCAGTTCTGGATACCCCAGTTTTAATACTTGCAGCTGTGGGTCCCTCTATATAGAACAAGTTACAAAAACATGTACTCAAAGACTGTGAGCCACTTTGGTGCCATTGCTTATAATGCACTGCCAACATACATAAAGAGGATGGAGAGGGAGACGGCTTTTAGATCAGAGTGAAGATCTTTTTCTAGCTGAGAAACATTTCTACACTGTAAATGAATATGTAAGCTTATATGATGACTAGGTCTTCACTCATTGTTGAGTTCTTTTGATTCTGTTCTGATGTACCATCTATACTGTGTCTGTCTTAGCAAAGAATTTCTAGGTCTTCATTCATTGTTGAGTTATTTTAATTCTGTTCTGATGTACCATCTATACTGTGTCTGTCAGCAAAGAATGTCTCTGCTGTCGGTTTTCTGTTTCCTCTGTTTCAGAGGCAGTGTAATACACCTTCATGAGGAAAAGGGATCTGGTGCTAGTGTTGGCAGGTTTTCGTGTGTTTGTGCGTTATACTTCTTAGCAGTGCTGCAAAATGAACTAGTGTTTTTTTATTTTTTGTGGGCAGATTTATATCAAAGTTTCATGGTACACCTGCATCACTGATTTACTTATTGTGCATGTTCTACTTTTCTGCAGTGTTATGTAATGTGTTCAAATGTTTTTTCTTTTTCAGTAGTGTTTTTATTTTCAAAATTTCATTGTGCATATTCCACTCACAATGTAAATGATGTATTTTGTTATTCCACTTCCAATCATATACCGAGCAATGTGGCTACTCCAGTCTTAATGTATTGGACTTGTGTTCGGGAGGACTGGGGTTTTCATTCCCTGTCCAGTCATCCTGACTTGTGTTTTCCATGGTAGTCCCTTGTTGCTAAGGTGGATGCTGGGAAGGTTCCTTAGATTAGACCATGTCCAACTACATGCCCTATTCTCACCTTATCGTGTCCTACTGTGTCAATGTTTTATATTGTTTCTGTAACATTTCTAACACATATGATATTGTTACATTAGATGGTCTATGGACAAATAAATAAAATAAATAATGTAATGAAACATGATAAGAGATACTTCGAAGAGCAAATATTCTGGTATGAACACCTTTAATAGTTTTTGGTGTGTATCAAGTCCATTTTAGCTTGTTATCCAGTTGGACGCCAAGGACATTTACACAATGATTATGTTACAGTTGAATACTATAGGAAGTTTTATTATTTAACTTTGAAAGAGTTCACTGGGACGATCTTTCTCAGTTGTATATATTTTTTAATAAGAGTAAATTGTGTTACACTATCAAATAATGATATTACTATGCTAATTGTAACTCTATTGTCATTTTTTTTTTATCTTGATTTCGGACTAAGACTGTCTTTAGTCTGTTGCGTACAATATAATTATTTGGTTTGGAATTGTAATTTCCTTTGTACTGTCGGATTATTTACACAGTACCAGTACAGTATTTCACATCAGTTACACTTCTGCTCTCTTTTTGCCATGTCATAACTCATCATTAAAAATAAATACCATGAATGACTTGTGTTGTTGATTCTAATATCAGTAGGCCCTATCTGCAAAGCATGGTAAAATATAGTGTGTCAAGGAAAGTGGTACAATCTTATAGGTGTATGTCTTGCTGCAGTTTTATGTACCAAAGTATGTTTCTGTGTCATCTGACATCAGCTTCATTGTTTGCAGAATTATGTAGCTACTTTGGGAACAAACTGCAGCTTATACATAGCCTATATGCCACATTTTTTTTTATCTGTACGTCCTGAAAGTACCTACAATACATTGCGTGTAAAAGCTTGTCTTCAATTAATTCCTAATTGATAGGCGTTGCATATTATGTGTATATAGTAAGGGGCATTGCTTATGGTGAAGCAACATTTCTGTTTTGTACGTTTAATAATAGAAGATAAATCGTGAAATGAAATGCATTTTAGTGGAACAATATAACCATTCAATTAAACAGTGTGATTCGCTCTGGTACATGAACTTTTAAGTACATCGAACTGTTGTGGTTATCCTCATCCGTTTGGTCATCACGACAGCATTCGTTTTCTTCGTCTTCCACAGCAGCCCTTTTTACCCATCATTCACCGCGATTCACTGGCGAGAGAATGGTACTTGTACAAAGAAGGGCGCCGTTGTGTACTGGGTTGGATTCCCGCTAAAGAGGAAGAATAAATTGCGTTCTTGAGGTTGGTTTTATATCTATCATGTTGTACGTAGATATAGGCGCCATCTGCAAGTTATCGTTATATCGACATTTCATTTCAGTCGTAAGTTCGCGTGTCCATTCCGTGCATTGGAGTATCTAAGCGGGGAACATGAATTGTTTTTACATAACTTCGAACAAAATTGTGGGTGAACGCTTGGGAACAGGTTCAGATTTGAGAAGTGGGCGAATTCGTAGTCGAAGCGTGGAATAGGTAATTATCAAAGTTTGCAGAAATGAAAATGAAGAACTGAAGGGAAAGTGCTACAATAGATAGTACAATACGTTTTGAAGTTGTTATGCATAGTAATGTAAATAAACTGTTCATTGTGGACACAACGTACTAAGAAATCTGATACAAACTCAGACGATAACACACAATGTTTACACATTGTATCACAATATATTTTAAAATTGTGATCAGTTGTACGATATTATAATTTTAAATACAAAACTTGTGTTGTGGCGGGACGTAGGATTTCCAGATACGATTGATATAATTGTTGATGCTTTTAAGCTGCAGAAGAATTTTAATGGTAGGATTAATAACCTCTCACATTGTTTCTGCATTCACAATTAATTGTGTGTTGTAGGACATTCGTTTTGTGTTGTGACTTGTGAAGGGAATAATTTTTTTATTGTTGTCATAACATGCAGAATCTCACTTTTATAACCCATTTTATATTTAGACAAAGCTTCGCACCATGCAAGCCGTCCTGTTTGTTCTATCAGGGAGAGAGATCAGACCAACAAAAGTAGCTGTAACACATGTTGTTTTACTGCTGTTTTGCGACCTATTCTGATTTTCGTTTATTTTTCGGTCTAACTTTAGCATAACGCACTAGTTCTGCAAGTGCAGTTGGACAGGTCAAAATAACATAACATACAGTTGCTGGAGGCCTTGTTAGTTCACAGCGTTTTGCAAGCAGAAATACAACTTACTTTTACTTTTTTATTTGTATGACTGTGACTTCGTCACCGAATTTAATTAGCCTTTTTGGCGTTGATGCATATGAAACTGATGTGTAGGCTAATCTACCAATAGTATTATTAGTTTACTGATTGCTGATTTGTGTTAGTGTCACAGTTTCAGGGGAATATGGTATTTAGGGCATATGTACTTCTGCATGTCTTGTGAACTATAGAATCTATCAGATAAAGTGTGAGGGCTGATTATGTAGGGGGAAGAGTTAGGAGGTTCGAGAATGTAGTTGGTCATGCAAAAAAGAAATTACACAAGAAATACGCCTACTGGAATACTGAACTTATTTAATGAATGTAGGTTGCAAGTGGCCATTAGCTTGTAAAGCATTAAAAACAACCTATGTAGTCATGGCAGTTTTCCATAGTCTGTAGTTGAATGATGATTAGTTACTTATGTAGGAGTCCTTGTTTAAATGGTGCATAAGCTGTTATTTTAAGCTACACAACAAACACAATTGCAATACTGCCCAGAATGTGGCTTACTATTCACATCTAATGCCATCTGGGAATATTATTTGCTCGTGTGATAACTTTTTTTTTATAGCATTATTCTTTAAACGAATGTAGTCCATGTAATTCTTGTGTGTAGCCTGTGGTACCAATGGAACATTGAGTAAACAGAAACATTTAAAAATTCATGTAGACTACATAATTATGTTATTTGAATATAATAGAAGGAAACGTTCCACGTGGGAAAAGTATATCTAAAAACAAAGATTCTGTAACTTACCAAATGAAAGCGTTGGTACGTTGATAGAGACAATAACAAATGTACCAACACTTTCGTTTGGTAAGTTACAGAATCTTTGTTTATAGATATAATTATATTAAATATTGTATCAAGTATAGTTATTTAGAAGTCAGTTGTTATACTCGAATTTCAGGAGTTATTTTGATATGGTACTCTTGATGTAATTGAAACAATAGAAATTTCCTAACAGAACAGTCCTCTCTTCTGAAAAATATAATGTTTCTGCAATCATTGTAGAAACTGCTGTAAGGTGAAATACATTTTTCAAAAGACTGTTTTCATTTAACGACTATATTAATATTTATTCATGTATGTCATTTGCAGAAGAGGAAAGTAACACATTAACAGTAGTTTGCATAGAGATAAAAATGTTAAGGTCCTATATAAGATTTTTAGTTTCATAGAATTGTGCTGGATAAGGAAACTGCAGTATAATAAACACACTTTTGGATTGTGGTGCATAGTTAACACCTATGGAAATTATTTATTACTTGATTGTGGTAAGAGATGCAGAAGTTTAAGTTGGGTTCATTGTGTTTTATGTGAGGTGACACAGGAAACATCAGCATTTGAATTCTGATCACCTTGGATTGAATATCACATGAGAAATATGTTAGCACCGTTGTTGTGTCATGACTTTTCCATTTCTGTGGTATGTAACTTCAGATAGACGACATCACAACAACAATACAGAGACCTGGCTGTGACATTGCGTGCTAGGAAAATACATGTGGACTACATGTTTGTGAAGCAGTAAACAAGGCGTAAAAGTTTCTCCACCTATTAATGAGAGTTCTGAAGAGGGGCAAGCAAGGGCACAATGGAGAAAACCTACATGTCTCTTGTAAGAGTCCATTTGGAGTATGCTGCAGGGATATTGGATCCCCATCAAAGTTACCTGGCAACACAGGCAGGGGGAGGGCAGTGGATGGCAGCCAGATGTATAAAGGGAGATTACAGAGCAAGTAGTGTCACCGGAATGATTAAGAATTTGAAATGGGAATATCTCGCACAAAAAAATGTAAGGGCTAGACTTTGGGGAATTCACCAATCGTTCATGAATGAGGATGCATGGGGAAACATAGTCCAAAGACTGGTTAGTGATGAGGTATATCATGAAAGAAAAGACCATCAGTACAAAATACGTGTGAAATCATGGTACAACAGTGCAGATAAATAATCTTATTTGCTATAAGAGTAAAGGAATACAACAAATTATCAAGAGAGATTGTCAAGCCATTTGTAGCAAGCACAACAAAATTAAAAACCTGTCACAACAGTGGCAAAGTCACTCTTTGAAATTGATGGTTTTAGACATGTTGTACCATTAACTAGTTTTCGGACCACTGCAGGCTCATCATCACATGTTAGTATTATAGATCACGTGCAGCTAGGTGCCAATGAAGATGTTTATGTGGAATGTAGACTTACCATATATGGAAGTGAAACATGTATGATAAGCAGTCCAGGTGGCAAGAAGAGAATAGAAACTTTTGAATATAGTGCTGCAGAGGACTGCTGAAGGTTAGATGAGTATATCAAGTAGCAAATAAAGATATACTGATTTGAATTGGGGGGGGGGGGGAGAAATTTATTGCACAATTTAACTAAAAGAAGTGATCAGTTGATAGGAAACATTCAGATGTATGATGGAATTGTAAGTTTGGTGATGGACGGAAGTGTGGGGGGTAAAAATTACTGAGGGAGAACAGGGGATGAATACTTTAACCAGGTTTGAAAAGATATTGGCTGCTGTAGCTGTTCAGAGACTACAACAGACTCTAGTGTCATGGTAATTGCATTGCATCTTGGTATCCATGACAAATTCTTTCCAATAATGTGCATTTTAGTCAGTTTATGTTCTCTATCTCTCTCTCTAATATTAATTATGGGAAATCAATTGTAATTTTGGAACTGTCAGTGTAGGCCTACTGAACTCAAGTCTTAAGCATATATGCACTGTGTGGAAATGAATCTACTAAATTTTAAACATTAACAATGTTATGTAGCCTTTGATTAAAGTATTAGAAACTTCACTGTATTTAAGAACTGATGTGACTTTAAATGTTTGTTGCAAAACTCTGAAGCTTTTTCTGCCACAGATGCAAATTCAGTGATCATTTTAATTCAGATTTATCCATTATCAAACGGTAATAATTATGTTATGGGCTGATTACTGGCTGCATTTAAAAGTATATAAGAGTAACTGTGTCAATAACAAATTTTATTAACCAGGTTGCACCACATTTCGAGAACCGAAATTCCTGTCATCAGGTGCATCAAACTTACAAATTCATGAAAATTATCTATGAATTCAGCCACACCTGCCTGTCTGGTACAACTGCATATAAGTAAACATCTTTCTTTTACTGAAAGAACTGGTCACTCTGTCATTGCTGGGAACCATATACCGTGTAGTGTGGTGTGTCTTGTTTCTGTGACCAAATTACATGATATGGTGGCAAAGATCCTGGATTCAGATTTAGGAGATGTGGGGTTCAAACCCCAATGTAGTCATCTGTATTTAAATTTTCCCAAAATCAATTAAACGAAATGCTGGGGAATGGCTTATTTGATAAAGAAAGGGTTGCTTGCTTTCCTTCCTTGGCCTTGTGCAGCCAGAGTTTGTGTTTCACCTTTAATGAGCTCATCTTTGACAGATACCACAAATATCATTCTTTGTGTTTTCTTTGTTGCTATAATGGTTTGAGGTAAAGTGTATTACATAGTTGGATACTGCTTAGGCCACCCACACTGCTGCCTGTACAAACATCGCTTTCTCCTGTAATGTTCCACCCCTGATGTTGTAGTATGTGCCACATGTTAACTTGGGTGCCATCAGCTGTAAACAAACAGCTCCTAAATATGTAACCAATGAAGAAGCTGTCTGTGAAAGAAGTGGTTAATCTGTTGATTATGGTACTTCTTTATAACCATTTAAGTATGTTTAATGGTGCTAGTTGACTTGATTTAGCAATATAGACAGACATACACCATGATAATTATGTGTAAGGATAATGATGCAAAATGTCACTGTGGTTACAAATAGATAATTTCCTCTTAATGTGTGGCAGCAGAGAGAGTCTGGGCAATGGCCAGATATGACATGAATTAGAAGATAATTCGGAATGACATCCATGAGAAAGAGAGAATGGTACAAAACTCTAGGAAAATCGTCACTGAAATTTTAGCAACAGATAAGATTTTAAAACTTGAGAAGATGACAGTTGTAGATACTGTAGTTGACAAGTTACAGATAACAATAGCACAGACTAAAAATAAAAAGCATATAGGTGTAACAGAGAAGGGAAAGAAAAGATACAACAAATAGCAGAGAAGCAGCAGCAAGAAAAATAAAGATATTGGTAACTGAATACATAGGCCTACTTAAAAAAGGGGAAATAAACTGAACTGTGGGAAGCCAATGAAAGAAGTTGAAACTGGGCAGTGTTAAGAACCAAGCACCTACTTTAGGCTAAATATCTAAGGTGCTGATGGAGGAAGGTGAATCTGAACAGCATATTTGGTAAAGAAACAGGCACCAAGTTCCTGAGTATGTTGTTACTGAGCATGCTGAGCTGTAAGACATTGTTTGCTACTGTTATGACTCGCTCTTCATATATGAGCTGCATGTCCTATCCGTAAATAGGAAGCTGGCGACAGTGGTCATGGTGTTTGTGAGCTGTGTTTGTGTGAATGTGTGTGTGTGATTTCTACTTCAGAAGAAGGCTCTTTGGCTGAAAGATTAAAAATGTAACAGTCTTTTTGTTATGCCAGTCTGTGGCTCAGTGAGTCTTCTATATGGTGAGCAGCAGTTGTTTGGTATTAAGAATTATTTTCAGCATGGTCCTCCTTAACGGATGAAGGAGCCGGAGCATTTTGTGGTAGCATACTGCAATCATAATAGTAGGAATCTAATGACAATGAAATTGAGTGAAGTGACCATAGAGTCTGACCAGCAAATTTTAAGATTGGGAAAATGACGAAATGTTACTCTGATTGACATGGAAAGAATAGTGGGATGGGACGAAATGTTACTCTGATTGACATGGAAAGAATAGTGGGATGGGCCTTGTTTCAGGGTATTACTTAAGATAATCATAGCCTGAGTAGGACAGTTGGTTAATGACTTTCAGATCAGGATAGTAGTGTGTGTCAAGATGAAAGGTTTGTTGGTTTTGGGGTACACTAGTAGTTTCATGACAGTCTGATGTATTGGGGGAAACAGATTAGTGAACAAAACTTGTCACCCCCCCCCCTTCCCCCCTCTTTCTGGTTGCTGTGAAGAGCTGCTTTGTGCTTCCCCTTCCTAGCAGTTTGGCAGGTGATGAATATGTACAGCAAAACACTCTCCAGAGATTTGTCTGTCATGTAATTCAATTTTTCTGATTTTACCATGCAGTTTTAGTTATTTAAGATGAGAGGTGTGATAAATACAAAATGAATGCAGACCTTATTTTTTGTTCACTTTCATCATCTTCACTAGCTGGTAATTGTATTGTAACCTTGAATCCCAACCTAGATATGGGCTGTGCTATATGTTCGGGGATTTGCTGAACAACCACTGCAAGTAAAAGAGCAGTAATAGGTCAGACTCGACAAAGGAATATTGTTATGCTCATGTATTATACAGATATTACTTTGTCTACTGAGCTCAACAAATGGAAAAAATGAAACAATATGACAATCATGATTAATGTAGTACTGAGCTGTGTGATTAATGTTGTGTGGAGCTAAGTTTAGCTTGTCATAATTCCATGATTATTTGTATAGAATTGATGTGTTTGAGCTGTGAAACATTTCCAGGGGCATTTTGTACAGTTTGTTTCATTAGATTCTGTAAATAATGACGAGGGACGATGTACACTGTATTCTTTGCTTTATTGTTGAATTACATAGTTAAGTTTAGTGGCCATTGTATTGCCCAGTAGTGTAGTAATGTATGGCCAGATGGAGTTAGCTTATTGATTTCACCAGTGTAATCGTGGAAGATGGAATCTTTTATCAGGAAACATTATCTGCATTGGGAAAATGAAGAGAAAGAGATAATATAAATTAAATACTTACGGGTGTAATTTTGTGAGGGATTGATGTTAATCGCATGGGAGGAGGAATATCAGGGTTTCACATATGATCATTCATGAAGTTATTAGAAATGGAGCACAAGCTGGGGTAGGATAAGAAAACAGTAAGGAAATAGGCTGTATTTGTCAAAAAAAGAAAGAAAAAAAAATAAATGGATCACAGAATTTGCGTTAATTTAATCCATTGACATAATAAGTATTGCGTGCACTTGGTTGTGCCTATCAGTACCAGATGTTGATGAGGACTGATGCAAGACTTAGTAATGTGGCATGTAATGTCATAACATACAAGTACATTTGTGAGGAATGTGCTAGAGATCAACTTCGGTAAAGAACTGACGAGAGAGCATTGCCAGAGTATTCTGGAGCCACATTGCGTGTGAGCACTACAGCGTGTTTTTCAGAAGTCTGCAAGAATGTGACAGCTTGTAAAGAACAGGAAACAGTGATGGCTGTGATGGTAGCAAGTGATGCAAAAGTTTTGATGGAATATTTTGTTAAAAAGAAAAAAAGAGTGGGTGGCATTGGTAGCATGCAGGGTTATAAAAAAAGCAAATGGGTGATGGATTGAAGTCTAACATGATGCTACAGACTGTTTCTGGGTAGTATTGCCCAGTGATTTACGAAGAGCTGGCATAGTAAAACTCTATGCCCCTTATCAGCGGTAAAACCAAACAAGCTGAGTAGTTCCCCTTACATATATCAGTGACTCACTGCATCAGACTGCCTATTTCATGGTTTGCATTATCTTTAGTGTTTCTTCTAAAATGGTCCTTTGATTCCATAGGCTGTGATCCTTACTCTGTCTACTGCCATGCCATTCTAGCTCACATGTTGTTTATGAGTATGTAAATACCTACAAACATGCAGCAGTGGTGATCCTTTTTTACGCACAGGTTTAACTGTACTTTACTTCAATAAATTTGGAAATGTGTGCTCCCTGATACTATTGTTGATCATATGGTTAATTATTTCAAATAATTCCTTATTGCATTTTGTAATTATAATACTACTCAGTCCATCCCAGCCAGATAGGGTCTTATTCTTTATTTATTATTTTTCCTATTTATTCCACACTCACTTCCTTAAATTCAAAAGCAGTTTCCAGCCTAGGGTAAGGCTTTACCGGTAAGACCTGTGTTATTAAGTGGATTCACAGCTGACAATATAAAATATTCAAAATATATATTGCAGATTCATTAAATATATTGCAGATTTTATCTGGATCTTTAATATGGTTTCCTTCATGTTGGATTCTGTCAATTTGAGCATCTAGGTTAGGGATGGCTTTGTGATATCTTTTTATTATATTCCATGTAGTCTTCCCTATATTTGTTGACTGAACTATTTCCTTATCTAGGATCTGTTTTCTTAAATTTGAGAGCTGTTCCTGAAATTGTTTTTTAGCTTGATTGTTCTTATCCTTAAATATTTGCAATTTAGTTGACATATGTAGCACACTTAGATCTTCGATATTTTGGATGAGTTTAATCATGTAAGCGGGAAGAGTCAGTCTGGTGTTTTTTACATTTTGGTTGTGACTTACTACTTTCTTAATTTCTTTCATTGGGGAGCAAAAATTAAGATATTGTAAAATAATATCATAAAATTTGACCCATTTGTATTCAGACCCTTTTTGCTGAAGAACTAGTTGCCATTCCTCAGATGCTAGTTTACTTTTAAAAACATTAATGTTTTTCTCTTTAAGCATTCTTTTATGTTCTACAACCTGAGTGCTTTCTTGGATGCTTGCGTGTTCATAGTCTACAAATTGACATTTGTGGTCTGAGTAGCGGAAGTCCACATTCCAGCATTTAATACTATCTTTTACCTCTTTACTTGGTATTATGTAGTCTGTTCTACTGGAAGTAGACTGAGTTACTCTTGTATCTGAATTTACTGCATTCATAAGATTATAGGAGTTAAGGGTATCCTTTAGCCTGCTGTTATGGTTATTGCAAGATGTTGCCTCTATATTCAAGTCACCAAGTATTGTTACCTCATTTGGGCACAGTGTCCCACTATTCTACTAAAAATTTCTGTGAAACGCCTTACCTCTGATTTTGGTGGACGATAAATCCCAATAATTTTCTGTTTTACCATGCCCTTTCCGCAACCTTTGATATAGAGTTGAACGCCTGTCACTTCAGTCAAGCCTTCATTATTATACGAATCTAGATGGTTTAATCTATTTACTTTGAGCTGCTCTCTAACAAATACTGCTACACCTCCACTTTTATGATGCAGTCTACAGTAGCTATTTCCTAGGAAATAGCCATCTAGTTTAAAGTAAATAATTTCCTCAGATTTCAGTCCATGCTCGGTTAACACAACTACACGAGGTGAATGATCATTTACAAAAGTCTGCAAAACATTGAGCTTATTTCTAAAATATTGTATATTTAAGTGCATGGCCCTTAATGGTACTTTTAGTTTGTCATTTTCAATTTCCTCCTGTTCTGGATTGTTTATATTGGGCCAAATCCAGTTGGAGTTGGCCCTTTCCATTAGTTTCCCTGCATATTGGGATTTAGGGCAATAGCCCATCTGTTTTCGCAGCTGTTTTCACGAATTAGTACATCAACAGCTTTGTTTACGTCTGATGCAATTATCTTTTTACCAGATAGATTTAAATGTTGACCATGCATTGTGCAACTAGTGTTTTGATTGCTGTTGATGTCAAGAAGTCTTAAGTTTTTAAACTTGGAGCAGAAATGTTGTAATTTTTGATTTGTTCATCGAATTTCACTATTTACACAAGATCAGTCCGCCAGATCAAATCTCAGAAGTAAATTCGCTACTATCCCATTTATAGTCGATAGCATCTGCAAGATAACAATCAGATTTATTATAAATGCACTGGCCTCGTTGCAGTTCATGTCATTTGATCCCTCCATGAGAACAACAGTCACTTTTAAAGGAACTGGCACATTCTTTTTGAATATTGCTGGTTACATTTCTGAATTTCGCTCCAAGCCTAACAACAGCTGACACACTCACGTTCTCCTCAGCAGAGTTTGATACAAAATGTGAAACATTGCATGCATGGCTGTCTCTGAATGTTTTTAATTTGAATCCATGATGTATTTGATTTCGCATGGCTGAAGAATTGTTGTTTGGAGATTTCGTGTTTGTTTTCGTGATTTTTAACACTGCAGAGCTGCCTTCAACACTATCAGACACAAGCTTTTTTTTTGTTCAGATTTTGAATATTTATGGAACGTTGGTGCTCGTCTGCTATTCTTACACTATTTTTACCTGAATTGTCGTGTTCTATTTTTTCACCTGCAGCACATTTCTTGGGTTCACATGATTTAACAGTTGCAGTACATTTATTTTCATTCACTTTTAAATTATTGCTGCTCCCCAGGATTTTGCATTTGTGCTCTAAAGCAGCACACTTTATTTGTAGTGCTTCAATATCACTTTGCAACATTTCAATTATTGAATACTTGTCACAGATGGCTTGTTAATGTCCACCATTTCTCTTATCTTGATTTGTGTATCTCACCGTCAGCCAGGGCTTTATGCCATCTCTACATATGATACACTAACAGTGCTCAATACTTTTGTTCATATGAATGCTACTCAGTGAGGACCACCTTTTGCCTCATTTATGATAAGTTGTTTGGAGGAATGAGTATACAGGTCATTGTCTAGTTTAATAAAAACTGACTAGCTTCATTTTAATTACAAATAATAGCTGTAGTCCACAAATATCAATCCACAAAAATAATAATGGACTTAAACAAGTTCAAATCAACTGTGAAGGATTACTTGGCTGAGCACTGCTTCTCTACAGTAAGGGAATACCTAGAAAAACAAAACTGCCTTACCAATTAAGACTGTTTTTATAAAATGTGTAGAGTAATACAATCTTGTATAATTTTATCTTTTGTTAAAATGATCTCTGAAAAAAAGAAAAAATCAAGGAATATGTATTGTAATTAATGAATGGTCCAATATCTTTTGTACACTGTACAGTCCTAGATTTACAAGACCAGTAAATAAATAAATAAGTATTCTGGAACATAGGTGTTTCTGTATTTACAGTAACTCCTGTGTTAAATATGAAGAGCAAATATTTGTAAGTTGTCTGTGAAGAGATTAACAGGTAGTAGCGGTCACATGAAGTCGTGCAGATATTTTACATTTTTAGTTAAGCAAAGAGCTGTGCAATTCCTTCTCAAATAACTTATATATATTAGCAGTAATAGAAATTTGTTTTCATAAGGGTCAAGAGACAGATTAAGGAAAGGCAAACCTACATTTCTAGCATTTGTAGATTTGGAGAAAGTTTTTGACAATGTTGACTGGAATACTCTCTTTCAAATTCTGAAGGTGGCAGGGTAAAATACAGGGAGCGAAAGGCTGTTAAAATTTGTACAGAAACCAGATGGCAGTTATAAGAGTCGAGGGACATGAAAGGGAAGCAGTGATTGGGAAGGGAGTGGGCCAGGGTTGTACCCTATCTCCAATGTTATTCAATCTTTATATTGGTCAAGCAGTAACGGAAACAAAAGAAAAATTTGGAGTAGGCATTAAAATCCATGGAGAAGAAATAAAAACTTTGAGGTTCCCCGATGACATTGTAATTCTGTCAGAGACAGCAAAGGACTTGGAAGAGCAGTTGAACGGAATGGACAGTTTCTTGAACGGAGGATATAAAATGAACATCAACAAAAGCAAAATGAGGATAATTGAATATAGTCGAATTAAGTCGGGTGATGCTGAGGTAATTAGATTAGGAAATGAGACACTTAAAGTAGTAAAGGAGTGTTGCTATTTGGGGAGCAAAATAACTGATTGATGGTTGAAGTAGAGAGGATATAAAATGTAGACTGGCAATGGCAAGGAAAGCATATCTGAAGAAGAGAAATTTGTTAACATCGAATGTAGATTTAAATGTCAGGAAGTCATTTCTGAAAGTATTTGTATGGAGTGTAGCCATGTATGGAAGTGAAACATGGACATAAATAGTTTGGACAAGAAGAGAATAGAAGCTATCGAGACGTGGTGCTACAGAAGAATGCTGAAGATTAGATGGGTAGATCACATAACTAATGAGGAGGCATTGAATAGAATTGGAGAGAAGGGAAATTTGTGGCACAACTTGACTAGAAGAAGGGATTGGTTGGTAGGACATGTTCTGAGGCATCAAGGGATCACCAATTTAGTATTGGAGGGCAGCGTGGAGGGTAAAAATCGTAGAGGGAGAACAAGAGATGAATACACTAAGTAGATTCAGAAGGATGTGGGTTGCAATAGTTACTGGGAGATGAAGAAGGTTGCACAGGATAGAGTAGCATGGAGAGCTGCATCAAACCACTCTCAGGACTGAAGACGACGACAACAACAACAAGGGTCAAGAGAAGGAATTTATTAAATATTGAATTTCACAGACCAATGTAATACTGATGATGTGGTTTTTTTTCTGTTCTTGTCCTTACTGGTGTGAGGGAACTAACAATGGTCAAGGTAAAAAAGATGTAGTCTGTCAGTCAAAAACTGGAAGGAATGCAGAATACCCATTTACAGCTCCATAACTTCTTGATTGGAACTGAGACAGTTTCCACCCACAAATTCATTTAAAAATTGATGTAAGTGAAAGTAAGTGGGTTTCTAATGTGGTGAGTAGGATTGTTTTTGTCCAAAAATTCATAAATTAAGCCTCTTCAGCTAGACTGATATTTTGGGCAGGTGCTTTGTCTCGAGTAAAGAAAATTTTGTTTTTGTTTTACAATCAAGCAGTTTGGTGCAGAATAGTTATGTGAGGTTTACCAGTTGTTTTTTACCCTTATTAGGGTTATTGATAGAATGTTAACAATACGAGAATAACCCATTTTGCACCCTGGAAAACACTGGCTGTAACTGTCATGCCAATTTGCCCACTGCTTTGAATGCTGTTTTATTTCTGACATGGAATGATGATCCGATTTGTCATCCATGGTAATAAACTGGTGCACAAAATCACTTTTATCGTTTTTGTACAATGGTACAAAAACTGTGATTTTGAAAAGAGTTACACATGGATCATCTTTAATAGTGATACAGTCATTTCTGCTGACACTTGGCTTGCATTCTTGTGCAAATACATATTCATAACAGTATCAAGATATTGTTAATGTCAGTGCCAACTCTCTGCCACGCCTAAAACTTATCACCCTACTGTAGTGCCTTTCATCCTTCTTGTCCCTGATCAGAATCACTTCATATTCGTTGCAAAATGTTCTAGTGTCAAGTAAAGATTTTGATTACATTTAGTTACATTAGTCATATTGCACAGATCATTTGGAGAGGAGTGTCAGGGATGTTGTAAGTAGCCAAAGATATAAATTTAATTTAAAACCAATTCTACAAAATGAATTAACATTATGAAATATTAAATGCTAATGCTAACTATAAAGTAAACTAAAACAACATTATGAATAGTTCCCATGGAGATAAGACTAAGAATGGCCCAACAGAATGATTCTTTAATTCAGTCTTACATTTCACTACATTACCTACAAGACATTTAATATGCTCTTGCATGTTGTTGAATACATGTGTACCTATGTCTCCAATTCCTTTCTTTACTATTACTTTTTGTTTGGCTTTACTTAGGACCTTGGGGCTCATTTTGACTCTTTGCACAGGTCTTCTGAATGTTTTTAGCCCAGAATACTTTCATTTTCTGACTATGAGCAAGCTTCCTCTCCTTTGTCCACTTCAGTCTGCTGATTCCTGTTCTCATTTTGCTGCTAAGGGGTATTGGTAATACCAGTTGTAGAGTGATGTGCCAGAATTTGTACATGTTCTGTATGGTTTCTAGTGGAATTCCCGATTGCTCCGGGTCTGATTTCTCTATGGTAATATATTTGTTCCAGGAAGCTTTCCCTCTGTGTCTTGCAGTGAAGATCCTGTCTGTGCATCTGCAGTTGTTCATGTGGGTCAGGTGTTCACAGAAGGCCAGTGTCCTTTTCCTCATAGATGTGACTGTGTCTTCTTGGAGATGGCACAACTCGATGTTGTCTGATTCTGTAGGTGCTATCTTCTTCTGTTATTGTCCATTCCTTGAGCTCTATTTTCCTGAGTGGACTCTTCCTATTTATTCAGGAGTGTACAATATGGAGGCCTTACTTCTGAGTTCTAACATTTAAGATTGTTGGAAAGGTACTTGCAGATGTAAATGCTCTTACAGGAGTGATAGGCCCTATCCAATTTGGCGCATATGTATCTACTGCCAAGTTCTCACTTTCATTTACTGAAATCCACTCTCCTAAGTACTGGATAGCAGGTATTTTACAAATGGTGGTACCTTCTAATGGAACTGAAGATAAGGCTCCCTTTATGTTAGTCGTGAACTCAATTTTTTGTACACTGATCCTCATACTGATCTTAGCTGCTATGGTGTAGAGGCTCTGTTGTTGGTGAGTAAGTTGAAAGGTAAAGTTCTGCATTCTGGCGTAGATGGGCCAATTGGGTCTGACAGACTGCGTGCCATCCTCTGCCAATGGTGTCATTGGATGCAGTATGGAGGAGCATTTGGTCACTGCATTGCTCTCCCGATTGTTACCAGGTTTCTTGACCTGGAAACCGCAACTAATTGGTCAAGTAACTCCTCAGTCGGTCACACGAGGCTGAGTGCATCCCATATCAGTCCTCCCACCAAGGAAAAATCACTGGCAGTACCAGGATAAAGGCAGTCAGCCACGCTGACCACTCAGCTGCGGAGGTGGAAAGTTGGTGTGTAGCCTTTTCTATATTGTTGGTTAACAAGACAAGGTCATCTGCAAGGGCTAATGCAGGGTACATTGATGTTATCTTTATTGTATCCAATCTTCATTCCAGTTTCCAGCAGTAGTGTGCAAGTCTATTCCCTGATAATCTTCTCCAGTATAAGTTGAAGAGCATTCTTGAGAGGCCATCTGACTACCATTTGAATGGTGACACTCTGTGTGTTCACTTCTAAGTTTGATGTTGGAGGTCGTGTTCCTCAAAGTGGCCTAGTCTGACAGTCTTCTTGTCCAGGTCCAGTCTCGCAGGATGGGTATCGGGGCTTGTCCATCTATCGAATCACATGCCTTTTGAAAGTCCAGTAGGATGACCTGCGGATGTCTGCTATGACTGCATTATGTAAGGATGGGCTTGAGGTTTTGTATTTGCTCTGTGCAAGATGTACTGGCTTGAAAGCCAAAAGCCAGTCTGATATTTACCTCATTGGGAGACAAGTTGGTTGGTGACAGTAGTTAGCAGGGCTCTAGAGAAAACCTTGTAAGTGACAGATACCAGACATATGCCTCTGTAGTTGTCGAGGTCAGTCTTACTACCCTTCCTGTGCAGGAGATGTATCACAGCTGAGGTCCATCCTTCTGCTAAGGTCTCTGTTACCCATATATTACATATATTATGTGGATGCTTTGTACTCATTGCTCAGTTGCGTGTTTCTGCACCTCCAATACAACACTATCTTCGCCTTAGGCCTTGCTGTTCTTTAGACTCCTGAGAATCTCCTGCATTTCTTCCCTGGTTGGTGGTATGGACATGGGATTCGTAGAAGGTGGCTCATGGAAGATAAGTTTCCTCTGCGTTGAGGAGCTTTTGGAGGGGTATTGGTGCAGTCTTCATTGCTTAACTGAAGCTTCCCATCAGGTCTGCAAAGCTGAAGAGTGAGTGCTGTGCATCTTGAGTCCCCTATAGAGGTCTCTTGAGTTGTTCTTCTTCTGTTGTATCAAGGGTCCATTGTTGTTTCTCTTGGTATTGTGGATAGTGTTGCATTTATTTTTCTTTGTGTCAAAAGTCGTATTAGTTGTGCTCATCATTATGCTTGTTCCACTCAATCTGTGGACTGCGCATTTCCTCTATAGCATGGCCACATTCTGTGGTCCACCAAGGATACTTGCGGTTTTTGAATGAGGCAGGGACGATTTCTTGCGCGGTGTCCAGAAGAGCTTTTTGTAGGTTGGGCCATCCTTGTTTTTGTATTTTTTGTTAGAGTGGTTTGGAAGATGATTCCCTATTGTACAGTCATAGAATGTTGAATGTCGGTGTCTTTAGAACTCTTTTTAATGTCAGGTGATCTCCTCAAGGGTTGTAGGTTGGTCTTTACAAGGGGACAGTAATTGCCAAAGTCTAGGTTAGTGTCTCTAAGTATCTTGACATTCTATGTCTCCCTGTGGCACTTGTTGTCTATAGCCACATGGTCTATCTGGAATTCACCTAACAAGGGATTCGGGCTCTTCCAGGTCTTGGACTTCCTAGGTAGTTGTTTGTAGGTGGTTAACTTCAGGACCATGCTATATTTGTCACAAAGGTGTATAAAGTGCTATCAATTCCTGTTGGTCCTTTTTCATGCTGGACAGTAGCCAACTGTTCTGTGATATTTTCTCTCTTTGCCAACTTTGGTGCTGAAGCCACAGATGAGTACTGTGTTGTGGGATCTTGTCCAGAGCTTCTTCCAGTAAAGTTCAACCATGTCTAGATTTTTCCTGTTAATGTCATTTGTAGCTCATGAAAGTATATGATAGTGTATGTTCCGTTGTGTAACTTTAGGATAGTAAGGAGGTCCTACCACTAGGTGAAATAAAACCCATTTGTGATTGATCACCCATTAGTGCACAGCAGAGGCAGTGGTTAGATGGGGGACTGCCTTTATCACTCTGATGCCTGGTTTCCCTTTGTAGATCTCGTATTCTTGGGTTTCCATCACACCTTTGTCTGAAAATTGAGTCTCTTTTAGCAGTCTCTTGTAGTGCTGCTGTCCAAGTTAATGTTTCAGTTTTCTTACTTTTAGCAAGGAGTTGATGTTGATATTTCTTTTATTTTTTATACTGCTATGTATATGGTGGGAAACATGGAATTATTTTTTATACTGCTGTGTATATGGTGGGAAACATGGAAGTACAGGCTCCCCAGAATCCAATGACCTTCTTGCCCTGACACTGATGGTTGTGGATTGGTTACCACATGGGGTATTCTGTGTGTTAATATTTCTATTATTGTTGACTCCAACGAGTATTTACATAGGGCCATGCTAGTGGGTGGCAGATTGTTTAGTCTGAAGGTTGCTAACCCTGAGGTTGAAGGTAAGACGTGCGAAGTGCTAATAAACAGATCCTAAATATATGCACGAGATTAAAGAATATTACATTTCTGGACATACGCTGTGTAGGAAGAAGATTCCACACATTCCATGGCTTACATCTCAACAGACTAGGAAAGGACATTGTTATAACATGGATCCAAGAAGTAGTAAACAGCAAATGTGTAGTGTTGTGCTATGGAGGGCCATCCCTTTCAAGGAAAAAAAAATGAATACTTGGAGGAGTCAACCATGAAATGGCAGGTCAGTGAAACAATACTTCGACAGGGAAAGAGCGACGTTTTTTTAGGATAATAAAACTTTCCACCAGTGCAACACCAGATGCAAGTGTGTGTGTGTGTGTGTGTGTGTGTGTGTGTGTGTGTGTGTTTCATATGTGCCTCAAATATAATTCAGTCCACACAAGAATAATTTATCACTTTTGCGTTACAATGTACAGGTTTAGGAAACAAAATAGATGCTTTTGAATCATTTATCACAGGACTATCTCCATATGTAGTAATAATTACAGAGCACCAGAAACAGTGGACAACCAGGACTATCTCCATATGTAGTAATAATTACAGAGCACCAGAAACAGTGGACAACATTCAATTTGTAAAATTATGTGTTACATGCAATAAATTGAAATTGAACTGTCAGCTGGGCCTAACATGGGGGAAAGACACTGTTTGCAGCCACTTGATCCGAGACAGACACAGCTGAAAATAATGCTTCCACCATCTTCGTCATTGGAATTTTAGCCCTCATCTGCCATTGAAACTGTTGACCATCTTCACCCGTAAACCAGGTGGGAGCCCTCACTAGGTGCTGTTAACTGGACCAGCTGAAACAGGCTTTTTAATGAGGTTGCTACTCCTCCCTCTTTCTGTACTATTATTAATAACATACATTGTGAAGCAGTAAACAAACACACACCTTAAAGTGTTTGTAGAAGTTGTTTTCACCTATTTTTTCAAAATTCTTATATGAAAATGAGAACTGTTGGCAGTGACAAAGGACATTAATGACTGTGTACATATTGTGAAGCAATTGTCAAAAAACCAAGGTTCTTTGGAGAGATTTCTGCAGGATGTTCTAGAACTGATATCAGATATGATTCTTATAACATGCTTTTATATTCTGTAAGTTCCCTGTAAATTGAGTTTCTGCGAATAAGGCTCCATTACTCCCTTTACCCATTAGTAAATGGAAATTTCTAGGATAAAATAATTTCCTAATTTTTAGAACACTTAAAAGCAATAAATATGCTTACTGGAACTCTGGCTAAACTAAGCTGCTTTGTTAATTCTAAGGTGTGGATTTTCCATTTACTGTTATGATGTATCTGTAGTGTCAAGCACTTGTCGCCTTCTAGTTATTATATTTCACTGTTTGAATACTTCTAGACAGAACTATATGTGCTGAAGCTTGTCAAATTTTAATGGCAATTCATTTACCCTGAACCATCTGTAGATGTTTTCAAAAATTTTATTATCTGCCTTTCAGTAAGTGGAGTGGTAATAGTGTTTATTTCTATGCGTGCTTCATCTGCAAAATTTCTGGTGTTCATTACACACGTCAAATAACTGATGATGAGAAAACTGACAATAGAGACCTCTATATACTGTGTTGCTGTTGTACAGCACATGAGACTGAGCTCTGCTAAATTATGTGTTAGGGATATATTTTATCAATATTATCATCATTAGAACAGTATCTGAAATAAGTGACACTCCAACATGAAAAGTAGTCTACTTCGCATATTTTGATACGCTTATGTCGTATGGTATTATTTTTTGAGGTAATTCTTCTGATTCAAAAAGGGTATTTTTGGCTCAAAAATAGGCTGTTCAAGCTATATGTGGTGTAAGTTCGAGAACCTCTTGTCAACCCCTATTCAATAGTCTGGGAATTCTGACATTGCCCTCACAGTATATATTTTCTTTAATGTCGTTAGTTGTTAGCAATATTAGCCTATTCCCAAGTGTTAGCAGCTTTCACTCAGTTAATACTAGGCAGAAATCCAATCTGAATGTGGAATGCACTTCCTTGACTCTTGTGCAGAAAAGAGTGCAGTATTCTGCTGCATCCATTTTCAATAAGCTACCACAAGAACTCAAAAATCTTAGCAGTAGCCTCATGGCTCACTCCTTCTATTCTGTTGAGGAGCTCCTGGAAGAGCTAAAAAATTAAGCAAATTCCAGTGTTACATTGTAGATTTTCTTTATTTAAATTTACGACTTGTCACCTGAATATGTTTTTTTATATTTCATTTTATCTGTTTCTAATATCGTGTTATAATTTCATGTATTGACTCATTCCATGACCATGGAGACTTCTCCTTAATTTGGTCCCATGGAACAATAAATAAATAAAATAAATCATGTTATTTATATTTTCCAGATTTGTCCAACATATTATGCAGCTACAACTCCATTTTCGAAGACTGCATAGCATAACGCACATTACATCTTCTTCAGTGTTTCACCTGCATTTTACCATAAACCATTAGCCTTCTGTATTGGTGAAAAACTTCACCGAAAGCTATGTAGTCAGTGACAGTACTCTCAAATATTATGTGGTCAGTGACACTACTGTCATAAATATTATGTGATCAATGGCAATAATGTCATAAACATACTAAATTGATCAAAATGTAAGTGCAGATATGCAAGTTTTTCACAAATTCAGAAATTGAATGCCATATGATCAAATGCAGGTGGAAAAACTGAAGTAGTTGTAACACCTACTATATCTATAGAGTCCTTGAAAATGGAGTTGTAGCTCCAAAACACATTGGACAGTAGTTAGAGAATAAAAATATTGTGAGAAAGAAAGAATATTATTGGTCCCTAATTTAAAAGTTAGTCATGGACAGCCTATGTCTTTGTGTTTATTAATAACTTATTAAAATTGTTGTTGTTACAGATTTTCTTTTGGCTTGAAGCAAATAGCCTAAGTGAGAGGGACAATTTTTTGATAAAATATCCAACATATTGTATTGAAACTATCTGTCTTATGGCTAGTAGAGAGAGGTTTGCTATAATTGTTGTGCAAATGCATCATTTTAGCTGTTCGGATTCAGTGAAGAGGATAACTCTCATTTGAGTAAGTGATGATGATGATCCAAAAAGAACCTTTTAATGAAAATATTGCTTGTAGTTCGTTACTTTGTACCCAAATTCAAAAACCATAATTCATAAAAGTTGATGCAGTGTTGGTTAAAAGATGTGTTACTGTTTTGTCAAATAGTAACAACTGGTCTTGACAGAGTCTTAAAAGGTGTGTGTGTGTGTGTGTGTGTGTGTGTGTGTGTGTGTGTGTGAGAGAGAGAGAGAGAGAGAGAGAGAGAGAGAGAGAGAGAAGAAAGTGGTCCTGTAGATGATTTTGTTTGTCCTAAGCTGTTTGTTTAAAGAGAGAGTTATATAGCCTTTTTTCATCACTGATCTGCCTTCTGCTTGGTTTTTGAATACTGTACCATTTGAAATACCTCAGTCATGCCAAAATGTAATGTAGTCATAATGTCTGAAAAAAAAAGAAAAAAATTTGTATTTTCTTAATTAATGAAAATTTTGTTGCTCTATGTAAAGTAGTTTTCTTATCATGTAACTTTCATTATGTGTTTGTGATTATTGCTTCTGTTTGATGTCTCAGTCTGTGGTGTTACAGCTACAGTTCCATATAATTTACAGCAGAAAATAATGAACAAAAATTAGCAAACAGAACCACTCATCTATAACAGATTGATGTGTGGCATATACATATTACAGCATAGAGACAGCTGATTGATGTGTGATGGGCAGAGCCTTACCTAGCTGTAGAGCTGCCATTTTTGCTGGTGTAACACATAACCACACAGACATCCAAATGCACCCATCCACTGTTCTGATAGCGATGCAAGAGGGAGACAGCAATAATCACGTTGGAATTAAAATAAGATAAATGTTCAGTCCTATGTTAAATATATGTAAATGTTGGCATTGTCACTATTTGGGCATTAGTGAAATGCTTTTTCGTTCATTCGGTAGTCTGATACAGTTACTAAGAAACACAAGCTTAAAAACTCAACAGTTTTCCACAATTTTTTGTGTGCTGTAAATGCCAGAATGTATTATATAAGGGACACAAAATGTGTTAAATTTCAAAACTGCTTAATTTTGCAATTGTTAATACACACAGCTATATTGTGGATAAAATAAAATGTGGATTTTACAGGATGTTTTCTAGATAATGAAAGGCAAAGTATGTAGCAATAAGAACAGATCCCAGTTACTTTTTATTTTTTTATTTTGTAGTGCAAAATTGTCAAAATTTCATTTAAAAAAAGCAAAACAAAGGAGGCCTTATTAATGTATGTGTCTAGCAGCACTCCCAAGTACTGGAAAATTGATAAATGTGTCCCCGATCCTGTGCTGTGCAGATGAGTCTAATCAAAAGAAAAGAAACTGAAAGAGATGGGTAGCCTACTTGTGTAAATATAATCACAATTGACAATCCCCATAACAGAGAGAGATTCTCCTAAAATAATATTAAAGACTTTGTACTTTTGATACTTCATGAGAATGTGTAAATGTAGTGCAATATAAGAAGGAAGGTGAAAATCATACCCTCTTCTTTTCTTCTTGCCCAGAACGATACCAGTAACACAAATTTTAATGAGCGTTTGATTGCATATATATTTTCCTGCATGTATGTATGAGGGAATAAAGGATACTTATTATTTGCCTTACTGAACCAGTTTTTTGTGGTATGTGGAGCTGTGTTCTCGTGCAAAATTTTACTGGTAGAGCAATTGGATTATCATTTAAATGAATAAAAGTGTAAGGTTATGGTTTTTTTCTGTAATTGCTAACCCACTTCAAGTCACTTTACAAAGGTTTTATGAGTGCTTTGTAGTTCCAGTACTTTATAGACACAGACTATGCGACAACTACTGTAAAGAGTCTGTTCCTTTTTGTGGTATTCATGAAGTACCTTATAAACATGTTCACAATTATTGTATACTAAGTCATTTGGAATATTTTCTCTGTGGCAGTTGTGTTTTATCCTCTACGAATAGAATATATTTCAACAAAAAAACTTACCTAGCCAATCCTGTTTTCTGTGACTGGTCTTATTTCATATTAAGATTACAGATTACAGTTACTTAAAAGAACAGAAATATTCTCTAACAATGTATTCCAGATTATTTTTAACAGCATAGATTTTATATTTATAATTGATTACTTAATCTCTGGATGAAAAAATCAACTGTATATCAATCTTTGGAAAACATTATTTCTTCCATCATGTTCCCGAGGTGCATGTAAGTTGTTATATAGTGATTTGCTGTCACTTAAAAAAGTATCAGTTCAGTATAAGTGTCACTTGCTATTCCATTTTTTCTTGTTTGGTTTTTATTGGTCCCAAATTTAGTACAGTCTGTTGTTATGGACTGTGTTTGATATGCTTAAGTGAGTTTTTGCACATTGTTAAATTGAAAAAAAAGTTTTTGATTTAATTTCATATTCCAATATCTTTTTTAGAAGGTATTCATCTCTTACTGTTGCACACTCAGAAATTTCAGTAGTGGGGATTAAGATTTTCAGTAGTTATTCAGTGAGAAAATTTAGGTTCTTTGGTATACAGTTTCATGTATGTTTTTTGAATACTTAAATTTTAAGTCAACTGTTTTGAGGACTGAATGTATGTGTAAGATTAACACTTTATCTGCAATAGTATGTATGTGTGTATATATGTGTGTGTGTACACACTTGATTTTTTTTTTTTGTCCCCCGGCTGCCAGTCCACTAAACCAGCAGCAGTTTTGCCACCCAGCAAATTAGTTTGTTAGTTTGTTAACAGTTTACTTTCTTGGTATAAATAAATTTTAGACACTGGGTCTGTAAAAACTGAAACATAATGTTGTATCTTGTCTTCACTTTATAACAGGCTTGTTTTATAGAATCCAATATTAAATGTTAGTAGGACTACCACAATTTTGTTGAAAATGATGTATTTAAGAGCTTTTGGCGGTATATCATGACTGGCAGTGAACAGTATAGGACTACTGGAGTTGTATGTAGGAAAAACAGATACTTCCTCATCTCAAAGGCGAAATGCTAAGGAGTGGGTGGAATAGGTGAAACAATGTTGATATTTTATTCAACTTTCAGAGTGACTAGATTTACGCACTATTTGTGATTTATGAAGTTTTCCATTTATGACTGATAGAAGACATCTTTTCAGGTGCTTAGCTGGAGTGAACATATCCCCCCCCCCTTTTTTTTTTTTTCAAAAATATATTTCAACTACGCACCTAATTTTGTTAGTGAGATACTACATGTTGAAGTCTTAGTTGTGCTCACATGTGCACATGTTGATGCAACATGTGTGGATCTATTTGTGTGTTCTTGTGGATCTGCATGTGTACACTAGAATACACTGTGCAGTGCCTGGCAGTGAGTGCTTTATATCACCTTGTCCAATTACTGTCACATATGTAACATGGATAAATGACTCTGTGTATTCCTTAGAATTTGACATAATTTCTCTTATTCTCATGGTCCATATGTGAGATATGCACAGGAGACAGTGTAATTGTAATGCAGTTTTCCATGAGAAGCAGTTCTCTAAATTAGCCCAGCAGAGTTTTTTGAGCAAATTTTGCTTTCTTTTAAAGAGTCCCATTGAAGTCCCATGTTGATCTTTATTATACATGTGCTGTACTGACCTAAATCCGTAAGTGCATTTGTTAAAATTCCTTCAATTTGCTATCAGGCTTAGATGGTAAGGACTCCATACTCTGGAGTAGTAGTTGAGAATAGGTTACGCAAGTGTCTTGTATCTGGCCTTCTTTACAGATGCATCACATTTTCTCAGAACCCTGCTAATGAGTACATTTGCTTCCCCTACCACAGATTTCATATTTTTTTTATTTTATGTTGCTTCATAGTGTTGCCACAATACGTTTAAACTATGTTAGAGGCTCCAGAAGTATAAAACTATTGCAGGATACTTTCAGGTTCATTGTCTTCTTTATAGATATTATTTTGAATTTATCCCACATTTCCACAGAGATTCCATTCAGTGCACCATGTGAAAATACCATATAAGTTGCCCTGTGTTATCTTGTAATCATCCTACACTTTCCTGTAGATAACAGCATAATTGCCGAACTACTTGAAAGTACTGCTGACCATTCAATGAGAACATTCGCAATCCTATTGTGCTTTCTTGTAGCACACGTGCTAATATCTTTATTTCAGCTGAACATTTGGGGTCCGCAACAATGTATTGTTTTATTGGTCTTTGAATATGCTCCATGCAGCCAGCCTCCCAAATAAATAACAGTGAAATACCACTAGTTTATACAGGGTGGCGCAGATGGATCGGGTGGTTTTAAAATACTTGTCAAACTGTCAATTGTAAAGGTATTGGATTGAAATAAAGTGCAAAACGTGTAGTTACAATGGAAGTTTATTAACAAAAAAATAGTAATGTTAGTTTTTAAAAATTACATCCATCAAATGCCCTCCTTCTCGAGCGACGCATTCTTGGAGTTGGTCCTTAACGTTCCGCATTGCCCGCTCAAGCACATCACCAGGAATTTATGTGATTTCGGTGTGAATTGCTGCCTTCAACTCCTGAATGGTCCGGGGTTTGTTCATGTAGACCCTTGCTTTTAAATAGCCCCATAAGAAAAAGTCACATACCGTGAGGTCTGGCGAGCGAGGGGGCCAATGGACATCTCCATTACGGGAAATCAAACGGCCAGGGAACAGAGCGCGTACAGCTTGCATTGATATCCTAGCGGTATGTGCAGTTGCCCCGTCTTGTTGGAACCACATATTGCCCATGTCGTAATTGTTCTCTTCAAGTTGTGGGAGAAGAAAATCTTCAATCATGTTCACATAACGCTGCGAATTAACAGTAACCGCCTGCTCCCTTTCATTTTCAAAAAAGTAAGGACCAATTATCCCTATTTTAGAAACCCCACACCAAACCGTCACTTTGTCACTATGGAGAGGCCGTTGATGTAGATCTCTTGGGTTAGTGTCGGCCCAGTAACGGCAATTTTGCTTGTTTACGTATCCGTTAATGTGAAAGTGAGCCTCGTCAGACATCATGATAATCAGGTTTACATCTTCCAATAACTCCATCAGTTGGCTAAACTGAAGCCTTTGAAGATGGTCTGTTGGGAGAATCTTCTGTACCAACAGGATTTTATAGGGGTGGAATTTCAGTTCTTCGTTAAGAATCCTTTGAAGGCTCCGACGTGACATTCCAAGAGCTTGAGCACGACGTCTCGTTGATCGACGTGGGCTCGCAGTGACATCGCGTCTCACACGCTCCACGTTCTCAGGCGTTGTTATTGTTGGCGGTCTAGGCGTCCATTTTGGAGCACATGAACCAGTAGTGCGGAAATTATGCACCCAACTCAATATCGTATCTCGCTTAGGAACACTACCGCGAGGTGGGATGTTGAAACGCCGGCGAAAGGCACGCGTCACAGCAACAATTGACTCGTTATTGCGTATGAACTCTTCCACTGCGAAAACACGATGCTCAACGGACCACGTAGCCATCGTGACTGACTGCCAGCCTGCAACTGAAACTTCCCGTCCCCCCCCACCACAGGACGAAGTCGCCGAACACCTGGCTCCCCCCCTCCAGACGTACAGTCCACTTCAAAACCACCCGATCCATCTGCACCACCCTGTATAAGTAAACAAGTTGATATAATTACACATATTTATACAATTTTCTTTGGTTTAAGAGTGTAAGTCATATAGCTGCCACCACTTTTGCAAGCCGTCACTCATGCTTGTGATATGAAAACAGACAAAACAGATAACATGCAGGTGTTATAAAAGATTCTTTGATTTACTTCAGATACCTTATACATATACACACACTTATGTTAGGAAAAACAAAGTTCCTTATTTAATATAAAGTCAGTGGTTGGTAATGAAATGAGCATATATATTGGTAACTGATATTTCTTACTCTCAACATAATGTAGCTACACTGATGTCAGATCCCACCAGTTTATACATCCAAAAATGTATGATTTATGTCTTCCACTTTCCTGCAATCACAAAGCAGAGATAGTGTTGTTTTTGTGCTATTAGGTGCTGTGCAAAGTGGCAGTGGTTAAAGTCCAACCATGTTAGATGTGGATGTAGATGTTATGGTACCTGCAAAGTTTCCATCTACATGAAAGACTGTGATATGAAGGCCTACCATGGAGTAGTATTGGTGTTATCTAAGTGTAGTTTTTTCTTCTAGATATCTGCATGGCTTGCTGTTTTTTAACCACTCATTCCAAATCCATTTTTCATATTTTGGTGAGAGAACTTCTGCGAGGAAATGTCTATGATCTTAAGTATGTTAGTTCATTACATCCTTAGCAAGAGTTTTTGCAAATCATTTTCCAATATATTGTTGGGCAATTTAATCCAGCTTAAGGAGATACTGTGATCTTTCCTTTCCCTTTGGTTTAAGTGTGCTATTGGCTCATGGGTCATCTGGTGGTTTTCACACCATCAGTGGAAGTATTTATGGCAAGTGAGTGCATACTTTGAGTTTGACAAGATGACAGCATTTCCCTGTAGTATAATATGACAGTATTAAATGACTTATTTTTGTAATGTCTTTTGGCTGTTTGTGCTTAAATGCTACTTGTGCAAAGAATCCCAGAAAGTACTTCCTATTCCCTTCTCATTCTTAGAACTGCCTGTACAGAATATCTTTGCCTGTGGGTATGTGGCTTGGAATTCACACTAGGGAACATTGAAATAGTTAATGCAACTGGCAGCTCAAATCTTGTGTGAGGTTTAAAGACAGTACAAAAGTAGCTTTGTTCAAACATGAGCAGCTGCAGCAGTCGTGCAGATATGATTAATTGAATGCCCAGTGCTTCCTCTATATATTTTCTTGTGAGTGCAAAAAGATTAGTATACAATATTTAAATGTGTGAAAAATTACAGAAAATTTGTAGATGTAGGCCAACAAGATGTCCTCTAAAAATGAGATCTGTTCGTTAACAATTTTATACTTTAATATTTGTGCCACAAGTGTAGTGGTTGTTTGTTTGTTTGCCACAAACAACACAAACATTGCATTTGTAGTAGTTGACTTCATGATGTCAGTACACATCCTAAGCACCTTTTATTGCACCTTATTAAGTTTTTGTACTAAGATGTTTGTTGCCGATCCATCATCATAGCCTGAGTGTGACCATTCTAGGCTGTGATACACGTTCATGCAGGTGTTATAGCAGACTTGTTCTGCAGTGTATTTAGTCCATTTCCCTCCAGCTAGCATCCTGTGTCTGTCATTGCTGCATCCATTTTGAGCTGTCCTCCTTCCAGACTGTTGCTTGCTGTGTATATACAACTAGTTAATTAGTTCATTATTTAGTTACTTGCTCTACAGATAAAATTCTCAATAAACATTGTGATTTGGAATGTATCAACAGAACATAGACACTTATATACAGCTAAATATAAAAATAACTAATAGGCACTTACACATTAGCTTTTGGCCACAGCCTTTGTCAGAAAACACACACACACATTCACTTTTAATTGTAACTGCATATAGATCTCCAATGGGTAATTTTGAACTATTTATGAGGAATCTGGGTTCCTTACTGTGCTATCTGTTAGACAACAGCAGGCACTTATTAGTGTGTGGTGACTTCAGTGTAGATTTTCTAAACGATTCTGATAGGAAAAATGATCTGGAAACCTTATTTGGACCCTACAATTTTGCCTCAGTAATTAACTTTCAAACACAGGTGGAGCTGTAATTTATAATTTCTTTGATAAATAACATAACACCTTACAGTATGGATACTCCTCAGTGGGAATCAGAATAATTAATGACTCCAGGACGAAAGTTTCTAAGAGTAGTTTACAGGAGATGACATAGGATGCAATTTATAATGAACCAAATGCTAACCTAAAATTTAATCTATTCCTTGATTATTTCATATGATTATTTGAGAATAGCTTTCCACATAAGCTAGTCAGAAATGACACTAAACAGCCATGTAAAAAACCATGACTAGAGGGATGAAAGTGTCCTGTGAAAGGAAAAGAGAATGTAGCTTTTGGCAAGAACACGTAGGCATCCTGGAGCAGTTGCACACTACGAAAAATATCCAGAATTACTAAAAAAGGTTATTAAAAATCAAAGAACATGCACATAACCTTGGAAATCAGTACTTCCAACAACAAACTGAAGGCAATATGGAATGTTGTGAAATGAGAGACAAGATAACCAGCCGTAGAACAGCTCAACAGCACTATTGAATTGAATGGAAAGGCTATAAATGATGAGTCACATGCAGCAAATGCATTTAATAATCATTTCTTAAATATAGTAGAAAGTGTAGGGACAAACAGTTTAATAGCAAAGTCACAGCAGTGTGTTGCAAATTAACTTTCATAAAATTCGATCATATGAATGTGTCGCCAATTTCTCTTTCTGAAATTAAGAAAACCATACATTCTCTCAAAAATAAAACCTCATTTGGTTTTGATGGTGTTTCCAATAGAGAAGTAAAAATTTGTTCCCTTGTAATAAGGTCAGTCTAATCTGAAATATGTAATGCATCACTAACTCAAGGCAATTTTCCAGAGAGCCTGAAATAGGCTGTTGTTAAACTCCTTTTTAAGAAAGATGATAAAGAGAGATGTCAATAATTACTGGACCTGTTTCACTGCTAACATCATTCTCCAAAATTTTTGAGAAGGTGATGTATTTGAGAATAGTGTCTCACCTTAGCAACATTAGCATCCTTAATAAATCGCAGTTTGGGTTTTGTAAGGGTTGCTCTACTGAGAATGTCATTTACACATTCACTCATCAGATTTTATAAGCTTTAATAATAAAATAGTGTCGTTTAGTATTTTCTGCAACTAAGGAATTTGACTGTGTGAATCACAGAATTGTCCTAGGTAAATTAACATTTTATGTATAAAAAACAAAGATGCTGTGTCTTACCAAACGAGAAAGTGCTGGTAGATAGACACAATAAAAAACACACAAACACACACACAAATTTCAAGCTTTCGCAATACAAGGTTGCCTCATCAGGACAGAGGGAAGGAGAGGGAAAGACAAAAGGATGTGGGTTTTAAGGGAGAGGGTAAGGAGTCATTCCAATCCCATGAGTGGAAAGACTTACCTTAGGGGGAAAAAAGGACAGTTATACACTAACACGCACGCGCGCGCGCGCACACACACACACACACACACACACACACACACACACACACACATATATCCATCCGCACATATACAGACACAGGCAGACATATGTGGCCTTTACATATGTCTGCCTGTGTTTGTATATGTGCGGATGGATGTGTGTGTGTGTGGGGGGGGGGGGGGGGGCGCGAGTGTATACCTGTCCTTTTTTCTCCTTAAGGTAAGCCTTTGTGCTCCCGGGATTGGAATGACTCCTTACCCTCTCCCTTAAAACCCACGTCCTTTTGTCTTTCCCTCTCCTTCCGTCTTTCCTGATGAAGCAACTTTGCGTTGTGAAAGCTTGAAATTTCTGTGTGTGTTTTTTATTGTGTCTATCTACCAGCACTTGCTCGTTTGGCAAGTTACAGCATCTTTGTTTTTAATATATATTTTTCCCATGTGGAATGTTTCTTTCTATTATATTCTTAACATTTTATGTGATTTATGGTATTGCCAACCAGTGGATAATGACATATCTAACGAAAAGAATGCAGCAAGTCGTACCTAGTAATTCAAGCAATATGGTCCGGGGACATAATTCGACTGGGGAGAAATCACATGTGGGGTTCCCCAAGGTTCAATCTTGGGTCCACTACTGTTCCTCCTATATACACTCCTGGAAATGGAAGAAAGAACACATTGACACTGGTGTGTCAGACCCACCATACTTGCTCCGGACACTGCGAGAGGGCTGTACAAGCAATGATCACACGCACGGCACAGCGGACACACCAGGAACCGCGGTGTTGGCCGTCGAATGGCGCTAGCTGCGCAGCATTTGTGCACCGCCGCCGTCAGTGTCAGCCAGTTTGCTGCGGCATACGGAGCTCCATCGCAGTCTTTAACACTGGTAGCATGCCGCGACAGCGTGGACGTGAACCGTATGTGCAGTTGACGGACTTTGAGCAAGGGCGTATAGTGGGCATGCGGGAGGCCGGGTGGACGTACCGCCGAATTGCTCAACACGTGGGGCGTGAGGTCTCCACAGTACATCGATGTTGTCGCCAGTGGTCGGCGGAAGGTGCACGTGCCCTTTGACCTGGGACCGGACCGCAGCGACGCACGGATGCACGCCAAGACCGTAGGATCCTACGCAGTGCCGTAGGGGACCGCACTGCCACTTCCCAGCAAATTAGGGACACTGTTGCTCCTGGGGTATCGGCGAGGACCATTCGCAACCGTCTCCATGAAGCTGGGCTACGGTCCCGCACACCGTTAGGCCGTCTTCCGCTCACGCCCCAACATCGTGCAGCCCGCCTCCAGTGGTGTCGCGACAGGCGTGAATGGAGGGACGAATGGAGACGTGTCGTCTTCAGCGATGAGAGTCGCTTCTGCCTTGGTGCCAATGATGGTCGTATGCGTGTTTGGCACCGTGCAGGTGAGCGCCACAATCAGGACTGCATACGACCGAGGCACACAGGGCCAACACCTGGCATCATGGTGTGGGGAGCCGTACACCACTGGTGATCGTCGAGGGGACACTGAATAGTGCACGGTACATCCAAACCGTCATCGAACCCATCGTTCTACCATTCCTAGACCGGCAAGGGAACTTGCTGTTCCAACAGGACAATGCACGTCCGCATGTATCCCGTGCCACCCAACGTGCTCTAGAAGGTGTAAGTCAACTACCCTGGCCAGCAAGATCTCCGGATCTGTCCCTCATTGAGCATGTTTGGGACTGGATGAAGCGTCGTCTCATGCGGTCTGCACGTCCAGCACGAACGCTGGTCCAACTGAGGTGCCAGGTGGAAATGGCATGGCAAGCCGTTCCACAGGACTACATCCAGCATCTCTACGATCGTCTCCATGGGAGAATAGCAGCCTGCATTGCTGCGAAAGGTGGATATACACTGTACTAGTGCCGACATTGTGCATGCTCTGTTGCCTGTGTCTATGTGCCTGTGGTTCTGTCAGTGTGATCATGTGATGTATCTGACCCCAGGAATGTGTCAATAAAGTTTCCCCTTCCTGGGACAATGAATTCACGGTGTTCTTATTTCAATTTCCAGGAGTGTATAAACGATCTTTTGTCTATTATACAAGCAAAATTAGTTCTTTTTACAGATGACCAATAGTACTGTAATCAATCTAAGCATACATACAGAAACAGAAGAAATGGTAAACAAAGTTCTTGAAAGTATCATTGACTGGTTTTCTGCGAATAATCTTGCCCTTAATTTTAAAAAGACCCAACATATTCAGTTCTGCACTTCTAGAGTAACTACACCAATGATAAATAGGGTTGAAACTTCAAAATTCTTATGGGGTCCATATTAACGAGGTTTTAAATTGGAGAGAAACACATTTTGGATCTCCTAAAACAAATTAGTTCAGCCACATTTGTGCTTAGAATCATTGCAAACCTCGGAGAGAGACAAATCAGTAAGTTGGCAATTTTGCACATTTTCATTCAGTAATGTCATATGGAATAATGTTCTGGGATAACTCAACTTCAAGAAAGAAAGTCTTCATTGTGCAAAAATGTGCAGTGAGTATAGTGTGGTGCTCACCCATGATCATATTGTATACATCTGTTTAAGGAGTTGGGCATTCTGACTACTGCTTCACAGTATATTTATTTATTTCCTCATGAGGCATGTTGTAAATAATCCACTACAGTTCAAAAGGAACAGTGAGGTACATAATTACAATACCAGAAGGAAATATAACATTCATTACTCCATATGAAGATTGTCTTTAGCACAAAAAGGGATGCAGAATACTGCAACAAAAATTTTTGATCATTTGCCCAGCGATACAAAATGTCTGACAGGCAGCAAAGTAAAATTTGATAACAAACTGAGAAAGCTTCTCCTTACAACTGGTTCTATTCTGTATAAAATTTCTATTATTGTAATGTGTAAAAGGTGGTGCGTAGGAATTACTATCTCACCTCTGTAAATTTCTTCTTCTTTTTGTAGGAAGAAAATAGAATGTTCATAATGTAACTGTATGTACAAATTAATTTGTGATTAAGGACTCATTCCACATCATTACGATCTATCATGCAAAATGATCTGTGGAATATGTTCCTTTTTTTTGACATAGGCTGTGTGTGTCTTTTACTTGTGCAAGATGTACCTGTGTGAACTCCACATGTAATTCTAATTATTTTCTTTTTTTCTTTTGTGCAATGAGTACTTTATGCCTAAGCGAAGAGCCATTCCAAAAAATTATTCGGAAGACATCACTGAATAAAAATATGTTAACTTTCAGACTTCAGTCTACCCCGAATTGGCAATTATTCTTAAGGAAAATTTTCTACCCTGTTTATTATTTTTTGTTGGTATACTAAGTCAATTGGCAGTGGGATGTTTTTGACAGTGCGTAAACTGTTTTGTTTTGTTTTACCAAGTTTAAAGCTAGTGCACAAATATATCATTTACTGTTTCCTTGGTTGATACTCCTTTCTTCGGTTTCAAAACAATGCTTGTATCATCTGCAAAGAGGACTAATTCTGCCTCCTGATTTAATAAAAAGGTAGATCATTAACATAAAGCAAGAACAGCAATCAGCCAATGATCGAACACTCTGGGACATCATTATAATTTCTCTCCACACAGATGATGTGTCGTCTCTCTTTGTGTTACTCAAACAGCGTATGGTAGCTTCCTGCATTCTGTTTCTTAAATAAGAACTAAACTGGGCATTTGCTGAACTATATATTCCACAAAAACTCAACTTCTCTAACAGAATATTATGAATGACACAACCAGATGCCCTTGATAAGTCACAGAAGATCCCAGTTGGTGACATTTTATCATATAAAGATTAATTTAATATGTGCATGGTAAATGTATAAATAGCTGGCTCAGTAGACTGGCCCTTTTGAAATCCAAACTGTGATTGGCTAAGCATCTCATTAGTTCACAAATGAGTGACAACCCTGGAGTGCATTACATTCTCAAACATCGTCGAAAATGATGTAAAGAATGACACTGGTTTGTAGTTATTGATATTAGTGGAGTCACCCTTTATGAAGAGAAGCCTAACAGTGGCATAATTCAGTATTCCTGGGAAAACACCGTGGGCTAATGATACATTACATAAGTGACTATGAGTTGCGATAGGCGCAATAAAAAGATTCACACAATTAAAGCTTTTGGCCATTAAGGCCTTTGTCAGCAGTAGACACACATACGCACACGCACACGCACACACACACACACACACACACACACACACGCGCGCACACACATAAAAGCAACTTGCACACACATCTGCAGTCTCAGAGAGCTGAGACCACATTGCGAACAGCAGCACCAGTGCATGATGGGAGTGGCGACTGGGTGGGGGTAGGGAGGAGGCTTGGGCGGGGAGGGGGAGGGATAGTATGGTGGGAATGGCGGACAGTCAAGTGTTGCAGTTTAGATGGAGGGCAGGAGAGAAGGTGCGGAGAGGGGAGGGGGTAAGTAGCGGAACGGAGAGAATTAAAAGAAATTAAAAGACTAGGTGTGGCGGTGAAATGATGGCTGTATAGTGCAGGAATGGGAACAGGGAGGGGGCTGGATGGGTGAGGACAGTGACTAATAAAGGTTGAGGCCAGGAGGGTTATGTGAATGTAGGATGTATTGCAGGGAAAGTTCCCACCTGTGCAATTCATAAAAGCTGGTGTTGGTGGGAAGGATCCATATGGCACATGCTGTGAAGCCGTCATTAAGATGAGGGATACCGTGTTTGGCAGCATGTTCAGCAACAGGGCTATCCACTTGTTTCTTAACCACAGTTTGTCAGTGGCCATTCATGCGGACAGACAGCTTGTCGGTTGTCATGCCTACATAGAATGCAGCACAGAGGTTGCAGCTTAGCTTGTAAATCACATGACTGGTTTCACAGGTAGCCCTGCCTTTGATGGGATAGGTGATGTTAGTGACCGGACTGGAGTAGGTGGTGGTAGGAGGATGTATGGGACAGGTCTTGCATCTAGGTCTATTACAGGCATATGAGCCATGAGGTAAGGAATAGGGAGCAGGGGTTGTGTAAGGATAGGCGAGTATATTGTATAGGTTCGGTGGACGGCGGAATATCATGGTAGGAGGGGTGGGAAGGATAGTGGGCAGGACATTTCTCATTTCAGGGCACGACAAGAGGTAATCAAAACCCTGGCGGAGAATGTAATTCAGTTGCTTCAGTCCCGGATGGTACTGAGTTACGAGGGGAATGCTCCTCTGTGGCCGGACTGTGGGACTTTGGGAGGTAGTGGGAGACTGGAAAGATAAGACATGGGAGATTTGTTTTTGTACAAGGATAGGATGATAATTACGGTCAGTGAAGGCTTCAGTGAGACCCTTGGTATATTTTGAGAGGGACTGCTCGTCACTGCAGATGCGACGACCACGGGTGGGTGGGCTGTACGGAAGGGACTTCTTGGTATGGAATGGGTGGCAGCTGTCGAAGTGGAGGTATTGCTGGTGGTTAGTAGGTTTGATATGGACGGAGGTACTGAAGTAGCCACCTCTGAGGTGAAGGTCATCATCTAGGATGGTGGCTTGTTGGGTTGAGTAGGACCAGGTGAAGCAAATGGGGGAGAAGTTGTTGCGGTTCTGGAGGAATGTGAATAAGGTGTCCTCACCTTCAATCCAGATAGCAAAGATGTCATCAGTGAATTTGAACCAGGTGAGGGGGTTTAGGATTCTGGGTTTTTAGGAAGGATTCCTCTAGATGGCCTATGAATAGGTTAGCATAGGATGGTGCCATTCGGGTGCCCATAGCCGTATCGCAGATTTGTTTGTAGGTAGTGTCTTCAATATGCCTTCAAAGGAGAAGTAATTGTGGGTGAGGACATAGTTGGTCATGGAGACTAGGAAGGAGGTTGTTGGTTTGGAATCCATAGGGCGTCTGGAAAGGTAGTGTTCGACAGCAGTAAGGCCATGGGCATTAGGAATTTTAGTGTATAGGGAGGTGGCTCCGTGTGGTTAAGGGACAGGAACTGTGGAGAGTTGGTCGAGGAAATGGTTGGTATCTTTTATATAGGAGGATAGGTTCCGGGTAATAGGTTGAAGGTGCTGGTCTAAGAGAGTAGAGATTCTCTCAGTGAGGGCACAGTAACCAGCCACAATGGGACGTCCTGGGTGGTTTGGTTTATGGACTTTAGGAAGCATATAGAAGGTGGGAGTGCGGGAAGTGGTAGGGGTAAGTAGAGAGATGGACTCTGGGGAGAGGTTTTGGGATGGACCTAAGGATTTGAGTAGTGAGTGGAGATCCTGCTGGATTACTGGAATGGGAACACTGTGGCACCCACAAACCATGCCACAGTGAATCCACTCCCCCTCCCCACCCCAGCCTCCTCCTTACCCCCACCCAGTCGCCACTCCCATCATGCACTGGTGCTGCTGTTCGCAGTGTGGTCTCAGCTCTCTGAGACTGCAGGTCGGTGTGTGTGTGTGTGTGTGTGTGTGTGTGTGTGTGTGTGTGTCTACTGCTGACAAAGGCCTTAATGGCCAAAAGCTTTAATTGTGTGAATCTTTTTATTGTGCCTATCGCGACTCAGCATCTCCACTATATGGTGAGTAGCAACTTTCCTTCTCTGGTATTGTTACATTTCATACTGGATTTTCCATTGTTTGATAAGTGACTATGAACATTTCATATTATAGGGCCACAATGTTTTAATCTTATTGGAGATATTACTCACCCCATATGAACATTTACTTTTAAGAGTCATGATGATTCTTATTTCAGATAGAGATGTGAGGTCAGTTTTTAATTCACTAAATGTCTTCTGTATTGCCTCTTCAGTGTTTGTTTTATCTTCTGAAGTATTTCCACTGATTTTTGCCCCTATTTTTAAAAAGTAATTGTTAAATGTATCTGCTGCACATGCAGTTTCTTTTCCAGTGACCCCATTCTCTCTAACAGTCATCTTCACAGTTTTGTTCATAATAAGAAAGTGTCAATTGTTCTGACTATTTTGTACAGATCCTTTTTTCATTGTGCAGAGACTCTCATACCTGTAGCGATCCAAGGCTTCTTTAATGATTTGCCCCTCCTACATTTAATTATATTTTTAGGAAAAACACTTTAAAAAGTGGATTCAGACTCATTAAGAAATATGTTGAATTTAGAGTTTAGCATGAGGCTCATTGTAAACTTCACCTCAGTCAACATTTTTAAAACTGTCTTTGAAATCTTTTATCTTTAATCGGCGCCACTGTTTTCTTAGTGTTTCCTAACTGTACATAGAGCTAAGTTATATAATGTGATTAACTGTGCATCATGATCTAACAATCAGCTTGTCATTGGATAGGCATGTGTCTCTCCTGCTGCTCGAAAGAACATATTATCTTTGTGGGTACTACTATTTTGAGTAACTTGATGAATACAAAATTATAAGTGGCTAAAAGCACCTGCAGATCACATTTCCTGTCAGACTCCTACAGGAAATTTACATTAAAATCACCAGAAATTAATAATCCCTTCCTTCTGTCTGAATAACATAATAATACATCAATTTTTTTTACATGAAAATTTTCCAGTTACCCTATGTAACAATCATAAATATTATGTTTCTCAATAGTAATTCACAAGCACATGCTTCCATATCCTGAGCTATATACAATTTACTCATTTCTATATTTTTGCATTTATAGTCATTTTTTTATGAATGTACTAACTCCTCTTGATATTCATGCAAGTGGTTCTCCTTTCTCCAAAGGTCTCTTTAATTTTCCTGTAGGCAGGAAAGCAGAAAGGTGGAAGGAGTATATAGAGGGTCTATACAAGGGCAATGTACTTGAGGACAATATTATGGAAATGGAAGAGGCTGTTGATGAAGATGAAATGGGAGATATCATACTGCATGAAGGGTTTGACAGAGCACTGAAAGACCTGAGTCGAAACAAGGCCCCCGGAGTAGACAACATTCCATTAGAACTACTGACAGCCTTGGGAGAGCCAGTCCTGACAAAACTCTACCATCTGGTGAGCAAGATGTATGAGACAAGCGAAATACCCTCAGACCTCAAGAAGAATATAATAATTCCAATCCCAAAGAAAGCAGGTGTTGACAGATGTGAAAATTACCAAACTATCAGTTTAATAAGTCACAGCTGCAAAATACTAACGCGAATTCTTTACAGACGAATGGAAAAACTGATAGAAGCCGACCTCGGGGAAGATCAGTTTGGATTCCGTAGAAATGTTGGAACACATGAGGCAATACTGACCCTACGACTTAACTTAGAAGAAAGATTAAGGAAAGGCAAACCTATGTTTCTAGCATTTGTAGACTTAGAGAAAGCTTTTGACAATGTTGATTGGAATACTCTCAGATTCTGAAGGTGGCAGTGGTAAAATACAGGGAGCCAAAGGCTATTTACAATTTGTACAGAAAGCAGATGGCAGTTATAAGAGTCGAGGGACATGAAAGGGAAGCAGTGGTTGGGAAGGGAGTGAGACAGGGTTGTAGCCTATCCCCGATGTTATTCAATCTGTATATTGAGCAAGCAATAAAGGAAACAAAAGAAAAGTTCGGAGTAGGTATTAAAATCCATGGAGAAGAAATAAAAACTTTGAGGTTCGCCGATGACATTGTAATTCTGTCAGAGACAGCAAAGGACTTGGAAGAGCATCTGAACGGAATGGATAGTGTCTTGAAAGGAGGGTATAAGATGAATATCAACAAAAGCAAAATGAGGATAATGGAATGTAGTCAAATTAAGTCAGGTAATGCTGAGGGAATTAGATTAGGAAATGAGACACTTAAAGTAGTAAAGGAGTTTTGCTATTTGGGGAGCAAAATAACTGATGATGGTCGAAGTAGAGAAGATATAAAATGTAGTCTGGCAATGGCAAGGAAAGCGTTTCTGAAGAAGAAAAATTTGTTAACTTCGAGGATAGATTGAAATGTCAGGAAGTCGTTTCTGAAAGTATTTGTATGGAGTGTAGCCATGTATGGAAGTGAAACGTGGACGATCAATAGCTTAGACAAGAAGAGAATAGAAGCTTTCGAAATGTGGTGCTACAGAAGAATGCTGAAGATTGGATGGGTAGATCACATAACTAATGAGGAGGTATTGAATAGAATTGGGGAGAAGAGGAGCTTGTGGCACAACTTGACTAGAAGAAGGGATAGGTTGGTAGGACATGTTCTGAGACATCGAGGGATCACCAATTTAGTATTGGAGGGCAGCGTGGAGGGTAAAAATCGTAGAGGGAGACCAAGAGATGAATACACTAAGCAGATTCAGAAGGATGTCGGCTGCAGTAGGTACTGGGAGATGAAGAAGCTTGCACAGGATAGAGTAGCATAGAGAGCTGCATCAAACCAGTCTCAGGACTGAAGACCACAACAACAACAACTAACTCCTCCATTAATCATATTATGTGAGGATTGGAACTTAAATTGTGGCAACTATTTATTCACAACAGATACAAAAGAGTTACATGTTTGCACCTGTTATTGTCCTCCAAAGTAGTCACCAGCATTGTGTAGAACCCATTGCCAGTGATGTAGAAGGTGTAGTATACATTAGCAGAGCCAGGGGCTAGGAGAGATGTGATAATTCATCCTCATGCTCACAATACCAGCCTGGACGATGTGAGCTTTGTGAACAGGGGCTCTGTTGTCTCGGAACACAGCATCACCATTGGGGGACAAACATTGTACCATGGGATTTATCTGATCAATCTGAGTGGACACACAATCCTTGGCAGTAATGCAATCTTGCAGAGTTACCATGGGCCCATGGAATGCCATTGCGTGGCTGTCCAAATTGTCATCGAGCCCTCATCAAGTTTCACTCTTGGCTCATAAACTGAGCCAGAAGTTGAAGAAAGTGTACAACATGACTCATCTGACCAGTGACTTTCTTTCATTGCTTCATATTTAGGTTTTATGGCTTCAACACCATATGTCCCTGTTAGGGGCATTTGCATCACTGATTACCAGTTTTGGAATTCCAGCTTCCCCTGCAATTCCATGCATATGGAGCTCCCTTTGTGGTGTTTAGGTGCCAACAGGATTCGGGAGTGCAACATTCAGTTCCACAGTGACTTCTACAGCAGTTGTTCTCTTATTTTTCATCAGAGTCCTCTTTAGTGACCTTCTGTCAAGATCACTCAACACTCACTTTTGCCTGTGGTATTATTTAGTGGATAATATTTTCCCGCCTTCTCTGTATGTGGTCTAAATCTTCAATATGATGCCTCTCGAAACACAAAAAACTTCCAATTCCCTTGGTCATGGAAGCCCCGCCATAAGAGCACTGACAATTTGCCCACATTTGAGTTCACTTAGCTCCAACAACTACACAGAATGTGGGTTGACTGTGACTGACACTTACAGCGTGATCAAGTACAACAGCACAACCTGCAGGCTTAGTTAGCATCTTCATTATGTTCGATCCTGCATTTCTTACTGTGTTTCCATATTTGTGTCCAACCCCTGTTTATCCTTTTCTTCCTATAATTACTAGTGGAAAAGCACCAATACATGATTTTGCATTAATCTGAAGGAGAACACTAAGCACCATGTTCGCTTGCTTTACAGCAGAGGTAACCCAGAGCTGGCCATGGCACCACAGAACTTCCACAAAACCCATACCAGTGTGCTCAATAACTGTTCCTGATTTTTCCAGGTCACCCCTAATACGATATTCTTTGTTTTTAGCCAGGCTGTTTCCAATTCAACCAAGTATCAACACCTGATCATCTTTGTTGAAATCCTTACACATTTGTCCTAAATTTGTTTTTACCTGGCTACGACTAGCAGTTGGTTTCATGAAACTTGTGGCCTGGCATTTTACATGTAATTTTTCCTATGGCTACTGACCTACATCCACCCATGGTCTTCTTTTCCTGTTCAGTTTTTCACCCGAACTACCTTAAGTTTCTTAGCATTGTCCTGCTGCAAACTGCATTTCTCTACATTTGTATGAGGCTTTCCTTCTCTAATTATAACAGAAAGTGATTTCTAATGCTAAACTAAATCTTGAATTTGTTAACAAAATGTTCCTGTTTGCCCTTTCCTTGTTATCTTTTTGCAGAATCTCTTCTCTTTTGCCACAGCTATTGTAATTCACATTTCGTGTTTTCTAACTGTGCTTGAACGACACAAATCTTCACTGCCTGTTCCTTGATTTTCCGGCCATTCTGGCATAATCTACAATTCCATGAAAGAGCCGCACTCATCACCCCCATTCTTTTCCCCACATCAGTCACTCCAATGAAACCGTAACCTACAATTTTTAATAAAGCTCTTCATGTTTAACTAATCTGTGGCAACATCCACACTTATCACACACGGCTGATTGATGTTATTGCTGGATACAATGAAACAAATTAAAAAGAAAATTATGTTCCCCTTTTTGTATGATACTTGCACATAAACATAAGCTTAAAATTACAATTGTAGGCACAATTAAAAAAAAACAGTTTTTTCACCATTTTACCTTATGTCGCACAGCACTGAACATTTACACTAATGTAATTACACTTATATTGATAACAACAAGAAATGTTTAAAACTAGCTTCCAGTCTCTTATTTAAGTAATTATTTATGATAACAGAATTCCCACCGATCTCGCTGGTGCATTCAAGTAATCGGCTTATTGAAGTATGTTAATGTTGCATTAAAAAATGACAGGCATATCTGCAGTGCAGGTATTCAATGTAATTGTTGAGAGTAAGGACTCTTGCAAGATTACCCTACTCGTCCTCCTGGCCCGCCTTACCATTACCAACTCCCATAAAAATTTCTCTGTACTTGAGAAGAGAACGAGGTTTCCAATAAGGATAAGAGAAATATTGCACTGATTCATCATAATGGCTAGTGCTCAGAGTTCAACTACATCATTAGCATTCTCAGTATCTGCATACAGGGCACTGATGACCTCAGATGTTAAGTCCCATAGTGCTCAGAGCCATTTGCGTACACTGCAATTGAGAATTTATTGTGGCTTCAACAAAGGTGAATGCAGTATTAATGGTGCTAGTGTATTGTTGGTTCTGATTCCTTTTCAGAAATCCATTAGTCCAGTTTGATAAAGGGGTCTTTATCTTCCTATCACCATTTTATCCTGTGGTTTATTGTATAATATTTACAGATAAAAAAATCTACTCAGCAAGCGGCAGCAGGAGGAAACACAATGAGTGGAAATGCATGAACTTTTGGAATCGGTGGCTTTTCATTCTGGCAGAAGGTTGAAGGGATAGTAAGATGGATGAAAGAAAAGGTCTTGATGAGAGAGAAATTCTGCCTTTTGCAAGACACAGTTTGTTAATTTTGACTTATTCAAACATGTTTCAGCACTTTTGTCATATCTTCAGTGGGTTTTTCTTTTTTCTTTCTGAAAATTATGATTGCATGTTTCCATTTTGTTGAGATTACATGACTTTTTGGTTTAAAGTTATCTGCCTATACAAAGAAATGATAATTAGGCATCAAGTGATTTGTCCATTTACATACACAGTTAAAGATATCTCGTACAATTGAAGCATTACACAGTATAAACTTAAGGCATGCTTAAAAATGTATAAACAGGGTGAAGTGAAATTTGCGCTCTCGCAGTGCGACTCATCACAGGCCAATGATAAAAAAATGTCTGTCACAAAATTTCGTCGGGCGAGTACATCCGGCAGAAAAAGGACGTTAAAGAGTGGCAGTATGGCAACACTGTAACCACGTGTATGGTAACTATCTCTGTTGGCATATGTTAGTTGTGCTGTACAGTTGGTGCAGTGGACAGAGTTTATGGTTAGCACGCTGGAGGTCAAGGGTTCGATCCTGCGTTGGGGCGCATTTTCTTTTTTATTTGCTAATTTCATTCTGACATTTCCTGCTGTAATATACACCGTTTCTTAGGTCACATGTATCCTAAATTTACGACATTTTGTACTGCTGAACATAACAAATACATGGTTAGACAAATAAGAAATAGACAATTGAAACAAATAACCTGTCATACGATAGGATAACTACAAAATCAATACCAATTTCGAGCTGCTAAAGATGATAGCACATTACAGTAACACAACATCTACTTGTCATTTATACACATGTAATATGAGTGTTCAGATGTCATACATTAGCAACTAGTGACAATAATAATGTCTATATTAATGACAGCATGACCTTCAGAACAGAATACATTGTCCTCAGAAAAATAGGTGCTCAAAGTGACCCTGCACGTCCAAACATTGTGCAACCCGCAGTATCGTACAGCTCTGGACCCTTTGTAGCCAGGCTGTGTCTACAGCAACAAGAGCACCATGAATATGCCCTACTAATTCTTCCACATTCATAGGTGGAGTAGAGTACACGTGCTTGTTGAGGTGTCCGTACAGGAAGAAACCCAGGGGATTCAGGTCACGTGAACGTGGTGGTCATACAACTTGACCTCCACATCTGAGACATTCCCCTTTAAATGTTCCGTCCAAATACTGTCACACATTAATTCCAGAGTGTGGAGGTGCACCATCATGTTGGAACCATGTCCTCTGCCGAACATGTAGTGTAACATCCTCCAGTGCATCAGACAGATAGTTTGAGACGAATGCATGATACTTTTGTGCAGTCAGCCATTCAGGCAACATGTAAGGGCCCAAACACCTATCGCCCAATATTCCTACCCAGATGTTGATACCAAATCGAACTTGATATCCATGGTCGCGGGGGACATGCAGTTTAACCTCACACCAGTGGTGGGCATTGTGCATATTGAAGACACCCTCTCGAGTGAATGATGCTTCATCCCACCATATTACGGTGTTCACAAAGTCATCATTGGCTTCCTTTTGTTGTTGGAATCATTCACAGAATTGCATCCGCTGATGGCAATCTGCAGGATGCAGGTCTTGCGTGAAAGCATAATGATAGGGGTGCACCACATTAACGACTGTGCATTGCAAGACACATAGCTGCCTTGCTATGCTACGCGTACTTCCCTGAGGTTCTTGGTGTATGACCTCCAGAATAGCTTCCTCAGTAACTGGAATATGGCGAGTCCATGGATCTCTTCTGTCACATGATGGTGAAAGGAGAGAACCTGACACCCAAAGGCACAGCTTCAGATGATGAAACACATTTTTATCTGGATGGTGTCAATGAGGATATCTAGCAGCATATTCACGAGTGGCAACATGTAACATCATAGATTAAGGGTCGAGCTGCGACAGCAATCCCACAACTTGCGTACGGGCCGCCAGATGCCGCCGCGAGCGCTAAGAGTGCATTGCGGTCGCAGGCGTGCGTGTTGCATACGGGCCGCGAGGTGCCATCACGAGCGCAACCGTATATAATTGCTGACAGAGTTCGGCCAGCTCTCATTTTGTTGGCATCTCATTTTTGCCTATTTTCTTACTTGCTTAGTTGCTTAGCTCTTATTCGTTTATGGCTCATGTTATTGTGCTCTCTTTCAGCCATTCTGATTGTTTTGATTTACTTCCAATTGAGAAGTGCTCATTTTAGCATTTCACTTTTGTATGTTTCTCATTTTGCTCATGACATGCTCCTTAGCTTTTTACAGTTAAATTGATTCACACAGTCTCATGTAATGTTTGTTCATTTCAGCCTGCTCATATTTTGATGTTCTTTAAATACTGTAATAATTATTTGAAGCATTTCTTCCCTTAAACTTGTGTGAAGTATTCTCGATGTAGAATTTGTTCTGTGACACAGATATAAGGTTTTGAATATAAATTATGTACGAAACTGTGCTTTAAAAGGAATTTATTTTTTCAGTTTGTACTACATTAGACGACAATTTTGTGATATGAGGGAGGAATTTGAGGGGCGAACCCATGGAAATAGTCTTAAGTGATCCCCTTTAAAAATAAGAATTTGTGTGACACTGAAAGACGTGACACTGTAGGCACCAAAAATTTTTATACGTCACAAACACCAGCCCGGTTATCAGATGTGTCAAGGACCAGAAGCATATCTACGTATTCATACCATGTATGCCATTGTACATGCCATACATCTGCCACTTTAGAGGTTTACAATGAGAAAATTAGATATGTGTATGCGTGTACGTTGCAATCTGTCATGGGCGCATTACTTTGCTTGCAACTATTCTGTTTCTGGTGGCCAGCACATAGAGTATAAAAACACCGTCAGTCCTGCACATTGTTCCACCTTACGGCATTACTCCTGTGACAAATATTGTTCTGTATGATTTATTCCGACACCTCTAATTCTGAAATGTTCAGTTTTGAATTACACTGTTTCCCTGATGGTAATAGACATGATGTTTCCACAATCCCATCGCTAGAATAATAATAATAATAATAATAATAATAATAATAATGTATTGAGAAATATACTCACAGTATGTGGATACAAGACTCAATGTTGAAAGGCATAATTAGTGGGACCGTGATGATAACACATACAAATAGTAACAGAGTTTGGACATTATTTGTAAAGTACATTGCTAGTCCTATTGGTAATGTAAGGCCCTAACGAAATGTAATGGACCTGAACGAGGCAAGAATAATTGTTGGTACTAATCTATGGGACCACTGGAGGAGGGTACAAAGAAAACAGGTTTCACATCCAGTAGATGAAGTTGTGAATAAATTCATGCCCACGACATGGAAAGACCTTTTTTCAAAGCTACGTAACCAATCTTCCATTTCTACAATTGTATTATGTAAGTACAGAAGTTTTCTAGAGGACCTGCTGCAATTGCCGTTGACGATTAAGAGGCCAGATACCGCACCACCTGGACTACATTTACCAAATAAAAAACATATGCCTCGACCCAGGCTCAAACCATCGACATCCTGCATGCTAACCCAAAACTCTATCCACTGCACCAACTGTAGTGCACAACTAAAATGTTCTGTCAGATGTAGTTACTATTCATGTGGTGACAGTGTTGCCAGATTGCCATTCTTTAACATCCTTTTTCTACCGGATGCACTCGCCAGACAAAATTTTGTGAGTGACATTTTTTTTATCGCTGGCATATGAGGAGTCGTGCTGCGAAGCCTGAGTGCGCAAATGTCGCTTCACCCTGTATAGATTACTGGTTTGGAAATAAGATACATTTGTTCACATACCTCATGTAACACTTATTGTTGCCGTCATCCATCAATCCCTTCTGTCCATCTTTGTCTGAACTTGTTGTCTCAATTCTTCATCTTTCCCTGGAACATTGTTACCTTTGTGAATAGTATTTAAAGCTATCAGCATCATATGCACTTAGTTTTCCTATTGGTACTTGACTTTTACCACTGTCCAGTTCACGATCAGTCATTTTGTCGCAGTTGCCATTGACACTGGTGACATATTAAGAACAGAATTGGACCCAATATGCTACACTGAGGAATATATTTATTTTGTTTTATTAAAAATTTATCATCAGCAGAAATGTGAACAATCTCCACGTTTTGCATCCTGTTTTCCAAGTAAGACTGAAAGGCGCTCATTCATTGTTCCTCCGGTACCTAGCACTTCTATCTTGCTCAATAGTATTTTATAGTTAGCAGTGTCAAAAGTCTTGGACAAGTCAGAAAATGCCTGTAACACAGTCATCCCTATGAAGAGCTTCAAGTACCACTTTTGTGAACTCCACAATAGCTGATATTGTACTTCTTCTGTTTCTGAAACCCAGAAGTTATCTTTACTCCAGAAGTTATGTTTACTCATGTGTCGTATTAGTTTCTCTTTAATGATTGATTCAATAATTTTTGAGAATGAAAGCAGCTGTGAAGCTGGCCTGTAGTTTTCAATGCTTTCTACTTTAGCTTTACTTTTGCAAGTGCACCACTTGCATGTTCTAGGTATTCTGGGAAAACCATATATTGTGTCTGTTAATGGGGCTTGTATGCTTCAATTGTGCTTATATATTATCTATGCATGCCTTCAGAACAGAGACAGGAACTTTAGCTGTGCCTGCTGACTTCTTATTTTTTAATTGTTGCACAGCCTTCCTAACTTAAAGCTCTGTTGTCAAAAATGATATTATGCTTGTTGTGTAAGTCACTGTGGGTGCTACAAATGTTTTAGGTAGATTTTGCTGCAGCTTTTCCAGAATACCAGAGAAATGATCATTTACAAAATTTTCTTATTCCTTAGGATTTCTTATTATTCTATCACTATCTTTGTTTTTGATGTTATTATGCGTGTGCCAGCCTTTTCCAGTTTCATCTTTTGAAACCTCCCAATCCATTTTCCTTTTATTTTCTGTATTAAATATTAATTTGAAATTAATTTTAAAACAGTCTAGAGTGCAAAGGCACATTTAATATGAGCTGACAGCAATTGCTTATTGTCATTCAGTGGTTCCTGCTCCACATCAGCCATTGTCCATCATTATGGTGTTTAAGGTCTGACGATGATGGTGTGCTCATCAAAACTGTCACTTGTAATAAATACACCTTTGCAATCTAGACTGTTTTATAATTAATTTCAATTATTCTATTTTGATTTTTGACTGTCTCCAGCATTGTTTCCAAAAATATATGTATTTGTCATTCAATGATTTGTTTTTTCCTGCATGTAGTACCCTCCAGTATATTTTTTTATACCTGTGATAGTACTCAAGGAACTGTCAGTTAGTGCAATGGTTTTGCAAAGAACTGAACAATTTAAGTGTCTGTGAGGACTTTCTAATATCTGCAGTTGTCCATGTATTTTACTTAGCTGCAGTGGTAAAAATGGCTTCTTTTGGAAATATCACCTCAAAAATTACTTTAAACAATGTGCAAAATTTAGAACACTTCGCATCTGCATTGCTTTCCATACACACATCATCTCCGGTTGTCTTGCCCATGTAAGCATGTGTCTTATGTTCCAAGAATATCCTTCTGCAGATCTGTGGTTTTGCAGGTTTCACTGAGCCATCTTTAGCATTATTAACTGACAGTAATGATCCGGAATGCTTAGCAATTATCCCTTTCAATAGCAGTAAGTACACAGTCTAAAATTGAAGCTGATCTTTTTGAAACCCTGTTATCAGTGCTTACCATTTGTGCTGTGGTGAAAGTGCTCTAAACATTTAGGAAGATGTTATTAATTTGACCCATAGCACCTATGTTAATATTTACATCTCCACAAATTATATATTTGTTTTGCGGGCTGAGACCCTTTCCAGGACTTTAGTTAATTTGTTGAAGAAGGTATGCACATTACCGCTAGGTGTGCGGCAAACACAAAGAATGATTAGCTTCTTATAGGCACGTAGTTTTGTTATTTCAATGGCTGACAATTCAAAATGTTTATCTGTAGTAATTGTGCTCAGATCCTTTCTAGCTTTAAAATGTGTTCCACACCTGATATAGATACAGGATCCCACACCCTTTCAGGTTGACTTACAGTAGTAACTTGCACATTCATATGTTGACAGCACTAGATGCTGCGAATCATCATCTCTACACCAGTGCTCTGTAATGCATACTACCATGCTACTCAAAGAATGTAATTCAAATTCAAGTTGGTGTACTTTATTTTTAATGGACTGCATATTTTGATAAATAATAGATAATTTTGGGCAAATTTGCACAGCTCTTGCATCCTCCAGTGTGGACAGTTCTTTGTCCCGCATTCACGATGCAAAATTCTCTAAGCCAGTTGAGATTCTTTTAAGAGAGAGGAGCCTGGTTATCGTAAAAAAGCCCATGTTCCCCTACCAATGACAACAGGTACTTGACCATATGTGGCCCCACACCCATCCACTATACCCTCACTAATTATGACCACCAAGCTCCCTTTTCCAAACCTGTAAAAGTACAGATCATGCTTAGTGTAGTCCCATCTCTGTGTCCCCACTGACACCACTGCATTTTGCACCTAGCCAACAGTCATTGGCATTTTCTCCAGCTCCACATTGATACACCCTACAGCACCACCAAGACGAGGCCAATCATGCCGATGGGACAGTGAGGGAAACTATCTTATTTATGCCACCATCTACGTTGCATGCCCTGGCCCTGTCCAGGCTGTTTCCTGCTTCACCCACTATCACTACCTGATCGTCTTTCGTGAAATCCTTTCTCAAAGACCCTAAAAACTCAATCACCTGATCCAGCCCAGCACATGGTTAGAAAATACTGGTGACCTGATACTCTTCCACTAATTCTCTTGTAATAGAGGGCCTTTACCACTGCCATGACTGCTACTAGCAACAGGACTCTCTTCTTCGTAACATTGATGTTATTCCTAACCTTTCTAACCACAAGCACGGTTTGCTGCACATGTATTACTCGTACACCATCTTGAGACTCTTCTCCCCTCAGCTCTGGCAGCTGAAACCAGTTGCTGGTAGCCACAACAAAAAAATTAGACCAAGTCCTTCTCTAGCAAGCCCTCATACCAATTGCCAGTTCCCAAACATCCTTATCACCACTATCTTCACTCATCCTTATCAGCTCTCTCCTACCTTGATTCAACTGCACAGACCTTTCCTTCCTGTTCCTCTATGAAATTATTCCTGCAGCAACTTTTGCAGTTCCAGGAAAGGGCCTCAGTGATCTCCCAAGAGTCCTCCCTACTCATTTCTGTCAGTGAAACAATTTACTATAGTTCCCACAATGCATTCCACTATCCCCTTTCCTATGATAGCTCCCACAGAGTCCACTCAAGGGCAAATAATATCTATAGCAATGGAAAAATAGCTCAAATATGAAACACTAAAGAGAGTTTATGAAATGTATTATGTTTATTTCACTATAAGAAGACTGCAACCTCTGCTAATACATTAAGTTTGTTACTACTGTAAATTCAGAAACAAGCAAGGTTATTCTAAAAGGTGAAGCAAATGTAAACAAGCATTTGTCAGAGGTCACAAGTAACAGGAATTTGAACCAGCTTGCAACATTTCAGAAACCTAAGACAGATATGACAAAACTTTCTTTGTGTGACAGGAAAGAAGACATTAGTTCAGCCATTCACAGCAAAAGGTATTTATCAAATATGTGCAAATGAACACAGTTCATTACAGGCCATAGGTTCAGTATATAAACAAAAGTCAGTCCTATAAAACTTCTATCAAAAATTCACTGTACAGGTAAACCCACACTATAACACACACTAAATATACTGTAGGAAGTATTCAAAATGCGAAAATGGACAGGAAAGGACAAAGGTGCACTCAAACCATATGATCAAAATGGGTTTTGACAAGCACTATAATCCCATTTGTCACTCATCCACCATCTGTACATCTCTTGAATACATTGGTGCAGCTTGGGCTTATTTTAAATGTTCGAGTTTTTGTAATAAAAGCTGGTTAGCAAGTCTGAGAACAAATAACATTCAAATTTTAGTTTGACATGTTCAGGTGCATGGTGCAATATTAGCAATTATACAATATTCGATAAAAGTACCTGAATTATCACAAGAATTTCCTGTCAGCTTTTACCCATAGGTTAATGTGATGTAGCAATGTTTAGTGTGGAGCTGTCTCTGCCTTTACACTGATCACAACCTCCATTTTAGCAGTTATGTGTGTGGTTAAGTGGTACAAGATTTCTTGGGGAATTGCTATTTGTTCGTTAAGGGGACTTAAAGGTCAAGTATCAGTGTGGTTCCTTGTAAAATGGCACTAAATTAGCATCACACACCATTTAGTAAATATTTGCTTGCATTCAGGCTTTGAATAGACAAATCCTTTACTCTTGTCATTGTTACGCAATCCATTCCTCACAAATTGGACTGTATGACTCAATGCTCTTCATGGCAGTAGCCATCAGAAATAGGCAGCTGTACTGGTAAAAATGCCAGTGTAACATATTGCAATACCTTTGTTTTGCAGCCTAGCAGGTGGGGTAAGCTGTGACCATGAAAGATAGGGCCCCACAGACGTTACTCTGCTTTGCATTTAATTTAATTCACCATGACAGCTGGCAGCACTGTTGCCAGATTTTACTGTGAATTGCAGACGGCTCCAGGCAAAAACAGTAGTCATTTGTGAAGTTCTGGCAACACTGAGGCATTGCCATAGTGATGTTTACAAAATTGCATTACACGATTGGTTGAGGTACTCTCACAAAGGCGCTGTGCCCTGCCCACTCCAACTGTCAGGGATTTGCTTACACCAATTCAGCTATAGGGTCTGCCTATCTGCTAGAAATATTTCCATTGCACAATGATTAATTGGTGTAGACATACATCATGTGAGACAGTCTGAATTATTCAGCTACTTTTCCTTGTATACTGTTTCCATTTGTCTGACTTCTGATGCTTCAGGTGGTAGGGGCAGACACTAAAGATGCATTGCAGATTTTGTTGAGGGGGATAACGATTGACGATTGCAATTTTCTGAGAACAATAGTCTTGAAGGATCTATGAGCTCTGGAGATTTTGCAGATTTTGTTGAGGGGGATAACGATTGAGGATTGCAATTTTCTGAGAACAATAGTCTTGAAGGATCTATGAGCTCTGGAGATCAGAATGTAGTATTAGTCTAATTACTAAAATGGATGACTCATAAAATTTCCATTTTATGTTGAAGTGGGGGAAAAAATAATTGAAGTATGTTGAGGAGAGCCAAAAACTATCTACCTAATTACATCATCTATGACACCAAGCCACTTTTCCATGTTGAAAGTTAATGAGTTCTGAAGAACAGTGCATAATCCTCTTCTGCAATGACTATAGAGATGCTGTCACTGTTTGCATAGCTGTGGCAGAAGCCAGTACTTTATTATGTGCTGCCTTGACACATTTAGCATTTTGTGAGGAACTACGTGACACTGTGCAAGTAATTATAAGAAAGACTGTAAGAGATACCCAGTCTGTAGATGAGATGTTGAAATGATCTATAGCCTCTGAAAAAATGTTGAAAAAACTGCTATAATCCAAATCAGCTTTTTTTGTAGCCTTGTTTTAAATTAAGATTTAAGACAATTGATTGAAATGTATGATCAAGGGATTGCTTGATTAATAGTGAGGGCTTTTTTTTGGGGGGGGGGGGGGGGGGAGGGGTTCATAACTTCCACTATGGGGGTTCCTCTGTTGTTTTCCTAGTTGATGTCTGTATTTCTAATCCACACCTCTATTCTTAGTCTGGCCTTTTTTTATCTGTGATGTGTCTTCAGCAGTCTTTGCTACTCTCAGCTTATCAGATTTTCAAATTCGCATGCTGCCGCTATTGTCGAATTTCTATCATCCTGTGCTACCATGCCTCCCTTAGATTATAGTTAATCCTCTAATAGTCATTTTTCTATCAAATTTCCCCTTACTGAATGAGGCAACACTTGATTCTGAAAGCTAGTGCTTCTCTCAGCTTTGGTTTGCTTTAATCTGCTATGGCTTGGTAAGTAGACTGTTTCATTTGCTTGTCATTTTCTGTGTAACCATTTACATGTAGTAGTGAAATCTACACCTTGTGGTATTTGCTTCCAAGAAGTACTTTGTACAGCCATGTAGTCATCACAGGAAAAAAAATAAGCTTTTGTGCATTATTAGAAGCTTGATCAGCTTATCACTCATTGTTTTAAGATGTTATACTGTTTGTAATGATTTGTTTTGTACTGGCTATCATTTTGTCTCCTTTTCGCCTCTTACATGCTCTAATTTATTTGCACCTCTTTTCTTATTCTTATTATTGCATGAAATAAAATTTCAGAAGCTTTTAATAAAAATGCATGATATTTTCTGAGATTTTCTTAATGTGCACGGAAAAAGTAACCCACAAAGACGATTTCAGGCCTGACAAAATATGAATTTATGCTGGAGGTGATTGGTTTGTACTAACATCTTTCTTTTTCTTGATAATACCCAGTATCAGCAGATAACTGAGGACATTATTGTTTTTGCATAGCTTTGCTTTCTTTTGTATGTTTAGTTCAAGGCTTATTATTTTTGTTCTGAAGATTAATGAAGCTGCAATACACACTTTGGGAGGAAAGAATGTTGACTTGTTCAGAAATGGAGAAAGAAAGAGGAAGAAGTACAATGTCACTAACTGGTAGCAGGAAGAGAAGTAAATCTTGTTCAGACAAAGACAGAGTGCATGGGAGAGAAGACAGTGTAACAAGGAGTTCATTGAGTGGTCTTAAGAGCAGAAGCAGAAGCAGATCAAACTTACATAAATTGTTGACTGACAAGGAAGATACAAATGGGTAAGAGCTGGAGAATTTTTGAGATTATTGATACAAGCTTAGTATTATTGGGTTGGTACATAAGTTCACAGTGTTTTTCCATAAGTTTAATAAACACAACAGACACACATAACAGAGACTCCAGTTATTAATAGTATATTCTCCTTCACTATTTACAATAGTCTGCCAATGCTGGTCTAACTTTTGGAGTCTGCAAATGTAGAAATCATGTGGTTTTGAGGCGAAGAGCTCATTGAGTCATGTTCAGAAAGGAAGTTCCTCGAAGGTTGTTTGATAGAGAGCAGAAAAGGTGAAAATTTGAGGGTGCTAGATGAGGTGAATAAGGTGTGTATTGGATGACTTCCCAACTCAACTCCTGTATATCGTTTAGCAGTCTAACACTATTCTGGTGGGTGTTATGGAGTAGCATAATTTCATGCAGTCTTCCTGGCCATCGTCCTTGGATTACATTTGCAAGACATCTCAGTTGTCGACGATAAACATCAGCGGTGATAGTTACACCTCGGGGAAGCAATTCCTAGTACACCACACTTTCACTGTCCAATTAGATGAATAAAATTATCTTTTGTGGACGCACTCAGGTCTTTCTACAGAGAGTTGATGCTTTGCTTGGACTGAAACATTCTTTTTTCCTTATATTTGTATAAAGACACCACTTCTCATCACAAATAATGATACAAGATAGAAATTGTCGGTGTTATTCACAAGCCAAGTGATGAACAGCAAGCAGAGGTGTACATATGGCTACTGATTTTTGTGAAGGCTTAGAGCATGCAGTACCCATGTATCCCACTTTGGACCTTCCCCATGGCATGCAAATGTCTCAAGATGGTGGAACCACAGTCCATCGCATTTGCCAGTTCTCGAGTACACCGATGTGGATCATTGTGGGTTAATATGTTTAAAAACTCTGAAAGTCTTCCTGACCATGGAGAGTCACTAATGTCAAAACGATCCTTCTTAAAACAAGAAAACCATTTACCTGTTGTGCTCTGTCCCAATGGCATTATCGAAATGGCACAAATGTTTCTGGCTGCCTCTGCTCCTGTCACCCCTATGTTGAGCTCAAAACAGAAGAATATATCACAAATGCTCCAGTTTCTCCACTTGGGACTACCTAGTGTCCACAGCTCCACTCACTATCTCCAAATGACAATATGTAAACTCAAATAGCAATATTGAAATAATAAACTACAGTCAATAAATAAACCCGTAGCAACTGGAATACTAACATGCAAAACAAAAACCACATGAACTTACGTGCCAACCTAATATTTGGTTTTTTGTAGGAAGTCGTATCTCATTGCTTGGCATTGTAGAAGACCTGTGGAGCTCATATATCATAACTTTTTTCTTGTATTTGAAAGTCATCGTTGTTTCTCTTTTTGTTGACACAGTATCACATTGATTTTTTTCTGTGTATATTTTAGCGCTTATTTTCACTTAATGTGTAACTAAACTCCTTGCAAGCATGAAATCAGTAGATGGAATGTTATGCAAAGCAGAAATATCCATAGTCCACCAAGGGGGGCTACGATATGTGCTCTACTTCTAATAATTTCCGGGTATGCAGTCGGATCCCGTCGACATTCTGCCACGATATTTCGGCCCAGAGACGTCCGGCCATCATCAGGTGAGTACACAACTACTGAAGAACCCAGGTGCAGTCGCGGTATTTATGCCGATTCTCGCGCATGTGAAATGTACTGGCATCCTACAGCGCATGCGTCAGGTGTTGACATGCGCAGCATAGCCGAGTTGTACGTGCTGCCCTCGGTGGTGAAAATAAAAGTTCATCTAGTCATTGAGTATCGAATGACACTGTCGATTCCGCTGTGATTGTATAATTTTAATAATTTTTTGGGATTCCGTAATCAAGGAATCAGTGGAAATACGTCTTGCCAATAATCTTATAAATCGTGACAACGGCTTTCAGCTGGATAAAAATTGGAATCCTGTTATTAAAATTATACAATCACAGCGGAATCGACAGTGTCATTCGATACTCAATGACTAGATGAACTTTTATTTTCACCACCGAGGGCAGCACGTACAACTCGGCTATGCTGCGCATGTCAACACCTGACGCATGCGCTGTAGGATGCCAGTACATTTCACATGCGTGAGAATCGGCATAAATACCGCGACTGCACCTGGGTTCTTCAGTAGTTGTGTACTCACCTGATGATGGCCGGACGTCTCTGGGCCGAAATATCGTGGCAGAATGTCGACGGGATCCGGCTGCATACCCGGAAATTATTAGAAGAAGAAATACGCCGGGAAAATTTCAGCAGGCACATCGATATGTGCTCTAGTTTATTTTTAACTGCACCTATGTCTGCAAGTACTGTTTTGTACTTCCAGCAGTGGAGTCATATTTTGGTTAAATGTTTGGTGAATTTGAGGCAAGTGTGTATTTAGTAAGAAGGGCAGTGCGTGGGGCGAGAGCAGACATTACTAAATGGGTGCTTTTTCCACTTTAGGAATCAGTAGTGAAAATGGATAAGACATTTGGAACAACTAAAGAATTATGAATGAAACATAAATCTATTTGCTGAAATTCCTCTTTATTTTGTGTACTGTTTTTACTTGGACTAACCTTAACTCGTTATCTGGCTCGTGGTGTATTATCCCTGCAGTTCTGTGTCTCAATAAGGAAGTATTTATTCTCTCTTGTAAATATCCTGTGTGCCTTTCAGGGGTGCACAACTTCCTTCTGTTTCTGCTGCATTCATAAAATTTAAGTCATTCAGAGGCTTGTCAAATGGATAATGTGATAGAACATTATCATACATGTTCCCTGACACCAGAATTCGTGTTACAATAGAATAAAATGCTTTTATTTCAGACTAGTTTCTCTTTCATTTCTTTCAAATGCCACTGAATAATAATCATTTTTCTATCCACTTACTTTGTGTCATTAGATGGCTGTACCAGCTTTTACTATTAATCTGTTAAAGTTTTATACTTGTGTACAGAGTTTTCCATTTAATATTTGGGATCGAGACTCCTTCTTTTTACTTAACACTTGCCAAGCATCTTAGAAATGACATCTCAATTAATCCATTGTTTGTTCTCTACATTCCTTGGATATCATTATTCCGTACCGCCGCCGCCGCCACCACTGCTATCATGAGCATTCTGCATATTTATTTATTCATGGCAAAAGAGAAGCAGAGACAGAAAGGAGAAAGGCAAAGGAAATACCAGGAAATCTGAAAGAAGTCTAAGGCAGTGTTAGTGGAAGAAAAAAGGAAAAGTTGGAAGGAATTCACACGAGAATTGGTAGAAGGATATTAATGTGGGAATTACAAGGAGTAAGAAGAAGAAAAGTGCTAAGACAAAGCTGGTGAAAGGAGAAAATAGGAATCTAATAATGCAGCTGAAGAGATGAGGAAAAGATGAAAAGAGTACTTTGACAAATTACTAAATTTGAAAAATAGCAATGAAAAGGTGATAGAAGTACAGTGGGTGGACTTGGACCTGGGAGAAGAGAGAGATCTTACCATGTTAAAAGTGTAACTAGCAGAAGAATGAAAGTAGGAAAGGCAGCTGAGATAGGTGAAATAAGTATGGAGACGGTAAAGGGGACTGGAGCTGGGCCTACTGGGTTACATTTGTTATATATATTGCTAAGATGCATATGGATTCAGAAATGTGTGCCTGAAGAATGGTGAAAGGGAATAATAATTCATATGTTCAATAAGGCAGACAGGCAAATATGTGATAACTGTCAAGGAATTACAGTCACATTACAAGCAGGAAAAATAATGGAGAGGATACTGGAAAGAAGAGGAGAGGAAAAGAGCAGGGATAGTTAGGAGCAGTATGGCTTTTGACATGGCTAGTCAATAATGGACTCAATCTTTAGTATGAGACAATTGATGGAAAGGCATTGGGAGTGTGGGAAAAAATCTGATGACCACTTTTCTTCACTTATAAAAAGCATACAATTGTGTCCCCAGAGAAAAGAATGAAAAGGGAGTTGGAAAATGAGCATTTGAAATTCTTCAAGCAATGTATGACAAAAGCTTCAGCATGAGGCAAGGAAGTGTGATATCACCTTTATTATTTATAATAGTGATGGATGAAATGGTAAAAGAGCCAAAAAGAAGCTCATAGAGGAAGGGAGTTGAAGTTATTGCTATTTTCCGAAGGCATTGTGTTGTGAGGGACGAACAGGAACAATGTATAAGAACAACTCGTCATCTTAGATGAAAGAAAAAGAAGAGAAATATGGGATGAAATGCAGTGTGTAGAAAACCAAGACTATGATGGTAACCAAAGTAGACACAGAAGGTAAAGGATGAATTAACATCAAAGGACAGGATACTGAAATTGTGGGAAACTTTAAATATTCAGGTAGTATGGTAATACAGAATGCAAGTATGGAGCTAGAAATCAGTAAAAGGGTACAGTAGCTAATGTAGTAGACCCGTGTGTGAGGGACATTGTATGGTGAAGGAAATGAATTGTTAGCTGCAACAGGTAGAAGACGTGCTTTATTGGTTGTGCACATTTTAGTGATTTTGACTGAGATAAACTCATGCTGCAGTGTTGTTCTTCGGTGGCACGCCCATCCAGAAGTGTGAACAGGAACAGCTAAGTGAAAAAGCCGTGTGATATACACAATTGTTTATATATAAAAGCCAACTTTATAATTTTCCTTTGTGTGAGACCGCATGTACAAGATTCATGTGCCGATTTGTAGTTCTGTATTCGCATATTTTACTGCTCTTGTCGCACCTGCATAATCTTTCATCAGTTGTATCAATACCTGTTTGTATTGTGATATATTTTGAAATTTTGAACATTTGCGAGTGCTTTGGTAAACTTGTACTACAAATGACAACTAAAACAATCAGAAAAATCAGTAGTGTCATATCTCAAGGAGAAACATGAAACTTACACCACAGGCAGACATATAGAGGAACTATGGCCCGAGTTTAAAACAATGCGCTCGATAGATATGTACCCAGTAGAACAGTTCATAATAGAGGGGAGGGGGTTTGTGGAACCTCCATGGTATACGGTCACTGTAAAGAAACTTCTAAAGAAACAAAGCTTACTGCAAAATAGGTGTAAAACAAAATGTAGGGCTTTAGATAGAGAGAAGCTGTATGAAACATGTTTGGCTGTTAAGAGAGCAATGCCTGATGCCTTCAAAGACTGGTCAAGTGATGTTTCTCAAAAACCGAAGAAATTCTGCTCATCTGTAAAGGCTGTTACTGGCACCAAAGTTAGTATCTGGTCCGTAATAAATGAGACAGGAACTGAAATTGAGGGTAGTGAAGCAGAAGCGCTTAACTCCATTTTCAATTGTTTCTTAACAAAAGGAAACCGAGGAGAATTGCCCCAATTTAATCCTAGTACTACTGCAAAACTGAATGAAATAAGTATTGGTGTCAGTGATGTTGAGAAACAACTGAAATCGCTAAAATTGAACACAATTCCAGGGTGGTGGAATGCGTCACAAATTGTATACTGAATTTGTGGCTGAGTTAGCCCCTCTTCAAACTATAATCTGTCACAGATACCTGGAACAAAGAACTGTGCCCATTTCTTGGAAAAGAGGATAGGTCACAACTGTCTGCAAGAAGAGTTGTAGAATCTTAAAACATTTTCTGATCTCTAACATAATCTTGAACAGAATCACCTCTTCAATGCCAGCCAGCATGGATTTCAAAAACATCATTTATGTGAAACCCAACTCAGACTTTCCTCGCATGACCTACTGAAACCTTTATATCAAGGCAGTCATGTAGATGCAGTATTTCTTGATTTCTGAAAAGCATTTGTCTCAGTACCACACCTATACTCATTGTCAAAAGTATGATGATATGGGATCAAGGCAGTCATGTAGATGCAATATTTCTTGATTTCCAAAAAGCATTTGTCTCAGTACCGCACCTATGCTTGTTATGAAAAGTATGATCATATGGCATTATCAAGTGAAATTTATGATTGGATTGAAGAGCTTGTGGAAAGGAGGGTGGAGCATATTATCTTAGATGTTGTATATTAATAGTGAACTCATACTTTTTGCAGATGTTACAGTTGTCTATAATGAAGTACTGTCTGAAAGAAGCTGCATAAATATTCAGTCAGAACTTGACAAGGTTTCAAAGTGGTGCAAAGATTGGAGACATACTTCACATGTTCAGAAATGTAAAATTGTGCACTACTCAGAACGAAAAAGCATAGTATCCTATGACTATAACATCAGTAAGTCACTATAGGAATTGGCCAACTCATACAAATACCTGAGTGTAACACTTTTCATACGAATACCTGGATGTAACACTTTGTGGGGATATGAAATGGAATGGTCATATAGGGTCAGTCATGGGTACAGCAAGTGGCAGACTTTGGGTTTATTGGTAGAATACTGGGGAAGTGCAATCAGTCTATAATGTACAAAGGACATTGCTTACAAATCACTCGTGGAACTGGTTCTAGAATATTGCTCAGTGGATATTGAACGTATACAGAGAAGGGCAGCATGAATGGTCACAGATTTGTTTTATCTGTGGAAGAGTGTCTCGGAGAAGGAACTGTACTGGAAGACTCTTGAAGACAGATACGAACTATCCCAAGAAAGTCTACTAACAAACTTCAAGAACAGGCTTTAAATGATGATTCTACGAATATACTACAACCTCCTATGTATCACTCTCATAGGGATTGTGAGGATAAGCTTTGAACAATTACTGCATGCACAGAGGCATTCAGACAGTCATTCTTCCTGTGCTCCATAGGAATGGGAAGAAACCCTACACTTCTCGGTGGTTGCAGAATGTAGATGTAGAACTGTAGGGAAGTGCTGTACAAGACATACCATACACTTATATTGACAAACACCTCAGAGACCTGGACAATGGCAAGAAGAGAGAGGAGTTGGATCCAAGCCAGTGAAATTAAATTACTAAGAAGTATGTTAGGGAAAATGAAGAGAGACAGAGTGACAAATGAATATGTAAGAAAGTGACGAGAGTAGAAAAACTGAATGATCGAACTGAAAAGAATAGGTTAAAATGCTTTGTACATATAAAGAGAATGGAAGGTGGAAGAATACCAAAATGAGAGATAGATGCCAAGAGGGTGACTCAGAGCAAGATGGGTTGACTCGATCAATTCCAATTTAAAGAGGAGTCTGGACTGGAACAAAATAGCAATAGAAGAAGAATGGGGGAAAGTGGAGAAGTACTGCAAATGTTCCAACCTGCTTTGATGCAGGATAAAAGCGAAATGAAGATGATGACAGTTTATTTATGTTAAACAGATGACTGCCACTTTTGTTTTATTACATTTAAATAAAATTGATTTGAGTCTCTCTTGAGCTCTTGGTTGAGATTTCTCTTTGGTTTATGTGCCCAAGCACTTTAATTCCTGAATCATCTGCTTTTATGATCAGTAATGTGAGGAAGAGATTCTGTGATTAAAGACAAACATTTGCTCTATCCTTCTCCCCCTCCCTCCTTACACAAGTGATTGTATACTATTGGAAAAGAGAAATTTGTTCGGTGGATCATTTTATTATGAAGTCCTTTGCAATCAAAACAAGCTTTGTTGCTTGGAGATAAGCTTGGAACTTAATTTGAGAAAACTATTGCAAATAGGGTACTAAAATATTTTATGCTTATTATTGATGTATGAAATTAGCAGAAAAGGAGCTCATTTTAAATTGAACTATATCATTCAAATTAATACTTCAGGCACAAATTCATACACAGTATCTCTATTTATATTTCTCGCGTCTCACTATTATTGTCGTAACTTTTGTAAATACAGTACTTCAGCAGACTGATGCTTTTCCAGTGCATTTTTGACCATACCTGAAATTAGTTCATGCTGGTTCTTATACGTGGCGTGTTTTTTTAAGTAAGTACCGTTTTGAATTTAAAAAAAGACGTGCTAAGATATCTCAATAATTTTATTTTTACAGGAAAGTACCTTAATCTTCTTTTCTACAAAATTTCCATCACTATTGAGGCACTTATCATAACGTTGTACCAGTTTTTGAATACCCTCCTCATAGAAGTTTGCCGCCTGACTTGTTAACCACTGCATCACCACTGTTTTGACTTCGTCATCATCTTGAAGATGCTGACCGCCCAGGTGTTTCTTCAAGTGCAGGAACAGATGGTAGTCACTGGGCGCAAGATCGGGGCTGTACGGAGGATGATCTAGAGTTTACCATCAAAAAGATGTGATGATATCGTTGGTCTGACACCCGCCACATGCGGAAGGGCATGTCTTGCAGCAAAATGATGCCCTTGCTCAACTTCCATGGACTGTTGCTTTGATTCTGGTGTGACATAGGCCACCCATGTTTCATCGCATGTAACAATTTGGCTTAAGACATCATCACCGTCATTGTGGTACCGCACAAGGAAAGTCAATGCACTGTCTAAACGTTTGGTTTTTTGCACAACCGTCAACATTTTCTGTACCCAGTGTGCACACAATTTTCGGTAATTCAACTGCTCCGTCACAATGCCATACAGAACATTAGGAAAGTCATCCTGCAAAGAGGAAATCGTAAAGCGTCTGTTTTCTCTCACCTTATTGTCCACTTCCTGCACCAAACTTTCATTAACGACCGAAGGACGCCCACTCTGTTGTTCATCATGCACATTTGTGCTGCCATCTTTAAATGCTCTCATTCACTTTCTTACCATTCCATCACTCATAATGTTTTCTCCGTAAACTGTACAGATCTCACGATGAATATGGATCACTTTTAGGCCTTTAGCACTAAGAAATCTTATAACAGCCCGTACTTCACAGTCGGCGGTTTTATAACAGCCCGTACTTCACAGTCGGCGGGACCCACGGTTATCGGAGGCATCTTAAACACTCAGTACATAACTTAAACAAGGAGGAATCGGACTGTAATGGTGTCAGTGTGTAGACTAAGGCACAGACTTTCATGTAAAAATAAAATTATTGAGATAAAATTATTGAGATATCTTAGCATGTCTTTTTTAAATTTCAAAACGGTACTTACTTAAAAAACAAGCCTCGTATCAATGCTGTGATTGAAAGGAGGAATTATTTTCCGATCTTCCAAAGACAAACTGTTTTGGAAGAATAAATTCTGAATTTCAACTTTCTCTCTGTGAGCTTGTGTTCTGACGCCAGTACAGTCACAATGTGACTGAATATATGTTTCTTGTACATTTACTGACTTCACATAAGACCAAAACTATTTGGGAATTTTTGTCAGTTCAGTCCTTAAAATTTCACTTTCTAGTCCCTTGATTGCTTTCTACATTGCTTTAATTATGCTCATTTTGGCTTTGTTCAGTATTTATGTGCCAACAAGGCTTGAACTTCAGTCAGGTTTTGTAGCTAATTTCTAAGTAAATTTCTAAAGTATTTTTTTGCAATGTTTTTCATTTCGTCTAAGAAACTCCACTGTATGGGGCCAAACCAGTTATTTACTTTTCTCTCCTAAACATATACACAAAAACTCATGTAGTCTCTCACCTAGAAAGAGTTCATAAATTATTTCTTGATTTCAAGTCGTATGAACTGCATTGTGTGCACATCAAATCAGTCTGTGGGTCATGCTCCTCAATCTCAGCACATTATGCCAAACATCATACCCTGCAACTGAACTACTTTTCTTACTGGAACTGCTGTCAGAATCATTATCCTCCACTAGTGATGGGACAGCTGATTGGTTTTAATGACCAGTTGGCCAGTCAGTAGTTTCTTTATTCATCAGATGAAACTAGTCTCATTCTCCTGGTTTGAGTGATTTCATTTATGAGGCCTGTCTAAAAAGTATCGGACTATTGTACAGAAAAAATATTTCGAATACCTGACGGGGTTGGGGCCCTAATCCCCTTCAAAGGAGGCCCCTTAGGCTTGCACACACTTAGCCCACCGATCCTTTCATTGCTGGAAACACCTCTGGAAGTCGTCTTTTGGAATGGTGTTCAGCACCCGTGATCGTGTTTCGTATATCTCTTCTCCACTCTCTAAACGGGACCCTTTCAGTGGCATCTTCAATTTTGGAAACACCCCTAAGTCACAAGGAGCCATGTCTGGAGAGTAGGGAGGTTGGCGAACAGCTGTAATTCCATGTTTGACCAAGAAATTTTGGATCAAGTGGGATGAATGTGTGGGGACGTTGTCGTGATGCAGTTGCTAGTTTTTCGCCGTCCAGAAGTCTGGTCTTTTGCGCCGAACTGCGTAACGGATTCGCTGGAGAACATCTTGATAGTACTGCTTTGTCACTGTTTGTCCATTCTGGTGTGTACTTGTGATGTACAATTCCACGGACATCAAAGAAGACAGTTAACATCACCTTGACTTTACTTTGCTCCTGGGGATGCTTCCATTGTGACAGCTGTCTTTTTGTTTCTGGGTCGTACCCGTACACCCATGTTTCATCTCCAGTTATCACCGTGTTCAGAAACCCAAGATCAGTGTTGGTTCTATGCAGACAGTCCGTGCAATGTCAAAATGGAGGTCTTTTTTACCAGTGACAACAACTTGGGCACAAATTTCGCAGCCACTCAGTGCATGTTCAGATTGTCACGCAAAATTGCATGTGCAGAATCTTTACTCACTCCAACCTCTTGGGCAATCTCCCACATGGTCAAATAACGATCTGCCATCACTAAATTTTGCACCCTCTCAACAACAGCTGCACTCCGAGTAGTTTGGGGCCTGCCAGAACGCTGGTCACTCTCCGCTGATGTGTGGCCATTTTTGAATAGGTTGAACCATTCCTTAATTTGTGTTACACCCATCGCATCTACTCCAAACACCTGCTGAATCTTACGAATTGTTTCGCTTTGAGAATCACCAAACTTTTGACAAAATTTGATGCAGTATCTTTGCTCAACACGTTCAGTCATCTTGAGAGAATTGGTAATCCGCCGAACACGTTATGTAGCACCTCACTCAGTGACTGACAGGCAGCGGCCTGACGCGCTGGAAGGTCTCTTCCTTTACTGCGTACATTGGCGCCACGCTATTGTCTCTATTTTGCGCGGGAAAATCAAAGGTTGGATACTTTTTAGACAGACCACGTACACATTTTTTCAGCCTTTTTCTGATATTTGAACCGTACCTAGGGTTGCCAACTTTTTAGAGACAAATACCAATGGCAACTGGTCCAAAATTTTAGCAGTGTGCTATACAATATTACAGAAAAAAACAAGTCTTGTGTCATGATAGGTGTGACTTTATATTATTGTGATATTAGCTTTACCTAATGCACTGAGATAAAGTATGTCGTTCACATATTTGATTTCTGCTATATATATTTTTTGTTAATGCATGTCCTAGATCTTTCAGTCTTCCTGTACCCCACATATGACTGTTTCTGAATAATAAAAATGGAAAGCAGAAAGGTGCATTGTGAACATCACACCCATAGGTTCAACTCATTTTGTACATATTTGGACTAAATTGCCTCGTATACTCACTATGTTTTATCACCGCTTATAGCCTTCTGACTTACAAGGGTAGTGATTGTAACTGAAATGAACATAATAATTTTATATGGAACTGTTAAAACACATCTAAATATTATAATCAATCATTTAACACTGTGAAGAATAAAATAAAATGGAAGAAAGGAAGGATGGTAGCAATGGGAATTGACTCCGAGCCTACAAAGTGCCAGTTGTTGCTCTTGAACACTGGTCTAGAGTACTAGTGCATGAACAGGTGCTCCATTTAGATCTTTAGAGAATTTGACCTTTTCCTACGACCCACTAAGGTGAAATATTCTTGGAACTTGAAGGGACATCTACTGGCTTCTATGTACATAATTTGAACCAAATTGGTGCATCCCGTTCCACACCCTCGTGCTGTTGGATTTTCATTTGGAGTAGATCTACATTAAATCTCACATTCTCCTCCAAAGATCTACTGGAAAAGGGCCTCTTTATCAGATCATCTACAGAAAACACTTTCATGCTACACTGTAGCACGAAAGAAACTAGTATAGGCGTACGTATTCAAATACAGAGATATGTAAGCAGGCAGAATATGGCGCTGCAGTCGGCATTTCCTGTATAAGACAACAAGTGTCTGGCACAGTTGTTAGATCAGTTACTGCTGCTACAATGGCAGATTATCAAGATTTAAGTGAGTTTGATCGTGGTGTTGCAGTCGGTGCACGAGCGATGACACACGCATCACCGAGGTAGTGATGAAGTGGGGATTTTCCTGTAAGACCATTTCACAAGTGTACCGTGAATATCAGGAATCCAGTAAAACAACAAATCTCTGACATTGCTGCGGCCAGAAGGAGGTCCTGCAAGAATGGGACCAATGACGACTGAAGAGAATTGTTCAATGTGATAGAAGTGAAACTCTTCCTCAAATTGCTGCAAATTTCAGTGCTGGGCCATAGACAAGTGTCAGCGTGTGAACCATTCAATAAAACATCAACGATAAGGGCTATTGGAGTTGAAGGCCCACTTGTGTACCCTTGATGACACAAAGCTTTACACCTCACCTGGGCCTGTCAACACTAACACCGGACTGTTGATGACTGGAAACATGTTTCCTGGTCAGACGACTCTCATTTCAAATTTCAAATTGTATTGATTGGGAATCCATGGACCCTGCATGTCAGCAGGGGACTGTTCAAGCTTGTGGAGTCTCTGTAATGGTGTGGGGCATGTGCAGTTGAAGCGATTGGAGACCCCTGATATGTCTTGATATGACTGACAGGTGACATGTACATAAGCATCCTGCCTTATCACCTGCAGGCATTCAGGTCCGTTGTGCATTCCAATAGACTTGGGCAATTCCAGCAGGACAATGCAACACCTCACACGAGCAGAATTGTGTACCCTTGATGACACAAAGCTTTACACCTCACCTGGGCCTGTCAACACTAACACCGGACTGTTGATGACTGGAAACATGTTTCCTGGTCAGACGACTCTCATTTCAAATTTCAAATTGTATTGAGTGGGAATCCATGGACCCTGCATGTCAGCAGGGGACTGTTCAAGCTTGTGGAGTCTCTGTAATGGTGTGGGGCATGTGCAGTTGAAGCGATAAGAGACCCCTGATATGTCTTGATATGACTGACAGGTGACATGTACATAAGCATCCTGCCTTATCACCTGCAGGCATTCAGGTCCGTTGTGCATTCCAATAGACTTGGGCAATTCCAGCAGGACAATGCAACACCTCACAGGAGCAGAATTGCCACACAGTGGCTCCAGGAACAATCTTCTCAGTTTAAACACTTCTGCTGGCTACCAAATTCCCCAGACATGAACATTATTGAGCATATCTGGGATGCCTTGCAATGTGCTGTTCAGAAGAGGTCTTCACCCCCTCATACTCTTATGGATTTATGGAGTGCCCTGCAGGATTCATGGTGGCAATTCCCTCCAGCATTACGTAAGTCCACGCCACATTGTACTGCGGCACTTCTGTGTGCTTGTGTGGGCCCTGCACATTATTAGACAGGTGTATAAGATTTTTTGGTTATTCAGTGTATATTTCCTCATATAGTAGCTTTTAACTTCACCAATGGTATTTTGACTTTAAAGGGTGGTAATCATAACTAAACTGAATATATTAATTTTCTATGTATAAGTCAAAGTAATTTGGGGGGAATAAAATAAAATGATAATAATAATAATAATAATAATAATAATAATAATAATAATAATAGCAGGAGTTAAGAACCTGACTCAACTGACTGCACACAAGAAAAATGTTGACCAGGTGCTGCGAGTCTTCAGTGCTGGCAGGGAGGACATCACATCATAGTATACGCAGTCAAAGACAGAATGGCTGCGTCCCTTCTCTGAGTTGATCATAGTCTGGCTGACCATTTCAGCACTCGACACTGATTTCTGGTTATCACAGAGAAAGTGCTACAAAACATATTTTGTCCATTATACAATACCAGAGAAGGAAAGTTGCTACTCATCATATAGTGGAGATGCTGAATTGCGATACCTCAGTTTCAGTTCTCTGAGACTGCAGACGTGTGTGCAAGTTGCATTTGTGTGTGTGTATGTATGTGTGTGTGTGCGTGTGTGTGTGTGTGTGTCTAAAGCTGACAAAGGCCTTAATGGCCGAAACCTTTTAATTGTGTGAATCTTTTTGTTGTGCCTATCGTGACTCAGCATCTCCGCTATATGGTGAGTAGCAATTTTCCTTCTCTGGTATTGTTAAATTCCATCTTGGATTTTCTGTTGTTTTGTTTTTGTCCATTTTATTTGTACACCAACATGTCACCAGCTTATTGACACAGCTTTAATACAGCAAATGATAAAATACTGCGAACTATCACAGGTTCAGGCTAAGATACTTTAGTGGATAGATATGGCCCAGTAGAACAGTTCATAATGGGAGGGAACCTCCATGGAATACAGTCACTGTAAAGAAACTTCTATAGAAACAGCGCTTACTGCTTTAGAGATGTAGAATAAAGCTTAAGAATACAGATGGGGAGATGCCTAATAAAACATGTTTGGCTCTCAAGAAGGCAGTGCGTGATGCCTGCAATGACTGCCGTAGCAGAGTGTTGTCAGGTGATCTTTCACAGAACCCAAAGAAATTCTAGTCATATGTAAGGGCTGTTAGTGGCACCAAAGTTAGTATCCTCTCACTAGTTGATGAGACTGGAACTGAAATTGAGGGTAGCAAAGGAAAAGGTGAAATGCTGTACTCTGTTTTCAAATGTTCCTTTACAAAGAAAGACCAAGGAGAATTGCCCCAATTTAATCTTAATAAATAAGTGAATGAAGTGCTAGTGTCAGTGGTGTTGAGAATTAACTGAAATTGCTAAAATTGAACAAAGCTTCAGGGCCCGGTGGAATCCCTGTCAGATTTGTATACTGAATTTGCACCTCTTCTAACTATAATCTATTGTAGATCCCTCAAATAGAAAACCATGCCCAGTTCTGGGAAAAAAGCACAGGTCACATCTGTCTACAAGAAGGATAGTAGAAGTGATCCACAAAACTACCATCTAGTACCTATGACATCGATTTGTTGTAGAATCTTAGAAGATATTCTGAGCTCGCCCGCATCTCGTGGTCGTGCGGTAGCGTTCTCGCTTCCCACGCCCGGGTTCCCGGGTTCGATTCCCGGCGGGGTCAGGGATTTTCTCTGCCTCGTGATGGCTGGGTGTTGTGTGATGTCCTTAGGTTAGTTAGGTTTAAGTAGTTCTAAGTTCTAGGGGACTGATGACCATAGATGTTAAGTCCCATAGTGCTCAGAGCCATTTATTCTGAGCTCAAACATAAGGAGGTATTTTTAACAGAATAACCTCCTCAATGCCACCCAGCATGGATTCTGAAGAAATCGATCATATGAAAGTCAATTCTCACTTTTTTTCACATTACATACTGAAAGCTTTGGATCAAGGCAGTCAAGTAGATGCAGTATTTCTTGATTTTTGGAAAAGCATTTCACTCAGTACCACATCTACACTTATTGTCAAAAGTACAATCATATAGGGTATCAACTGAAATTTGTGATTGGATTGAGGACTTTTTAGTAGGGAGAATGCAGCATATTATTTTGGATGGAGAGTCATCGTCAGATGTAGAAACTTTGTGTTCTCCAGGGAAGCGGGTAGGGACCCTTTCTGTTCATGTTGATATTAATAACCTTGCAGACAATATCAATCATCAGGCTTTTTGCAGGTGAAGAAATTGTCTATAATGAACTACTGTACTGTCTAAAAGAAGCTGCTTAAATATTCACTCAGATCTTGACAAGATTTCAAAGTGATGCAAAGATTGGAAATTTGCTTTACATGTTCAAAAATCTAAAATTGTGGACTTCACAGTATGAAAAAGAATACTCTCCTATGACTATAATATCAATAAGTCACCACTGGAATCGGCTGTTCACACAAATACCTGGGTGTAACACTTTGTGGGGATGTGAAATGGAATGATCACATAGGGTCAGTCTTGAGTAAAGCAGGTGGTAGACTTTGGTTTATTGGTAGAATACTGGGGAAGTGCAATCACTCTACAATCTACAAAGGAGATTGCTTACAATTCACTCGTGCGGCCAGTTGTAGAATATTGCTCAAATATGTGGGATCTGTACCAAATAGGAGTAACAGTGGATGTTGAACACATACAGAGAAGGGCAGCACGAATGGTGACAGGTTTGTTTAATCCGTGGGAGATAGGAAGTAACGGAAGACCCTTGAAGATAGACGTAAACTGTCCCAAGAAAGTCTATTAACAAAATTTCAAGAAGCAGCTGTCAGTGATGACTAGGAATATACTACCATCCCCTATGTACTGCTCACATAGGGATAGTGAGAATTAGATTAGAATAATTACTGCATGCACAGAGGCATTCAAACAGTCGTTCTTCCTGTGCTTCATACATTAATGGAATGGGGAGAAACCCTATATAGATGTAGAAATGGCATAGTTTTAGTGAGATTTGTAGCTCATATTCTAAGAGAAATGGTGTGATTTTAGTGCGATTTCTGGTTTGCATTCAAAGAGAAATGGCATAATTTTAGTGCCATATTTACAGTATGCTATACTGCCAGCCACCACTGCAAACAATGTATTATACTTGAAGAAGAGGCGAATAAAAAGTTTATTTCTAAAAATGAAGCATTTTCAAGATATATTTATTTACTTAAATATGGTAAGCGCAGCTGTTGGTCGGTTGTAAAAAAAAAAAAAAAAAAAACCACTACATTATAAATTCTTGTTTAAATAAATGTGACCGAGTGAGGTGGCACAGTGGTTACCACACTGGATTTGCATTCGGGAGGATGAAAGTTCAAACCTGCATCCGGCCATCCTGATTTAGGTTTTCTGTGCTTTCCCTAAATCACCAGGCAAATGCCTGGATGGTTCCTTTGAAAGAAAAGGCATGGTCAACTTCCTTACCCATTATTCCTTAATCCAATGGGACCGATGACCTCGTTTGGCCCCCTCTCCAAAAATCAATCAACCAACCAATCTAAAAAATGTGCAATTGTGTTTTTATTTAAATTTATTGAGGCTCTATCTCTCTCTTCCCACTGTATTTACACCCCCCCCCCCCCCCCCCCACTGATTACTCTATTTCAGGAAATGCTGAGGTGACGTGAACATAATGCAATAAGATCAATTGTTTTTAATTGTTTGGTGACTTCATCACTTGCTTTGTAAGCATATACTGTCACTTATTGGAAGTGTTCTCTCTCTCTTTCTTCTTCTTCTTCTTCTTCTTCCTTTCTTTCATCTTTTTTTTCTTTTTCCTGACAAATATTTGTCATTATTTATTCATTTTCTTCTAATTTCTTTAATTAATATAGTTTTATAAAATTAGTCTTCCTTGCAGATACTGTATTTAACATTGCATTTATCTTGAGGTTCACTTTATCTAGTCATATGATTTCTTCCATTCCCATGCCACTGAGTGTTTCAGCATTCTGATCCAGACACAAAGTTACCCATTAAGACAACGCCTATTCCTAAAAAAGGACAAAAACCTGAACCAAAAGCTACTTATTGCCACTCAATAAGAAGTGTCAACTGTTTTTATTCGGTTGCTCCCATAGGCTGGTTTCACCTGAAAAAAATTAATGAATAACAATCCTATGGATTTGTAAGACTACAACCAAATGAATCAACTGTTTTCATTTGGTTGCTGCCTCAAACTGGTTTCTGTCAAAAGAATTCGTTGATAGTTAAACCAATACATGGAGCTATGACAACTGAGTTGATTGTTTTCTCTCTGTTGCTCTCACAGACTGGTCTCATTCAAACATATGAATGAATAAGTCAACAGATACGTAAAACTACATCGAAATGAATCGATTGTTTTCATTTGGATGTTGCTGTCATTGTTGTCCACACACATTGTACACCTGTGATCCATTTCACTCTATTCTAATCTTAAATTCAAAATCTTTCCATTTCATCTTATTGCTTTCTCCTTATACTTGATGAATCTGTATCAAGTAAAACTTTCTCAGTTACCTGCATTTTAAGGCACTGATATATGTTGTATAGATAAGCATATCACCTTGCTAGTCATTTTGAACTGAGAATCCACTTGTTCGTTCTATACAATCTATCAAAACTCGACAGCTAGTGAATGTTAAATGAAAAAGTGTAGTTTCCAATGACTATAATATCAATGAGTGACTGTTGGAATCAGCCATCTCATACAAATACGTGGGTGTAGCACTTTGTATGGATGTGAAATGGAATGATCACATATGCCCAGTTGTGGCTAAAGTAGGTGTAAGACTTCAGTGTATTGGTAGAATACTGGGGAAGTGCAGTCAGTCTACAATCTACGAAGGAGAATGCTTACAAATCACTAGTGCAGCCGGTTCTAGAATATTGCTCGATTGTGTGGGACCCATAGCAGATAGGGCCAACAGGGGATATTGAATGTATACAGAGAAGGGCAGCATGAATGGTCACAGGTTTGTTTGACCCATGGAGGGGTGTCACAGAGATTCTGAAGAAATTGAACTGGAAAACTTTTGAAGACAGACATAAATCAGCCCAGGAAAGTCTGTTAACACAGTTTCAAGAACCAGCTTTAAATGATGACTCTAGGAATATATTCTAACCCTCTATGTATCACTCACACAGGGCTCATGGGGATAAGATTAGAATAATTACTGCACACAAAGAGGCATTCAAACAATCATACTTCCTGCACTCAATATATAAATAGAATGGGAAGAAATCCTAGCAACAGATACAATGGGACATATTCTGTGCCATGCAACTCATGGTGGTTTGCAGAGCATAGATGTTGATGTAGATTAATTGTTATCTAATGAACATTTTTTCTTTGCTTTTTTAAACCCTGGTCTAGTGATCTTCTGTTTGGGGATGTTTGTAACTTCAGTTGTGTTTCTTCATTCAGTAATCCTTTTTCTTTAGCCAATGCTCTTCTTCCTTTGTTTAGCAGAATTTGTGTAATAACTTCAAGTTGAACAATATAAATTTCAAGGAGACGCAATACATGAAAGTCACAGATCAAGTAAACAGAGTGACATGTGTGTACACTTTAACAGTCAAATCATAACTGAGTCCAAGTCTTGTGGCTGCTGGCTGGCTGGCCGCTTATGTGGCGCTGCTGCTGCATGGCTGGCAGACAGCGCAGCATGTAGGGGACGCGCGTAACTGCGCGGCGGCACTTTGAAAGATCGGCGAGTCACAACACTTTTCCCCCCGTTGAAGTGTTTGCTCAGGTCTTGATGGAGGTGGTCTGTAGATTGCTAATGTCTATAGGTGTTGTTTGACTGGCCGTAAAGTCTCGAGGAGGAGGCTTCCCGTACGGACAGAAGTGTCCCCGATGATAACGGGTCGAGATGACAGGAGATGTGGGGATCGAATCTGCTGGGACCCCGTGCACCAATCTGCCTGTTGCGGCAAGTCCGGTTGTTATATCAGGAGACATGGGCGATGTGTCTGCGTCCGTAGGAGAAGGAGGCGAGTAGAGTTGCTCCGACAGATGATGGTCATCTGGTTCCTGCATGGGCACGTCTCCTGGTGGCATCAATTCTTGTGCTGGCACCGATATGATGGTGAGAGGACTGCGTTGTGAGTAATGAGAGATTCCTGTATCCCGAGTGTCAGGTAGAGCCGAAGGTGGTGTAGCGGCATCCGGAACAGGCGTTGCCGGCACACGAGGCCGAAGTTGGTCCAAATGACGCACTGCAACACCCGTGTCCGTCTGGATTTCATACAGGCGTTGGCCACGGTGTCATAAGATGCGGCCAGGACTCCATTTTGGCCACGTGCCATATCCCCGTACCCATACAAAGTTGGTGACGGTGAACCGGCCAAGCGAAGGCACCCGCGGCCGTGAGGTGGAAGGCCGCGGAAGATGAAGTAACGTGCGGCCATGTAAGAGCTCAGCCGGTTTGTGATTGTCCATTGGGGTGAAACGGTAAGAAGCCAGAAATTGGAGAAGCGCATCATCAGCAGCAGAAAAAGTCAGGAGTTTCCTCATCTGAGCCTTAAATGTGCAGACCAGTCGTTCAGACTCACCGTTTGACTGTGGATGGAACGGAGGGGCCGTACATGCATTATGCCCTGACGGGCACAAAAATCCGCAAAATCGGAAGAGGCAAATTGCGGACCATTATCAGTAACAAGAGTAGAGGGAAGGCCTTCCAAAGAGAAAATGCGAGTTAGAGTATTGGTGGTTGTCGCGTTGGTAGGCGACGTGCAACGGACAATGAAAGGAAAGTTAGAGTAGACGTCAATAACGAGAAACCAATAAGTACCTAAATAAGGTCCCGCAAAGTCAGCATGAATACGCTCCTAGGGCTTCTCAGGCGAAGGCCACGGTGACAAAGATGACTTCGGGGCGGCGGCCTGTGATGCACAAGGGCTGCAGGCAGTGACCATGTGTGCGATTTCATAGTCGATGCCAGGCCATTACACCTGACGGCGTGCCAGAGATTTTGTGCGAGAGACGCCCCAGTGCCCTTGGTGAAGGAGGCGCAAGACCGAAGCACACAAAGACACAGGTACCACAACACGCGGCGAAGCATTTTCGGTGGAAAGGAGGATAACACCATCCCTAGCCATGAGGCGGTAACGCAAAGCGTAGTAGTTCTGCAATGGATCAGAAGTCTTAGCGGACGGATGATCTGGCCAACCCTTCTGAATACAGCGTAAAACCCGGGAGAGGGTAGTTTCAAAACCCGTAGCAGCCGCCAGCCGGTCCCCGGTGATGGGGAACCCGTCCACAACCCGCTGTTCGGCAACAGCCAGGTGGAAACACAAAACTTCATCCCTATCGAATGCCAGATCAGGGCGCATGGGAAGGCAAGACAGTGCATCAGCATTCGCATGTTGAGCCGTCGGCTGGAAATGAATCTCATAATTGAAACGAGACAAGTAAAGAGCCCAACGCTAGAGGCGGTGTGCAGCCTTGTTGGGAATTGACGTTGATGGATGAAACAAGGTAACAAGTTGTTTGTGATTCATAACAAGATCAAATTTGGATCCATAGAGAAAAACACCAAACTTATGAAGAACATAAATAATGGCCAAAGCTTCTTTTTCAATTTAAGAATACTTTTGTTGGGCATCCGTGAGCATTTTGGAGGCATAAGCAATGGGTTGTTCAGAACCGTCAAAAAAACGGTGCGCAAGGACTGCACCGATCCCGTATTGAGAGGCGTTCGTGGCAAGAACAAGATGTTGGCCAGGTCGATAAGTAGCCTGGCACAGGGCCTGTTTCAGCATAGTCTTCAATTTCTGGAAAGCTGCATCGCATGACGCAGACCAGTGAAAAGGCACGTTTTTATGCAACAGGAGATGCAACGGCTGAGCCACCGAAGCAGCAGACGGTAAAAACTTGTGATATTATGCTATTTTCCCCAAGAAGGCTTGCAGATCCTTAACAGGTGTAGGGCGAGGAAGGGCATCGATCGCAGCGACAGTTTGCTGAAGCGGACGAATACTATCCTGAGAGAGTTGAAACCCCATGTACGTGATAGATGCCTGAAAAAAATTTGATTTGTGAATATTACACTTAAGACCGGCAGTATGTAAGACATGAAAAAGTGTGCGGAGATTTTGAAGATGTTCGTCAGTGGTGGAGCCAGTGACAAAAATGTCGTCCTAGTAATTTATACACCCAGGGACAGTGAGCAATAATTGTTCCAAGAATAGCTGAAAGAGAGCAGGGGCGCTGGCAACACCGAATGGCAATCGTTGGTACTGATAGAGGCTGAAAGGCGTGTTAAGGACCAGAAACTGCCGGAAAGTAGCGTCGAGAGGAAGTTGATGATAAGCTTCTGACAGACCAATATTAGAAAAATACTGGCCTCCAGCAAGTTTAGCGGACAGTTCTTCAGGTTGAGGCATACGGTAAGTGTCAATACGGCATCGAGCATTTACAGTGGCTTTGAAATCGCCAAAGAGACGAATATCACCATTTGGCTTAGTAACGACGATGACAGGAGAGGACCACTCACTGGAAGTGACAGGAAGCAAGACCCCGTAAGCAGTGAGACGATCCAGCTCCCGTTTGACCTGATCACAAAGGGCCACAGGAATGGGCCGAGCCCGAAAAAACTTAGTCCGAGCGGTGGGTTTGAGCGTGATATGAGCTTCAAAATCGTGGCCTAACCCAGGAGAAAAAGGGACGAAAATGTTGTCGACAAGGAATCCAATTGAGCATAAGGAATAGCATCAGAGACGATATTGACAGAGTCATCTATGGAGAACCCAAAAACGCGAAAGGCATTGAAACCAAAAACATTCTCCGTGTTACTATGGTCGACCACAAATATGGGAACAGTGTGAATGACAGATTTGTAAGATACCTCAGCATCAAGTTGTCCCAAGAGAGAAATCTTCTGTTTATTGTAAGTCCGTAATTGCCTAGTGACAGGTGACAGGATTGGAGAACCCAACTGTAGATACGTCTGAGAATTGATGATAGTGGCAGCAGAACCAGTATCCACCTGCATGCAAACATCTCGACCAAGTATTTGGACAATGAGGAATAACTTCCCAGAAAGGGAAGAAGTACAATTGACAGACAACACACAATCAGAATCAGCGCCATGTTCATGAACATCATGTTTGCGGTCGGATTTGCAAACGGATGACACATGACCTTTTTTTTTTTTTTTTTTTTTTTTTTTTTTTTTTTTTTTTTTTTTTTTTTTTTTTTTTTTTGCATTTGTGACACGCTGTCCAACATTGTGGACAATCTTCTCGTGAATGTTTCATAAAACACCGCAGACACAAAGGAAGTTGCCATGGGTTTTGCTGCAGTTTCTTAGTGGTTTGTTTACGGTTAGGCTGAGGCTGCGCTTGGGAGCGTACTGCGGCCACGTCGGCCGGCGGGGACACGCCGCACGCTTCGTCAACAGTGCACAGAGGTGGTACTTCCCCGACGTCACCCCACTCCTCTATTTACGCCCCAGCGGCGCGAGAAATTTCAAAAGACTGAGCGATGGATAGGACTTCGTCTATAGTCGGATTTGCCAACTGAAGGGCACATTGCCTAACTTCTTTGTTGGGCACCGACCGGATAATAGCATCCCGTACCATGGAATCGGCGTATTATTCTTTGTGAACTTCAGTAACAAATTGACACTTTCTACTGAGGCCGTGAAGTTCAGCAGCCCAAGCACGATAGGATTGATGCGGTTATTTTTGACAACGGTAAAAGACAACACTAGAGGCTACCACAAGCGTATGCTTTTGAAAACATATGGACAGAATTGAGCACATTTCAGCAAAGGACAAAGACGCAGGATGTTTTAAAGAAGCCAATTGCGACAACAACCGATACAATTGAGATGAAATCCATGAAAGGAACATAGACTTAAATGTTTGTTCGTCCATGACGTGAAATGCCAAGAAGTGCTGTCGAAGACATATTTCGTAATCAGACCAATCTTCCGCCGTCTTGTCATAAGGAGGAAAAGGAGGTATAGACAATGACGAGAGATGCCCCACATTTGATGCCGCGACGAAATCGCGAATCGCCGATGTGAGAAGTGTTTGCTGTTCAATGAGACCTTGCAATAGTTGCTCTAAAGTAGCCATGGAAAGCTGTGGGTCAACGATGAAAAGAAAAAATCCACTATCTCGTCGCCAATTGTTATAACGTTAAGTTGAACACATATATTTCAAAGACGACACAATACATGTAAGTCGCAGAGCAAATAGACAAAGTAAGACATGTGTACACAGTCAAATCAGCACTGAGTCTAGCAACCGCTGGCTGGCTGGCCGCTTAAGTGGCGTGGCTGCTGCATGGCTGGCAGACAACGCCGCATGTAGAGGACGCGCGTAACTGCGCGGCGGCACTTTGAAAGATCGGTGAGTCACAACAATATGCTCTCAAAGCATTGGCTTTGTATCACTTAGTATTAATATCCACATACCCCAGAAATGCTATTTATACAATGTTACCGCAGACAGGGAACTAGAGTATCCCCCTTTGAAAATTAAGACAGGCCCGAAGTTGAAGTAATGAATCGGTACCTAGAATCATGTCTGCTTTCAAATCTGGTGCTACTAGAAATCACTATTCCATATTGTTCCCTGCTGTTTTCAGCTAGAGGAATTATTGTTGCTACATCACCTTTTCCCTAATTCATGTAACACTAGTGGCCCTGACTTGAACTACAAGGATCATTTATAATGTGAACCTTGGGCAAATATATATTTTATGTGTACTCCACCAGTTTCTTGAGCAAATCATTTCTTAAGTTGTTCTCCATTGTATTTGCAGCATATCCACCATCTATTGATACTTGGCCCAGTACTTTTGATGGCAGTTGCAGTGTTCTTGTGATATAGCTCTAGATCTGCTTCTCTCATAATCTCCTTTCTTGTAATGCCATAAATTTCATTATCCCTTGCACTTTCCAGTTGTTACTGATATGGTCAGTGCTTCGACTTCTGTTCATCTGTATGGAAGTAGCACAGATTTGACTCTTTCTTTGTGTCAAGCCATTTTCTGCACTTTGATTCCATCCATTTGGTCTAGGAACAGTGACAAATTTGAAGCATCATTGCTCATTGTTCAATACTTTGACTTATCAAATATACTTTTCCAAATGTTTCAACAGACAGCTATTTCCATTACTACATTTATGTGAACCAAGTACCTGTAATTACAAATGGTTTTGAGCCACTTCAGACTGGTACTTATATTTGAATTCTATTTTTGAAAGCAGAATCTTCCTAGTTAGGACAAGGTGAACAGATTATACGAGGGCCGTTCAGAAAGTAACCTCCAGTTGATTTAAAAAAATACACCAAGTTAAATAAAAATATTTTAATATATACATCTTACAACTACATCTTTGCACTATTTTTCTACATAGTCTCCATAGCGATTGAGGCACTTATCGTATCTCTTCACAAGCTTTGAAATTCCTTCTGCATAAAAATCACCCGCTTGTGCCTGGAGCCAGCCTGTGACCGCATCTTTGAGCTCTTCGTCGTCATCAAACCGCTGTGACCCGAGCCATTTCTTCAAATGCATGAAGAGGTGATAATCACTTGGCGCCAGGTCTGGGCTGTAAGGTGGATGGTTGATAACGTCCCACTTGAAGGACTCAAGAAGGGCCGTTGTTCTGCGAGCAGAGTGAGGACGGGCGTTATCGTGCAAAAAAACGATACCGGAAGTCAGCATACCACGGCGTTTGTTCTGTATAGCCCGTCGTAACTTTTTTATTGTTTCACAGTACACGTCTTGATTAATGGTCGTACCACGTTCCATGAATTCAACCAACAACACCCCTTTGGCATCCCAAAACACCGTTGCCATCAGTTTTCTGGCAGAAAAATCTTGCGAGGCTTTTCTTGGTTTGGTAGGCGAATTTGAATGTGCCCACATCTTTGATTGTTCTTTTGTCTCAGGGTTCACGTACTTAATCCAGGTTTCGTCACCGGTCACGATTCTGTTTAACAATGGTTCTCCTTCGTCCTCATAACATGACAGAAAGTCTGATGCTGAGGCCATTCTTTGAGTTTTGTGGTGGTCGGTAAGAAGTTTGGGCACCCATCGTGCACAGAACTTACGGTAACCCAATCTTGCTGTCACTATCTCGTACAAGAGAGTCTTAGAAATCTGTGGAAAACCAGTAGACAACTCTGACATTGAGAAACGTCGATTTTCACGAACTTTTGCACCAACTGTCTGAACGAGTTCGTCAGTCACCAATGATGGTCTACCACTCCTCTCTTCATCATGAACGTTTTCTCGTCCACTTTTAAATAAACGTACCCATTCACGGACAACTCCTTCACTCATAACTCTTGGTCCGTACACGGCACAAAGCTCACGATGAATAGCTGCTGCAGAATATCCTTTGGCTGTAAAAAACCTTATGACAGCACGCACTTCACATTTGGCGGGGTTTTCTATTGCAGCACACATTTCAAACTGCCACAAAAACTAAACCAATTGGAGGTTACTTTCTGAACCGCCCTCGTATATTTAAATTGCTCTGGTAACCAACTTGTGTCTGGAATTGATCTGGTCTGGAGGAAATCTATCAGTCAGTATGTACCGACTTAGTCGTATCTAGGAGTGCTAAATACCTTAGCATCTTCTATGCTGGTGACAGGCATAGAAGATGCTAAGGTGCTTGTATTATCAGCTAATTATTAGAACCACAAAATGCTATGTGTCACTATTCTGTTAATGAATACAGTAACTTCACGCAAAGCAAGTGAAAAAATAAAAACTGGAATTGAGCCAGGTGAGTCATGCAAAATTGTCCCCCTTCATTGCTCCATCATTCAAAAGTGTCTTAACACTGAGAGAGTCTGTCGTGAGTTGTGGCTAATTTCTCACAACTAGTTTTGGCGGCACATTACTGCCCTCCTCAGACCCCACCATTGCCAAAAGGGTATTAGATTTTTGTGTCGCTTTCATCAGGAGTTTCTACTCAACACAGTGTTGTATCCGTGTTTTCAACTAGTCATGTGACACAGTAAAGACATTCGCAAGATACATCTGTGGTGGTACTTTTTCTCATGTACAGAGTGAGTATAATTAAACTTTCAAACCGCTGTAGAAATAACTCCACTGATCAGAATGACGTCAAATTGCAGTGGAATATTATCGGAGAAGGGAGAAAACGTATGGAAGAAGAAACATAAATAGTTACAAAATATAGCAGTAGATGGCACTGTAAGCAAAAGAATTTGATAGCGGTCGACTACAAACGACAATGCCTAAGGTGTGCATTTGATGTTAAACAAACTGTACTGTTCAGTGTGCATGGATGTAAGAGTGTGATACTGATAGTTATGTAACCCCATCCACCACGGCAAAGTCATATCACATCGGGTGAGAAAAATCAGTTTTTAATTGTCCTGAGGCCAAAAACCACATCAAAAGCATCAGTCACATCAGTTTTTAGTTGTCCTGAGGCCAAAAAAACCTAAAAAGCAGCAATCACATCTGTTTTTAATTGTCCTGAGGCCAAAAACTGCAGATCAGATTATTAATTTTCATGTGACTGGCGCAAAACATGTTCAGTATGTTGTCCACCCTTTTCTGCAACAGATTGAAATCGAGAAACAGCATGTTCCACAACTGATCAAAGTGTTTCCGGGGTCATGTTCAGAATGTGTTGTGCAATGCGTGCCTTCAGTGCAGCTAAGTCTGCAATCAGAACACTGAACATAATATCTTTCAGATAGCCCCACAGCCAGAAGTCACGCTTATTAAGATCAGGTGATCGGGATGGCCAGGTTGTAGGGAAATGGCAGCTGATAATTCTAGCATTTCCAAAATGGCACTTCAGCAGTTGCTTAACTGGATTTGCAGTGTGCAGAGGTGCTCCATCTTGCATAAAAATGATCCCATCCACACATCCATGCTGTTGGAGAGCTTGAATGACGTGGCTGCGCAAAAGACACTCATAGCACTTACCAGTGACGGTACAGGTAACAGTACTGGTAGCACCTGTCTCTTCGAAAAAATATGGCCCTATGAGAAATGATGTCGTAAACCCACACCACACAGTGACTTTTCAGGATGAAGTGGTACTAATTGATTTGCATGTCCACGTCCATGCGAGCAACAGATCCTAAAGCAAAGGTCTCTTGCTGGCAGGTCAACAAGAAACTACTTGTGGACATGGGTAATTTTGAATGGATAGCAAAGAAGGATGTTTCGTAGGATTTTACGGACCATGCTCACGGGTACGTCCAATGTTCGGGCAATTCTCTGTGCACTACACGTTTGCGCACCACCACTCATCTCCTCCTGCATTGTTGTGGCCACTACTTCCACTGACGTTGAATCATTTCCTCCCATTACTAGGTGTGACACCAAAAGAACCCATCTCCTTGAATTTCCGAATAATTTTCTCTAGACCCACGGTGGTCACCGGACTACCGCCGTTATTTGAATACTTCAATGTCTGGAACTTCTCTAGAGCGAAATGTGCACAGTCATCATTCTTGTAATACAGCTTTACAAGCAGAGGGCGATCCTGCATTGAGACAGTCATGGCGAACATTGCAGACATGAAAGTAGGAAAAGCCATGTATCCGGCGTGTTTATACCAACTTCAATGGGTCGTGCACATGACGTGTTTTGATTTACGTATTATGACACATACAGCATCACTTATTGATCAATTTTCACACTATTTTTTTTCTTCTGCCATACGTTTTCCTCCTCCTCCAACAATATTGTGTTGCAATTTGACGTCATTCTGACCAGTGGTGTTATTTCTACAGCGTTTTTAAAGTTTAACTTTAATTATAATCACCCTGTATGTCATCAGCTGAAGTCCCTTGTCCATGAGGTAGGATGGACATCCATAAATTGAAAACAAGGGTAATGGAATGTAGTTTAATAAAACCAGGTGATGCTGAAGGAAATGGATTAGGAAATGAGACACTAAATAAGTAGTAGATGAGTTTTGCTCTTTGAGCAGCAAAATGATTGATGATGGCTGAAGTAGGGAGGATATAAAAGATAGACTGTCAATGGCAAGAAAAGCATTTCTGAAAAGAGAAGGTTGTTAACATCAAATATAGATTTAAGTGTTAGGAAGTCTTTTCTGAAGATATTTTTCTTTACTGTAGGTTTGTGTAGAAGTGAAATTTGGATGATAAACAGTTCAGACAGCAAGAGAATAGAAGCTTCTGAAATGTGGCACTATAGAATAATGCTGAAGGTTAGATAGGTAGTGTGTGTAAGTAATGTGGAGAAGCTGAATAGAACTGGGGACAAAAGAAATTTGTGTTATAACTTGCCTAAAAGGAGGGATAGGTTGGTGGGACACATTCTCCAACATCAGTGGATCACCAGTTTAATATTGAAGCGAAGTGTGTATGGGGGGGGGGGGGGGGGGTTGAAGAGGGAAACCAGGAGATGAATATAGTAAGTAGGTTCAAAAGGATATAAGTTGCAAGTTGCAGTAGCCATTCGCAGTTGAAGAGGCTAGCACAGGACAGAGTAGCATGGAGAGATGCATCAAATCAGTCTTTAGACAACAACATTGAAACCTCGTTGTTGGGAATGATTGACGAGGTTGATTAGGCGGCACCATCGGCAACCCCAGAGATGCATACTACTGTGGAGTTTGAATGGACCAAAAATGGCTTGCACTTTTCTTGTCATGTAGAGCTTATAGATTATACCTCTGTGCTTCCTTCAGTGTAGATGTAAATTTCATGAGTCGTCTGTGGAATATTTGGTCTTCATAATCAATTGCGTAATAAAGGCCACCTCATCTTGCAGTGATTGTGCTTCTGATTCATTTACCCATACAAAGTGCTGAACAGAAAACAGACCATTTGCATAGGTAGACATTAGTGGAAGGAAGATGTGACTGCCACATGCTGTTTCCAATCATCATCATCATCATCATCATCATCATCTTCATCCTGGTACTGTAGAAGTTGCACAAAGAGCATTCGTGGTTGTAAATAACATTTCATTTGGCCATCAGTTTTTAAAATCTGTTGAATGCAACACAAACTGCTGTTGCTCTATACTATGTTACATTGTCTGTAACAACTTCACCAGGGATTCTTTGTGATGCAAAGGTATGGTGCAGAACTGCAGCATTTGAACTCACTGCCGTAGGCTTCAATAATGATGAGTTGCACAAAACTTGCAGATGATTCTGAGTAATCCGTATGTATCTGTTCTCATGATCCTTTGCAATATGAGATGACAGTGGCCTGTAAATCTGGATGACAATGAAATTAGCATGCAGTGGCAAAATTTGATGACTTAGTTGATAACTGTATCAATACTACATCAGTAAATGGAAAAGTGGGCAATGCCCACAGTTTTAATAAATCTTATAAGAGCTGCAGTTAGATAATCCGGAATTTCTTCATGTTGCGCTGTTAGTATGATATGATGCTCTAACAGTAAGCAGTTGGCTACCAATCTGTACGTAACTTCCAGAATTTTTTTAGCCAGCCTGTGGATCATTTTATATTTCTTAAGTTATGCAGGGTGTCTCAAAAGTGATTGTTGTTGCAAGTAGCACCAAACACTGAGATGCACCCACAAAAAAAATTACAGCAATCTCCTTAAATACAAAACTAAGAAAAAAAACTTATTAGCTAACTTATGCAGCAGCATCTCCTATCCTAAACATTATCCTAAACACGTTTAAATATTTTTATCCCTGTGCATACCAAAAATTCAGTACAGACCTGTAAATAAAACATAAGCAACAAAATAGATCCAAGTAAACTAATGACTCTAAACTCTTTTGTATGTTTGCATGAGTACAACCGGTATGCCCAACAGATTAAACAAATGAAAATCAAAATTAATCTTCTGTGGTCACAGACCCATCATCACATACTTAAAGTCCTCTGTAAGTGTCCCCTTTGTTTCTTTTCGTAATAGCTTACAATTTGCCCTTTTGCATCGTCACACTATTTATACACATTTTTGTAGCACAAACAGAACACTTTACATTGCTGCTTTGCTGTCTTGATATGTACATCCCAAATTTGTTACAATGATGCAGCTCATATTGTTGAAGCTGTTTCCAACTCTTCCTGCCGCCAGACGCTAGCAAGAAATGAGTCACCTATTATTTTCGTGTGCCTGGATACCAAGGATGGTCAGATCAAAGCCCGCCCACTCTGCTATCCAGGCTCAACACACTCAAAATTAAATGTTAGAGTGCAACGTGATGCAAAGAAACAGATAGTTGTGTTCACAAGAAATGCTTGTTCAGTACAGATTTTTCATTTCTGTAGCAACAACTTGTTCCATTCAAGGCCAGAGTAGCTCAAGCTATTGCCACTGTACTATGTTGAGACAGTTTCTTCAGCCAAAGTGAACTGAAGATGTGTTGTAAATAATACTTAGAATGTTTGACAGATGACTAGTGTCAAGAACAAGCATCAGCAACTTTGGGTATTATATCTTTCTACTTCAACCAAAGCTTAATTCCAGTGAATTAAAAGAAACATGTTAAACAAAGCTGAACACAACATTGTACTACAAAAAAAATCAAACTCCAATGAATAAGCAAACCAAATTAATAACTTATGCAAAATAAAGTAACACTGACATCTTAGGCTCCAACTTTAAACCACTTTAATTGCATTTTATCATCATCATCAGCTGACCTTTCATGAGTTTATAGGTGGACCCTTGCACACTAAAAGAAGTTTGGTGTGTGACCAAAACAAAATCACCACTCGTACAGCAATGTAGATAAAGTCACACCATTCTTATAACAATATGTTTCCTTTGCATGTTTTAATTAAACATATTCCAATACTATATAGTAATTACCGCTTTTGCAGCTATTGAGCAAGTTGACTCCGTCTTTGGCTTGTAGTTCATAATTGAAGGGCTGAGGGAAAAGATGGTACAAGTGACGTTCATGGAAAAATGCGTATCTACTTTGACATGCAATAAAAAATTCACAGTCCAGTTTTGGAGAATATACATTTATTGTCAATGTCAGGGATGCCTTCTTCAATGTTGTGTCAAAACATCAACAATCAAAATGACATAGTGCAAGAATAATATGAAAAAATTAGTAGTGCAAAACAGTGGTATAAGTGCACCACATATTGTTTTATGGATTCAGTAGGGCAGTACTTTGTCCAAAAATCAAATGATGAACAGTTTACATTATGAAGCCATTTTCAATACTTTAATCACTATTTCTGTCCATTGCCCTACTGCACAAATCCCACTCGGAGATCTGTGACAACCGTGTTGTGGTTGCATGTTGCCCACATCCAGATTCACATCCTATACCTCTACTAACTCTTCTCACTTTTGTTGATCTCCCATCATATTTAAGTGACGTGGAATTCATGGTAAACGGAAGGAATGAGAGAGAGTTCCTGAAGATTTTTCCATTTTGGTGCTTTGATTTTAAGAGGATCCTTGTACAAGCTACCAATTGTATTGCTGCTTGCCTTCCTTCCACTTTTCTTTAGAAGTTTATCTTCAGGAATTCAAAATCAGGATTAAAAGTAGCCTTCACCAGCATCACAAATGGCCTATTATTCTCAAAGTGCATCCGGTGAATTGAGGACCACTTTAGCGGTTATCCTGATTCATCCTTGAAGGTAGTAGGCTTGATATTGGCAACACAGTCTGTTGCATCAATTGCAACAAAATCATTTTGTTGCAGTTTTGTAACTTTGAAGCTCTTACTTCCTTTAGAAACTTGTTAGTCTAGTTGTCAGGAACAAACACATACTCAAGTTTAGACTTATGTTTCTCTGTTATGCCAAAATCTCTATCACATTCTTTGTGTGTATGACCTGGTTCCAAGAATTTATGGTCAATAGCATCAAGAATACCTTCCTTAACGACAGATATCCGAAACTTTGCCATATTCTTGTTTCCACAACAGTCACTGTATACTATGAGATGTTTAGCAGCTTAATGATCTTTCAGAAACACATACAAACAGGAGGCAACCTCTTGAAAACCATGCGGTGTTCCCTTATTTTTGCCAAATTTGGTGCTCCTTTTTTTTTGCCAAAAACAATGCTACCATTTTTGCTTTATTCGTGGTCTATTTTTGTCAGATTTGCTTTTTTCCAGTTTTGGCATTTTTTGCCTGTTTTGTTATTCTTTACCAATTTCAGGTCATTTATCCCAGTTTCACTGTTTTTTTACCATATTTAGTGTTATTTTTTGCCAATTTCACAGTTTCTGTCAGTTTCCTATTTTTCTCAGTTTGGTTTTACTTTTTGCCAAATAAGCCTCCGTATGTGACTATACTAGTGGAATATAAATGAAATGTTCCATAATAGCAGACTAATTAAATTCAGGGGGCAGATCACTCTCAAACTTAACCACAGAAGAGTTTTTAACCTCTTTAGTTCCAGGGCACTAGTAGCATGCTTCTACCCTCTAATGCTTCTCTTACATGTAATTGATGACACAGAGCGCTGAAATTTGTTGTAGTAAGTAATGACACTTCGCAGAAGGTAAGCAAACTATTGGTGCATGAGTCTTTGAAGTGGCACCCGTTCTCTATGCAGATAAGTCACCAGTCCCGTGCGTCATATGCTACACACAGGAAGCATCACATACATTCCATCTCTTCCAGACTTCAGTCCCAACTGCCTATAGAACAGCAAAACTAAACAGTAACTCTGTCAGCCTGAGTGTGCAAAAATGGGAGCTGCTATTTAAACCTTCCATTGACGTGAGTGATGCGAGCACACTTCCGTCTTCCCAAACATGCCTAAAAGTATAAATTCAATGCTATATATGTGCATTGTATGAATTTGCATGTAAATTTCGTCAGCTTTCTAAAGCTGATTGTAGTTTTTCTGTAACTTAAAAGTTTGACCACAAATAATGGTTTTGTCCAAATAAATGCTATTTTGTGTTGTTATGTTATCAATAAAAATAACAATTAAAACAAATTTTACCCATATGTCACTAATTACATCAACTTAGTAATGCTGCCACTACTTTTTTAGACACTATATTTTAAGAATCACTCAAGGTGTTATGGAGATTTTTAAAGATCAGTTGGCAGTCGTTTGTGCATGAGGTGTGCTTGCTGTGTATGTCTCCCTCTTTTTGATGTGTCTTCTTTACAGTAAGTAGCATCTATCTTTTCCTCCATTGTTTCAATATATAAAATGGAATATTCTTATTTTTTAAGTGTTTATATTGATAAGAAACTGAATTGGAAGTCACATGTTACAGGTCATCGTGAACTTCTTAGCTCTTTTGTTTTTAGGATGGTATCAGATTTTGGAGATGAAAATGTAAAAATGTTGACCTATTTTTCTTATTTTCATTCACTAATATATTATGGCATCATACTTTGGTGTAACCCATCATTGTGGGGGGAAAAAAAAGATGTGTAGCACAGATGTGTGTAATAAGAATTAACAAGTTTCTTTCACTCTAGAACTTCTTGTAGAAAGCTCCTTAAATGGTTGGGCATACTGACAATAGCCTTAAAGTGCATTTACTCACTTGTGAAGTTTGTTGTCAGTAATCAACCATAGTTTGAAAATGAAAATGGCATTTTTAAATGTAATACTAGAGGGAGAAATGATTTACGCTACCCAGCATTAGAATGGCTCAGATTGGAGTAAGATGTTCAGCCAGTAAAAACTTCAACTACCTATCAAGCTATATAAAGAATTTAATGGATAACAAAGTTACCTTTAAATGCAAACTGAAATCATTTCCACTTGACAACTATCTCTTTCCCATAGAAGAATTACTGAAAGTGTTACAGTATGATTTTGTTTGTCTGGGAAGATATACTATATTGTAAAACTGAATCATTCCATGTTGTAGATAGAGTTCACAATTGTAATCCATGGAACATGCAAATTAACTAACTAACTAACTAACTAACTTCCTTACTTCCTGTTGCCAGTCTAAATTTTCTGCAACTGCCACTGTTGGTTTTTGTGCTACCCAACTAGCAAAACTTGACATCTAAATCCAGCATCACATTTCTTAAGCTCGTTCTCACAGCATCACCTGATTAAATTCAGCTACACTCAATTTTTAGGCTTGTTTGTTTTATTTTTATTGGTGTTCATTTTAAAATTGCTTGTCAAGGCACTAGCCATCCTGTTCAACTGATATGCCAAATCGTTTCCCATTGCTGATAGAATTTTGATGTCATTGGGGCAAACCTCAAAAGTTTTATTTCTTCTCTATGTTTTTTTTTCCAAATATCTGTGTAGTTTCTTTTATTGTTTGCTTTGTGCACAGATTGAATGGTAGGCTACAAACCATCTCTCTTTCTTCTTTATTATTACCTCCCTTTCATGTGTTTCAGCACTGTATTTGGTCACTGTACAAATTGTAGATCATCTTTTGCCCTGTATTTTATCCTTGATAACTTCAGAATTTTAAAGATTGTATTGCTTGAACATTGTAAGGAACATTTTCTAAATCTATAAATGTGGGTTTCTCTTTGTTCAGATAACTTCCTTGAGTTGTAAGGTTAGTGTAGCCTTCTGTTTTCCTGCATCTTCCTTGATCCCAAAAGTATCTTGCCCCAGGTTGTTTTGTAACAGTCATTCTGTTTTTCTGTAGATAATTTGTGTTAGTATGTTACAACCGTAGTGTCGTAGTGGCCCCTTATCAGTTAGAGGGCCCGCACAACAGGCAAGGATGGTGGGTTGCTGACCTCCCTTCAAGAGCTCTCCAGTTGATTTAAACATCAACAGATTTTCCGCATGAACACAGCACTACTTTGTGAAAAGCCATGTGACAGAGATCCACCAATTGGAACTAATGTGACTACTTGTAGCACTCTGCCGAATCAGTGTTATAAGCATGCCAGCAGAGTCAGACAGGCAGTGTGTACCTACAGCTAGGACAGCTCCGGCCAATACCTACGTCGGCTCTAGCCTACTAGACACTCACTGTAACCATCAGTAGAAAGTTGTATTTTGTTGGCCATAATGCCACTTTGTAAATGTGTAGCGTAGTATTTTGGTTATTATTTCTTTCCATTGTCTTGTACTCGTATCTGGTTTTTGCCACCACAGTAATTGTTGAGTTTCTTGGTGTTCTTGTGTTTGGAAATTAGTGCACGCCAAGAAGGTGTTTTATTTAAATAAAGTGTGTTCAGACTTGATTGACCACAAGACATTACATGTAGCTAATTAAACTGATAGCTCCATAATACATGGGCCAGCATCTGTTATTTTTGATACTGGGATTATCACCGTCTGAGGGTATTATTTTGCTGGTCTCAGTGTTCTGCATACAAGGTGGAACCGTTGTATCACAGTTGGTTCTGCCGAGGATTTTAATTATTGCTAGGGAATATCATGCTGTGCTTCGATTTGGGTCTTTCCACTCACTATCAAATTCTTCTCTTCCAGTATTGCATCTTACGTCTCATCTTCACCTACTATATCTTCTTTTTTGTAACAATGTTTTCAAGTTTCTTTATATTGTACACCTTTCAGCCTCTTCTTCTTTGCTTAGAAATGGCTTCCCATCAGTGCTTTTGATGTCCATGCAGCTGCCTGTCTTAACTTCAAAGGTTTCTTTAATTTTCCTATAAGTAGTGTCTATCTTTAGTATAATCATGCATGTTTCTACAGTTTCAAGTATCTTCTGCCGCCATTCTGGCTTTGGAGATTTCTGTTTTCTGTGACTTTAATTTTATAGGTATCTGTATTCCCTTTTGCAGGCTTTATTTGGTCCATATTTATGTTTTTCCTGTTACCATTTAAAATTAGTGTCATGTGAGCATTGAGGGATTTCTGTTTGGTCTTGACATTTAGCCTAGTTTTTCCTCTGCAGCTTCACTTTTTTTTCCACTCAAAGTTGTTCATTCATCTTTTGTTATATTCATTTCCCTTATTCAGTTACTCATTGCTTAATACTCCCTTTGAAGCTCTCGATCTGCATTTGTTTTAACTTAGTTGGCTACTTTATAGCAGTTTTTTCAAAACTCAGGATTTCATAACTACTGAATCATAATTTCAGTGCTAATGTAACTGTGTGCTCAAAAATGTTTTATTAACATAAGAGTATCTTTTATGTGAATGTTTTAAGTTCTGTAAGTTTAATAGTCATTTTTTTAGAATTTGCAGCATCCATAATGTTTCATATTACATAATATATTGGAGTGTTAATAAAAATAAAGAATGCTTTTTAATAAGCGGGAATGTGTCAGCTGTTAATGCAATGGATGTTGTTGTTGTTGTGGTCTTCAGTCCTGAGACTGGTTTGATGCAGCTCTCCATGCTAATCTATCCTGTGCAAGCTCCTTCATCTCCCAGTACCTACTGCAACCTACACCCTTCTGAATCTGCTTAGTGTACTCATCTCTTGGTCTCCCTCTACGATTTTTACCCTCCACACTGCCCTCCAATGCTAAATTTGTGATCCCTTGATGCCTCAGGACATGTCCTACCAACCGATCACTTCTTCTAGTCAAGTTGTGCCACAAACTTCTCTTCTCCCCAATCCTATTCAATACTTCCTCATTAGTTACGTGATCTTCCCATCTAATCTTCACCATTCTTCTGTAGCACCACATTTCAAAAGCTTCTATTCTCTTCTTGTCCAAACTATTTATTGTCCATGTTTCACTTCCATACATGGCTACACTCCATACAAATACTTTCAGAAACGACTTCATGACACTTAAATCTATACTCGATGTTAACAAATTTCTCTTCTTCAGAAACGCTCTCCTTGCCATTGCCAGTCTACATTTTATATCTTCTCTACTTCAACCATCATCAGTTATTTTGCTCCCCAAATAGCAAAACTCCTTCACTACTTTAAGTGTCTCATTTCCTAATCTAATTCCCTCAGCATCACCCGACTTAATTAGACTACATTCCATGAGCCTCGTTTTGCTTTTGTTGATGTTCATCTTATATCCTCTGTTCAACTGCTCTTCCAAGTCCTTTGCTGTCTCTGACAGAATTACTATGTCATCGGCGAACCTAAAAGGTTTTTTTTTTCTTCTCCATGGATTTTAATACCTAGTCCGAACTTTTCTTTTGTTTCCTTTACTGCTTGCTCAGTATACAGATTGAATAGTATCGGGGATAGGCTACAACCCTGTCTCACTCCCTTCCCAACCACTGCTTCCCTTTCATGCCCCTCGACTCTTATAACTGCCATCTGCTTTCTGTACAAATTGTAAATAGCCTTTTGCTCCCTGTATTTTACCCCTGCCACCTTTAGAATTTGAAAGAGAGTATTCCAGTCAACATTGTCAAAAGCTTTCTCTAAGTCTACAAATGCTAGAAACGTAGGTTTTGCCTTTGCTTAATCTTCCTTCTAAGATAAGTCGTTAGGTGAGTATTGCCTCACGTGTTCCAACATTTCTACGGAATCCAAACTGATCTTCCCCGAGGTCAGCTTCTACCAGTTTTTCCATTCGTCTGTAAAGAATTCGCGTTAGTATTTTGCAGCTGTTACTTATTAAACTGACAGTTCGGTAATTTTCACATCTGTCAACACCTGCTTTCTTTGGGATTGGAATTATTATATTCTTCTTGAAGTCTGAGGGTATTCGCCTGTCTCGTACATCTTGCTCACCAGATGGTAGAGTTTTGTCAGGACTGGCTCTCCCAAGGCCGTCAGTAGTTCTAATGGAATGTTGTCTACTCCCGGGGCCTTGTTTCGACTCAGGTCTTTCAGTGCTCTGTCAAACTCTTTACGCAGTAGCGTATCTCCCATTTCATCTTCATCTACATCCTCTTCGATTTCCTCAAGTACATCACCCTTGTATAGACCCTCTATACACTCCTTCCAACTTTCTGCTTTCCCCTATTTGCTTAGAACTGGGTTTCCAACTGAGCTCTTGATATTCATACAAGTGGCTCTCTTTTCTTCAAAGGTCTCTTTAATTTTCCTGTAGGCAGTATCTATCTTACCCATAGTGAGACAAGCCTCTACGTCCTTACATTTGTCCTCTAGCCATCCCTGCTTAGCCATTTTGCACTTCCTGTCGATCTCATTTTTGAGACGTTTGTATTCCTTTTTGCCTGCTTCATTTACTGCATTTTTATATTTTCTCCTTTCCTCAATTAAATTTAATATTTCTTCTTTTACCCAAGGATTTGTACTAGCCCTCGTCTTTGTACCTACTTGATCCTCTGCTGCCTTCACTACTTCATCCCTCAGAGCTACCCATTCGTCTTCTACTGTATTTCTTTCCCCCATTCCTGTCAATTGTTCCCTTCTGCTCTCCCTGAACCTCTGTACAACCTCTGGTTTAGTCAGTTTATCCAGGTCCCATCTCCCTTAATTCCCACCTTTTTGTAATTTCTTCAGTTTTAATCTACAGTTCATAACCAATAGATTGTGGTCAGAGCCCACATCTGCCCCTGGAAATGTCCTACAATTTAAAACCTGTCTTAGCATTATATAATCTATCTGATAACTTTTAGTATCTCCAGGATTCTTCCATGTATACAACCTTCTTTTATGATTCTTGAACCAAGTGTTAGCTATGATTAAGTTATGCTGTGTGCAAAATTCTACCAGGCGGCTTCCTCGTTCATTTCTTAGCCCCAATCCATATTCACCTACTATGTTTCCTTCTCTCCCTTTTCCTACTGTTGAATTCCAGTCACCCATGACTATTAAATTTTCGTCTCCCTTCACTACCTGAATAATTTCTTTTATGTCATCATACATTTCTTCAATTTCTTCGTCATCTGCAGAGCTAGTTGGCATATAAACTTGTACTACTATAGTAGGCATGGGCTTTGTGTCTATCTTGGCCACAATAATGTGTTCACTATGCTGTTTGTAGTAGCTTACCTGCACTCCTATTTTTTTATTCATTATTAAACCTACTCCTGCATTACCCCTATTTGATTTTGTATTTATAACCCTGTGTTCACCTGACCAGAAGTCTTGTTCCTCCTGCCACCGAACTTCACTAATTCCCACTATATCTAACTTCAACCTATCCATTTCCGTTTTTAAATTTTCTAACCTAACTGCCCGATTAAGGGATCTGACATTCCACGCTCCGATCTGTAGAACGCCAGTTTTCTTTCTCCTGATAACGACGCCCTCTTGAGTAGTCCCCGCCCGGAGATCCGAATGGGGGACTATTTTACCTCCAGAATATTTTACCCAAGAGGACGCCATCATCATTTAACCATACAGTAAAGCTGCATGTCCTCGGGAAAAATTACGGCTGTAGTTTCCCCTTGCTTTCAGCCATTCGCAGTACCAGCACAGCAAGGCCGTTTTGGTTAATGTTACAAGGCCAGATCAGTCAATCATCCAGACTGTTGCCCCTGCAACTACTGAAAAGGCTGCTGCCCCTCTTGAGGAACCACACGTTTGTCTGGCCTCTCAACAGATACCCCTCCGTTGTGGTTGCACCTACGGTACGGCTATCTGTATCGTTGAGGCACGCAAGCCTCCCCACCAACAGCAAGGTCCATGGTTCATGGGGGGGATGCAATGGATACTAAGGTACAAATCTTAATCCAGATGTATGAGTATGCTGAAGAGCTGAGACGATTTAATGCAGTTATGTCTCAAACACCATCACATTAGTCACAGCTGCAGAGTTCATGTAATTGCATTCATGAAAGTGTTTGTAGTATGGAGAGTATTACTCTACTCTAGAGCACACAACTCTGCACACCTTATTTGCAGCTGTATTCTTGTTACTCGCATTCCTCTCAGCAGCGGACACAAAAAATGAAGTGAAACATCGTCAGTAACTTTTGTAGAAATCAGATTATTGTCACAAGAGTCAAAGGGAGGCAGTAATTGAGAAGGAAGCGATACAGTTGTAGCCTGTCCTTCACGTTCTCTAATCTGTGCATTGAGCAAACACGAAAGGAAGCTAAGGAGAAATTTGAAAAGAAAATTAAAATTCTGTGTGATGTCCAGAAAAGTAAAATGAGGGTGATGGTGTTGCCGAGGGAATTGTGTTAGAGAATGAGTTACTGTGAAAAGATTGGACTGGGTTTCACTTGATAAATGCTTGTAACATTCGATACCGTACTGTTCTGCTCTGTGTGTTGTAATGTCCGTAGATCCTTCTTTGCACCCTCTCCACAAGATATTAGAGATATTGTTGCTCAAGTCTGTCCCACTTTTCTTGCATTGGCTGTCCCAAGGTCATATAGTATGTGAGAAGGGTTCTTGTGGCAGCACACTTATATTTCAACTGGTCTTAAGTTTGGTTAGTTGGGTTCATTCAGTTGATTACTGCCACCTGCAGGAAGGCGTTTGTACATTATCATCTTGAAAGATGGACCCATTGCCAAAATATTGGCTGTAGGGCTCAAAACATGACTGAATTTGTGGAATTGTACGTCTGTGATTTTCACTAGTAGCTGACCACTTTCACACTCTTCTACCACTATTAATCATCAGGTATCGGACAATTCCTGCACTCGTCAACAAAGAGAAATTAATGCTATAGTTTAATGTTGTGTTCCAGGTGTTCCTTTGCCCACTTCTTCTACTCTCCTCCTTTATCTGCATGCCTCACATTTTTACAGCTATGAGATGCTCAAAAGGAGGAACTATAGTTAGAGATTCTTCTGTCCACAACTTCAGAAGTCAGAGTTTAGTATTCTGGTCTTCACTTCCCATTTTGGTATCAGTGGGATAAAAATAAAGCGTGTGGATAGATGAGTTTGATCTGTTGACTAAATTTATGTAGGACCAAAACTTCTTAAGTTTTCTGACAAATTGTTATAGTTTAACTTCATAGAATACTTCTCACGTGTGGTGCTTACGTCATTCTAACTTTGTTCATCATTCTTTTGTTAGCAAGTCTTTGGATTCATTTTAGTATTCACTGAATGTTTATTTGCTTTTGCAGTAACTTCCTGAGCACTATTGAACATCGATGGATCTTTCACATTAACTATACAGTATGGCATATACTTCTCTAATGTGCCCCATACAGTACTATTGAGTTTGTACCGAAGGTCCAGCACATTTTTCTCCCAAGATCAATTTTGTGTCACATTTGCTATGTGAGAATGTTTCTGTAGCAAAAACACATTTACACAACCACACAGACATCCAAACATACACACACTCGGCCGCAGAAAGTCTCCAGTGGTCTCACTGAAGTCACGGTTGTGTACGGGTGTGTGTGTATGTGTGTGTGTGTGTGTGTGTGTGTGTGTGTTGTAAGATGGTGTAAATACTGTTTTGTTTGTATGTTTCTACACACCGTACATCAGTCAGCTATAGGTGAGTGGTCACTTTACTTTGTTATTTATTACTCCATCCAAGAATTTCCAATATTTGTATACATGTTTAATGGATCCGTACAGCAATGAGATCACCCTAGATCTGGAAAGTGTCAAGATTATGATTTTGGCTTAATTTTAACTTTGTGGCCTGAGGTTCTTCCTGGTACCACAAACATCAGTTAATTTGTGTATTGTGTTTTCTGAAGTAGGAATTGGAGAGCAACACAGTATTTGTCTAAATGAGTGTGTGAAACTACCTAAAACCCACTCTCATCTTGGTCGATGTAGTAGATCAGCAGTCGTTAATTCACCACATGGATTTGATCTGGGTCTATATCATCTTCCCGTCTCGCAAGCTAGTGTGCTGCACATTAAGTTAAATGAGGCTTTCATTAGATTACAGCTGAATATATAACAATTTTACTGTGAAACTACTAAAATTAAAGCTGTTATCAATCCGGCGATTGGTTTGAACGCCACAGCGCTTAACAAGGTATGAGTCTACTAGATGTGACATTCCCTCACCTTCCTCTGGTTTTAGGGGCTCTGCAGTTTAACCTGGACTCTGAACCATGACACAACTTGGCTCTTTTCACATTAACAAACATTAACAGAAGTGATAAATAATGAAGGTAAGTGGAGGAGGCCATTACACTCGATTTTGGCACTAAGGTTTCGATTGCAAACTTTGCTGCAGCCTTTTCCCAAAATATTTCCAGTCTTAAGTTCTTGTGCAAACAGTTCCATGCAAGTTTTCCACAAATTCTGCTTCACATAACACTCAGCTTTGAACATATGCTGTTTTGTTGTGAGTACCATTTTATATTGCATTCAAATGGTCCTAAACATGTCTTTACAGCTCACTGAAGTGCTCAGCACAGAGCATTCAGGAGATGCACAAGCATGTGACAGCAACCTATTGGTGCATTTAAATTGTGATTACCAGCATTATCCATTATGGGCAATTCTCCTGTTTATTAACAAAGGTCAGTTCCACATCAGCATTATTAATAGATTCCATGCCAGTTATATATTGCCCACCCTATAGAAGTCTGGGGACTATCTGGGGTCAAGCCCCAGACCTTTTGATCAGTAGTCTGCTATTTAACCCCTGAGTCACACTGTGAATCTACTACTGTATTACAAGAACAACAATAAATGATTAGTAACTTCACATTTAAAAGAATTCATTTTCAGAACAATTTAACAGGTCCAGTTTTTACCAAATGATTGAGCAGTCAGTTTGACAGTATATCTTTACATATAAAAGTAGATTTTTTTATTTGAGGGGTTGGCGTGTGGGGAAAACACACTGTTGGTGTTGTATACCTGTAATAGTTGAAAAGGACTAATAGCTTTCTCATGTCAATAGTCTTTGGGATTGTTGCCTGATTGATCTCAGCTACAGTGATATACTAATTAGGAAAAAGGCTGAAACCTGTCCATAGTGTAAATAGAAACTTATTTTGTTTACATGTTTTAAATGTATTGCTCTATATGTCAGCTGTAAAGTAATTTCTTTTATGAAGTAGTTGTTGTGTTTATTTAATCCAAAACTTAATTATAAACAGTATTCTTAGTTTCTCCTCCAGGTGCAAAAATAAATTAATTTTTGAGTGAACCTATTCTTGAGCCAGCAACATAAAGCTTCACGGGGGTGAAACATGGTGATCTCAGTTCCGTTTCACAGTACTTAATAGCATACCCCTGTGATTTAATAATCAAACAGTGGAAAATCCAGGATGGAATAATAACAGTAATGTGGTCTCAGCAGCCAGAGACTGTGGCCATGTATGTGTGAGTTTCATTTGTGTGAGTGTGTGTGTATTAATATTTGACTATCTTGAAATTGTTTAAGTAGTCATTTGTTTGGTAGGCTCCCATCCACAAGTATGTCAGTGGTTTAGAAAGAACAATCCAACAGAAACTGACATAAAGTAATTTTAAAAAGAGGACCCTATTCTGTGAGCCTTTAAGAGAGTGCATGTCAGTTGAAAGGTTTACACCAGAATAGACCTACTGAGTTGCTTTTTGTACTCAAGCCATATTTTTTTTATTCTTAGTGCATGTCATTTTGATGTATAGTGTTATGTAGGTGGCAAATTGAGTTGCTTAAATAGAGAGTGGGGTTCTTTGTTAGAGAGCACATCAGAGAAAATATTTATTGACAAGCAGTGGTAAGCATTCCCAGGTGCCTAAATAATTTGCAGCAGGAGATCCTTGGATCTACTTAACAGATGTTCTGATCACTCTTTTCTGATCACTTTCTTTTTAGCAAGAGAAAGAGTATCTACAAAAAACACAATTTCATCCAACATAATGGAGTACACTTAAGTAAAATAAGCTGTATTTTTAACTCTGTGGTCCCTAATATGAGAAGGTATTCTTTATACAAAAGTCTTTGAGCTCACACTTTTCATAGTTTGAAGTAACTGATATTCCCGGTTGTGTTTAACTGAAGACCTAGGCACTTCCTGTTATCGACTATCTGTAATTTGCTAGTCTTTTTAATTGTAGCTGTTTATTTCCCTGCGTGTCTATGAATTCAGCAAAACTATATGAAATTTCCAGAATGAGATTTTCACTCTGCAGCGGAGTGTACGCTGATATGAAACTTCCTGGCAGATTAAAACTGTTTTATATGAAATTTGTTCAACATACAGCAGTTAAAGGGGAATTGGTCCAGTTGAAGAGTTTTGGTAGTACATTTTTTCATCTGCAAATTTAGTACATTTTCACTCATGATTCTCAGCTACCAATGGATATTAATCATAAATCAGAAACAATAAAAGACCCAGATACACTCCAGGATGTAAGACTCATTAGCCTGATGTAACAGTTACTCCTGGTTTGCATTCCACAGCTTCCAAAATTACTTTCTGCATTCTGTTGCTGAGACAGGATTTCTGCAGATTACCTAATGGACCCCTGATGCCTAGCTGCTGGATTTTCTTTAATAGCAGTTTGTGATAAACACGATAAAAGAATTGTTGAAGAAGACAAATCCTTAATTGGATAATAGCCATGGCGATCTACAAGACACGGAATGGATAAAGTAACAGTAACAACAATGTAGGAAAAGACAGATTGCTACTTACTAGAAAGAAGACACGTCAAGTTGCAGACAGGCACAATTGAAAGACACTTACACAAAAATAACAATAAAATGACACAGGTTAATCAAATACCCAGTGGTGACCTACAACTGTTTAATGAAGCTAAGATATTGTCCTCAAATGTTAAGATTGCCTGTTAAGTCATATGTTCTGTAGAACCGAAATTGCCTTTTATTTAAAATTCAGACAAGCCAGACAACTTCTTGAATATGCAAATCAAAAAGATTTGGTTTGCATCTGGATCACACATTTGTCATGACATAATATTTCAGTGGTTCATCTGGCCACCATCTTCAGCTGATAGAGCTGTTTGCCAGAGCTCACTGGAACTGATTCCTGCTGTGAACAGAAGACCTTTTATACACTGCAGAGAAATATTATGTCAACATGACTTTATGATCCAGCTGCAGACATAAGAAGAATATAAGGAATTAATATGCAGGGAAAGTTTACATGGTCACAACTTTTAGAATACTTTGAAAATACTGTAAGAAGTGAAATTAATCAAATAGATTCCATATCTCATGATTTTGTTATCTCAGTTGTTGATTTTGCCCAATAAGTACATATAGTTTGTTTATCCAGTCATTTTTTTTTTTAGAAATGTAGAGTTGATGTTGTGAAAGTTCTCTGGAGTGTATACTCTATATTCTTTTTGGAAATATGTTTTCAAAAATTGTTAAATTTAGTATTGGCATCTTTTTTTTAAATAAATAAGATTCCATTCAAATATTTGGAGGCAGTTGTAAAACTTTTGATTTGTATCATTATTTACGAGCTTGTTTGTTCTGTAGGTGAGGGGTTCCAAAACTCTTCCCATGATAGAACAATTTGAGAATCCTGATACTTTGGTGGAACACCTTGCCTATTTTGAAGGTTGATAGAATTTTAAAACAGTGCAAAAACTTGTTTTATTCAGTGATTTTTTTTATTTGTAATTATAACTAACACTAAAGAGACAAGAAACACATCAGAATGTTCGAGTTCTTATTCAGTTCCCGCAGAACACCAGCGTTTGGCAGAACACAGTTTGGGAAACCCTGCTCTAGACCACTACCAGTTTACTAAAGTGTTGCGGCTATATGTCATGAACAATGTCTTCTTCTACATTTTTTGTGTAGTTTATCTTCATTAAAAAAGAAATAAAATGTATTCACTAATGTAATTTGATTAGCTTAAAAATTTCAAAAAATTGTTGCTTTAGTAAGAAACTTATTGTTACAGATTGCCCATGAAGCAAGATAGCAACGACACTGGATTATCTACACTTCCAACGCGTTTGACGCGGTCTCAAAATCCTGCTTTTGTTGCAAAACAAAGGAGTTTCTTACAGAAAGTGACCAGGTCCTCAAGTGGTAGTTATAGTGCCGTGAAAGTACAAAATGAAGAAATGGAAGAGCAGAAGGATGATGATGAGGATGGTGATGATGATACATTTACTGCCTCAAAGACATATGTTAAGAGGAAAAGAGAGAGAAGTGAAGGACCTGCTGATCCACTGTCAATTGACCAAGATGATACACAGAAGACGAAGGCAGCCAGATTAAACAATTCAGCTGATGTCAAACTAGAGGTATAACATAATTATGTCATCTAGTGAGATTCCAGTGTATATCCTTACCAGTGACAAAATATTACTTTGTACTGCACTTCCCTTTGATCATAGGTTCATAAATAATTATGCCACCAAACGTGATAATTTCTTCCTTAGCAAGAATCACATCTCATTCATAAATTGTTTTTCATATTTGAACTATTTGCTTGTCTGCCAGCAATCTTTCTTTCTTGTCATGGAGAGAATCAGTGGAGTATATGGACTTACATTAGTCAGCCAGCTTCCTGTCTACACCAGTGATATTTCTTTGTAAGTCTTCAAGAAGATGTACTGTCAGTAATCAACAACAATGGTCCCTGTATTGGCACATCTCCTAACATCCAGAGAGAAGAAAATTTGGAAATATGATATACTGTTTGGGAGATTATGTGACTGGCTTAAGTTCTTTAATTTTTTATACACATTTTTATGACACGATCACATGAGTGTTTCACAATGCTGTAACTGGTTTTGACCAGCCTGTGGTCATCTTCAGACTGAAGATACATGCTGCAATCAGTTTCCATTATCTTGTCAACATTACTATCTGAAGGTGACCACTGGTTAGTTGTAACTGCTTACATTGTTGTAAAATGCTTGTGATAAATAACTGTCCAGCAGAACTATATGAATATAAAAATGTGTTACTGTTGTAGTTTTTTCCTGGTCTCATGATTGTTCATGTATATTATGACTTGTACACTGTATTTCATTAATGTCTAGACTAGCTGCTCTGTTTATGCCTTTGTGCATATTTGTATTTGAGACTTCTGCCTGAAGATGACAACTAATATCTGAAATTGAAACTGCAATTAATAAAAGATAAAATAATATTTGAGAGCTGTAAGTGGAAAGAGCTAAGTTTAATTATGTGAATGTGCCATAAAAAGTATTAAAAAATATCACAAGTGACACTGTGTCAATGATGAGCCGAGGAAGAATTGGAAAGATTGCTTCAGCGAGTCATAAAATCTATTTAATATACAGATTTTTAATTTTTTGTAAGCAGCATGGGACATGTTTTCTTCAGTTGCATGTGCTCTTCATTGGAAATGTAAGTAATTGTTCATCAGAATTCAGCTGCTATGGTCTGGAAAGTTCTGGTGGAATGTAAATAGCAGCTTACTATATAATAGAGGCACTGTGTCATCTAAAGTCACATAAAGAGCATTGATATCTCTCTCTCTCTCTCTCTCTCTCTCTCTCTCTCTCTCTCTCTCTCCTTCACACACACACACACACACACACACACACACACACATTCAGATTCACATGCTGTACATCTACATTGCCCTGGTTATGCAGCTTGACTGGATTGAAGAGTTGTTTGGTGGAATGGGGAGAAAGGAGACACATTTTGAATTTGTAATCCTCCTGGCGTTGTTCTCTGCTAGTCTCTGCCCCACACCCACTTCCACCCCTGCCCACTAACCCTAACTTTATTCGTATTACACCTAAACCTTTTTCACAAACTTACTCTTCTTCTTCTTCTTCTTCTTCTCTGTCTCTCCGTCCTAATCCACTCTCTCTATACCATCACGCACTGCACACTACTTACCCTGCCTGCAACCAGAACAAGCTCAATGGTGCCACATTCCTATCCTGTGCACCTGCTACCATTCCCTCCCAACTATGAGGCATCCTTCGCCGACCCTACTTCCCACTCCCAGCCTCCTTTCTCCTCTTGCCCACTCCAGCCAACACAACCTCTCACCCTGTTCGAAGCAAGAGAGTAATAATAGTTAGTTAAAACGCATATTTTCATCTAATAAAAGAGTCCAAAATTCAAAATTAATTATCTTCAGTTAAAAAAATAAATAAATAAATGAAATAAAAAAATACACAGGATGCCTGACCACAACACTGCTGTTTGCAAGATTGTTTTACTTTTTTAAATTAATTCTTCCACTAACTTAATTTCATTTTATTGAAATTTTTGTTATCTAGAGTTCTTGTCACAGTTGCGGTCACTTTCTCTTCTTCTTCTTCTTCTTCTTCTTCTTCTTCTTCTTATCTTTTTGTGATATGGCTGTACTTAGCAGAGCAGACCAGTTGGTGAGGGTGGAGGGGACCTTTAGCTTTCCATTAGTAGTTAGCTCAATTGCCTCCATGTTCTTCGATGATTAGGGTGGTCTTTTTGTGTGAACATCTACATAGTAGTTGCATCAGATTTACAGTGGAGACATTTTTATAGCAATGATATGCACTTTACGTTTTGCGTGAAGCTCGGCAAGACACCTCTGGAAACGTTTGGAATGCTTAATGAAACCTTCAGGGATTATTGCCCTTACACATCATAGTCGAACAGGTGGCACAAGATGTTGAGAGAAGACTGAGAGGAGGTCGCTGATGAGGCCTGCACAGAATACCTGTCAACATCACGTGACTCATATGCATCAACTACTGAATTCAGAATGTTGAATGAGTGTTTGCTTGACGTCAAAATTATTGGACTTGCCAAAATTATTGGACTTGCCAAAAACGGTTGTTCATGAGATTGTATTGGTAGACTTGGCCATGCAGGAGATTCGTACAACACTTGTGCCACGAGTTTTGACCGCAGTGTGTGAAGAACTCTGACAACTCTGTGAAGATGATCCCAATTTCATGGGTAACAAGATCGCTGGGAACGAGTCAGGGTATTTAGTACTATCTAGAGTGAAAGAGATGAGAGACAAGAGTGCAGAATGACTAACAATGTCACTGCAACGCCAAGAGGTGGCTTGCAGAAGCAGGTCCCGCATGAAGTCCATGCCCCCCCCCGCGCCTTCTCTCTCTCTCTCTCTCTCTCTCTCTCTCTCACTCACTCACTCACTCACTTCACTCCCCCTCCTTCCATCCCTCTTGCTTTCTCTCGTTCTCCACCCCTCCTCCTCCCTCTTTTTCTTTTATGCAAAATGCAAATGTGGTAGTGCACCATGAGTTCGTACCTTAAGGCCAGACCATCAACATTCGTTTATCTTGAATTCCACACTTTGTAGAAACTGTCTTACAACTACTTCAATGGTTTTCGCGAAGAGCATCCCCATTGATGAGTTCTAGAAATTTTGTGGCACATGGAAATCACACTGGCAGTAATGTATTGATGCAGAAGGGTAATACTTTAAAGAATTTGAAGGTGTTGAACCTATCCTATCAATAAATTTGTGGACAAACCCTGTACAATTTGCTTTTTCTAGCTTTCCATAGTTTCTATCTTAAAATAGCTTCATTCAATCAGCATTCTCCTTTACTGTTTTACTCTGATTCTGTTTTCCAGTTTTTGTGTTAAAATCCAGGAATTGACACAGGAACTAAATATATTTCTCTTTGGATGGTAAAAGAGATCACAGGTCATGTAAAATTCTAAGCTCCAGTATCTTTCCATTTCTTTTTTTGTTTTTGCATGATTTCCAGTTGCTCACTTACTGAATGGTAACATTTGTCTGGGTTTCCCAGGTATTTGTGCAATGGACTGTAATATTGTTCTACTATGTTGTTGATTCATCCAAGTTGTATGCCTTGACATTTGTTTTGTGACATTAGTATCCTTAATCATGTGTGTCACACTTGCCAGAGTGTCTAATATATTTTATAGATCATCTGTCAGTCGGGCAGTTAGATTAGAAAATTTAAAGAGTGAAATGGATAGGTTGAGAGGGGGGGGGGGGTGCTGGAAGAGAGAGAGAGAGAGAAGATCCAACAAAGAACGACATGTTTCATCATGGGATCATTTGGTTATTGTGAGAGTATTACCAAGATTATCAACAGACTCTATTGGCCGATATTACAAGAAAGGCATTGTTCATCATGGAGAGGATGATAGGTGAAATTTCAAGAAAGCACTTTCTGGAAAGAGGTGGACAACATATTAGTTACTCCCACATATATCCTGCATATTGACCACAATAAGAAAATTCGAGAAATTAGAGCCAGTACAGAGGCTTACCGACAATCATTCTTTCCACGCACTATTTGTGGGTGGAGAGGGCAGGGGGATCAATTAGTGGTACAAGAAATACCCTCCTCCACATGGCATTAGCGGGCTTTTGGATTGTGATTTAGACATAGTTTTGTAGTGAAGTGCAGTGGCAGGATGGACAGAATTTCTGGTCAGCTAAGTACAGGGTTATCTAATCAAATAAGAGTCTAGTACTGAATAAGAAAATAGGAATGCAGGTAAGCTGTTATCAACAGCAAAGTGAACTCATTATCATAGCCTAGATGGATATTATGTACACCCATTACATAGTACAAGTTTATGTGCCTTGCAGCTCTGTAAATGAAGAGACTGAAAGAATGCACAATGAACGAAAAGAAATTAATCAAATAGTTAACAGAGATGAAAAGAAAACTGTGATGGGAGATTGGAAATTGATTGTAGGAAAAGGAAGGAAAATTGTTGGAGAATTGGGAATGGGGGAAGGGTTGAAAGGGGAAACAGCCTGGTAAAATTTTACATACAGCAAAATTTAATCATTCCAGTTACTTGGTTTAGAAATCATGAAACAAGATTGTATTCATGGAAGGAACCTGGAGACTCCTGGAGGTTTCATATAGTTTATATAATGGTATGTCAAAGGTTTAGAAACCAGATTTTAAACTGCCAGATATTTTTAGAAGCAGATGTGGAGTTTGACCATGAACTGCAAATTACAACTCAAGAAGTTGCAGAGGGATAGAAAATGGAGGAAACCTGGATAAACTGAAAAAATTAGACGTGACTGGCAGTTTCAGAGGGAGGAAATATTAAAATATAGTAAATCATTGAGCAAAGAAGAACCAAAAAATAAGATTGACAGCAGTGCAGAATGATTAAGCTGGAATGGTTAGAGGAGAAGTACAAAGGTGTGTAAGCATGTATGATTATGAGAAAGAAAAATTCCACCTATGAGAAGAGTAAACAGACCTTTGGAGAAAAGAGAGGCACCTATGTGAATTCCAAGAGAGCAAAAGGCAAATCAGTACTAAGCAAAGAGGGGAAGGCTGTAAGGTAGTAGCAATATAGAGAAAGGATGTACAGGGGAAATGAACTTGATGACAGTATTATTGAAAGGGAAGAGGAAGGTGAGATGGGAGATAAGATACTGCAAGAAGAATTTGAGGGAGCACTGAAAATTCTGAGCTGAAACAAGCTCTGGGAGTAGATGAAACTCACCTGTACAAGTGTTGCCCAGAAACGAATGCACCACATGTTTTTCTCAGCCAAAAACAAAGCTAAAAATGTGAAACATTATGTATTATTATTTGAAGTCTCCTGAGTGAGAGCGCCAAGGACAGTTTCAAAATGGCGTCTGTAGGTGATGTATGTTACAAGCAACATGCCGTCATTGAATTTCTCATTGCAGAGAAAGAAACTGTGGGGAATATTCACAAATGCTTGTGCAAAGTCTATGGAGCATCTGATGTCAACAGTTGGCAGTTTGGCAGAGCTCTACAATTTGCAGCAGTCAGGGAGACCATCCATGGCTGTCACACCTGACATGTTGCAGCGAGCTGATGTCATTCACGAGGACAGGCACATTATGTGGAAGGTATTTTGAGAATGATGAGGAGGTGATTCACACAGTGAAGCACTAGCTATGCCACCAGGACAAGGATTGGTACCGAGAGGGCATACACACCTTTGTTTTGTGCTGAAGGAAGGTCATAGAACAGAATGGAGATATTTGGAAAAATAGTGTGTGTAGATAAAACACCATTCTTTTGTGTGTGTAATTCTCATTATGTTTAATAAAGAATTGTTGAAGAAGAAAAAATGTGGTGCATTACTTTCTGGACAACCCACGTAATTACTGAGATGCATTGGAGAACCAGCCATGACAAACCTATTTCACCTGATAGCAAGATATGAGATAGGTGAAATGCCTTCAGACTTAAAGAACAAATAATCCAGATTCCAAAGAAGGCAGGTGTAGTCAGTTGTGCAGATTACTGACCCACCTGTTAAATAAGTCAGAGTTGCAAAATACAAACTCAGTTTATTTACTGAAAATGAGAAAACTAACACAAACAAATCTTCGGGAAGGTCATTTGGGCCCCAGAGGAATGTAGGAGAATGTGGGACAGCAAAGAAAGGCAAACCTAATATTTAAAGTGTTTATTGCTTTAGAGGAAGCTTTTGACAACTGGAATACACTCTTGAAATTCTGAAGAAAACGGGGGTAAAATACCAGGAGTGAAAGGTTATCTACAACTTTTACAGAAACCTGACTGCTGTTATAGGAGCTGAAGCACCTGAAAGGAAGGAAGTGAAACAGGGTTGTAGCTTATCTGTCATATTATTCAATCTGTACATTGAGCAAGAAGTAAAGAAAACAGAGGAGTTTGGGGAGGTAATTTAAGTTCAAGGAGATGAAATAAAAAATTCAAGGTTTTCCAATGACATTGTAATTTTGTCTCAGGTGGCAGAGAATCTGAAAGAGCAGTTGAACAGAATGCACAGTGTCTTGAGAAGAGGTTATAAGATGAACATTACGAAAAGTAATATAAGATTAATCAAATGAAGTTTAATTAAATGAGGTGATAGTGAAGGAAAAATTAGGAAAAGACACAATAATAGTAGCAGATAATTTTTGTCATGTGAACAGCAAAGTAACTGACAGTGGCTGAACTAGAGGGGAAATGAACTGGACACTGGCAATAGCAAGAAAAGCATTAATGAAAAAGAGGAATTTCATAACATTGACTATAAATTTAAATTATAAGGATTGTTTCCAGTAAGTATTTATTTGGAGTAGAGCCTTGCACAGAAGTGTAATGTGGATTTAAGCATTTGAGACAAGAAGAGGTTAGTATGCTGAAATGTGATGCTTTAGGATAATTTTGGAGATTAGATCAGTAGATATGGTAACTAATGAAGTAGTTCTGATTCAAATTGAGGAGAAAATACTGCATAAAGGAGTTGCCAGTTTGTTGATGGTGGGAAACGTGGGATGTAAAAATTCTAAAGTGAGACACAGCTTGACTATAGCATGCAGGTTCAAATTGGTGTAAGTTGCAATACTTATACAGAGATGAAGAGGCTTGCACAGAATAGATTAATGTGGAGAGTTGCATTAAATCAGTCTTTGGATTGAAGACTCCAACAACAGCTGCATATTACATGAAGAGTGCAGTGTTCACTGCAAGTGTCAGATGTTTTGAGAATCCTTTGTCCTTCCTCCTTGGTCTCCTAAAATTGGTGTAAATAATTTTGGTGACTTTGGGTCTTTTTGCATGACTATCTTTTCAGTATTTTTTATGAGTGTGACTGGGTTGTCCTGTAGTAGGTGTACTTTATTGAATTTATTTAAAACGTTGTACTCCTGATGTTTCCCGTGTATGTTATTGCGTTTGGATGATCAAATACTGAAACATTCTTTTTGAATCATGCTAGTTATGCTAGCTCATTTTCATATATAATTTTGAATTTTGTTCCACCTTCTTTTAGAACAAGGTCTACAATTCCCAGTGCCAAACTCATTTCACAGTGGTTCCTAATATCAGTTGATTTTTTGTGTATTAAAATTACAAGAGATACAAAAAATAATTGGCTGTTAGGAGATTGTCAGCTGATCCCCAATAAGGGTGCAGATAGAAGTGGAGAATGACCATATCTTTCCAGAATGAGATTTTCACTCTGCAGTGGAGTGTGCGCTGATATGAAACTTCCTGGCAGATTAAAACTGTGTGCCCGACCGAGACTCGAACTCGGGACCTTTGCCTTTCGCGGGCAAGTGCTCTACCATCTGAGCTACCGAAGCACGACTCACGCCTGGTCCTCACAGCTTTACTTCTGCCAGTATCTCTTCTCCTACCTTCCAAACTTCTCAGGAGAGCTTCTGTAAAGTTTGGAAGGTAGGAGACGAGATACTGGCAGAAGTAAAGCTGTGAGGACCGGGCGTGAGTCGTGCTTCGGTAGCTCAGATGGTAGAGCACTTGCCCGCGAAAGGCAAAGGTCCCGAGTTCGAGTCTCGGTCGGGCACACAGTTTTAATCGACCATATCTTTATTTATTCAACATGTGTTAACTGTAGTATTACTGTGCAGGGTCAAGGAATGTATTATGTGCAATTTTTCCCTTTCCCTCGGTCCAGATACAGAAATTATTCTCATTGTTTCTTAGTAAATGGTACACATTATGCAATATGTTAACTAGTGCCATTTTATAGTGTTTACCCCCTAAGAAAGTGTTTAAGATTTATTCTTTCACTGTGTGTTTTTCATATTTTCTAATTTCACAATCTTATTTGGCTTTCCAGAAAGATAAGTATTGTTGGACATGCCATAAAGAAGGAGTTGTTCTGATTTGCCACACATGTCCTCGCTCATTCCACTTGCGTTGTGCTCAAATGGAAACTGTTCCTGGTATTGCATGGATGTGTTCTGAGTGTGCAACCATTATGCATGCAGAAAATGTAGATACCAGGTGAGTATGTTAATTAAAATATTTATGAGGAAGTGATACTTGATGGTATACAAAACAAAAACTCTAGTACTAGATATTGCTGACAATAATAAATACTGTGTTTCCTTTAGCAAATGCACACATACAGTAAACATTCAGCCTTTGAATTAAAATAATTGTTGCAAGTAAATTATCTTCTGGTCACTATCATGTTGTGTCTTGACTTGTTACAGCATTTCATTTTCATTTTAGGTCTGCTGCAATGAAGCAATTGAGCTTGGACAGATTTTGCAGTCTGCTTAAATTTGCACTCAACAGGCTGAAGTCTCTTACAGGGGTAAGCAATTAAAACTTCTCCCATCCCTCAAAACAATTCATTCTCTCTCTCGTGCATGTGTGTGTGTGTGTGTGTGTGTGTGTGTGTGTGTACGTGCAATAATGTTAGTTGCCCCTCAGGTGTCTGCCTGCTCAGGTAAGCATAGCTGGTGATGTGTGTGCCCCTCCCCCCTAACCCACAGTGATGTGGCACACGCAGTGTCGCTGCTGCATGAATGGTGCGTGCAGTGAGGCTTGGGAAAGACGCATCTAGGCATTGTGCTGTTGAAAAGCTATACATTATTCAACAAATTTAATAATTTTTTTTATTATGGTTTATGTTCACTGATATAGAAAAATATATTCCATTCCCTATTTCACCCTCTTAGGGTGGAATTTTTATTTATTTGTTATGTTTTCATTATATTTTTCTAAAGTATATTGTGTTCTTCCTGATACAAACTATCCACATCAAATTTCGTCAAAATCGGTTCACAATGACCTTAAAACATCACTGCTTGTCATGCAAAGGACACATGCAGTGTGCCCACCATTACAACCGCCATACCCTGCATCTTTCCAAATTGTCAAACACAATGGCAAGCAATGTGCAACAACAAACCACTAACAGTATCATTGGAATGGGTCAATCCAGCATTTTTGCTGATGCTAGACATTCCTTCACACCTGGGAATCCACATCGACATCATCATGCCCTCCATATCAACAGCTTCAAACCAAAACAGTAGTTGGCATGATCACTCAGGGGAGATCTGGGAAAAACCCGGGAATTTTTTCATCCAGGAGAAAACCGGGAAAAACCCGGGAATTTTTTAGAATTCCGGGAATTTTTCGTTGTTTTAGTTTTCAGTTAAATTTTTGTAATTTTGACTGGTAAGAATCAATACTCTAACAAAGGATAGTACTGTATCCCGCTACTGCAGAATAATACTGCAACAATAAAACGTGAACGGAAAAAAAAACGAAAACAAAACATGAATTGCTAAGGAAATGTGCCATATACAACAACAAAACACAGTTCTCATACAAGCGTTTGCCAACAGCAAAATGTTTCAAAGGCTTCCGGAAGACTTTGCAATGCTTCATAACAACAAATTGCCTCCGATGACCGTGACATCACAACTGTTTACATTAGATTCATTTTAACAGTTACAAGGGGGTTCATGTGCCTGCGCAGTTGAGTGGCGTATGAGTAGTACCTTCTCCCATTTTCTGGCTACAGAAATGTGGCTGCTGCTGTGTAAGCAGTCACAGCATTCTGTAAGTTGATTTCCTCCCTTGGGCATGGGGTGTATGTGTTGTCCTTAGCATAAGTTAGATTAAGTAGTGTGTAAGTCTAGGGACTGATGACATCAGCAATTTGGTCCCACGATAAAAAAAATGATAAGTTGATTTTTGAATGCGTGCATAGTGTATGTGATGTCTCTGTCAGGGGAATCCTCGTCGCATCTAGAAATAAACTTTCCTGCAGGCAAAAGGGGACCGGGCTATACAAGCTGAGCGGAGTAAAGCCGAACGAGTGAACGTCAATCGCTGTTTGATTATGTGATTGATTGGGTTTGCGAATGATCAGCGTTGTTATAATTACTAGGGAAATCCATAGATTCAGACTACTAGAGTGGAAATAATTCCTTCCAAAAGGAGTTTTCTTCCTGAGTTTCGTTTTCGTTTTCTAAAGTGCTGGGAAATTCTACGTCCGTGTATAAAAACATAACCATTCAAAGGATTGATAAGTTTTACAGTTCCGAGGGAAAATATACTGTCACTTAATAACACGGAAAAAGTGTGTTTTCATCCGGGAGAAAGTGTATTTTTAACCGGGAAATCCGGGAAAAATCCGGGAATTTTTTTTCCTTGTCCACGCATACACTCTGTCACTACGCCCAAGTGTCATTCTCACCTCAGCAAACAAGCCCACAGGAGGTGCCAGAGGTACCTGTGGTTTGCACTAGAGCAGACCGACAAGCACATATAAATACCTGCACTTTCCTATAGCTTTGGTGTTCCATGAAGGGGCTGCGTAGGAGGTATCATCTGTGGGTAGTGCTTAAAGTGTATATATTTTTCTTTGGCTTACTGACAGTTGTTGTCAGTGTTACATTTCCTCTTTCTTTTTTTCTTATATATATATATATATATATATATATATATATATATATATATATATATATATATATATATATAAAAACAAAGATGAGGTGACTTACCGAACGAAAGCGCTGGCAGGCCGATAGACACACAAACAAACACAAACATACACACAAAATTCTAGCTTTCGCAACCAACGGTTGCCTCGTCAGGAAAGAGGGAAGGAGAGGGAAAGATGAAAGGATGTGGGTTTTAAGGGAGAGGGTAAGGAGTCATTCCAATCCCGGGAGCGGAAAGACTTACCTTAGGGGGAAAAAAGGACAGGTATACACTCGCGCACACACACACATATCCATCCACACATACAGACACAAGCAGTCTGCTTGTGTCTGTATGTGTGGATGGATATGTGTGTGTGTGCGCGAGTGTATACCTGTCCTTTTTTCCCCCTAAGGTAAGTCTTTCCGCTCCCGGGATTGGAATGACTCCTTACCCTCTCCCTTAAAACCCACATCCTTTCATCTTTCCCTCTCCTTCCCTCTTTCCTGACGAGGCAACCGTTGGTTGCGAAAGCTAGAATTTTGTGTGTATGTTTGTGTTTGTTTGTGTGTCTATCGGCCTGCCAGCGCTTTCGTTCGGTAAGTCACCTCATCTTTGTTTTTATAATAATTTTTCCCACATGGAATGTTTCCCTCTAAAATATATATATATATATATATATATATATATATATATATATATATATATATATATATATAATTTCCTTGTTTACTTACCATTTCAATGTGTATTCTTGCAATTGCCCGGGATGACAACCCATATATATATATATATATATATATATATATATATATATATATATATATATATATATATATAATTTCCTTGTTTACTTACCATTTCAATGTGTATTCTTGCAATTGCCCGGGATGACAACCCTGTTTAAGTTTCTTAAAAGTGAATATAATTGGTTGATAGTCTCTGTGGATTACAAATGATCTGGCTTCTATGTAAGGGTGGAAGTGCCATACAGCTTCACAGTTAGCCAGCTGCTCTCAGTTATACACACTCCAGTTGGTTTGTGCCTCTGTTAACTGACAGAAAATATCTAAAGACTTCCAACACTTCTCAACATATTGATGGAGAGCTGGGCCAATAGCATGCTTGCTAGCTAGCTAGCTAGCATCTACCACTACTGCTAATGGTACATTACTGACAAGGTGAGACAAGAGAACAGCTTTTTGTGAACTGGCGTTTACGTTTTCAAAGATATATTGCACCTCTGGAGTCCATGGCAAGGGGTGTTCATCCATGGTTTGTTGCGTGTCTGTGCTGCTGTCAGTGATGCCTGTATCTCTTTCGCTCCCAGCAGGTGTTGGTGGTAGAAATTAACAATTCCTAGGAACCTTCTCATCTGCTGAAAATCCATTGGGCATGGGATGTTATCTTTGAGTGGACAAATACTGGCCACAAAAATTCATTGCCAAGGAATGTTACTAGTTTTTGGTGCAGAACACATTCTGTTTCATTTACTATCTAACCATATTTCTGTATCCTGTTGAACACTGCACTAAGCTATTTCTAATGGTGTGCTGCTGTTTGGAAAAATACCAAGATAGTTGTTTAGATAGATGAACATTTAGATAGATGAAACAGAAATTCAAATCCTGTAGCACTTCATCTGCAAAACACTGCACTAACTCAGCATCATTTCTTAGACAAAATGGCACATGTAGATACTAAAAAAAAAAAAAAAAGTGAAAGATATTACTGTTGCGGCCTTCAGTGTCTCCTCTTTTTCTGCGGGGATTTGGTTATAGGCTTCTTCACAGTCAGTCATGCTGAAATTTGCAGCTGAGGCTAATACATTTGTGAAATCTCTCATATTAGGGACCAGGTAGCAGTTAGGAATGGTACATTCATTCAAAATGTGGTTATCTTTGCAGGGCCTCCATGTGCTGTATTTATCTTCACTAGATATAATGATGGAGCTCTTGGATCTGCGTATGATACATGTCTGTAACATTTCCTCCAATTCTGCTTTTGTTGAGGAAAAACAGTCGGATGTTAATCTCCTTAAGCCTTGAGAGACTGGTTAGCTGGGTGTTGTCTTAATATGGTGCAGTATGCAGTACTTTATCGGAGCAGTCGATAACTTCCTGTCTGGTCTCTGGTATGCTAGTGTGAACCTGAACCCCAGGTCAGCTGTGTTCTCAGTTCACCACATGTTGTAATGGGCAAGTTGTTTGCCACAGTAAATTGGAGAGGTGCGCACATTGGTGCAGTTTTGTTCTATCATCTGATGGTGCTTCTAGGACTAATGATGGCTCCTTCATTTATGATTTCGAGCTTTGTGGAAGTGTGTGGCCTGCTGCATTTGCTGTTGGCCACTGAAGCCATTCAGAAACACACTTGGAGCTGTGCGCCTTGTGGCCTGACTGCCAAAACACCTGTGGTACCAGCAGACTGGCTAATGTAGTTTCCTATGTGCCATCCATTCGATTCTGCTGGTGGAATGAGGAACTATTTTCTTTACTTTGACTGGTGTGCATCCATTTGTTTACCATCAGTGCCAGTAACTGCTTCTGAAGTGTATCCTGTTGACATTGTGGACTCTGGAGCCGTTCATTAATGTTTAATGGTTGTTCATGTTGAACATTAGCTGTCTCAACCGCTCTGATGTCATAAGTTGTTTGTGTCGCCATGGAAATGCATGCCTATTCCATCATAGCATGAACTTTGTCAGCTACATCTGTTAAAGAATTAGTAATTTTTGAGAACATTTCTCATGGAGAACATTGGTTTTTCTGTGTACTTTAAAATGAACATAAACAGTTTCGACCACTAGAAACCTATATTTTTTTGGTTATTGGTTTTGGTCAGTTACTGCCCTTCTTGAGACCTCGTACTAAAATATGAACATAGAATGAGTTCATAGAACATACATCTTGTGCAACAAATAACAAAAGAAAAAATTATACCATTTTTGGTAGGTAGTGGCAGTGAACGGAGTAGGTGTTATGAACTCCATAAATGTCAACTACTAAGGAGAGCAATGCAGCAGTTGCTTAAATATGTGATACTCCACCCACCGCACACCAAATTACATCAGCAATAGCCAATCAGCCATACAGCCCGTAAAACAGTTCTAACAATAAGGTATATACAGAATGATTACAGGAAAGCTAATAACAAATGAAGAAATAGATGCCTTATAAAGTAACTGTTATAAACAGCATTTCATGAGTCTGTGGTAAAAGTAAATGTAAAAAAGAGATAATCAATCATAATCGGTTGTGAGAACACCAATAGCCATCTGTGCAGATTTCTCGCAAACTCGTAGATTGTATGGCAGCAAAGGTGGTGATTAAGCAACATTAATGGTTCCATGGAGACGGCATGGTTGTATCAATATGCGCCATCCAGCAGAAGAGGATTTTGTATATTGTATGGTAGCAGAGATGGTGGTTAAGTGACATTAATGGTTCCAATGAGATGGTGTGGTCATATTGATATGCACCATCCAGATGAAGAGTATTTCAGAGCATGAATGCCAGGTACTGCATATTGCTCCTAGGTAGTAGTGGCAGTGGAAATACTGCTTGACTGACACAGTTATTTGCCATCCTAGTGGCATGGAGCTGTCTATGTGCATTTTTTCACAGACGATGATTTCAAAGTTGCGACAGTGACTGGTTGTTACAAAATACTGGTGTGCAAGTAAGATAGCTGTTGAAATATATGTCAGATCCCCCAGATGACATTGGCCAAGCAACCAACAAGATAGCAAGTAAAGTAGGATACATGATACCTAAAGTATGACAAAATATCAATTATGTCACAAGAACTATGGCATAAAATCTAATTGACCCACCGGGGTAGTCGAAGACATGAAACACAAAGCGTAAGAAAGCTGAAGTTGAAAAGAACTGTGAACATAGTTGATTACAGTTATTCCATACAATAAGAGCACACAATGTTAGATGTGCAGAAATATATGTTACATCACTATGATCTAATACACCAAGGACTCATCTAAGTAGTCATAAATGTAAAACACACACATGATCAGTCAAAAGTTAAAAGATACTGTGACTGTAGTTGTTTACAGTCAGTAAAATAGCAATGAGCATGATGTTACAATTATTTTTTGGTGAAATGAAAGAGGAATAAATATGAACAGAAGTAAAATAGCGTTCTTTAGTTAGCTTAGGGTAAAATCATAATATTGCATAAAGGGAGGCACTGCACACAAACAGGACCTATTAAGATAGTCACAAATAAAAAATAAGAACATAAGCAGCCAAGAGTTTAAAATAAAATGCACAAAGTTTACAACAGAATAGATTGAAATGTACAGTTGGAGACTGCAATTATACCTATCTCAATTTTGGTGTTTCTAAAATATGATGTAAAGATTGCGACAAATGGTGGAGTGGTCAGAAAAATAGGAACTTGACTACTTGTTATAAGGAACACACTTCAGGTACGTTTTGTAATAAATCAGTATTTGGCCAACACCTGACACATCACAATCATTCAGAAGGATCTATAAGGAGTAAGTTAAAAGTCCTTCACAATGCTATTTTATTTCTGTTCACATTTATACCTCTTTTATTTCTCCAAACAATAGTTGTAACGTCATGCCCATTGCTATTTTACTGACTTTTTGTTACTGTAAACAATGACAGTCACGGTATCTTTTAACTTTTGACTGATTATGCATTTGTTTTCCATTTATGACTACTTAGATGAGTTCTTGGCATATTAGACCATAGTGATGTAACCTATATTTATGTACATCTGACTTTGTGTGCTCCTGTTGTATGGAATAACTATAATCAACTATGTTCACAGTTCTTTTCAACTTCAGTTTTCTTATGCTTGTTGTTTCATGTTTCTGACTACCTTGGTGGGTCAATTAGATTTTGTGCCATAGTTCTTGTGACTTAATTGATGTTTTGTCATACTTTAGGTATCATGTATCCTACTTTACTTGCTATCTTGTTGGTTGCTTGGCCAATGTCATTTGGGGGATCTGACACATATATCGACAGTCGTCTAACTTGCACACCAGTATTTTGTAACAACCAGTCACTGTCGCAACTTTGAAATCATCACCTGTGAAACATGCACTTAGACACCTCTTTCTAGGAGCAACACTTAATATCTGGCATGCATTTCTAGATGCTGGCCTGCATATCAGTTTGTGTTTGACATCCAGCCGCTGTCGCAGCTCTGAAATCCTCTTCTGGTGGATGGCGCATGTCAATATGACCATCTGTTTCCACAGAAACCATTAACATTGATTAACCACCAACTTTGCTGCCATACAGTCTACGAATTTGCGAGAAATCACCACAGATGGCTATCGGTGTTCTCACAAGCAATTAGGATTGGTAATCTCTTTTTTATTTATATTTTTATCACAGACTGGTGAAATGCTGTTTATAGCAGTTACTTTACAAGGCTTCATTTGATATTAACTTTCATGTAATCATTCTTTATATACCTTATTGTAACAACTGGGTAGGTAAAAAAATCTACTCACCAGGTGGTGGCAGGAGAACAGACACACAAAAAAAGGTTTAACTTGTGCAAGCTTCCAGAACCAGAGGCTCCTTCTTCCAGCAGAAGAGTTGAAGGGGAAGGAAGAGGGGTGAAGGACAGGGACTAGAGAAGTGCAGGAAATGGTATATAGTTTGGGAAAGTCGACAAGGATGCTGGGTCAGAGGAGATTGTTGGCGACTGCACCAGGTGAGATTTGAAAAATTGAGAGCTTAAAGCTGGAAGACCGAATATTATGCAAGACAGAGATTACTGCTAAAACATCATGTACGAGTTAATAAGAGTGAAAACCTAAGTGCATTGTATGTCACAGAGATGGGAAGGGGGCTGGCAAAAAATAAACACGTTAAAAAATGAAATGTGTAGAAAACTAAAATGGTGTGAAGAAAGTAGTAGTTTCTGCTAAGAAATGCTGAGATGGAAGGAGTTAACATAAATTAAGGCTAGGTGGGTGGCAAGAACTAAGCCCATTTTGTAGTGCTAGTTGCCATCAGCAGAATTATGAGAAACTGAGCAGAATTATGAGAAACCACACACCACAGAAGGCGTGTGTGGTGAAACATTCACTGAGGTCATGACTGTCGTGACTCTGCAACATGATATTGTGTGTTGCTGGTATACACCCTGTGCCTATTCTCATTCATTTTAACCGATAACTGGGTGGTAGTCATGCCAATGTAAAAGGCCAAACAGTGTTTAATAACAGCTGTATATGACACGTGTCGTTTCACAGGTGGCTCTCCCTTTGACAGTATATGTTTCGTCAGTTACGGGCTAGTATAGGTGGTGGTGGTAGTAGGGTGCATAGCGAAAGTCTTGAGTGGGGACAGCCACAGGTTTAGGAGCCATAGCATAGGGAGATGGGTGCAAAAGGAGCATAGGTTCTGAACAATGATATTGCGGAGATTGGGAGGGCAATGAAAACCTTTTCTAGGTGTGGTGCACAAAATCTCAGACATAGTGGATCTCATTTCAAGGCATGATGTTAGGAAGTCATGGCCTTGTCGAAGTAGCTCATTAACATTCAAGACCAGGATAGGACTGAGTGACAAGTGGTGTGCTTCAAAATTGTTTTTTGGAGGGATCAGTAGTACCAGGAGTAGACATGATGGCCCATTATATTGTCAAAAATTGATTATTTTCTTTGTTTTATTGTAACCATTGTTTTATGGGCTGTATGCAGTTGACACGGTGTTCATAATGCCTGCTCTGTTCACCACCACCACCTACCAGCATGGGTATAATTTCTTCTTTTATTATTTGTTATATAAGATGAATTTTATGTGTTACTATTATTTGCGCACATCCTACTGAATTCATTGTTGTTCATCTTTCAGTATGAGGTCTGAAGACGGTCAGTAACTGACCGAAACCGGTAACCACAGAAATAAAGGTTTGTTGCGGTCGAGACTGTTTGTTCATTTTAATGTTAAAGAATTGATATCACTTTACTCGCATGTTGCCACAATTTATGTTACTGGAATGGTAGCTGTGTTAGCCAAACATGATGGTAGCAGTGTTAGCCAAACATGATGGAAGTGTTACATCCTGCATTTATACTTCCTTGACAATGTTTCTTAGGTGTTGCCAGAACTCAGTGTTCTATTGCCAAAACATCCAAACTGGAACACCCATTGCATGCATTAGTCTACTGATATACACACTTGGCTTACTAAGGTGTCCCTCTAGTAGAGGTATTGCTGTTGCGAGGATGGTTTTAATATAATATCCAAAACCATTGTGGCTGCTGGCATCTAAGCTGTTAATTGCCACTGCAAATTTTGTGAGATCACTAGTGAAGTTGTTTTGTGTGAACAAGTCAAACATTGCAAACCACAATTCTAGTTTCTGCAATAGGAATTTTGGAATTTGTGCTATCATTCACAGTCAAATTGTTTGTCTTACTTCCAGTCTGTCTCGCTTCTTTCAGAAATAGCTTAATGATGCTGTGTGTTGCAGTTTGAGTTTGCAGGTCACTAATCAGCTCTTGCAGATCTTCTTGCAGTAGTAAAAGCTATCTTTTCATTTGAATCTCTTTGAAATCAAGATGTGAAGTCTCTATTTGGTTTTGTACATTGACTTGGGTTTTGCTGTTCCTCTGTGTACCAGAAATTGCCAATTTATGGGATTCTTTGGTAATAAAAGTGGTAATAATTCAGTAATTTTTATTACTAAATTTATTCAGATGACTGTGAAAATACGCCTTGACAATGGAAAGTAAACAACGAATTGTCAGAAAAGGAAACACAGAGGAAACATCACATGGGCTAGTCAGATCGGTAGACCAAAGGACAATATATACAATTTTAACTGAGACCCATGGATGATGCTTCTCACAGATGTCTCAAAAAGTAAATATTTTTCCCAAATTCACACAATAATCTTCAAATCAACAAATATCTTGTACTACACCCTTTCTAAAATAGCCTCTGTTCTTCTCCAGCATTCAAGCTATCTGCATACCAAATTTCATCAAAATTGGTTCAGTTGTTTAGTTGTCAAAAGGTAATGGACACACACACCCTTTCATATTTATAATATTGGTGTGGATATGACGGCCACATTTGACCACTACAGGGCAGTATTGTGGTGTGACATTACTATTATTTTAAAATTTCTCATTTGTTATTGTCAAACAGTAGTAGCTTTTAAACTGACTGAGTAGTTTGTTTATAGTGAATGTATAAAGCAACAGTGTGTTAAAGAAAAGTCCTTAAATCACTAGTTGGTAGCTACTTTTATAACAAAGTAACTTGAAAATGGCAAAGCTAGTCGAATGTTAACGTGCTACTGTCATGAGCATTTGCGGAAAGAGATAAAAGGACAATGTACGATCTAAATGATTGGACGTCCATGACTCTTCACAGAATATGGGGTTTGGAGGCTTGTCTGCTGTGCAATGTAGGATAATCTTTGGCATTTCTGCCGAAAGAGCACAATGCCGGTGCACGCAAAAGTGTTTTGGAGCACACTGTTTATTGCACATTGTTGAACATGGAGCTCCGCAGCAGACCACCCCTATGTACTCACATGTGGACCCAATTTTATCGATTACGATTACAGTGGGCACAGGACCATCTAGATTGGACTGTCTCAGTCAGTGCAAACGTGTCGGTTCTTTGGGTGAATCACATTTTTGCTGCACTAGGTTGATGGTCATCTCCACAAAAGCCATCATTGAGGTGAATGGCGGCTCAAAACTTGCATCTTGCCATGGACACAGAATGGTAGGAGCAGTATTATGCTGTGGGAGATATTCTCCTACACTTGCATGGGACCTGTAGTAGTAATCAAAGACACACTGACAACTGCTAACCATTTGCATCCCTTCATGTTTGATGTCTTCCCTGACAGCGATGTAATCTTTCATCAGTATAATAGTCCATGTCTTGGAGCCAGAACTGTAGTACAGTGGTTTAAGGAGCATTATAGTGAACTCACATTAATGTCTCGGTGACCAAATTTGCCTGAAGTAAATCCTATGGAATCCATCTGGGTTGCTATTGTGTGCCATCACCACATACACAAATCAGCGGCCTGTTATTTATGCAAATTACGTGACCTGTGTAGGCATCTAATACCACATACTTTCACAAACCTACCAACAGACAGTCGAATTGCTGATATTCAGAATCAGTAATGTATTTCATTACAAAGATGGACAAACAAGCTATTAAGCAGGTGGTCAAAATGTTTTGGCTCATCAGTGTACATGTTATAACTTTCATAAGAATAATTGGTAAATGGCAGTTCACTTCAACATACTTGCATTTCCACAAGCGATGAAAGCTTACTAGACAATATGTGTTCAAGATCATCCACTGTCTTTGCTGAAAAACTGTTTTCTCATTGCTGCCTCCAACAGATACCAAACATATCTGTGTGGAATGCTCTAATTTTCAACTAACCATACCTGCTGAGCAGGATAGTGTCAGACCTACTTATGTGGAAACAGTGTTAACTATTAAGAACTGTGTATCTCTTGATATTGAGTAATAGACCATGAGAAGTGTGATCAAGTAATTAAAATTTTCAGAACACAGCCTAAACACAAAATGTTTGAGAAATAAATGTTGTGCTCTAAGAAAGAGTACTTGCTGCATTGGTCCTACATGACAAATTCAAATTATGTGCCGTACTAATATCTCAAATCTCAGCCTGACACACTGATTTAACTGGTTTAACTTGTCACATTTAACTCAAATGAATTGAAAAAAAGTGTGATATAATTATTGTTTTACGATGTAATATGTCTTTTTCACTTACTGATAGTATTCATTGTAATATAATTAATAAAAGAAACTAACAAGAATTCATCTGAAGTACACTATGTGAGTATGTGACTCACGATAAAATAATTAAAACTGAGATTATTTTGATATGCAGCAGTGCTTGTATGCTGTGGCTCTGATTTCTGCTGCAGTTCCCTTCTTTCTTTTTCTCTTTCACCTGCAATGAGTGATTTTGATTGCAGCATACAGCAGGATCAACATTATGAGATTAGAAGAATACAGCATAAAACAGGAGCAGGTTCCAAACTCTAGTTGACTAAGTGTCTGTACTGTATTTTGGATGAAGTAGGTTCAGGTATGCAGTCTTTGGCAGTTACTGCTGTATGTCCTGCCCTCGGGCTCGGCATTCATTTGCTGGGTACGGGCTTGGCAACTCCAGGGTTCCTGAGCTGGGGACTGGTAAGCACTGCCAGTCCCCCGTCACCGTAAGCTCTGGGCATACTGCAGCGACCACCGTGCAGTGCGGCAGTGGAACTTTGTGTGTCTCAGGGAATGGAGATCTTGGCTTGACTGCCCAGATTGCGAGGATGGAATAAACCTCTATAAAAAACCCTCAATCTCAAGGTGTGCTGCGCGCTGATGAGATGCATGGCTGTTGAGGTGAAACAGTCGTTAACAGGCAACCTCTGGTGAACCTGCCGCACCTCAGTTGTATAAGGCTTACTCAGGCACTCGGGGCTCTGTCTGAGTGAACCCTTACTTTCCTAGCTGCTCGTGGGACGGAAATGGATCCTCAGAAATCTTTTCCTTCTCCCACCCCCCACCCCCTGCGGGTCCGGGGTAAGAATAGGCCCGAGGTATTCCTGCCTGTCGTAAGAGGCGACTAAAAGGAGTTTCAACTGTTTCGGCCTCCTAGTAGTAGGTCCCCCTTGGGGTTTGACCTCCGTTTTTCAAAATTCTACAGAAGTACGAGCCTTTTGGGGAAGGACGCCTTACGTGGTGTATCACTGGTCCTCAATGCACTAAGACCTTGGCACTCAGCATTGTAACGGCGTTGTAAACACACCCACTATTCCTCAAATTGGGCCTAAACGCCTGATGGGTTGCACAAGTAACGCCCATAGTGCGTCCCCATCTGCACCTATGATCATGATGGACCTTCCATGGCACCCGACATCCAGCACGGTAGCCAGCCCTTTGTGGTGGGGTCGTCATGTACCCTCTAGGTTGTAGCCCCCTGACAACACAGGGATCGTACTGCCGATACCTGAGCTGCACCCTCCCCACGTCTGCCAAGGAGTAGATGCCCGTCTCCTTGGGGCATCGGGACTCCCGGCAACGGTCATCCTGCCAGGTGGCCCTTGCTGAGGCTGGGTGGCGCCCGTGGGGAGAGCCCCTGGTCGGAGTGGGTGGTATCGGGGCGGACGTTTCACAGATGAAAAGTCAACATGTATCAGGTCGCGCTGCGGCCGAGTCTTTTAAAAAGAAAGGTACTGTCTCTGGTTCTGGTTCTCCTGCCCTTTCCACCTTGGCCACTCCCTGGGAGGAAGAACAGGCCTGCCGGCTTGGGACGAAGTACTTCCCCTGCTATTTAGTCTGTTCTCGGACCGATGGGGGGACGTTCGCCACCTCCAAGCCCATGTTCTTTGTGCAGCACATGAGGACATCTTCGGGGAAATCGAGGCTCTCAGTAAAATGCGTTCGGGGTCCGTTCTTATAAAGACAGCCTCCGCCACACAGTCGGTGGCGCTCCAGACGTGCGACCGACTAGGGGACATCCCAGTGTCTATTGTCCCGCATCTGGCACTGAATAGGACGCAGGGGGTTATTTTTCATCGGGACCTCCTGCTGCAATCTGATGAGGAGCTCAGGGCCAACCTGGAGTGCCGAGGCGTGCATTTCGTCCGGCGAGTTCAGCGCGGTACCAAGGACCGTCGCATCGACACCGGAGCCTTTATGCTCGCCTTCGAGGAGGACGTTCTCCCGGAGAAGGTAAAGGTGATGTTCTACCGGTGCGACGTGCGACCTTACGTCCCGCCTCCTATGCGCTGCTTTCGGTGTTTGCGCTTTGGGCACAAATCGTCACGGTGTGAGGCTGAGCCCCTTTGTGGCGATTGCGGACGTCCTCTTCGTGAGGAACATACATGCACCCCACCACCTCGGTGCGTCAATTGTCCTGGCATCCACTCGCCTAGATCTTTAGACTGCCCCACATATCAGAAGGAGAAGAAGATTCAAGAATTAAAAACTTTGGATCGTGTCTCTTATTCTGAGGCCAGGAAGAAGTATGACCACCTCCATCCTGTGACGTTGACAACTTCGTTTGCCTCAGTCGTGTCTACTCCTTCCACAGTATCCTCACCCCTTTCCTGTCCCCCCTCCACCTCCTCACCCCATCCGGGGTCTATGCCTCCGCCTCCCAAATCCCTCCCTTCCAAATCCTCCTCCCTCGCGGCCCCTGCCCCCTCTGCCCCGGGGGCCACCCTTCCTCCTCCTCCCCCTCCGCCGCCTGAGAAGCAATCCTCTTCTCAAGCGTCCATCGGGGAAACGTTCCGGACCCCGGCTTCCGAGGTCCGGCGTTCCAACACGGACCCCGCGCGAGAGGACCTTCTTCGGGTCCAGCCCACCATCCCCGTGCCTCATCAGACTTCCAAGAAGGCCTCCAAGAAGAAATCTTTATCCCCTTCTCCACCCCGGCGCGTTTCGTCTGACGCTCCATCTGTGAGTCGCTGCTCCTGGCCATCCTCAGTTTCGCCGGGACGCTCTGCTGCCAGGCGCTCAGCTGGCCTCTCGTCGGCGAATGATGCTGCCCCTCCTACGCAACCCGGGAAAGCAGCCACCGCTGGCGACGATTCGATGGAACAGGATCCGCCTCCCGCCAGTTGTAGCATTGTTCCCTTGACACCTGGCCCTCCGCGGCCGTCGAGGTGACCAGCTCTTCACCCGTTTCGTTCCCCCTCTTTTCTGACTAGCGATGGCTTTGTCACATTGGAACATAGGAAGTATTCAATCTAATCGGGAGGAATTACAACTGCTCCTCTGCCTGCACTGTCTGCTCGTCCTTGGTCTCCAGGAAACCAAGTTGCACCCAATTGACCGTATTGCTTTTACCCACTATACCTCGGAGCAGTCTGACCTCCCCCCTGTGGACGGTATTCCAGCTCATGGTGGGGTCATGTTGCTCGTTCGGGATGATGTCTTATTACCATACCCTCCCATTCCCCACTCCAAGCAATAGCTGTCTGTATTACTCTTTCTGCCTTTACTTTTTCTGTTTGTACCGTCTACACTCCATCGTCATCCGCAGTTAGTCGGGCTGACATGATGCACCTGATTGTTCAGCTTCCTCCGCCATTTTTATTGTTTGGCGACTTCAATGCCCATCATCCCCTTTGGGGCTCTCCTGCATCCTGTCAGAGAGGCTCCCTCTTGGCGGATGTCTTCAACCATCTCAATCTTGTCTGCCTCAATACTGGCACCCCGACATTCCTCTCGGACTCTACTCATACCTACTCCCACTTGGACCTCTTGATCTGTTCTACCACTCTTGCCCGTCGGTTCGAGTGGTATGTCCTTTCTGACACCTATTCGAGCGACCACTTCCCCTGTGTCGTTCGTCTCCTGCACCACACCCCATCCCCACGTCCTTCGAGCTGGAACATACCGAAAGCTGACTGGGGACTTTACTCCTCCCTGGCGACCTTTCCGGACCACGATTTTCTCAGTTGTGACAGTCAGGTCGAATACCTCACGGCTGTTATCATCAATGCTGCCAAACGTTCCATTCCTCATACTGCCTCTTCTTCACGTCGCGTTTCCGTCCCCTGGTGGAATGAGGCTTGTCGAGACGCTATCCGTGCTCGACGACGTGCTTTACGCACCTTTTGCCGCCATCCTACGTTGGCGAATTGTATTGGATACAAACGACTCCGAGTGCAATGCCGTAGAGTCATCAAAGACAGCAAAAAAGCTTGTTGGGCCTCTATCACCATCTCCTTTAACAGTTTTACTCCCTCTTCTGTCGTCTGGGGTGGCCTGCGCTGGCTGTCGGGCATTAAGGCCCACTCCTCGGTACCTGGCCTGACTTCAGGTGATGAGGTCCTTGTTGATCCTGTGGATATTTCCAACGCCTTCGGCCACTTTTTCGCGGAGGTTTCAAGCTCCGCCCATTACCACCCTGCCTTCCTTCCCAGGAAAGAGGCAGAAGAGGCTCGGCGACCTTCCTTCCACTCGCTGAATCTGGAAAATTATAATGCCCCCTTTACTATGCGGGAACTCGAACGTGCACTTGCACTGTCCCGGTCCTCTGCTCCGGGGCCAGATGCCATTCACGTTCAGATGCTGGCACACCTTTCTCTGGCAGGCAAAAGCTTCCTTCTTCGTACCTACAATTGCGTCTGGACCGAAGGTCAAGTCCCCATGCGTTGGCGTGACGCCGTCGTTGTTCCTATACCCAAACCCGGGAAGGATAGACACCTTCCTTCTATATGAAAAAAAGAGACAGCATTGGTCGTATATTTTTGTACTATTGCAAAATCGATTTTCTGTCGCTGAGTGACCATCTTCAGTGCTATATTGTATAACTTAAATTGGGATGCACTGTTGCCACTAAGCTTACGGCGATCACATAGACTCTATAGAGTCTATGTGATCGCCGTAAGCTTAGTGACAACAGTGCATCCCAATTTAAGTTATACAATATAGCACTGAAGATGGTCACTCAGTGACAGAAAATCGATTTTGCAATAGTAAAAAAATATACGACCAATGCTGTCTCTTTTTTTCAAGTACACCTGTTATCTGGTCGTGGTGCACAGGACAACATGGAGTCGCCAATCAATAACCTTCCTTCTAGTTACCGCCCCATTTCTCTTACAAGCTGTGTCTGTAAGGTGATGGAGCGCATTGTTAACGCTCGGTTAGTTTGGATTCTTGAATCTCGACGGCTACTTACCAATGTTCAATGCGGCTTTCGTCGCCGCCGCTCCGCTGTTGACCACCTTGTGACCTTGTCGACATTCATCATGAACAACTTTTTGCGAAAGCGCCAAACGGTCGCCGTGTTCTTCGATTTGGAGAAGGCTTATGATACCTGTTGGAGAGGAGGTATCCTCCGCACTATGCACAGGTGGGGTCTACGCGGTCGCCTGCCCCTTTTTATTGATTCCTTTTTAACAGATCGACAGTTTAGGGTACGTGTGGGTTCCGTATTGTCCGACGTCTTCCTCCAGGAGAACGGAGTGCCTCAGGGCTCCGTCTAGAGCGTAGCCCTTTTTGCCATAGCAATCAATCCAATTATGGATTGCATTCCACTTAATGTCTCAGGCTCTCTTTTTGTCGATGACTTCGCGATCTACTGCAGTGCCCAGCGAACATGCCTCCTGGAGCGCTGCCTTCAGCGTTGTCTAGACAGCCTATACTCATGGAGTGTGGCAAATGGCTTCCGGTTCTCTGAAGAGAAGACGGTTTGCATCAACTTTTGGCGATATAAAGCGTTCCTTCCGCCATCCTTACATCTCGGTCCCGTTGTTCTCCCATTCGTGGAAACAACTAAGTTTCTAGGGCTCACACTGGACAGGAAACTTTGTTGGTCTCCCCACGTCTCTTATTTGGCTGCCCGTTGTACACGTTCCCTTAATGTCCTCAGAGTTCTTAGTGGTTCATCTTGGGGAGCGGATCGCAATGTCCTGCTTCGCTTGTATCGGTCCATAGTCCGATCAAAGCTGGATTATGGGAGCCTCGTCTACTCGTCTGCTCGGCCATCCCTCTTACGCCGTCTCAACTCCATCCACCATAGGGGGTTACGTCTTGCGACCGGAGCTTTCTACACTAGTCCCGTCGAGAGTCTTTATGCTGAAGCTGCCGAATTACCATTGACCTACCAGCGTGACGTACTGCTTTGTCGGTATGCCTGCCGGCTGTTGTCAATGCCCGACCACCCCTCTTATCAGTCCTTCTTCACCGATTCTCTCGACCGTCAGTATGGGTTGTATGTGTCTGCCCTGCTGCCCTCTGGAGTTCACTTTCGTCGCCTGCTTTGACAATTGGATTTTGCCCTCCCTACCACCTTCAGAGAGGGTGAGAGCCCGACACCACCTTGGCTCCAGGCTCTGGTTCATGTTTATCTCGACCTCAGCTCGCTCCCGAAGGAGGGTACTCCAGCTGCAGTGTATTGCTCACGGTTTGTCGAACTTCGTGTGCAACTTGCCAGTCACACCTTTATTTACACTGATGGCTCCAAAACTGACGATGGTGTCGGCTGTGCCTTTGGCGTCGGGGCCGTCACCTTTAAATACCGGCACCTCGACCAGTGTTCCAGCTTTACGGCCGAGCTTTTTGCTCTCCATCAGGCCGTTCAGTATGCCCGCCGCCACCGCCATTCATCGTATGTACTCTGCTCTGATTCACTCAGTGCTCTTCAGAGCCTTGGAGCTCCATATCCGGTCCATCTCTTGGTGCAACGGATCCAGCAGTCCCTCCATTCTTTCGCTGAGGGTGGCTCTCCTGTCAGCTTTCTGTGGGTTCCCGGCCATGTAGTAGTGCCTGGGAATGAGGCTGCTGATGCTGCAGCCAAGGCTGCAGTCCTCCTGCCTCGGCCAGCCTCCCATTGTGTCCCGTCATCTGACGTTAGTGGGGTTGTTTGTAAGAGGCTTGTGTCCTTGTGGTGGGATACTTGGTCCTCACTTCAAGGAAACAAGCTCCAGGCAGTAAAACCGTTCCCAACTGCTTGGACAACCTCCTCCCGACCATCTCGGCGAGAAGAGGTCCTTCTGACCAGGTTGTGGATTGGGCATTGCCGGTTTAGCCACCGCTACCTGCTCTCCGGTGACCCAGCCCCGCAGTGCCCTTGTGGTCATGCATTAACAGTGCACCATGTTTTATTGTCGTGTCCCCGTTTTAGTCAATCTCGTGTTGTCCTGTCTCTGCCATCTACTTATATTTTAGCGGATGACGCTCGAGCAGCTGCTCGTGTTCTTCGTTTCATTACTTTGACTGGATTGTCCAAAGACATCTAACTCTTTCACTTATTTTATCTGCATCTTTGTAAGAACTTTCTGGTGTCCCCCCCCCCCCCCCCCTTTGAGTTTTACTAGATTCTATGTGCTCAGTGCTCAAACAATTGTGACTGGGCGCTAATGACCTTAGTAGGCGAGCGCCCTTAAACCACAAAAAAAAAAAAAAAAATTCCTTCTCCCAGCAGAAAGGGTGGGCCGCTGGAAGGTTCTAACACCCAATCTATCAAGAGGGCTTGCGTAGTCAGTCCTCCTGACTCCAGCACTTCTTTGACGAGTCCAGTCTTTAGTAACAGAATGCATACTGATCCTCAGAATGTGTTTCTCGTAGTGAAACAGGAGGAGGGTAGTTTCGAGAAGGGTTTGCCCTTCTATATACAAAAGGGTTTGGAGGGAATCTGTGGCTCCTTAAAATCGCTGAAGTGCTGGTGCAGTGGGACCTTGCTAGTGGATACTTCCAATTCCCAGCAGGCAGCTAACCTCCAAACTGCTAAATGCCTTGGGGAATATGCCATAGTCACTGAACTGCACAGCACCTTGAATTATAGCAAATGTGTTGTGACATGCCAGGATCTAGTAGACATTCCCAAGGAGGAACTGCAATGTGAGTGGGTTTTGGAAGGTATAGTTCACATGCAACATGTCAAGAAGAGGGTGATGGCAATCTTATCAAATCTGACTCCTTTTTTCTGACCTTCAGTAGCACTAAAACTTCCAGAGCATGTTTAGGTTGGCTTCCTTCGCCTTAGTGTGAGGCCTTATTTCGCGATCCCAATGCGCTGTTTTAAATGCCAGAGTTTTGGACATACCACCTTAGGGTGTAAAGGCGAAGCGACTTGGGGCAACCGGGTAAGGCCATCCATTGACTATATGTTCCCTTTACTTGCTCCCACATGATGCACTTGATGAAGAGGCCCCACTAACCTTATTACATAGCTCCCCCAGACGTTCATAATCTGTGGTGATTTTAATGCCCACAATGTGCTTTGGGGCTCTGCAGTAACTGTCCCAGGGGTAGAGCAATTGAGAGGCTTCTCCTGTCATCTTGTGCATACTTGCTAAATGCGGGACAGAGCACTCACTTCTGCACAGTAACTGGGTCATTCTCTGTCATTGATCTCTCGCTTTGCTCTCCAGCTCTTGCCCACAGTGCTCAATGGAAAGTGGTCAATGACTTGCACAGAAGTGATCACTTTCTGATCTGGATTCACCTGCCAGATGGCGTAGGCCCCGAAAGGAAACCTCCGCGATGGGTGCTCAGTAGAACTGACTGGACACTTTATAGTCAGTTGGCCCATTTCGAACAGTGTGAATGTCGAGGCATGGGTGGATCGTATTACCAAAATCATTCACCACGCCACTGCAGCATCCATTCCACAGTCCACAGGGCACCAGAAGAGGCAACCTGTCCCTTGATGTAGTGCCGAATGCCACTCTGCAATCAGGACCAGGCATGTGGCTCTGCATAGGTTCCAGTGTCGCTCAACTGCTGAGAATCTTGCAGCCTTTCGGGTGGGGAGGGCAAAATGTTGCCAAATTATTCAAGAGAGCCAGAAGAGGTCATGGCAACAGTTCCTGAATACCATTAATCATTCCACAAAACGTTCCACTGTGTGGGAGACCATCAGGAGAATTTCTAGGAGAGGAGGGACGTGCCCCATGGCTGCTGTAATGGATAGTGGCACTCTCCACATGGATCCGCGAGACATCGCCCAGACTATGGCAGTGTATTTTGCCACAATTACTGCAACAGACAGTCAGGATCTGGGTTTCCAGCACTATAGAGCAGTTGCTGAGAGGTGTAGTTTGGACTTCCACTCCACCTATAATGAAGTTTACAACTGCCTATTCTCCATGTGGAAGCTGGATTCTGCATTGTCTGTGGTTCGTGACACGTCCCCTGGTCATGACAGGATCCATTACAGTATGCTACGGCACCTCACAAGACACAACAAAGATATCCTCCTTGCACTTGTTAATGCCATTTGGCCATCAGGTCACTTTCCTGACTCGTGGCGTGAGGCAGTTTTAATTCCTCTTTTAAAACCTGGGAGAAACCGCACGTGCCCAAATAGTTACCTTAGTGTTGCCCTCACTAGTTTCATGGGAAAGGCCTTGGAGCGGATGGTCAACTGCCATCTTGTCTGGATCTTAGAATCTCAGCAACTCATTGGTCGCTGTCAGTGTAGGTTCAGGAGGTTTCGTTCCACCTTTGATAACCTTGCCCTCCTGGAGGCAGCTATACAGCATGCTTTCCTATGCCGCCATCATCTTCCAGGTTGATTTTTTGACATCGAGAAGGCCTACGATACTACTTGGAGGAGTCTCATCGTGGAGCAGCTTCAAGAATGAGGTTTTCGTGGTTGTCTTCCCATTTTTATTCAGTCCTTCCTCTCGCCACAATATGTTAGATACCGAGTCTGTGACGTCCTGTCTGATCACTGTGGGCAGCATAACGGTGTCCTTCAAGGTAGCGTTTAAGTGTGACTGTCTTTGCCATAGCTATTAGTAGCATTATGTCCATAGTGAAAAGTCCTGTTCAGTGTTCCTTGTTTGTGGATGATTTCTCTGTGTTTTGTTCTTCTTCAAGCCTTGCAACGACAACACGCCAGGTGCAACTTACTCTTAGATGTTTGGATGAATGGGCACAGAAGAGTGGTTTTAAGTTTTCCACCGAGAAATCCGTGTGTGTTCTTTTTCACCATTCTCGTTCAATTTTAACCTTTCCTGAATTGAGGATGAGGGGCACTGTCCTTACTTTTAAAGACACAGTGCGATTTGTGGGCCCATTTTATACTCGAAGCTTACGTGGTTACCTCATCTTGGAGACCTGAAACAATGATCACTTAAGGCTTTAAGTATTTTAAAATGTCTTAGCCACAGTACATGGGGAGCAGACAAGACTTATCTGCTCCAGTTTTACTGGGCATTTGTGCGATCTCAGTTTGATTATGGGTGCGCGGTGTGTTTATTCTTATTTAAACATGCTGGACGTTGTGCACCATGAGGGAATTAAGTTGGCCACTGGGGCATTCAGTATAAGCCCCATATCAAGCCTTTGTGCAGAGGCTAGTGAACCGCCTCTTCATATATGGCGACGGCTACTTACAGTGCGTGAGGCATATAAAACTATGTCCACACCATACACACCTGCATACTATACAGTCGCTCAGCTTCCTCTGGCGTGAGTTTTTCATAACTGGCAATGAGCAATGAGGCCCTATGGGATTCGTGCACAGGATTGCCTTTCTGAGATGGGTATGGCTGGTCTTAATGTTTTACCTTGAGGTTGGATCAGATTTCCACCTTGGCTCCTCCAGAGACCCAGACTTATTTTAGATTTGACTAATTTTAAAAAAGATAGTACGGCAGATTTTACATTCTCTTTTTTAACACTTTAGATGTGCATCACGGTTTTACCGTCATTTACACTGATGGCTCCAAACAAGGGAATTTCCTTGTCTGTTCTGTAGTGTTTCCTGATCATGTCACCAGAATTCGCCTGCCTGTTGAATATAACGTTTTTGCAGCGGAGCTCCACGCGATCCTGAAGGCACTGGAGCAGATGAATCGTATTCGGGGCAATCGGTTTCTCATCTGCTCAGATTCCCTTAGTGCCTTATAATCGTTGCAGAATCTGTACCCAGCTGAGGAGTTGGTCCAGCTGATATATGACCAACTGTACTTGCTCCAATGGTACGGTAAGCAGGTGTCATTCTGCTGGGAGCTGGGTCATGTCGGAGTGTGGGGCAATAAACAGGCCGATCAGGCTGCCAAGGAGGCCTGCAGAGAGCAGGATGTAGCACAGTGTCCTATTCCCTTGCAGTGTGTCATTCTGCTGGGTGCCAGGTCATGTCGGAATATGGGGTAATGAACAGGCCGATTGGGCTGCCAAGGAGGCCTGCAGAGAGCAGGATGTGGCACAGTGTCCTATTCCCTTGCAGTCTATCATTTCTGCACTCCACAGGAAGTGCATGCAGTTGTGGGAGGAAGAATAGCTGGCGGTGACGGCCAATAAGCTGTGTTTGGTGAAGTCAGCAACTCGGCCGTGGCGTTCCTACTGCCGGTTGCTCAGGCGTGCTGAAGTGACCCTCACGCATCTTCGGATTGGGCACTGTACTCTCACACATAGCTTTCTATTACGGTGGGAGGATCCCCCGTTTTGTGATGCTTGTGGTGTGCACATCTCTGTTCACCACAATTTAACGGAGTCCATTTAATACCGTGATGCAAGGACAGAAGCAAAAATTGGTGGGGCTATGTGCTCTATTTTAGCTGATGATGAGATGAGTGTATCGGTTTTAAAGTTTTGCAATGTGTCTGAACTGTGGCCCAAACTTTTAGGCTGGAGGTTTTAGTGTATTGCAGAGTGGCTGGCTCCTCCCTTTTTTTCCTTGCGGTCTGCCAGCCACTTCCATCTGTTATATTGTTTTAGCTCCTTCTACCACTTTCTTCCTGTGTAGTCCATGTTTTACTGCTGACACCGTGCTTCGTCTTGTGCTTCGGTGTGGGTACGCATATAGTTTTCCAACTTTTGTTCCGTGTGTTTTACATTGTTTTATCTTCCTGTTCTGGGTATTTTCTTGACACCCGTCTCAATCTGGTTTTGTGTGGGCGCTGAAGATCTTACCGTCGTCCGCCCATACAAACCTCTCCATAATCCATCCATCCATCCTGCTGTATGTCCTGAGGAAAAGATGATGATGTATGTTGACAATCAGCATTGCAATTGCCTGCCAGTGTCAGACTGTAGTCAAAACATATCTGCCACATTCAGCTCGTTTATGTCGTAATGCTATACAGCTTCATTCTTTTGTCCACATTTTACCGAAATGATAGAGCATAGTTCGATAATAGCAAAAAGGTGCTATGTGAATGATAATGTCAACAGGAGTAAACAAGAATGGATCTATACCTGCAGTGGGTTGCACTGTTTTGAATCTTCTTGGCAACTTAAAACTGTGTGCTGGGTCAAGACTTGAACCCATAATCTTGTCTTTCATAGGCAGTGCTCTTGCCTATTGAGTCAGTTTCTGATATGTTCTTCATTTGATGCCACTGAGTAGTGACACCCTGTACTTCCTTTTTGCTAAATATGAATTGAACAATTTCCTCTGATTCCATAATGTGCCATATTATGTGAAAGTGAAGTGTGGTTTAGGCAATCAAAGACGTTTTACTATATCGAAGAGGATACAAAGAAAGACAGACCCACACAGACTGTACATATGAAATAAACACTGTATTTAGCACCACAGGGCAGTTTTGGTGTTAGGTCATTGTCAGACACACTGATGCATGTGGACACATCCACAGAGTAGATATATAAAAGAAATTGCATACCATACAAATTTAACATGGCTATGCTGTAAATGTACACAGCTACAAAACAAATAACAGTTAAGTACTCGTACTAGTATACACCACAAAACAAATGTTTGATAACTTCTTATACTTGTTCATAGTGTGGTTTCAGTTGCTTGAGACTTCAGTAGTGTGTGTGAGTTATGTCTGTGTGAGTTTGTGTATGTGTGTCTGTCATCTCTTGTTGACGAAGGCCGTAATGGCCAAAAGCTTTAATTGTGAGAGTCTTTTTGTTGTGCCTAACTGCAACTCAGTATCTCCGCTATATGGTGTGTAGCAACTTTCCTTTTCATTATACTGTTGCATTCCATCCTGGATTTTCCACTGTTTGATTTTTATTTGTAGTTTAGTCACATGTGTTTCTTGTGGGTATAATCAAGAAAGTCAAAGGCCTAGCTGCTGCAACGTGCATCACTGAGTGCGTTCAGCAACTACCTGGAGAACCTACTCCCATCTTGAGTGAGATCACGTGCTGAATGTACCAAGTCCACCATGGTTTTCCTTGTTATTGTGACAGCTATTCCTCTGAAAGCTACACTTCCTTGTAACATTACGGTTCCCAGTGAGATAGCACTGCATCCCTCTGGGAAAATCAAGACCTTCTGAGGAAGATCGGCCACAGTCCTGCTGCATCAAAGGTTTTATCAGCAGTAGTCAAAGTCTCACATATCTTTATTGAATTGTACATTGGCAGCTGTGAAATCAGTACAGTACACACATTTGCCTTCCACTCATAGATTTGAGAACCTGACACTGTTCCTCATTTACTTCCAGATAAAGACAAACTTTCAGACTCGAGTGCATTGGAAGGCACAATAGTTTCAGGGAGCTCTGGCAACAGTAGAAATACTTAAGCTGCAATTATTGCCACAGAGTATTGGTAGCTGCTGAAGCCCAGGACAACACCCTGGACTTATCAGTGGCCATTACAGCTTTTAGTTGCCTCTATAACAATCCATAATTGCAGAAGTGTTGCCAGTGCAGGATTTTCTCATGAACCAACCTCTTATGTCTCATAAATGTTCGATGGGATTCATGTTGGGCGATCTTGGTGGCCAGATTACTGAATAGTCCAGACAGTCTTAAAAACCAGTCGCAAACAATTTTGGCCCAGTGACATGACACACTGTCATCTGGAAAAATTCCATTGTTGTTTGGGAATATGACATCTATGAATGGTTGCAAATGGTCTCCAAGTAGCTGAACATAACTATTTCCAGTCAATGATCTACGTATACACAGCCCACACCATTATAGAGCCACCACCAGCTTGCACAGTGCCTTGACTACAACTTGGGTCCATGGCTAATTGGGGTCTGTGCCACATGTGAACCCTACTATCAGCTCTTGCCAACTGAAATTGGGACTCACTTGGCCAGGCCACGTTCTTTCAGTCATCTAGGGTCCAAGTGATATTGTCATGAGCCCATGAGCTGGTGATGTGCTGTTAGCAAAGGCACTTCCATTGGTCATCTACATCTATATCTACATATATACTCCACTAGCCACCAAGCAGTGTGTGGCAGAGGGCACAATTCACGCCAAAATCATATTCCCCCCCCCGTTCCACTCGCGGATCGCGCAAGAGAAAAACGACTGTCTGAATGCCTCAGTATGAGCTCTTATTCCCTTATCTTTGAATGATGATCATTGCACGATTTGAAAGTTGGTGGTAATAATATATGCCCTACATCCTCGGTGAAGATCAGATTTCGGAATTTAGTGCGCAGCCCCTTCTGTTTACCGCGCTGTCTATCTGCAAGTGTGTCCAACTTCAAACTTTCTATGAGATTTGTAATGCTCTCGTGGTGGCCAGATGTACCAGTCACAAATCTTGTCTCTCTTCTTTGGACCTTCTTAATCTCTTGAACCAGACCTAACTGGTAAGGGTCCCATACAGACGAACAATACTCCAAGACTAGACGAACTAACTTATTTTAAGCTATTTCCTTTGTTGAAGGACTGCATCGCTTCAGGATTCTGCCAGTAAACTGCAATCTAGAGTTCACCTTACCCGTTATTTGTGTAATCTGACCATTCCGTTTGAGATCATTTCGAATAGTCACACCCAGATACTTGACGGACATTAACTACTTCCAAAGACTGGGCATTTATTTTGTACTCGTACATTAATTGGAATTTTCGCCTTGTTATATGCAGTAGGTTACATGTACTAATATTGAGAGATAACTGCCAGTCAGTACACCACACATTTATTTTCTGCAAATTCCCATTGATTTGTTCACAACTTGTGTGTGATAGTACTTTCCTGTACACTATAACCTCATCGGCAAACAGTCTCAGGCCACTGTCAATACCATCAACCAGATCGTTTATGTAAATTGTAAAAAGCAGAGGACCTATTACACTGCCCTGGGTCACACCTGAAGTTGCCCTTGTTTCTGTTGAAGTCACCCCATTCAGGACGACATACTGCTGTCTGTCTGTCAGAAAACTTTCTATCCAACTGTATATGTCATCAGATAGACCATAAGCACCCACTTTTTGTAGCAAGCGACAGTGCGGAACTGAGTTGGACGCCTTTCGAAAGTCGAGAAATATGGCATCAACCTGGGAGCCAGTATCTAGAGCCTGTTGTATATGATGCACAAAGAGGGCCAGCTGTGTCTCGCATGACCGCTGTTTCCTAAAACTGTGCTGGTTTCTGCAGATGAGCTCCTCGGAGTCTACAAAGGTCATTATGTCTGAACACAAAATATGTTCCACGATTCTACAACAAATCGATGTCAGTGAAATTGGCTGGTAATTACGTGCATCCAATTTCCTACCCTTTTTATAGATTGCTATGACCTGGGCCTTCTTCCAGTCCCGTGGAACTTTCCTCTGTTCCAATGATCTCTGATAGATGATGGATAAGAATGGTGCTATTTTTGTAACATAGTCAACATAAAATCTTACTGGGATACCGTCTGGGCCAGATGCCTTCCTGGCATCTAAGGATCTTAACTTTTACAATCCCAGATACACTAAACACTATGTCAACCATCCTTTCACTTGTTTGATAATTGAATGGGAGGAATGGTGCTGCAGTCCTCTACCGTAAATGAATTTTTGAAAGCTAGGTTTAGAATTTCGGCCTTCTGTTTATCATCATCAGTTACATTACCCGTACTGTCAGCAAGAGAAGATATTGAATTATTTGAAGCGTTCATAGGTTGTATGTACGACCAAAATTTTTTGGGGTATTTTTAGAATCTGCAGATAAAATATTGCTTTCAAATTTGTTAAAAGTATCTCTCATTGTCCTTCTGATAGCTGCTTTCATTTCGCATAATTTCTGTTCGCGGGGCAGTGACTACGTTTAAAACGACTATGCAAAATTCTCTGCTTTTTCAGTAACTTTCTAATATGTTTGTTGTACCAAGGTGGATCCTTTCCCTCCCCTATACTTTTGCTAGGCACATACTTCTCTAGCACATGGTGGACAATACCTTTAAATTCCGACCAATGATGCTCAATATCTTTGTGTCTTGCGGTGAATGCTTGGAGCTGACTATGAAGATATTCATTAATGACACTTTTATTTGCTTTTCCAAACAAGAAAGCTCTATACTTTTTTTTTTTTTTTTCCACTGACATAGAAGCCACGACATTATGTACGCTAATACCTTCTTCTAGATTAACTTCCTCAAAAAGATCAGGTCTGTTTGTCACCAAGATATCTAATATGTTCCCATCTTGAGTTGGTTTTCTAACCAATTGCTCAAGGTTGTATGCTGAGAGCGCTCCTAGAATAACTTCACACCATCTTTCCTGATGGGATTATGGCCGCATGACAGGAATTAACAGATTTTTAACATAGAATGGTAGTTGGAGCCAGAAGCATCTGACATTCCATTTCAGAAATTGTTTGGGCATTAAGTATTCCGCAATCCAAACAGCCAAGAGTGTGCCGAGAATACCACATTTCAGGCACTACCTCTCACCCATGGACAGTGCAGTGGCTGACGACCTTCACTTAACGAGCGAGAGCAGTAGTGTTTGTGTAGCCACATCCTATTAACACAAAATTTTGCCACATTGTCCTAACAGATACGTTCATCATACGTCCTTAATTGATTTCTGTGGTTATTTCACGCAGCATTGCTTATCTGTTATCTCTGATAACTCTACATGAACACTACTACTCTCGCTTGTTACGTGAAGGTCGACAGCCACTGCATTGTCCATGGGTGAGAGGTAGTGCCTGAAATGTGGTATTCTCAGCACACTCTTGGCTCTTTGGATGGCGGAATACTTAATGCCCAAACGATTTCTGAAATGGAATGTCAGATGCTTCTGGCTCCAACTACCATTCCATGTTCAAAGTCTGTTAATTCCTGTCATGCGGCCATAATCCCATCAGGAACCTTTCCATGTGAATCACCTAAGCAGAAATGACTGCTCCACCAATGCACGAGTATACGTGATACTACTGCCATCTGTATATGTGGATATCACTATCCCATGACTTTTGTCACCTCAGTGTTTGTGTTATAACTTTCATAACTACTCTTTCTTAATCTAATTAACATATATTTCTCTTCTTAATTTTGTTTCAGAGTGAACCATTTTGGAGGCCAGTGGACCAAAAAGAATTTTCTCGATATAGAGAATTTGTAGTTCATCCTATGGACTTTTCTCAGCTTGAGTATAATATCAGAAGGAAAGCATATGGCAGCACTGAAGCATTTATAGCTGATGTTAAGTGGATACTTCATGACTGTATTGTGTTTAATACACGTTAGTACGTTTATTCGAGCTGAGTTTTTATAGTCATATAACCACAAATTTCTGTCCGTATAATTTGTAGTTTACCATTAACAAGTCTGTTTTATCTGTAAAAATTTGATCAACTTTTTCATGTTCTTATCATCTTCCCAGTTAACAATCAATTAGAAGTTGGACAGCTACCATCCATGTAAAAGAAAGAACTTTGAACTTTCACAATCAACTCTTACCTTGAGGAACTGAAATATAGACTGGAGGAAGAAAAAGTCTTCAGAAGAAATTATCTAGGTTAAGGTGCAATAGATGGCAAATATTTTATTTTAGTAGCTATGATTAAAAAAGGAGTTTTATTGGTATAGAAACAGTGAAGTACAGACATGTCTTTTGTTGTTTTGGTGTTTAGTCCCAAGACGGATTTGATGCAACCCTGTGAACTTGCCTATCTTATGCCTATCTCTTCATCTCTGCATAACTGCTGCAACCTACATTGATTTGAACTTCCGTACTGTATTCAAGCCGTAGTCTCCCCCCTACGCTACTTACCTCCTACACTTCCCTCTATTTGGACCTTGTGGTCCAGCGGTAAAGTGCATACCTGAAAACAGAGAGATTGCAGAATCAGATCGTGGTTGAATCACGTATTTTTCAGCCTGCATTTTAACTCAACCTTCACCTCTAAATAATGTAAGGAGTCACCAGAAACAGTGCATGCTTCAGGTTCCACATTAAACTGTAGGTCCCCTTTCCCCAGTTGAATAACTGTGGTAGGTTAGGTACACACAAATTGCCAAATTGGTGTCTAATTGAAAGACTAGCAACAGGCCATTGAACTACACAAAATTATTATTTTATTTTATCAAATTAAATATTCCTTAATGCCCAGAGTTTGTTCTATCAACCAGTTCCGTTCTATAATCAACTTGTGCCATAGTTTAGTTTACTCCCCAATTCAGTTCAGTATGTCCTCATTAGTTATCTGATCAACCCATCTAATCTTCAGCAGTTCAAAAGTATCTATTGTCTTCTTGGCAGCAGGCTTTGTCATCCATGTTTCACTCCCGTATAAGGATACTCTCAAAACAATCACTTCCAGAAAATGAACAGTGTAAAGATAAGGCAGGTTGCTACTTACTGTAAAGATGACATTTTAAGTTGCAGACAGGTGCCGTCATTAGAAGGCACACACACACACACACACACACACACACACACACACAAGCATATCTCACGCATACATAACTGCCATCTCCCGTAGCTCCAGAATGTCACTCTACTTAAAATTTGACAATTTCGTGAAACACTGGAGGGAAGTAGCATTAAATTGTACCATTGCGCGAACTCTTATTGTATTTGATCAGATTTACAATAGAGTTATCATAGAGTACCAGTATTATGGACATATAAACATATATGCTGACAGACGATGATGAGATTGTTGTCCTCCAGAAAATAGTACTTGACTGATATGTCATCTTATTTTGTTTAAGGTAAGCAGTTTTGATTTACCAAGTAGGTTGCATGTTGCATATGAGCAATTCACTCCTTGCACTCACATATTAGAATAACAGCTAAAAATTTTACCAAATTTAAATCGGTTTGAAAACAATAAGGCAACATTCAGCAAATGCCAAGCAAATGAAATGTCATAATGAGATGATTGTAATTGTTGTTGCAAGAACGAATTACAGCGACAACACCGTATTGGAAATAGTACCATCAGTCCACACTAGATCACAGGATGAGTGAAAGCTTGAGATTTGAGTAGAATTGTAACTGCAGTCTTTTATTTATTTATTAGTGCTGTTCGTACACAAGACCTGTACCCTAGAAGATACTTCAATTCATGTTTCACAGTTATTTTTATTATTAAAAGTCATAGTGCTTTAATAACACTAGGGTAGGATATTTTCATAACACCAACAAAAATCATTAGATCACAGGCCAGTCAGAAGATCGAACAGAACCCAAGATTTCCCAATCTGTGACGTAAAATGTTCAGACAGTTTATATTATATTCAAACACAGCCCTACTTTCACTACAGGCATTGTTTTATGAGAGTAGTTCCTTGAGATTGTCTGCAACAATGGTGGGCTGTGTGATACTCTATTGGCAACTTAATTACGGTGGTTTATCTTAATATGTTCTTCTTGTGGAGTGATTTCTTCCCTGCAGTATTTGGCATTAGTATGGAAAATTGTATTTAGTGACACATACTCTCACTAAGAATGTTGTGGCCCCACACACTGATAATGATTCCCAACTAGTACAACAATAAACACTTATAATGTAAATAAGAGTGGAAGCAATTCACAGTTAAATGTCCAGGATTGTAGTCTCTCTCTCTCTCTCTCTCTCTCTCTCTCTCTCTCTCTCTCTCTCTCTCTCTGCAGTCTTCCAGAATAAGGAGTCACAAGAAAATTATAAGTCACTGAGGTTATTAGTTCGTGTGTTGTGATGAATAACACTTGAAGTCTGAATAGTATGCTCTCTGAATGAAATTGCTTGACACAAGCACAAGCCTAAGGCTAGGCACGCACTGGTGATTTTCCGTCGCGCGATTTATTTGTCGCAAGAATGAAACGTAGTGGCTTCAATAGGAGTGCGTGCACGTGCGACAAAAAAGTAGCGTCGATTTAAAAGACGCAGCCGGCCCTATTCCACGCGCGACGCGATTGTCGCAGGTGTGGAATGATTTACAGGCACTGGCATAGGCCCGCGCGCACTAGCGACACGATTTCCAGTCAGTCACTCTCGCTCTGTTTTGCATACACACAATTTCTGTGCGCCAGCAGCATGTCTGATAACGGGAGTTGCGCTACGGATGACATTGTAAGTTGTGTTCTCGATTCAGAAAGACTAATTGCAGAAGTAGAAAAGCGACCAGCTCTCTACAACAGGAAATTAAAAGAATACAGTAATCACAATTTGAAAGAGAAACTACGGGGAGAAGTATGCTGCAGCCTAATTCGGAACTGGACTGAACTGCCTGGACCAGAAAAGACTAACAAAGGTATTTCATGGTTCACTTATTTTATTCATTCATGTATACATCACAGTTACAACAATTTAAATTTTTTCATATTGCCAAGATACTGATCCTTGTGGAGTCACAAAGTAGTTTGCAAAATAATCCCTTATCTGCATACCACACGCATCAGCTCTTATTCCTACAGGCTCACAGTCTTGCAGAAGGCATTCGTACGACTCGTCCTCAGTTCGTACAGCATCATTTCATCTTACGAAATTATGCAGAATACAACATGCTTTTATGATTATGTATGAAAAACCAACATCCACATCCATAGGTCGATGAAATATTCTCCATTTGTTAGCCAAAATCCCCAAAGTACATTCCACCATTCTATGAGCACGACAATGTCTATCATTAAAAACACGCTGTTTCATTGTCAGGTTTTTCTTCGAGTACGGCCGCAGAATATGTCTAGACAGTGCACATGCTTCATCTCGTACAAAATTAAAAGGTTGAGGCTCTCCTTCCTCGTCGTGTGGTAATTTTTGAGGATTTGCAATGTTTAACTGATTAGATTTCAGTTTTTGATAGAAGTTGGATTTTTTGAACACATTAGAATCCCCATTGGCTCCGTATGAGCCCACGTCTATCACAGTGAAACAATAGTCAGCATCCACTACGGCCAAAAGGATTGTCGAAAAATAATTCTTGTAATTATAAAACTCTGAGCCACTGTGAGCAGGCCTCTTCAGTCTCACATGTTTCCCGCCCACAGCACGAATGCAATTTGGAAAGTCAGTTCTGTCTAAAAACTGTTTGGCAATAATCTTCCAATCATCTTCAGCTTTTTCTGCCATATGAATAGGCTGTAGACATTGCCACAACTGCTCGCATGTATCCTTCACAATTTCTCTGATTGTAGTGGCTCCCAGTAAATATTCGTAGTGTAATGAGTGAAAGCTATTTCCAGTTGCAAGGTATCTGGAAGAAATAATATTCAGTAACAGCATTAATATTTATTCATAGAAGTATTAAGGTAAATACTTACTATAAATTATATACAGTGATAATTTCATTTATGACAGGTAAAGAAATTCAAAGGAAGTGGAAAAATCTGAAGGACTGCTTCGCGAGAGAACTGGCATCACAGAAAAAAATCTTTGTCTGGCGAGGCTGCAAGAAAACGGAGGAAATATCTATACTTTGATGCAATGTTATTTCTGCTCCCTCAAATGGAAGACAGACTGACCACCAGCAACATCAAAATTATGCCCAGTAGCACAGGAAACAAGGAAGTAGGTTCTCCCCCCAGTTTGTTTTCACAAAACAACAACGATACTGCACAGAGCACAAAAGTACGACATCCTACGAAAAGAGAAGCCAAGAAGGTTACGTCCTACGAGGAATCTCTATTAAATATATTAAAAGACAGACAAAAAGAAGAAGTTAACGAGGATAAGAATTTTGCATTAATGCTTAATGCTGGCTAAGTTAAATGATGAACAGAAACATTACGCGAAAATAGAAATACTGAATGTGATTAGGAATGCCAGATATTATCAGCTTTCACCGATTTTTCCACAGCATCCGAACATATGTTATAACACAACTCAAGCGACTTATAACACCACTCAAGCAACTTATTCTCCAGCATCTTCATTCGTTCAACCGTATTCTTCAAATGTCCTAAATGAAATGGAACTTCCACAAAATTTGTTCATGTGCCCCTCTGCTGACAACCGCAACAAGACCACAGAAACCTCTGTGCGCAACATGGTTTTGCAGTTTTCTCATGAAACAAGTTTGCCAGTTTCAACTTGCAGTAGTGATTTTCTTTATGTATCTGATCAGTAATGTAAAATGGCAACAACAATTGTTGGATGAAATGATTCTCTTGATGTATCTAATCAATAATGTAAAAGGGCAATAAAAACTGTTGAATGAAATAATATGTGCTCACCTCAAAGTCACTGATAAGTGCTCCTCAGGTGGTATACACTTCCTCCATTACTGTCTGAAGCAGTGTATCAAAACTATTCTTACTTATTCGATAGTATTGAAAGAATTTATTTGGGTGATTTTGTAACTCTTTGTGTAATTTGTAAAACTGCCCTTTCACTTATCTTTGACTTACAATCGGATGCACCCAGTAACGACATTTGCGCTGTTTTCTCGCTCTTCTTCGTAGTAAAAGCGCCACCAAACAAGCTGTTTCGATGAAATCCATGCTGGTACTGAGAGTAGTTGCGATTTTCCTGCCGCTGTGTGCGCATCACAATGTACTTCCGTGACAGCGATTGTTAAGTCGCGCCGACTGAAAAATCGCCTGTGCGCGCCTAGCCTAAGTCCATTCATTGTATACTGTCTTGTGACCGCAGTGTTTGTGGAGGCATGGCTCATGTACGAATGTGGGGGTGTTTGTTGTGGTAGTGCTGGGATCCTCCATATTTGGTACTGCTGTTGGAACAGCCTGTTCTGTGGCCAGATGGCCATTTATGTATAGGTTCAGCAGACAGATACTTGATTGGCATGCTGTGAACACATGATCACTGGATGCAAGGTAATGCTGCGGAATGCAATTTGAGTGCTGCTCATTCCTTTGGAGTCTTCTGGACACTAACTTGTTAACAGACTGATGTGTTGTGATCTGTCTCTCTATTTGTATATAATCCATACTGTGTTGTGAGACCGGAGGGGACCTATGATACGGCAACCTGCAGGTACACATAATTGCAGTGTATAGCAGATGTGTTACAAATGTGACTGTTTTTATTCTTTCTGCTTAGCATACAAGTTTGTCTATGATGAAGAACTCTGAATAGTGTTTCTTATTCTTAAATTATTTTTTACCCTCATTCAGACTAGCAAAAGCAACTTCTCCACTCAGACAGACAATTTGGGGATAGAATATTTGGTCATTTGTTTCAGTATTGGACAGAGTACAAAATATAGGTGAGAAAAGACAGTCACTCACTGTACAGATGAAGTACTGCTTAGTAGATAGGCACATAAAAGAATGTGTGGATTTGTGGAATATAGGAGCTCACCTTAAAAAAACTTTGTCAGTGTCTGCGAGTGTGCAAAACGCATGTGCAGCCCCCCTCCCCCAGTGCACACACGATGTGTTCCAGAAGTAGGTTTGTTAGTTTATCAATTATATTACAATGAATTGACTAATATATTACCAGTAAGAACATATACTTCAGCTCATTAGCCCCCATACAACTTTAAAAACAAGGAATACAATTACATCAGAAGTAATCAAGTATGGTATCATTTATTGATACCACCACACGTGTGTCACAGCTGGCAGTGGAATTGCAAGTTTCTGTCAGTTGCTGGTAGTGGTCATGCGGGATCCAGTAGACCCAGTGGTGCAAGCTCACTGAGCCACGACTCCAGAGGCTCCCTCTGCCACCACAATGTGGGACAGCTGGCAGCAGTGAGCAGCAGCCAGCAGCCCACACACACTTGGAACTCCTTCAAACGAGATCTTCGTTCGTGCTTACTTTAGGGATCATCTTTCTTGTTGACGTTGAGAGCTCGACTCTACTTCCTGCTGTATTATTTGTAATGAGTCTTCGTATGCTTGGAGAAATACAAATTAAGTAAATCTCCTGTTTATTGTGTTAACTTGTTTGCCAATCATTTCCGCTCCTGTCCAGCTGTCCTGCAACACCAGTTGCCACGCCACCATGTAGCCCATCTCTTCTTACCGTTGTGTATGAAGTCATACACAACATCAAGTTTTAAGAAATCAAAAATAACATCTTACACACATTAGTGAAAAGGAGATGTTATATAATAAATCAACAATTATATGACCTTTTTTATTTTTTTTATTTTTATTTTATATATAGTTAAGTCAGTGTGCCAGGTTGGTTGGTTGGTTGGTTTGGGGGATTAAAGGGACCTGACTGCTACGGTCATCGGTGTGCCAGGCTGAGGTTTGAACCTAAATACTGTGGCACACTATTTGGATTTTCTGTGAATGACCAGTGCAACAAATACTCTTTATTAGAGCAAAACATAAAGTTGCATACCAGAAACACTGTGCCCATAAACTGCACATAAGTTTGTATAACACATGTCAGTCCTCAATGATGATGAGAAATTCTGCAAACAGTCCATCAGACTTTGGCCAAGCTAAGTCTCCACATTATTCTTTCTTCCATGTGTGCTTATCCTGCAAAGTTCGCAGGTGAACTTCTGTGAAGTTTGGAAGGTAGGAAATGAGGTGCTAGCATAATAAAAGCTGTGAATGTGGGTTGTGAGTCATGCTTGAATAGCTGAGTCAGTCGGGCACTCTCTCACGAAAGGCAAAGCTAACAGATTCAAGTCCTTAACTTTAATCTGCCAGGAAATATCAAGATATCAGTAACTTGAAACACTGTGTTTAATGAGACAGGCAGTTGTGACAAATAAACTCCCACAAATAACTTGTTGGTAGGATGCTTCATTGCTCCCCCCCCCCCCCCCCCCCCCAAAGACAACAGAATAAGAAAAATCAAAGGTATTTTACAAATAAATTTTGAGTTTTAGACTTTTTCCCAAAAAACTGTAAATTCAATAACTGTGACATAATTGGTGGGGAAAAAAGTTTAAAGAATTAACCTTCAGGTATTTTTGGCTTTTTCAGTACAGATAACATCCAGCCTTTATATACAGGGAGTTCAAAAAGAGTCTGAAAAGCTTGTAAGGGTGTTGCAGGGAGGTTGTGCTGAGAAATAATTGTTAAGGATAAAAATTGATATGTTGAACCATTTCAGAATTATTTGCTATTGACATTAGCCAGTCAGATTGTTGCACACAAAAATTCAAGCAGACTGCCAGAGACAGTGTCGCCAAAATTGTTCTTTGTTTGGTTTCCTCAAACTGAACAAACATAGTTTTTGTTCACCTAGCTTAACTTTATCACTTCTGAAAAAGGCACATTTTAACTGGTAATGGCCAGTTGAACAAGTAGTTACTCATGGACCCACAGGTGTCCATGCTTTAGCACATTTTAGCGTGTGCAAGTGCTTGAGTTTGGATGTGCAATGAGGTGTTTGGCTAACTTAAGTACTGAATAATTCACAAAAGGCGCAACATATCAAATTCTTTTTCATAACAATTAGTTCTCAGCACAGCCTGTGCTGCAATGTCCTTACAAACATTTCTGGCTGTTTTTGACACACACATGTGTGTGTGTGTGTGTGTGTGTGTGTGTGTGTGTGTGTGTGAGAGAGAGAGAGAGAGAGAGAGAGAGAGAGAGAGAGAGAGAGAGAGAGATATATCAAAGACCTGAAAGTATGTAGAATGAGAAAATCTAGTCATCAAGTGAGAGCAGAAGGAAGCACGTAAAACTTTTACTTGGTTTCTACGTTTTTTAGCTTTCAAATCTCTGATACCAGCAATTCATTTTTTTTCTCACCCTATCAATACATTTCCTGTGACCAGGTTCGTGGGTGACATTTCCTGTTACTTTTCATGTATCACTAAACTTTACCATTCTCGATTTATCGAACCTTCTTCTCCTGTCCACCAGAGTAAGGAGGCTCTGCTTCTGAAAGTTAAGAACTTTATTTCTTTTTGTGTGTTTCCATCTATAGCTGCTTGGTTAGTAGAAGCCTATCTTTGTGATGCGTGTTAAAAATTAATTGAAAATATATGCTGTTAAAGTCACAATGTAATTGATTGTGTAGTAAATAGTTCTTATCACAGTAATGTGGGAGTTTCTTCAGTATATCAATTGCATATTTATTGAAGAAACTTGCAGTGTATTACTGAAAATATACTGAGTAAAGATAAAAAACAAGACAAAACCTCACTCAGTCTCCAGAAACAACATGTGCGGCGAATACTGCATTATCAGTATACAAAAGAATAATTTCTGTGAAGTCTCTTTTCTGCCTGTGGATTTGGGCTGTTTCTGAAGATTTTTTGAGACACTTAAGACCCACAGAGGAGTGTAGGAGAAATGCTTTCTTACTCATTGTGTTACTATCAGGACCGCGCTACTGCAGCAATTAAATTAAATAAATATTTAAGATTTAGATATGAAAAAATTTGATTCACCATTTGATTCATCTTGTGCTTTAAGAGCTTTTTCATTTAATTTTCTTCTATTTTTCATCAAGGTACAACATTTCTCAGTAATCTTATTTCTTACGGTAAATATTATCTCAGCTTCATCTCTTCTTGGTATATGTATTGGCTATTTATACTTTGATATCATAACTGTTCCACCTATGTAAATAGAGAATTTTTTACTGTGAGGTTTTGATTTCTTATTGTTGGGATATTAATAATTTGCTAATAATTGTACAGAAATACCTCATTTTAATACAAACGTTTTATCTGTCAGTGTTTTCGAATACATATATGATGGTTTTTCTCCCTCTCCATTTGTGCAACTGATTGTTCTCGATAGAATAATCTGTGGCTGTAACTTTGTCAGCAGAAGTTCATGTTTGAACCTGAAGCCACTGAGACGCCATACCTGTTTTTTGTTATTGTGAAAGAGAAGTCATCTATTGCACAGTTATTTCTTTATGAGCTAACTTGTGATTCTTACAGGAGCATGGCACACCTCACACAGTATCATGGAGTTGTCTGGCTCTTTCGTCTCAAAGGACACTGAATGTGTTTGCCTTCTATTCCTTTTTAATACTGAGATTTTCCTTTTCTCTGATTTCGTTTCTTTTTTTTTTTTTAAGAGAGAATGTGTGGCTACTTCCAAAAGCACCCTCTAAATATTCTTCTTTAATGTGAATGTTTAAAATTCATTTATTGCTTCCAATATTTTTGAAGTTCCTATTGTTATTAAAACATTATGCAAGTAAAGATCAGCATACAATAGCAAATATTTTGTTTTTGTTGCAGAGCATACCAAGCTAACATCTTCAGCAAAGTATATACTTAAAGTTTGTAAACAAGAGATGGCAGAAATTGAAATATGTCCAGATTGCTATTATAATGCCAACACATTGAAAGATACATGGTTTATAGAGGCATGTGTAAGTATCTTTTGGCAGAATTTTTATTCTGAGCAGGCATTTCATTCTGAGAAAAATGTAATATATATTATAAATATCTGTCGTGTATTTTTCCCACGTCTCCTAAACCACTCAACCGATTTCAACCAAACTTGATAAACACACTCCTTACTCTCTCATAATAATCCCTGTGTGGATAAGACTCACCTACCTATCTTAGTACAGGATATATGATAACATAAACAAAGACATACAAGAAAAACTATTGCGTCATGCATGACATTTCAATGTACGACTTGTTTGCTAATAACTCCATTCATTTTAATACATTTATTCTTCAGTACTAAGTCACTCCTTCAGTCAAGTCCACATAAGAAAATCCCTGATGCCTACCAGCACTTTTGACAGCTTTATCCAATGGAAAGGCTGGTGATTAAGGAAATTTTTATCTACAGGAGTTGGCCGGCAAGAGGCAGATACATAGTGTATAAGTTCCAGATCACCAGATTGTGTGCCAATGTTGTGAACAATATTTAAAATCATTCTACATTATCGTATGCAGTAAGGAGAATGTAAGACACTGTTGATGGGAACAATAGGTGTAATAATCCACCTTTTCACAAGAAGAGCAGGCTGTTTGCCAATAGCTTTTCAACATTTGGTCCATTTCCTTCTTTCAGTAAAGAGTAGTAACGTCAGCTTGTGGCTTATAGAAAACATGTTGTCACGTAACTACATGCTATCCCTGAAAACAAACACTTATAAAAGTGAAATTTTATGTAGTCACCTGACCGAATAACCAGTTAATGGAATATTTTACGTCCCTTGGACTGACACAGATGAAAGGCTTCCTTAAATTTTCATACCCAGGATCTTATACAGCACTGAGTGCTACTGCCTTCACTAAAAAGACATTGTCCTGTCACATTGAAAGTGGAATCCAAAAGCTTACTTTGGTAGCTTGCATTCAGTGTATTATGAACTTCAGTATTGTAGCCTGTTATAATTCTGTGCATTCACATTGTGTACAATAGGATGACCTACATTTGATTATGGTTTTAAGAGAGATGACAAACATCTGACAATAATTTTGAGGGGGGGGGGGGGTTTAAGGGAGACTTGCAATAAATGAAGAATCTAACATAATCTAAAGAAAACAAATTAATTTTTATGGCATATAATACATAAATATAATTACAGTAAAATGTAATAAATTTCACATATGTATTATGTAACAACATTATGAAAAGGGTAGTTGTTTCTCACCATATATCAGAGATGCTGTCACAGATAGGCACAACATAAAGGCTGTCAGAAAGTGAGCTTTTGGCCAAGGCCTCCATCAAAAATAGACCACACACACACACACACACACACACACATACACACACTCTAATGCAACTCACACACACCTGACCACAGTCTCTGGCTATTGAAGCCAGACTGTGAGCAGCAGCACATGCTGTAAGAGGCAACTGGGTGGTGGCAGTAAGGAGGAGGCTGGGGCGGGGATAGGGAGGCATAGCAGGATAGGAGTGGGAGATGTGGAAGCGTACAGGGATGAGGTAGAAGAGGGTAGGCAGCTAGGTGCACTTGGGAGGTTAGATGAGTGGTGGGAGGGTGGGATGGGTAGCGAATAAGAGGAAGTAGTGGGTAGCGAAAAAGAGGAAGTAAAAGGACTGAGGGTGCATTGGTGAAACAGAGGTCTGAGTAGTGGTGAAATGGGAACAGGGAAGTGGCTAGATGGGTAAGGACAGTGACTAACAAAAACTGAGGCAGGAGGGTTACAGGAACATAGGATATGTAGCAGGGAGGGTTACGACCTGCGCAGTTCAGAAAAGCTGGTGTTGTTGAGAAGGATCTAGATGGCTGAGGCTATGACGCAGTCATTGAAATGAAAAACGTCGTGTTGGGCAGCATGCTCAGCAACGGCATAGTCCAGGTGTTTCTTGTCCAGTGTTTGTCAGTGGCCATTCATATGGACAGACAGCTTATTGGTTGTGATGCCCATGTACAATACAGTATATGGTTGCAGCTTAGCTTGTAGATCATGTGACTGATTTCACAGGGGGCATGCCTTTGTTGGGATAGGTGACGCTTGTAGATCATGTGACTGATTTCACAGGGGGCATGCCTTTGTTGGGATAGGTGACGCTTGTGTTCGGACTAGAGTAGATGGTGGGAGGAGGTACAGAATAGGTTTGCCTATATGTCTATTACAGGGATATGAGCCATGAGGTAAGGGGCTGGGAGCAGGGGTTACGTAGGAATGGACGAGGATATTGTGTAGGTTCAGTGAGTGGCAGAATGCCAGGTGTGGGAGGGGTGGGAAGGATAGTGAGTGGGATAGTCCTGGTTTCAAGGCATGATGAGAGGTAGTCAAAACCCTGGTGAAGAATTTGATTCAGTTGCTCCATTCTTGGGAGGTACTGAGTCACGATGGGAATGCTCCTCTGTGGCCGGACAGTGGGACTTTGCGAGGTGGTGGGTGACTGGAGAGATAAAGCATGGAAAATTTGTTTCAGTACAAGCTTGGGAGGGTCGTTACAGTCTGTGAAGACCTCAGTGAGATTCTCGGTATATTTTGAGAGGGTAACTTGTCTCTACAGAGGTGACGGCCATGGGTGGATAGGCTCTATGGAAGGGACTTCTCGGTATGGAATGGGTGGCAGCTGTCAAAGTGGAGGTATTGCTGGTGGTTGGTTGGTTTGATATGGACAGAGATACTGATGCACCATATTTACTCGAATCTAAGCCGCACTTTTTTTCCAGTTTTTGTAATCCAAAAAACCGCCTGCGGCTTAGAATCGAGTGTAAAGTAAGTGGAAGTTCTGAAAAATGTTGGTAGGTGCCACCACAACTAACTTCTGCCGTCGAATATATGTAGCGCTACACAGGTATGCTTTGCAGGCACAAAAATAAATACTGGCGCCTAAACCTCTGCGTCAGCAGGAGCTGCAAAGGAACTTCATCCCGTGCATGTTCTCTCTAGTGGAAACCTTTCTTCACCACACTGACAACTGACACCCAGAACTCCATATAGAACCATGTTTAAAACAGTACCAACCTCTCTCCAACAGTAATCCTCCTCCCCTTCCACCCAGTCATCCCTTGGTAATCTTTCAAGAATTCCTCATTTCTAGTCTGGCCTCACCTTCATTTCCTAAACTCCTCCCCAGTGAGCACATCATCACTCCAATGGAACACATAACTATTTGTAACCTGCAGACAATCCAAACCTTATCATCGTTCCTGTGGACAGAAGCTCCAGCTCTGTGCTCATGAATCGTAGTGACTGTGTGACTGAAGCTCTCTGCCAACTTTACTACATGACCATGATTCCATCCCAGAAGTCCAGTATGACCTTCAGCAGCTCCCCAATGCCTTAAATCCATCCCAAAACTTGATGCTTGAAACCATCTCCTCCTTCACTCCTGCAACTCCCACCCCCACCCCACCCCACCCTCCCCCCACCCCATCTTCTACCTTTTACCTGCTCCACAAACCCAAACACACAGATCCCTCTGTGGCTGGGTACAATGCTCCCACAGACACAAACTACAGTTATCCCATTGTGGTTGGGTACAGTGCTCCCACGAAATGAACCACTGCCTTTGTAACCAACACCTCCAAACAAATGTCCATAACCTCCTATCCAAAACAATATTTACTTCCTTCACCACCTCTCCACAGTTCCTGTCATGTTACCACCAAATTCCTTGTTGGTATCTGTGGTTTTGGCGTCCATATACACCAACATCCCTCATGCCCATGACCTTGCAACCATGGAATACTACCTTCCCAGCATCATCCTGAGGACAAATCCACTACCCTATCCTCTTAGCCAACCATATCCTGATCCATAATTATTTCACCTTTGAAGACCAAATCTACAGAGTCCACCAGGAAAATGTATACACACTTTAATGAATGAAAAGTGTTACTTATGTGTTTATTTTACATTTAATAATTGTTCACATTTGTTGTACAACCTTCAGCTTAGCACTTGGTTACTTTAAATGTTCAAAATGTTCACCATTGGCGGCTGTACACATAACAGAACGATGTACGGTCACCGCAACTACGTCAGTCAGTGTTACAGTGGAGACCGCTGTACATGTTGCTCTAATCTCCTGGTGAAGTTCCTCCAGCGTGCATGGTTTACGTTGATAGACATTGTCTTTCACAGTTCCTCAAAAATAAAAGTCTTTAGGTGTTAGATCTGGTGATTGTGGAGGGAACTCAATGGGCCCTCTTCATCCCATCCAGTGCCATGGAAAATTGTCATCCCGATGTTAGAAGACCTCTTTATCAGCTCCATAAAGCGCACATATACCTATATAAATTGACGTGTGTTACATTTCCAGGTACACTTCTCCAGTGACAGTAGTATCAAAGATAAAGGGTCCTACTAAGCCACTAGACGATAGTCCACACCACCCATGAACCCGTGGTAGATTGGCCACTTTATCCACATAAGCATGCAGATTTTCTGGTGCCCAGTACACACTTATGCCAATTCACATATCCATTAAGTTTAAATTGTGCCTCGTCACTCCACATTATCTTCATCACAAATTGTTCATCATCAGTTACCATTTGCAGATACCATTCACAAAATTGCATTAGGCAATCAGGATTGTCATCATTAATCTCGCACAATAATCATGGAATGTAAACTTTCCACTTTGCGGCTTTCAGAATTCTTCGTACACTTGTACTGCTAACCCCCACTTCACGTGCATATTGCATAGCAGACTTCTGTGGAGAATTAACAAATGTTTCCAACATGAGAGCCGATGAAGCAGGACTTTCAGATGTATGCTGTCTTCCTGATCTTCCTTTGTGAATATCACAAATCGTTCTGTGCAATTCAAACTTGTCAATGATGGGTTTAATTGTTAGGCAGGTTGGCGGTTCTGTTTCAAACCCCCACCTCCACTGACATTGCACTTCAATGGAATTATCAAACTTTAAAAACCACTTCACAATACATTTTCGTTGCTCGAATGTCAAGCATGCTCCACCCATCTTGTTTTCTCAATACCAAGATGAAAGTAGTAACATCTGTTGAGCCTAAGACTGTACAACAACACACTCGGAACTCAAATCGAATGACAATGTCGATATCTCATTAGAGCCTGACAAAGAGTGTATACATTTTTCTGATGGACTCTGTATAAACAATTCAATGGTACTGCCACAGGACTCACTTGGTACCATCTTATGCCAGCTTACTTATGGGCCACCTGAAGTGAACTTTCCTATCCAGTCAACACCTAAAACTGCTTGACTGGTTCAGATTCATTGACGATGTTTTCATGATCTGGACTCATGGCAAGGACATCATTTGTTCTTTCCTCCATAAGCTCAACATCTACTTCAAAATTTGCTTCAACTGGTACGTCTCAGTTCAGTGATCCATGTTTCTTGATGTCAATCTCCACCTCTGATGTGGCTCCAGAAATATGTCTGTTCATATCAAGCACACCAACCACCAACAGTACTACCACTTTGACAGCTGTCATCCATTTTACCTCAAAAAATCTCTTCCTTACAGCTTGCCACCCATGGATGCAACATCTGCTGTGAAAAGTAGGAGTTTTGAAATATTATGATAACCTTAACAGAGCCTTTATTAACACACATTATTTTATCCAGCTCATCCATTAACATAACTCCCATGCTATCTCCTCAGTCGCCAGTAAACCTGTTGACCAGCCACTGACCAGTGCTCCTCCGATCACTTAAGATCACCCTGGCCTTGAAAAGTTCAATCATATCCTTAATCAGGGCTTCAGTTATATCTTGTTGTGCCCTGAGATGAGGTATAAGCCCACCACATTCATGGCAACATTGCCCAAAGTGTGTTCCACTACCCACTCAACCTACAGAATATCCTTGTCTATCCCTATTCCAATCATCCTCCCAGTCCTGCACGCAATGGGTCATTCTCTTTTAGAAGACCTGTTGCATATACTCACCACATGCTACTGGAGACCAGTCACAGGCATTTCTTACCCAATAAAGGGCAGGACCACATGTGAAAGCAGCCATTTTATATATCTGCTATGGTGCAATTAACTTGCAGCATTCTATGTGGGCATGACAGATAACTGTCTACTCACATGAATGGCCACCGTCAAACTGTGGCCGTGCCGCAAAATTGACCAATCAGTTGTCGATTTGGGTATTACCTTCCAGTACAAGTTTCTCTGAGCTATACAGATCAGAATAGTCTTTCCTGCACATCCTGCATTCTCACAATCTCCCTGACCTAAACCTCCACTAACCTGTGTGACACTGCCTCACCTTACCTTTTCCATTTTTTCTACTGTCACTGTCCACACCTCTCTTTCCCCATCCAAATTGTATACTGCCTTCTCTCACCACTGTAATGTAACATACCACTTTGTTGAAGTGTTGCACAATGTATTTAGGAGTGACAAATGATGATCCTTGAGTGTACAAATGATGATCCTTGAGTGTTGAAGAAAAGTTATTTAGTGTAGTTTGGAAAGTGGAACCCCTGTGTTGAGCAAAGGGGTTCTCTGTATGTGTATGTTAACTGAACGGCAATGGAGATGGCATTGCTGCTGGATGGGGCAGTGCTGGCGGTGGCTTGCATTTGGCCACACTAGCTGCTCTTAATGTTTTCTCCATGCAGTGGACCCCTGTCTTGGAATTGCTCTGGCCTCCACGTCTAAGAAGACAGCCGTGACAATGCATGAAAAAGTCAGAGAACAAAAGAAATTCGAGGTAGTAGGTTCTGGTATGAACTGTGTCTTTGGACGTTGCTAATGTGTCGAGTTTTGAGCACTCAGCTGTGTGAAAAAGCAGTAGTCAATGATACGAGGCATACTTGATATAGCCATACATCGATTGAGAGAGAGAGAGAGAGAGAGAGAGAGAGAGATTTATTTTCAAGTCAAGGTGCAGGTAATGAGAATGTGGCATTTTGACATTGGAAGCGTACCCTCCAGGTAATGTATTGCATTACTCAGCAGAACTGTCTCGGAGATACCTAGGAAACATTTAACCCCCTTTACAACCAGATGGGCATTCTCTCTCTCTCTCTCTCTCTCTCTCTCTCTCTCCCTCTCTCCCTCCCTCCCTCCCCCATTCCCCCATTTCCACTCATCCCTCACCCCTCCTTGTCTCCCTCTCTGTCTCCACCTTTTCTCTCCCAACCCACCCGCCTGTGTCAACCTTCTCTCTATATTTTTTATATGATCTACCCCTCAGAAATCCTTTAGTCTTGTTATGCAGCTTTTGAGTCCCATGTTCTCACTCCTGCCTCATACTATCCAGCTACTCTCTCCTTGCCTAGCGGATCCTTCCCCAGCATGCCCCTACATCCATCAGTCCAGACAACTGTTTATCAGTGTAATGTGCGCTTGGTAGTGTGTGCAGTTGCATGTGTGAATGTATGTACCTTCTGCCAGAACAAGAGCCCGTGTTTCAACAGCCAGTTAAGATTGCATACTGTTACATGTGCCTACACGCCAGACATCAGTCTTCTGAAGGTTGCCTTTCTTTTATTTTAGATATTGTTCCACCCAGGAATTTCCGTTAGTGTTATATTCAAGTTTTCTATACCAGTGAGTATGTGGGGAGTATGTGGGGTTCAGGCAGGCAACAAATGACAGCGTTTTTCTAGTTCTGAAGATCATACCACAACTGATGGTGCTTGAGTATCTAATTTGGTGATGGTCTTTTATTTATGCACTGATTCAATAGGGTCACAACTATCCTCCCTACCATAATGTAGGCCCTTTGAAATTGATCTGTCTTTATCCAAGCTGTTTTTCATTACTTTTCACCTACTTCTGTTTTGGGTATTGAAGCAACAGCAGTGTGTGTTTCCAACTGTTTTAAAGATAATTCCGCAGTTTTCGTAAGAGACTATCTCATCTACAGCTCCATCCTATGTGCTGTGCTACCATGATACAATTGTAATACCTAGGGAAAAAAACCGTTTAAAATATTTATGCCTAGACAAAAGTCCACTAGATTTACGTAGCTAATGCACTTTAAGCTGAGTGCCAGTGGTTTCCCTGATTTCTGAATGAAAAGACAACTTATTTCCCCAGCACTCCTTACGACTTATTTCCCCAGCAACCCAAGCATCAAAGTGCCTTGTATATAACAATTTGAAACATCTGATTACTTTACAAATGTGTTAACTTGTTAAATAGTTGATATTAAGTACGTAAGCAAGGAAAAGTTTAGATAAGGTTTGAAATAGTGCTTAAAGTTAGTTTGGCAGTTCTGAAATACTGGTTGAAAATAGTGTGGGTAATTGGCACACCGTGACTTTTGCCGCAGTTTCTAACTGTGATCTTTGTCTTATTGTGTTAAACATTTAATATATGATTACACCTCTTAATGAGTAAGTTGTGACATCAGTTTAAATGTTTATGTTTGGTCAGTAATTTTACGAAATATTTAAAATTGGATTTTCGTTGCCCCTGGAAGCTGTTAGATATGCAACCTGAAAGTGACCCATGAGCCAGGACAGCCATTTAATATACAAGGTGTACAACTTAGCTTCCACCATTTAGCGATAGGTGGCAACAACTGTAAGTTGCGGTCGAAAGAAACAGACCGCAGACGTCAGGCAGTTAGCTTGGACCTTGGACAACGTAACCTCATTCAAACATTAGTTGATTTGTGTCTGCATCATAAAGTTGTTCTTGATTGAAAATGTCAGTTTACAAGCCTAATTATCATCATTTGTGGGAGGTGTTGCTGGTTTGTTTCAGTATGAAGAAAACAGCGATTGAGTCTCATTGAATGCTCTCAAGTACGTATGGTAAGGACACTATTAGTGAAAAAACATGTTGTGTGTGGTTTCAACGCTTCAAGAACGGTGATTTTAACGCCTTGGACTGGCATAGTGATGGAAGAGAGAATGATTTTGAGGATGCAGAATTGGAGACATTGCTGAGTGAAGACTTACGCCAAACCCAAGAAGAATTGGCATGATTAGTGAGAGTGACACAGCAAGCCATTTAAAAATGTCTCAAGGCTATGAGCATGATTCAGAAAGAAGGAACTTGGGTCCCGTGTGAGCTGAAACCAAGAGACGTTGAACGGCATTTGTGTGTTAGTGAACAGTTGCTTCAGAGACAAAAAAGGAAGGGATTTCTGCATCGCATTGTGACCGGGGACGAAAAATGGGTTCATTACGATAACCCTAAATGCAAAAAATCATGGAGTTATCCCGGCCATGCTTCCACATTGACGGCCAAAGTGAATATTCATGGTTCCAAGATTGTGCTCTGCATTTGGTGGGACCAGCTTGGCGCCGTGTACTGTGAGGTGTTAAAACCAAGTGAAACAATCACAGATGCTCGTTATCCAATGCAATTAATTCGTTTCAGCAGAGCATTAAAAGACAAATGGCCGCAATACAGCGAGAAGCACGATAAAGTGATTTTGCAGCACGACAACGCTCGACCCCACATTGCAAAAGAGTTCAAAACATACTTGGAAACATTAAAAAGGGAAGCCCTATCCCTCCCGCCGTATTCTCCAGAGATTGCTCCCTCTGATTATCACCTGTTTAGATCAATGGCGCATTGCCTGGCTGACCAACACTTCCAATCTCATGAAGATGTCACAAATTGGATTGCTTCAAAAGATGAACAATTTTTTTCGACGTAGGATTTGTACGCTTCCTGAAAGATGGCAGAAAGTAGTGGCCAGCGATGGAAAATACTTTGAATGATACATGTGTAACCAATTTGTTTCATTAAAGCCTCAAATGTTGGGGAAAAAACAGCGGAAACAAAGTTGTACGCCTTGTAGATACAATTTGCCTCACTATCAGAGGGGTTTTGTTTAATTTTTTTGAGCCAGTTATAGAAAGTATAGCCCATTTTCTTTCTTCTGACAACTTCCATGAAATTATAAATGTAAATTTTACTTGATTTTGATATGCCATGCCAAAAGCTAGGAATGATAATGTAAACTATTTTGTTTCTGTTTGCGTATAATTGATTACTTAATCACATTGAGAATATTCAATTAATATCAAACAAAAACTGTACAAAATAGTTGTAAAGCACAGTATACTGTTACCTTGATTATTTACATATTGCTGTTATCTGTAATCATTGCTTTTTAATCAAACCATTAAAAGGTGCATTTTTACTTACAGCGTAAACCTCATATACTTGTATGGGCTAAGCTGAAGGGATATCCTTTCTGGCCAGGAAAAGTCTTGCGGGTGCATGACGAAAATGCAGACGTGCGATTTTTTGGTGCACATGACAGAGCATGGGTCAGTGTTCAGTGCTGTTATTTGTATAGCAAAGAAATGCCAGCGCCTGTGAAAAGTAGAAAACATGAATTACAAATTTGCATAAAGGTAATTAATATTGTCAGTATTAACTGTGTATTGATTTTATTGTAAATGATAATCTCGTTGACTTATTGTAACCTCACATTGTGACGAACTTCTTTTTTTGTTAGATGTCTCAGAACAATGTGTTACTCAAAATAGCTGTCGTTGATAATGTAATTGTATCCCCGCTTATCGTTGCATGAAACTGCAGTAGTATAAAATTATTTGTGTCTGAAAATCAATCTCTTAGTGGTATGAAGTGTTCTCTGAAGTGAACTTTCATGATTGATTGTGCCAGACGGGACAGTCTGCAAGTGGGACTGTGCACCATGATACATGAACAAGGACAGCCATTTAATATAGATGCAATTTGTCTCACTATCAGAGGGATATGCAGTTGTCCTCTAAGATTGTTAGCAGTTTGTTGTGTGTTATTCATTTGCTGATTCTTGTGTGGAAAACGGGAGATTGATCCAATGAAAGTGTTTGTTGATGTTTACAGAAAGTACTTGGAAGCAAGAACATATGACTTTTAACCCTGTACTATTAACATTCAAGTCTTTACTATTATCACCATGTTTTGGCAGTTTTAATGGGTTTATGAAAGTGTGTACAGTCAGTGAGTAAAGGCAAGCTTGTTTAAACTCCACAAAACAGCGTCATGGAATTCATCTAGGTGTTATCATATAGACTCATTTATTACAGTCAACCATGTACCTGTACATCCACACGGAGGTATAGGAGGGAGTGGAAAGCAGCGTGGGCGAGTAATTAATGTATAGTACTTGTCTGTGCGTGGGGGGGGGGGGGGGGTGATATTCCAACTCAAGTAGTACCAGTCTGATGTCAAAGGAAAGGGAAAAATTCAAAAGGCAAAAGAACTAAGCCATTTAGCTTCTGCTCTAGACGACAGCTCGGAACAGAAGAGAATGATGTTTTTTTGATCACAGAAGAAACAGAAAAGGACTCGACCAGAAGGAACAGAGTCCACGAAAGACACTGAATTGCATCGCTGATGTCTGCTAAAAGACCGGACACATTGAGTGGTGTTGGGTTGCACATAGGTATTTAGTAGTGATTGAATAATAGGTGATTTGTTGCAGCTTAGGGTGAGATCTTGTTTCTGCAGATTCCTTCAAAAAAACACAGTAGCCTTCTCCATGAAGATGCCTTCTTATCTGCACATTTGAAACACAAGTTTTGAAATTCCACAAACTTTGAACATAACTTCGTTACACAAGACAGTGGTGAAAACTTTGCTGCGACATCTCAAACATATGACAGAACTATTCAATAATAGAGGCAGATAATGAAATATAAAGGAATACTGTTTAATTTTAGGGTAATGTGGAGCGTGTAACATACAAAAGTAAAAGTAATGACACATTAGTAGCACAGGGGTCTGCTAGTCAGTTGGAGTTGAAGTACAGTCACATTAGAATTCACAGTGGCATACAGCGAGCAAAATGCTGCAGCTGTGTGACTGGTATTCTGTGATGATGTCCAATGTCCATAATGGACAGGGTATTCTCCATAGCAACAAACCAGTGGGCAAGAAGTTCTATACAGGCAGGAGTAATATCAAACTAACATTTTTAAAAATGTTTAAGACACAGAGGGAACTTTACAAGAATGGCACAAATGGCAGCATTTAAGCAAAATATTCTAGCTATCAGAGCCTGGTTAAGCTGAGAACATACAACAGACTCATCAATATGGGAAAACAACAGATTGGCATAGAAAATAGTAACTCTATCTCACACATAAGACTGATGATAAAATTTGTTCTCACTCCCTAGACTGTAAATTTTATGTAGGGGTAGGACATAAATTATACTGATGTGAACTCATTGGTGGTTGTTTAACAGTTTCAGCATGCATTGGCTTTTACACGGAATGAATCTTTCTGAGTTTTGATGGAACCACTTCAGGAGATGGAATATTGTTACACTTGGTTAAACAATCAAAATGAATTACAGTCTTCTGATGTGGGAGCTGTAACTTGACATTGACAGGTGACATTAGATGCAATATCTGATATGTTCCAAACCAGGAGCACATAAATTTCTTAGTGCTGCTTGGTTTCACAGCAGTTTGCTTAACATTACATAATCTTCTACTTGGTGTAGTGCCATTGTAGCATTCTTTTGACTGTGGAACTGTTGCCTCTGTGTCACGGATGCATTGTTCTGCTGACCTCTCTTCCAAATAGCTTCACTTTGCTGGAATTTATTTCAGACGGTAACTTCTCTATCTCAAATGGGGAGAGTGTTTTGTGGCCATAAACAATTTCAAAGGGACTCCATCCCGTTGATTCACGTATCCTGGCATTGTATGACAAAATTACAAGTTGCAATATTCTATTGCAGTCTGAGTGTGAACTGTTCACATCATAAGACAACATTTTAACAACTGTTTTATGAATGTATTCAACTCAGCCATTGCTCTTAAGAGTGAAATGGCATAGTTGTCCACTTCATTTTAAGTAGTCAACATAGCTGTAATACAAGATTGGATATAAAATTTGCCCTTTGGTCTGTTATAACAGCCTCTGGACTTCCAAATGGTAGTACTGAATGATTGATGAATGCTTTTGCAACTGTCTCAGTAGTAGTGTCTTCAGTAGGTATCATAATAAGCTAGTGAGGGAAATGGTCAGTGATATTTAAAACATGTCTATTATTTTGGGCTGTTAAAGGGAACAGTCCAACTATATTGAGTGATAAGATTTGAGAAGGTCCTGCTACCCTGGGCAATGATTGAAGAGATATATTTGGTCTTCCTCCATGTGCTCTCATAGCACATGGGAGACAATTTGGAATGTATCATCTTCCTTTTTTTGTGGCCACCAATAATGGGCTGCAATGTTCACTAGCAAAACGCTTTTCCCATTATGCCAAGTCTGTATGCTGTCATGACAGTGTTGTAGAATGAATTTACAGATAGCCTCTGGCACTGTTATCCATTCCCCAACAGGCATTTTCTTATATAAAATGTCTTTTCTTGTAACAAGATGTGGTGAGGTAGTCCATTTATTACACTCAGTATCAGATTCTTTTGTCGTTTTTAATTACTTAATAAGTATGTTGTCTACTTGCAGGATCGTAATTTTCCTCTTCAAGGTATCTACATTCTGCTTTAACTGGCCAGTCATATTCACTAAGTTTTAAGGTCCATCAACAAGTCTGTTTCTGGGATTTTTTAAAATTAAAAGCTATTGTGAAAGGTGTCAGAAGCAAGTGCGAGAAGTTTCTTTTCGTGGTGCTGTAGGTTTGTTCCACTAGATTTAGCTGATGTGATGCATAATCAATTGCGTTTCCTTCACCATTTTGTATTTGACTAAAAATACAGCTGACAGCTATGTTGCTAGCATCACACAACACAATAAAAGGCAGCACAAAATATGGATAAGCCAAGACAGGTGAACTTGTAAAAATTTCTCTCACAGTCTGCTGTCTGGACAAAAGGAGTTCCTTTCTTTAATAATTTTGTGAGCAGTTTTGTGCTGGCTGCATAGTTTTCCATGACACAACAATGATAGTAATTTATTAATCCAAGAAATGACTGCAATTCTGTAATGTACCTCTGTGCTGGAAAATTGTTCACTGCTTCTGTTAATCACGGATCTGATTGTACACCATCAGTTGAAATTGTGTGGCCTAGTAATGTGCTTGTAATTGTGCAATTTCAGAGGTTGGCACTTTTGTCAGTCGTTCTGCATGTTCTTTCGTCATATCTCACCCAGGTATATCAGACACAGTGTTGGCTTTAAACATCGCAGAAGTAAATCAGCAAAACTTTGAATGTAGAAGGAATGATTCAAAGGCCAAAGGGTATCCTTATATGGTGGTGGGCACAACAAAAGTTGCCTTTCCCTGATTTTCCGGAGCTATAGGAATTTGATGGTATCAAGAGCACATATCAAAGGTGGTGAGGAGTTTGCATTTGCTAAGGTGATCCAAAGTGTCATCAGTCCTTGGAAGGGGATAAGTATCTGGTTTCATGATGTTATTGAACACTCTCATATCTACACAAATGTGATTACTTTGTCACCATTATTGGTTTTATTTGGGACAGCCACCTTAGGTGAAGATCAGGGGTTGAAAGAAGGCTGAATTACTCTTGTTTCTAGCAAATATGAAATACTTTTCTCTACCATGGCCTGCAAGTGACACAGTAAGTGATAAAGTTTCTGGACTGTAGGGTAGGAATCTCATGGTATGTTAAAGAGGTTGCTGAAAGTTGTTTCTTTTCTTCATTGAAACTCTCAAATTCAGCTAGTAGGGGTACAATAAACCCTGATCTGCCTAACAGATGTGTCAGAGTCTCTCTTCAATTTCTGCTTCGATAGGTGATGTAACTCAGGTAGTATTTATGTGAACTATTCTTTCAGACTGTTCATTTTCTTGGTATGCAGTTATCTCATCAGTATTTACTTTGTACATGTTGGCAAATATGATATCTCGCAGAAATTTAACATCTCTGCTTCTAAAGTGTCTATGCACAGTGACAAAATGCAATCTCTTCTGTCATACTAATTCAAGACAAACTGTGCTTCACGTGTGTCTGTTTACTTTCTAAAACTTCATTTCTTATTAATGGATCCATTAAGAAAATCTCTCTTCTTAACAAATCTTTCTTTACCTCTATCCAAATGATTTTCCTGGTACCACCTGGTATTTTTTCAGTTTTGTTTAACTTCAACACTTTGGTACATGGTTTACTGGGTAGTTGGAACATGGCCTTTCTGTCTATACTCCCTCCGGTCCTTATAGTGGGAACACTGGCTAAATGATGGACATTTCCATCAATTTGGACTTCTTGTGTGTTTGGAAGTTAACTATTCCTTGAAAATGGCACTGGAAATTGGTCATTCTTCGAATCTGAACTGGTGCTTACTTCCATCTATTTCCATTTCTGCATATTGTGAACCTAATGGGTCCAAGTCTACTCAGTCTACATCACAGGTGTTTTAATTCTTGACCACAAGTAGATTTCACTTATTCTTATTTATATATTCTTATTTATATACCTGTATCAGTGATAAATGTAGACTGTCTACTGCAGATGTTACTTTGCAAATTGGGACCAATGACCTCAGCAGTTTGGTCCCATAGGAACTTACCACCACTTTGCAAATTTATGTTTGACACTTGAGCAAGTCCTACCTATCTTACTGGATTCATTTTGTGGAAGAGGAGTGAAGGGTAGTGGTATCCAAAATATGTTAGGTTAGCCAAGCAATGCTGCAGAGACCAACAGTTTGCTCTCTCGTGTCCGATCTTTCTATGGTAGGCACATGCGGGTGCCAAACAGTCAGGAAACGTTTGACCTGGACATGTGAAACAAAAGCAGAGCACTTTGTCAGTGAATTCACATCTAGCAGGGTTCACCATGGTGGAAGATTGGGCAAATTGCTTGGACTCCTTGCATAGAAACGCATGTCATACAGCATCCCTTAGTGTGCTTGGCAAAGCACACTTCAGCTCAGCATCTACCTATGGGGCAACCCCACTAACAAATATATCTACACAATGAGCTTCTGATTCACTAAAGACTACATCATTCCTTTTGTTATTTTCCCTAGTACAAATGTACAACACAATACTGCTCTTATTCTGTCGGCAAGGCGCTCTAAATCCTCTCCGTGATTTTGGCATAGAGTGGAAAGTTGGGCCTGTTATAGATAACACTAAACTTATCTTCATATCTGTTGACTTGCTCTTTTGCAAGGATGTCAAATGCCTTGGTATTTCTGAACCCTTCCATGGAATTTGCATAAGCACATGTCTGCTTGCACCTTAAGGTAGGTGACGTCTACCAACACTTCATCAGTCCCTGCAGACAGTTTCCCTATATTTGTTATATTATGAAATTTTGTACATGGCTAGAGCAGCAACGGTAGGATGAAATTGTCTTGTAGAAATAATAAAGAGCCAGTCAGTTGCAAAATGGAAGGATTATTAAAACACCTCTACCGTGGTTTCAACTTTTATAAAACGTCTTCTTCAGCCGGAAATATTGACAACCTAAACAAATAAACATTGAAAAACATGATTACACACACACACACACACACACACACACAGACACAATATACCATCTCATTCTGTGGAATCCTTCTTGCAAGAGAGGCGATAGTAATATGCTCAATGAGGCTGCTTGATAGTGAATGAACATTATCATGCTAATATTGTTTAAAATGTTAAAATTAAAATTAGACATTCAAAAACCTGACCAAATTTAGCTGTGTTCATATTTAAAATTAATAGAATGGCAACAATTAGTAAGTTACCACCTAAAACAGAGATGTGGCTCGATTTTCATATGACTTAGGATACAACATTTTCCTCTCCTGCTAATGCTAGTGGTACTTGTGTTTCTTCTTTGTTATGACGTGAACATATTTCTAGAGATATGATGTTCACACTTTTTCAGATGTGTTACACACTGAAGTGCCAAAGAAACTAGTATAAGCAAGCATATTCAAATACAGAGATATGTAAACAGGCAGAATACAGCACAGTGGGCAGTTAGATCGGTTACTGCTGCTACAATAGCAGGTTATCAAGATTTGAGTGAGTTTAATGTAGTGTTAATAGTCAGCACATGAGCAATGGGGCACAGCATCTCCGAGGTAGTTAGGAAGTGGGGATTTTCCCATACGACCATTTCACGAGTGAACCGTGAATATCAGGAATTTGGTAAAACGTCAAATCTCTGACATTGCTGCCGCTGGAAACATCCTGCAAGAATGGAACCAACGGTGACTGAGGAGAATCGTTCAATGTGATATAAATGCAAATCCTTCAGCAAATTGCTGCAGATTTCAATGTTGGGCCATCACCAAGTGGCAGTGTGGGAACCATTCAACAAATCATCATCAGTATGGGCTTTCGGAGCCGAAGGCCCACTTGTCTACTGTTGATAACTGCACAACACCAAGCTTTACACCTTGCCTGGGACCATCAGCACCGACATAGGACAGTTGATGACTGGAAACATGTTGCCTGGTCATACAAGTCTCATTTCAAATTGCATCAGGCAGATGGACATGTATGGGTATGGAGACAACCTCATGAATCCATGGGACCTGCATGTCAGCAGGGAACTGTTGATGTTGGTGAAAGCTCTGTAATGGTGTGGGGCATGTGCAGTTGGAGTGATATGGGACCCCTGATATGTCTAGATACAACTCTTGACAGGTGACATGTACGTAAGCATCCTGTCTGATCACCTGCATCCATTCATGTGCATTCTGACAGACTTGGACAATTCCAGCAGGACAATGCGGTACCCACACATGTCCAGAATTGCTACAGAGTGGCTTCAGGAACACTCTTCTGAGTTTAAACACTTCTGCTGGCCACCAAACTCCCCAGACATGAGCATTATTAAGCAAATCTGGGATGCCTTGCAATGTACTGCTCAGAAGAGATCTCCACCCCCTCATACTGTAATCGATTTATGGACAACCCTGCAGGATTCATGGTGTCAGTTCCCTCCAGTACTACTTCGAACGTTAGTCAAGTCCATGCCACTGTTTTACCATCTCTCTCACCCCCCCCCCCTCCCACCACCACCACCACCACCTCCCTCCAACCCTCTTTCCTTCTCTCTCTCTACCCCCATTCCTCTCCCCTTTTCCCCTCTTCTCCCATTCTCCAACCGGGTTCTTTTTGCTATTTTTTCTATTTGCATTATTCTCAGTTCACACATTTTATTTTTGCCATAGTGATCTTTTTCAGATGGTAACTTATTATTTTTTGCCATTTTATTAATTCTAAATATGTACACAGTCAAATATAATCAGATTTTTTAATGTCATGAGTTTAATTTTAACGTTTTAAGCTATGTTAGCACGATAATGTTCATTCACTATCAAGCACCCTCCTTGCACATATTACCAGTGTCCTCTCTTGCCAGAAGCTATCCTTGGCCCAGGCATTGCGTACATGATGCTAGTGTACTAGCTGTACATTAGTGAGGAAATAAAAAGTGACAACAACCATGTTGTGTTTGTTTTATTTATTACGGAGGTTGTTGTTGTTGTCTTCAGACCTGAGACTGGTTTGATGCAGCTCTCCATACTACTCTATCCTGTGCAAGCTTCTTCATCTCCCAGTACCTACTGCAACCTACATCCTTCTGAATCTGCTTAGTGTATTCATCTCTTGGTCTCCCTCTACGATTTTTACCCTCCACGCTGCCCTCAAATACTAAATTGGTGATCCCTTGATGCCTCAGAACGTGTCCTACCAACCGATCCCTTCTTCTGTTCAAGTTGTGCCACAAACTTCTCTTCTCCCCAATCCTATTCAATAGTTCCTCATTAGTTATGTGATCTACCCATCTAATCTTCAGCATTCTTCTGTAGCACCACATTTCAAAAGCTTCTATTCTCTTCTTGTCCAAACTATTTATCGTCCATGTTTCACTTCCATACATGTCTACACTCCATACAAATACTTTCAGAAATGACTTCCTGACACTTAAATCTATACTCAATGTTAACAAATTTCTCTTCTTCAGAAACGCTTTCCTTGCCATTGCCAGTCTACATTTTATATCCTCTCTACTTCGACCATCATCAGTTATTTTGCTCCCCAAATAGCAAAATTCCTTTACTACTTTAAGTGTCTCATTTCCTAATCTAATGCCCTCAACATCACCCGACTTAATTCGACTACATTCCATTATCCTCGTTTTGCTTTTGTTGATGTTCATCTTATATCCTCCCTTCAAGACACCATCCATTCCGTTCAACTGCTCTTCCAAGTCCTTTGCTGTCTCTGACAGAATTACAATGTCATCGGCAAACCTCAAAGTTTTTATTTCTTCTCCATGGATTTTAATACCTACTCCGAATTTTTCTTTTGTTTCCTTTACTGCTTGCTCAATATACAGATTGAATAACATCGGGGAGAGGCTACAACCCTGTCTTACTCCCTTCCCAACCACTGCTTCCCTTTCATGTCCCTCGACTCTTTTATAACTGCCATCTGGTTTCTGTACAAATTGTAAATAGCCTTTCGCTCCCTGTATTTTACCCCTGCCACCTTTAGAATTTGAAAGAGAGTATTCCAGTCAACATTGTCAAAAGCTTTCTCTAAGTCTACAAATGCTAGAAACGTAGGTTTGCCTTTCCTTAATCTTTCTTCTAAGATAAGTCGTAAGGTCAGTATTGCCTCACGTGTTCCAGTATTTCTACGGAATCCAAACTGATCTTCCCCGAGGTCGGCTTCTACTAGTTTTTCCATTCGTCTGTAAAGAATTCGTGTTAGTATTTTGCAGCTGTGGCTTATTAAACTGATTGTTCGGTAATTCTCACATCTGTCAACACCTGCTTTCTTTGGGATTGGAATTATTATATTCTCCTTGAGGTCTGGGGGTATTTCGCCTGTTTCATACATCTTGCTCACCAGGTGGTAGAGTTTTGTCAGGTTAAATTGTATATTTTGACTGATGCTTTGTGGTCATATTTCAATGTACCTTTACCACAAGATATAATCCAGTCAGTCAGAATAATATTTTTTTTGTTCATAGGAAAATATTATTGTACCTGAGTGTCTATATATAATCATGTTTTTCACTGTTAATCTGCTTAGGTTTCAGTATTTCTTTCTGAAGAAAACATTATTATAAACATTGAAACCATGGTAAAGGGATTTTAATAAACATTCTATTTTGCAACTGATTGGCTGTTTATTATTTCTACAAGATGATGTTATATTTTGTATGGAAGTGTAAAAATTTTCTCCTGGTGTACTCCTGAAGGTAGGAACCAGCAAATACGTTGCAAGATCAAGTACAAGCCAGGATTGAATTGGCTGTGGAAACACCGGAAAGGATAAACAAGGATAGCTGCAGACACAGTGCTACTTTGTGATGTCGCATTTACTAATGCTTTAGTATGGTGCCTTTGCAGATCTTCATTCGCCACCCGAAGTTGGTCAGGCTCCGCTCACATGTCATGCTCCATCTCCAGCTGTCCCTGTGATGTGGCAGTGAGCATCACTTTAAACTACACCCATCAGTATAAACAAAAGGTCTTCGGTGCAGCTCTCAGTGACGTCTGTGGCTGCATTGTACCCTGGCGACATCTTCTCCCAAAAAGCAAAACTCGTGACTGATATTTGTGATCAAGAAACAAAGCAGTAGCGTTGGACAACTGCACGAAGGCAGCACCTTGCATTGGGGTTGTACAGTCTTGTACTGCAAGGAAGCAAGGGACAGGATGTTGTTATGGGTGGCTGGTATCCTATTTCTACAACACAGATGCACACATGGATTAATACGGTTCTTTATTTACCTGAACATTTACTTAATAGTCACAAATCTGGTCCCTATGTACTGTCATAACCTGCGATGTGACCTGAGCCCGCTCGACGAGTACTGACAGGTGCCAAACTAGAATGAGTGAATCAGTGATGCCCTCCGGTCAGTGGCGGCAGCCTAAATACTTGCTGTCGACAGGGCATTGGCAGCATGGTGCTTGTCGGTGTGTCTCTGGCCTCTTTCGTGATAGGCGCACTTTGTCCAGTGCATACTATCGATCTTCGCGCTACACCTTTGCCGACCAATGTGCTGGCAACAGCTCACACCAGCACAGGGGTGGCACTGTGCCATCATATCCATGATGTTGGCATGTACGAAGACGGCAGAGGTGCCACTTGAAGTTGAAAGGCCTCGTGCAGCTGCGGTGGTAGCTCTGGATGGACTGGGACAGATAGCCCAGACTGAACGCGCTAAGCACTTACCCATTATGTCACAGCATGCAATCGGATGGACCTGCACAATGGTTTCACTCACCCACTCATGGCTTAGTAATTTGTATGCAGCATTTTAAGGCCAAAAAAAGGATGAATTTGGAGTCCCTCTTCTGACGCCAGTTTGTGCACCCCATCAGAGATGTAATCAAGATTGGAAATCGGTGTAGACTTGTAATAAATATACATCATTCAGGTTTAGAAAAAGAAACCACATCAATTTATTTGCTCGTGGGATTACATTGCGAAGATTGCCAGGGGGATGAGAGAAAATAACTTCAGTAGCCCTAGACCTATCTCAAAGGAGAATTGAAAATTCAAAGATCAAAGAACTAAGCCACTTAATGTCTGCTCTAGGCAGTGCCTCCGAACAGAAGAGATCAATTTTTTTCACTTGCAGATCTGAGAGCCCTCAGTCTCGCAAGTCAGGCTATCCTGTGATGTGATTTGATTGGCAAGGCAGCTTTGCTGAAGACGATTCGGCCTATTCCAGCATGAATCGATTGATAGTTGTTGCATCAGCTGAAAGGTGGTAGACAAAAAATGCACCCTCATTGTAAAATTTAAATAACAAAAACTACTCACGATCAGGATCTGGCTGCACCTTGTACATATGACAGACCAAATGTAATTTTAAGAAACTGTTGAAAATTACTTTGGAAGAAATAAATCATGGAAGTGCCAGAAAGATGGACTGCATAGTTCAGACTACTCTTTGTGGATACTTTTCAAATTACCAGCTCATTTTTGTGTGCATTGTGAAAGTTGGGAAATTATGAAACTTGTCTGGGTTTATGTAAGCTGCTCTGTGTTAATTGTGCCAACATAATAATGGTTGTGGTTGTGTGTGGTGCCTGAATAATATTCATTACCTTATAAGCAACTTACAGGACTGTTGTTGGAGACCTATTCATCATTAAAAGTGTACACATACAGTACACCAAAGACTATAGGAAACATCCTAAGAAATTGTTGGTCGTGTGTGCTGAAAGGCAAGTTTTATTTGGACATTTGAAACAAAAAACTATGATTACAAAAGCCTATGAAAGAATTCAAAAGTGTGTGATATATTAGTGAAAGCAGCATTTATTAAGATAAATGTATTTATGCAAGAGGAAGCTAAGGGAGGCTTTTAAAAAATATGGGAATGGCAGTACAGGGGTGTAGGGGCAGGACAGACATCTAACTGAAATTAGAACTTACCTCATGACTGTAGGATGGACAATAATCTGCTTGATGTTCTCCATGTCTTGTGTCATATAAAAATGTTGTTATAATTCACAACATCAGATTCTAATTATCTGCACTCTCCAGATATGAAAATGTCCTCTATTTACTGTTTCTGCTGTCACTGAATCACCCTAGGTAAAACAAACACCAACACTTTGATGATTTAAATTATATAGTTGCTGCAGTAATTGTATTTCTTCATGCATAGAACAATTCATTTTGAGAATTTATTCTTATTTTTTAGTGCTGTAGAAGTTGTGTAATTTTTTAATGACATCTGTTAGTCGTTATTGAGCCAGCTATAGCTTTCAAACACCTTTGTCTGTAATGGATGAAATTAAATGAACTCTTTGCACTTTGGTTCTGGATTATCCATACATATTATAACATATATTCTTATGTTCCACATCTCCTCCTAAAACTGTGGATCAATTTCAACCAAATATGATACACCTGTCACTTACTATCTGGAGAGAATCGCTGTGGGAGTAAGGACCATCTACCTATGAAAGAGGCAGGGGCAGAAGAGAAAAAATAGTGTAGCTCATGACGTGTGAATTAGCAGACTTTATTCACCCAGTATTTCACCATGAGGGCCCTTAGTGACTTGCAACAAACTTTATACATAATTTCAGACCTTTACGAAACCTTTTCTCTCCAGCAGCCCCACAAAATCATGAAAAACAAAAAAGTTTACCGTATTTACTCGAATTTAAGCTGCACTTTTTTTCCGCTTTTTGTGATCCAAAAAACCGCCTGCGGCTTAGAATTGAGTGCAAAGTAAGTGGAAGTTCTGAAAAATGTGGGTAGGTGCTGCCACAACTAACTTCCGCCGTCGAATATATGTAGCACTACACAGGCCTACTTTGCAGGCACAAAGATAAATACTGGCGACAAAACCCCTGCGTCAGTAAATAAATTAAAAAAAAGGGTGTAAGATGAGCTTTTTTCTCCGCCCCGAGTTTCGACCACTGCATTTTCCTACATTATCCTATGAAGTAAATACAAATTCCGTATTGTTCATCTTTGAATGTAGCAGCATTTCAATGTACTACGAAAATCCGACTGGCAAGACTGTTTGGGATGTTTGTCAATATGGCCAACTCTACGTTCTGAATTCTTTCCTACCTGTGAAAAGAGATAGTTGCAAATAGGAACTTTTATGAATTGTGAATCATATGCAGTATTCTCTTCGCCATAAGAATAATACGAATATAAACATTTTGCCATGTATTCTTTCGTGTTTGCTGCTATCTCATTTAAATCCTGTCTGCCTAATAAACTACGAAACTAGGGTGAGACAACAGCAAACGTGGAAGAATATACATACCATGTCATGTTTATATTCATATTATTCTTATGCCTAATAGTGATACAGTCAGAAATGAAGCACGGCAATTGACTAGATTTTTAAATCTAAGATGACTCTAATTTCTGTGCAGAATGTAATGTACTAAAGAGGCATCTGCAAAGATTTTCAAACGGAGAAAAATGTTCGCTAAACTCTCATTCAGAACATCTTCTATCATACGCAGTCTATTATTTGGTTCTTGTTGATCATTATCAAAGAAAGCAGCAGTGTAAGTAAGAACAAATAGCAGTCTCTTGCCATTGTTTCACTAATGAGACGAGTCCTCTCTCTCTCTTTCTCTCTCTCTCTCTCTCTCTCTCTCTCTCTCTCTCTCTCTCTCTCTCTCTCTTTTTAAGCGACGGTAGTGTGCACAAAAGCAAGACATGTCGCGAACGGGGACAGACCGTAAACACTTATTATCAGAATGCGACAAACAATGCATGACATAGTACAGTACTGCATTTTCAGCTTAGAGTGACATAAACACCTATAACAAAGAGAGCGGCACTTATCAGATCAAAGAAAAATAAGCAATCAATTCAAACCAGATGAAGCACGTGAAAAAGGAAAGGTACCCGTATAAATACGGACGGAGCGCCTGACGCATAGCAATGGCTACCTGGTAAAGCTTAACTGCTAAATATACGATTTGAACCAAACTACTGTAGCTGTATCATCACTCACTCGACCTAATTGTGTCTCATATTACAATGGACCAACTTTGTTTCGATATGGAGGTGCGGCCTAAAACTATTCTCTCTCCTTGAATTTCGAGTCTCAAAGTTCAGGTGCAGCTTAAATACGGGAATTTTTTTCCCCCTTGCTTTCGAGTCTCATTTTTCAGGTGCGGCTTAAATTCGAGTGCAGCTAAGATTCGAGTAAATACGTTACACCACTTACTACATTTTCGCTGTTCATGCAGTAAAACTGTCACATTAGGGATGACATTGTAATTTGTTATTTCTTTACTTAATTTATTATTTCTGTACTATTAACTGTATTCAGGACACATTTTCCAGACACTATTCCCATATAACACTCAATGCACAAGCAAAATTATGTCATTGTAAGAACATAGTTCAGGAGATATGACATCATAAACACTCAGGTGCCTGAAAAACTGCTACATCATGTATGAATTTAAATTTATTACTTCTTTGTTACGAACTTTATTCACAGCACATTTAGCAGACAGTATAAAAATGTATCACTGAATGTACTTACAAAATTATATTTTTGTACGACACATTGTTCAGGAGATATGACGTCACAGAGATTAATCTTTGTGAAATCGAAACTGCAGGACGTTTTTTGCTGTAGATACAGGTGAAATATGTCTGCTAATATGTGTGAAATTTGTTAGATATATGTGACACATGCCTACTTTGGTAAAGCCATGACTGAAAAGGTCCTCGTAAACCCCTAGATAAATTTCTGTCAAACATGGTACACATGGTACTGTCTGGAAAGAAATACTGTGGTGCTAAGAACCAGCAACCTCCTATTGGGGTGGATGTGATACTGTGGAGAGAGTAGGGGGTGGGAAGAGATGGATACATAGAAAGGGGAAGGAGAACATGAGGACATGGACACAGATATGAGGGAGGAGGAGATGAGAAGTTTGGTTGGGGGGGGGGGGGGGGGGACAGAGAAAGGCAAGCAGAGAAGTTGAACAGTGAGGGTGAGGAGCAGATGGACAAAGGAAGGACAGAGAAGGTGATGGACAGAGAGGGGGTGGGGGTTGTTGAGGAGATGGATTGAGAGAGGTTGGAGGAGTAGGAGATGGCAAGAGACATGGGAGGAGGAAATAAACAGAGAAAGGGAAGAGAAGATGGTCATTGAGATAGGGGAGGAGGATACAGAGGGGCAGTAGGAAATGGACTCCGAGGATGGTGGGTGGAGGGGGTAGGAGCAGATAGACAGAGAGAGGGACGGGAGGAGAGGAGGAGATAGACAGTGGAGAGTGGAAAAGGTGGACAGAGAGAGGAGGGAGAAGGAGGTGGACAGAGGGAGGGCAGAGGAGATGGACAAAAAGAGGGCGAAGAAGGAGATGGGTTAGTGGAACTGGGAATAAAGTATACTGAGGCAACACTGGGTACTCAGCTAGTTTCTTATAAAAATGCTGTAGCAAAATTTTGCTCCTAAATAACTACATTCATGTCCACAATTTGAGAAATGGTCAAGAGCCATGAAACAACATCAAAATAGCAATAGATTTGTTTACTTAAAAGGTGACTGTGCACAGTGATATTAATATAAAGTATACTGTGAAACTGAGCATGGTATCAGGATGGCACTTATTGTGTACACCCCTTCATTGATGGCATACTGTATGTCAGATCAGTAGTGGCAGTGTTAGGGCTATGTTTCTTTTACCTAAAATGTCTCTTGCATGTTCTGTAAGACTCAAATTCAAAATGTGAGCTGGCCGCTCAAGAAGTGTGGTGTCCTCAAATTGGAGTTGAATGCACATGCCTCACCAGGCCAGCCCTGCATGGTGGGGCTTTGTCATCCATCACTCAGAGCCAAGATCCATGTGCACTATGAAAAAGGCGTGCACACACACACACACACACACACACACACACACACACACACACACACACACACACACACACACCCAGTAGCAGAATGGCACCACTATAGATTGTTGCCAACAGAGAACCCCTGGGAAGCATACTGTATTTACTCGAATCTAAGCCGCACCTGAAAAATGAGACTCGAAATCAAGGAAAAAAATTTTTCCCGAATCTTAAGCTGCACCTGAAATTTGAGACTCGAATTTCAAGGGGAGAGAAAAGTTTTAGGCCGCACCACCAAATCGAAACAAAGTTGGTCCATTGTAATATGAGACACAATTTAGGTGGAATGAATGACGATACAGCTACAGTAGGTTCGAGTCGTAAGCTTAGCAATTAAGCTTTACTAGGTAGCCATTGCTATGCGCCACGCGCTCCGTCCGTATTTATACGGGTACCTTTCCTTTTTCACGTACTTCATCTGGTTTGAATTGATTGCTTATTTTGCTTTGATCTGGTAAGTGCCGCTCTCTTTGTTGTAGGTGTTTGTCACTCTAAGCTGAAAATGCAGTACTGTACTATGTCATGCATTGTTTGTCGCATTCTGATAATGAGTGTTTACGGCCTGTCGCCACTCGCAGCATGGCTTGCTTTTGTGCACACTACCGTCGCTTAAAAAAAAGAGAGAGAGAGAGAGAGAGAGAGAGAGAGGACTCGTCTCATTAGTGAAACAATGGCAAGAGACTGCTATTTGTTCTTACTTATACTGCTGCTTTCTTTGATAATGATCAACAAGAACCAAATAATAGACTGCGTATGATAGAAGATGTTCTGAATGAGAGTTTAGCGAACATTTTTCTCCGTTTGAAAATCTTTGCAGATGCCTCTTTAGTACATTACATTCTGCACAGAAATTAGAGTCATCTTAGATTTAAAAATCTAGTCAATTGCCGTGCTTCATTTCTGACTGTATCACTATTAGGCATAAGAATAATATGAATATAAACATGACATGGTATGTATATTCTTCCACGTTTGCTGTTGTCTCACCCTAGTTTCGTAGTTTATTAGGCAGACTGTATTTAAATGAGATAGCAGCAAACACAAAAGAATACATGGCAAAATGTTTATATTCGTATTATTCTTATGGCGAAGAGAATACTGCATATGATTCACAATTCAGAACGTAGAGTTGGCCATATTGACAAACATCCCAAACAGTCTTGCCAGTCGGATTTTCGTAGTACATTGAAATGCTGCTACATTCGAAGATGAACAATACGGAATTTGTATTTACTTCGTCGGATAAAGTATAAAATGCAGTGGTCGAAACTCGGGGTGGAGAAGAAATGTCGTCTTCCACCTTTTTTTTTACTGACGCAGAGGTTTTGGCGCCCGTATTTATCTTTGTGCCTGCAAAGCATGCCTGTGCAGCACTACATATATTCAACGGCAGAAGTTAGTTGTGGCGGCACCTACCAACATTTTTCAGAACTTCCACTTACTTTGCACTCAATTCTAAGCCGCAGGCGGTTTTTTGGATTACAAAAACCAGAAAAAAAGTGCGGCTTGGATTCGAGTAAATACGGTATGTGGTGGTGTATATATTCCCATCTTGATGCTGCCCCAATGGGGATCTCTATCACCACTATATTGGTCTCATTCTCAATATTAGAAGACATGCAGTATTTCCCTGGAAACTGTACATGAGCACCCAGGAAGAATCATTCTCCAAGTTAAACTGTGGCTTTTCTGTAAAGAAGACACTGTCGTATGGTTACCGGCTCTACTCACAGTAGGCAAGACGCAACATTTATCTTGACACACAGTCTGTTTGGATGAAGGGACTGCACTGCTTGGGTTTCTGTTTGCACAAGACTGCCCACTCAAATCTGACAACATGAAGGCTGACAACTGTGTGACCCAGAGGCTGTCGTGACGACTCTACCTATGACAGGTGCTGTGTTGGTTGTATGTCTTTGGACACTTAAGGAAAAATGACAGTTAATTAATAAATCTGGGTGCTGGGTTGTAGTGTTTGGTCAACCTTGCCCATCTTGCCATTAAACGTGTCCTTTCTTATGGAATACTGTCTACAGTCACGAAATAGCGCTACCAGTGACATTCAGCTTGCAGCCCACCTAGTTTTGATTGTGATTGGGATGTATTCTGCCAGTAATCCAGCCATTTGTGATGTTACCCACTGTGTTTGCTGTGCCTTGACTTGTTTGAATGCTGTTTTTCAGATGCACACACAACTTTCTTAGTGCCACCATACCCAAGACATGCCCATACACACAGCTGCACATGCACAAAACTTTTTCATAATAATGTGTTGTGTATGTTGCGTAGTGTCCCATTAGAGTTTAGTTCTCACCATGTCACTAAGGCATGCTGAGTTTTGATGGACCCACTAACTTACAGACAGGGATGTGTTTCATGTACACTTACAGTAAAGTTACCTACAGCTTTGTTCACTATTTTGTGCCAATATGACACCTAAACAAAGCAACAATTTGTGTGTGTGTGTGTGTGTGTGTGTGTGTGTGTGTGTGTGTGTGTTTTGAGACTACATGTTAAATATATAATTTATAAGTACTTTAATTTTTCTTTCACATGAGTTTTTGTCTTGTCAGTACAATATTTTGTAATGACAAGGTATATTCAGCAAGTTTTTCTCTAAATGCTGTGGCTGAATTATTGTTTATGATTGTGCAATACTGCAGTATGGTACTTTTCTTACATGTTTTGTACCTAACTGGTCAGTATATTTTATCATTAACATTTGACCATTATGGTCAAATAAACCATTGGCCGTCAGTTTTACATCTAAATCATTATAGGTTGTTCAGCCTGAAAACATGTTGTCAGTATATGTTTACTATACCCTTCAAATCTCATTGGGAAGTTGACTGTGGAAAATAATCTAAAGCTGGAAATCAGTTCTCATACATCTTCTCAGTCAGTATTGTCTGACTCAAAATCAGCATTAACGTCTCCTCCAACACATGTGATTCTGTAAGAAACTATGTAGTATTTGTGCAGCCTGATCTAAATTTGTCCCTCTATCATATGTTATGACAGTCATGTTTACCTGTCATCAAATATTCTGTGCTGTTGTTGGCTTATACATTATGTGATCAAAAGTATCCGGTCACCTGGCTGAAAATGATGACAGCTTCCACTCTCACAGGCATACGTTCAGTCAGGTGCTGGAAGGTTTCTTGGGGAATGGTACCCATTCTTCACACAATGTTGCACTGAGGAGAGGTATCGATGTTGGTTGGTGAGGCTGCCATGAAGTTGGCATACCAAAACACTCCAAAGGTGTTCTAAAGGATTTAGGTCGGGACTGTGAAGGCCAGTCCATTACAGGGATGTTATTGTCATGTAAGCACTCTGCCCCAGGCCGTGCATTATGAACAGGTGCTTGATCGTGTTGAAAGATGCAATTGCCGTCACCGAATTGCTCTTCAACAGTGGGAAGCAAGAAGGTGCTTAAAACATCAGTGTAGGCCTGTGCTGTGATAGTGCCACGCAAAACAACAAGGTGCAAGCCTCCTCCATGAAAAACATGACCACACCATAACACCACCATCTCTGAATTTTAGTATTGGCACTACACATGCTGGCAGATGTTCACAGGGTATTCGCCATATCCACATTCTGCCATAGGATCGTCACATTGTGTACTGTGATTCGTCGCTCCACACAACATTTTTCCACTGTTCAGTCGTCCAATGTTTACGCTCCTTACACCAAGCGAGGTGTCGTTTGGCATTTACCAGCATGATGTGTGGCTTATGAGCAGCCGCTTTACCAAGAAATCCAAGTTTTCTCACCTCCTGCCTAACTGTCGTAGTACTTACAGTGGATCCCGATGCAGTTTGGAATTCCTGAGTGATGGTCTGGATAGATGTCTGCCTGTTAGACATTGTGTCCCTCTTCAACTGTTGGCGATATCTGTCAGTCAGTCAACATGACGAGGTCGGCCTGTACGCTTTTGTGCTGTAAGTGTCCCTTCCCGTTTCCACTTCACTATCACATCGGGAACAGTGGACCTATTGATGTTTTGGATGTGGAAATCTTGCATACAGACGTGTGATGCAAGTGACACCCAATCACCCGACCATGTTCGAAGTCTGTGAGTTCTGCAGAGCACCTCATTCTGCTCTTTCACAATGTCTAATGCCTACTGATGTTGCTGGCAGTAGGTGGTAGCACTGGATAGATGTCTGCCTGTTAGACATTGTGTCCCTCTTCAACTGTCGGCGATATCTGTCAGTCAACAGACGAGGTCGGCCTGTACGCTTTTGTGCTGTAAGTGTCCCTTCCCGTTTCCACTTCACTATCACATCGGGAACAGTGGACCTATTGATGTTTTGGATGTGGAAATCTTGCATACAGACGTGTGATGCAAGTGACACCCAATCACCTGACCATGTTCGAAGTCTGTGAGTTCTGCAGAGCACCTCATTCTGCTCTTTCACAATGTCTAATGCCTACTGATGTTGCTGGCAGTAGGTGGTAGCACAATGCACCTAGTATGAAAAACGTATGTTTTTGGGTGTGTCCGGATACTTTTGATCACATAGTGTGGAGGTAAACAGAGCAGACATCTCATTTATTTAGGTACCTGTTTACAAAGACAATGTACCAGACTTTGTGGTTTTCATATTTGTAATAGTGTACTATGAAAATATTCAGTTTAAATGATACACTGTGTTATAGATACATCAGAAATTAATCATTTTTGTTCTGATTTGTTGCACAAAAGTATAGGAAAATGTTTGATTGGCAACTAAAACTATTTCCAGAATGAAGCTTTTGGAAGTAGGGTATTTTCATTTGACATCATATCTAGAGCCATAATGCTTTACTCAGAAAATGAAGTGTCATTTTAAGATTATATGTGAATCTCAGCTTGGAGAACAGAAAACAAAATTTAGTTACAATTTTCAAAATTTATCAGTTAACATCAATAGTAAACTGCTGCCCTCAGATTTATATCATTTTTAGAAGGAAATAGGTTAAAAACCAAATTTTGAAACATTTTATAAAAAACTGCTTATTTCACAAAATTGTTTCACTGTCATTTACACAAAATTTTCCTATCCCTACCCGAGCATTTTTTTGTTCATTCATTGTCTTTTCTTCTCCCGTCGTGAATGGCTCAGGTCCGATTTTTAAATTGTATCTTACACACAAGCATAACATAATTTTGTTAATACAGTGATTAGAGATTATGAAAGACCAAGCATGAAACTGTATTTGTCAAGTTAAATTATTTACTTTGAAATTTTCCAATGGAACATGTTTCTCGTTCTAATTTTCAGTCTTTGTTTTGGTACAGGAATTGTATCAAGATGCAGTACAGTTTGGAAGAATATTTTGAAATTTTATTATATTAAAAAAACCAGGAAGACTATATAAATTTGTAGGATGTGGATTATGCCCCTAATCCCTTTTTCAGGAGTTGGAGCAACATACTAAAAAGCTCAGGGAGAGGTTTGGTAGATTTCAGCTACCACCAAGTCTTACTCCTTTTGATCCAACAGTGGATCAGTTACCACTTTTTCTTCCACACTACAAGGAAGAGGTGCTTAGAATGAGACGCTTTAAATCAAGAAGCAGGACTTTTCCTGGAGAGGATAATGAGAGTACGGTAAGAACTGTTTAAACAGTGAATTTATGAAAATTAATTGATTGTGATCTTACATATGTTTTTTTTCCATAACTGGTCTTTCATTGTCTATTGAGATGCCTTAAAAAATTTTAAATCAAATTATTGATTCAATATTTAACTTAGTAATTTGAGTTTTGGAACTGTACTTGCATTTTTATGACCAGGACGACTTCTTACTGCAACTCTATGAAAGGTGTTGCGTTCTTGTGGTGTCATTGACTAGTTATGCAATGTATACAGTAGGAATTTATGTTGGTAATTGAAAGTGGAGATACTGCATGTAACATAATTTCATAACGTGTAAACACTAACTGTTGGTTAGTTAAAGATTAAAGGAAGGCACCACAGCAGTTCAGAGGCTGGCTGCTCGATTTGTTGCCAGTAGGTTTGATAAACACATGAGTATTACAAAGATGCTTCATGAATTCAAATGGGAATCCCTGGTGGGAAGAAGATGATCTTTTTGTGAAACACTGTTGAGAAAATTTAGAGACCTGGCATTCGAAGCTAACTGTGGAATGATTCTATTGTTGCCACCATACATTTTGCATAAGGACTATGAAGATAAGATAAGAAATTAGAGCTTTCCTTCCCCTTCAGCCTTTCTGCTGCGAGGAGCTGCAGGCTCCAAAAGCTTGTATAATTATAACCTTTTTTATGTGCATGTTATGCCGCCACTTCGTGAGTAGATTTTTTATCTATGCAATTACATTATAATAGTGAGGAAGATACATTAAAGTATTGCGATCTTCCTTTATTAAGTAGGTTTTGTATGGTATAGCAGGGACCATGAAGTCAGTGAAATGCCTCTGCAGCACAGCTAATGGAAAATGCTGCTTTATGTCAAGCATTACTGCTGCAGGATATAAAAGCGATAGTGAGTACTCAATTGTGATGAAGCTGCACAACACCTTATATTTTAACAAAAGTATTGTGATTTGTAGGGATGTAATAGATATGTATACTTGTGAACTAAAGAAATAAGAGAGTGCTGATGTAACTGATGTACATATTCTGAATTTCATGGCAGGCATCTGTACGAACATACGTAAACATTTACTTGAAGCTGACTAAGTAGGCAAATTTGGTCAGTGCACATCTATAAGATGAACAAAGACAAACCTTCTAGCATCTTTACAGCAGTGAAATCTACATCCATGTTATCAAAATATACACAAGTTACAAAACGCTAAAACATAAATCTGAGCCCAAAGCCTTTAGACCATTCAACTCTGGTTTTATCTGACAAATCTGATGAGACTTCAACAGACGCTGTAGGTTCATATGAGCAGTTGCCAGTGGGCTCGTGCGCATGCGCAGAGCTGAATTCGCATATGAGCAGTGCCTCCCTCCCGCTTCTGGCTACTTGAAGTGTGGCTGTTTGCTGTATGAGCAGTAGCAGCAAGTAGCCAGATGCTACCCGGAAAAATTTTTCTGGTGCGCCCAAGCTGCCAGATTCGCGCATGCGCAGAGCAAGCTGAGTTATAGTTGGGGGGGGGGGATCCTTCCCCACGTGACCCATGTATATGTTTCGTGTCTTCGACTCTTCGTAATATTGCTGCTCTCTTCTTTTACAGCTCCCACGTCAAATGAAATCAAAATAGATTTCTGTGGTCGGGAGCCATCAAGTGAATTAATATACATTCTCATAACCATAAAAGACCAAAATAAGTTAGTAATTTCAATTTTCTGATTTTATATTATTTCCATGTTATTAGTAATCAACCATTAATGTCTTAATGAAGCTATTTCTGTCTGTTTTGTAGAGACATTTGCTTCTATTAACTTTTTTCTGCTGAGGCAGTTAGTTTATTTGAAACGAAGTGTTTCATTCTGCACTATTGGCTACTTTCAACTTCGTTCAATTTCAAGTGCAAATTTTCATTTTCTGGGACGAATGACATTATACCATAATAAAGAACCAAACATGAGAATACAGTACTGGACCTCTGAGAAAATTGGTATCACAAAAACCACATGAAAAGCTGAATATCAGGTACTTCAGAGTGCATCTGGACATACAAATGTGCAATTAGAGCGGAATGAAGCATTTACTGTGGTTTATGAAATTCCCATACTGGCTGAGTAGTCTCTGACGTCCTGTTCCTTTTATGACCCTGTAAGATCTCTTAATGCTATATACGTATGAACATACGTAAACATTTACTTGAAGCTGACGAAGTAGGCAAATTTGGTCAGTAGTTTTGAACTAAATATTTTGTTTCAAATATAATGACAGCAGAATTTTACAAATCTGCCTTCTGTGAAAGTGTTTTTCGATCACAAGGAACTTGTCTAGTACTTCCTCTAGGCCTGAAGTTTGTGTTTACTTAAATTTATAGAATGCCATTCTATGGTAAATTGTAGACTGGCAGCATACCGTGTTTTATTGTTTTAACTCCGCACATGGCTTCATATTTAGTCCTAGAGTAGAAAATAAACTGTCAGTTGTGCAGTTTCTTTGCCTCACAGACAACCTTGTTAATTTTTTGAACATTTTGAAATAGTCATGAAATTTATTGTCCTTTATTCCAGTGTAAGCTACACAAGAAACTTTTTTTGCAAGAAATTTTTATTCTATCCTACTAGCTTTTTGCAGTGCTGTGTGGATGTAAACCTGTTGGAAATGAGACATAACAATATTGCAGAGTACGAATTTAAAGGGAACAATTGACAGGAATGGGGGAAAGAAATACAGTAGAAGAAGAATGGGTAGCTTTGAGGGATGAAGTAGTGAAGGCAGCAGAGGATCAAGTAGGTAAAAAGACGAGGGCTAGTAGAAATCCTTGGGTAACAGAAGAAATATTGAATTTAATTGATGAAAGGAGAAAATATAAAAATGCAGTAAATGAAGCAGGCAAAAAGAAATACAAACGTCCCAAAAATGAGATCGACAGGAAGTGCAAAATGGCTAAGCAGGGATGGCTAGAGGACAAATGTAAGGATGTAGAGGCTTGTCTCACTAGGGGTAAGATAGATACTGCCTACAGGAAAATTAAAGAGACCTTTGGAGAGAAGAGAACCACTTGTATGAATATCAAGAGCTCAGATGGCAACCCAGTTCTAAGCAAAGAAGGGAAGGCAGAAAGGTGGAAGGAGTATATAGAGGGTCTATACAAGGGTGATGTACTTGAGGACAATATTATGGAAATGGAAGAGGATGTAGATGAAGATGAAATGGGAGATACGATACTGCGTGAAGAGTTTGACAGAGCACTGAAAGACCTGAGTCGAAACAAGGCCCCCGGAGTAGACAGCATTCCATTGGAACTACTGACGGCCTTGGGAGAGCCAGTCCTGACAAAACTCTACCATCTGGTGAGCAAGATGTATGAAACAGGCGAAATACCCCCAGACTTCAAGAAGAATATAATAATTCCAATCCCAAAGAAAGCAGGTGTTGACAGATGTGAGAATTACCGAACAATCAGTTTAATAAGCCACAGCTGCAAAATACTAACACGAATTCTTTACAGACGAATGGAAAAACTGGTAGAAGGTGACCTCGGGGAAGATCAGTTTGGATTCCGTAGAAATACTGGAACACGTGAGGCAATACTGACCTTACGACTTATCTTAGAAGAAAGATTAAGGAAAGGCAAACCTACGTTTCTAGCATTTGTGGACTTAGAGAAACCTTTTGACAATGTTGACTGGAATACTCTCTTTCAAATTCTAAAGGTGGCAGGGGTAAAATACAGGGAGCGAAAGGCTATTTACAATTTGTACAGAAACCAGATGGCAGTTATAAAAGAGTCGAGGGACATGAAAGGGAAGCAGTGGTTGGGAAGGGAGTAAGACAGGGTTGTAGCCTCTCCCCGATGTTATTCAATCTGTATATTGAGCAAGCAGTAAAGGAAACAAAAGAAAAATTCGGAGTAGGTATTAAAATCCATGGAGAAGAAATAAAAACTTTGAGGTTTGCCGATGACATTGTAATTCTGTCAGAGACAGCAAAGGACTTGGAAGAGCAGTTGAACGGAATGGATGGTGTCTTGAAGGGAGGATATAAGATGAACATCAACAAAAGCAAAACGAGGATAATGGAATGTAGTCGAATTAAGTCGGGTGATGTTGAGGGCATTAGATTAGGAAATGAGACACTTAAAGTAGTAAAGGAATTTTGCTATTTGGGGAGCAAAATAACTGATGATGGTCGAAGTAGAGAGGATATAAAATGTAGACTGGCAATGGCAAGGAAAGCGTTTCTGAAGAAGAGAAATTTGTTAACATTGAGTATAGATTTAAGTGTCAGGAAGTCATTTCTGAAAGTATTTGTATGGAGTGTAGCCATGTATGGAAGTGAAACATGGACGGTAAATAGTTTGGACAAGAAGAGAATAGAAGCTTTCGAAATGTGGTGCTATAGAAGAATGCTGAAGATTAGATGGGTAGATCACATAACTAATGAGGAGGTACTGAATAGGATTGGGGAGAAGAGGAGTTTGTGGCACAACTTGACAGAAGAAGGGATCGGTTGGTAGGACATGTTCTGAGGCATCAAGGGATCACCAATTTAGTATTTGAGGGCAGCGTGGAGGGTAAAAATCGTAGGGGGAGACCAAGAGATGAATACACTAAGCAGATTCAGAAGGATGTAGGTTGCAGTAGGTACTGGGAGATGAAGAAGCTTGCACAGGATAGAGTAGCATGGAGAGCTGCATCAAACCAGTCTCAGGACTGAAGACCACAACAACAACAACAACGAATTTAAAAAACAATCTGTAAAATTCACCCCATAGCAAAATGTTATGGTACTTCGAGCTGTGGAGTCTAATTTTGAAATGATATTTTGCCAAGAACTGCTTCCTTATTTGCATACTTTATCTGGATGGGATATGATAAAACAATTGTTCTAAGTACAACTCTGTATGTCCTCTCAACAACATGCCACAGGGCTGCACACGGTCATGTGATGCCCCACCATGAAATTCAACCAGAAATTCGACGAAAAGTGTATGAGCAGAGCAAGCACCAAGCACGAGCTGCCTACATCATCGTAGCTGTGCATGTGCAGTACAGCCTGTTGCCTGGCGCTGTCTGGTAACTGCTCAAACGAAACTTATACCTCTCTGACAAAACTGCAGAGTCCCTCATTCAGTAAACTATCCAGCTTAGGTTTCACAAGTTGATGGAATTTCAGTGAAGCTTAAATGGGTTCAGGACACAAGGAGGAAATGAAACTTGTAGAGCAGGGAGACCTCAATGTTTGTGTTTGAAAAAAACAATTTAAACTTCCTGGCAGCTGTGTGGTAAGAGGGATCACGTCCACTGCAAGGATGACCTTGCTGGGAAAATGACCAAAGAAGGGATGGCTGTGTTTGTAAGTAATATATACCACTTCTCCGCTACACCCCTCATTACCGACCTTAAAGCTTTTGCTGTTGAAACACATGTGGGACACAGGACTACAGTAATGTCTCATACTTGCCACCACGAGCTAAACCAGGCTAGGCTATGAGACTCAAAGATCATATGATACAACTCCTCCAACCAGTCTTCCTACAGGGAGATGTAATGCACACAGTGAATTATGGAGCTCATCCCCTGCCTGACCCATCAGTTAAATGGTAAAGAACCTCATTATGCCTTAGGACCTATTAGCTGAACACATTTCAGAACTGCTACTAGTTGGCCATAAATCTCTTGTTCTACTTCACAGCTCTCAGAAATCTATCTTACTGAGAAGTTCCTGATGACTGCAATTCCAGTAATCGCCCCCACTATGAATCCATCCATCTACCAGATGAAGCCATTTCTGAAAGGGATCTGGCAAGATGGGTGTGGTGGACTGCATTACAAGCATGATGCACCATGCTGCTGGTACTGTCTGTCTCAAAGTCCACGTGCAACTTCAGGAGGCAACCTGTACTGTCATAGAGTGATGAGTGACACAGCAATTCAAGTCAGGCATATGGCTCTGCAACTGACCAACACCAGGAAACTTCGTAGTGTTTCAGGCAATAAATGCCAAAACTCGATGCACAATCAAAAAGAGCAAGGAGTCAATCATGGTGAGTGTTCTTGTACTCTGTCAACTATTCCATTTGTTCTGCAGCAGTTTGGGAAACCATCAGGAGGATTTCTTATAGTTGCAATTGGCCACCTACAGTGGTACTGCTGTGTCAGTAGCATTTCCAAACAACATCAGGGCATATCACCCACACAGTCGCAGAGCACTCAGAAGAACTACTGCCACTGCAAACTGTGATCCAACATTCCACCATTACCTTCTTCCCATGGAAAAGTGGTGTGTTGAATGTCAATCTGACAGTTCTGATTCATATAACTGCCCTCTCACCATGTGGAAACTGGATTAGATTATGTGTAAGGCTTGTGGTACAGGGCACATCCCCAACTAATCCAGTACAGCATACTGCAACACTTGAAAATGGAATGAAAAGAAATCCACATAGAATGTTTTAATTTGATATACCATACAGGATACTCTATTTGGTTGTGGAGGGTCTCCATTTTAATAGCTATTCTCAAACCAAGAAAGGACTGAACATGAAGCACTTCTTAAAGAAGAGTTGCCTTAATGAGCTTTGTAGGAAGGATGTAGCATATGGTTAAGTCTCTCTTGGTCTTGACAGACAGCTCCTTAACCACTCTGTTTGAGTTCAGGAGATTGACCACTGTGGTCAGCTTGACCCTCTGATGGTGGCTGTACAGCAGGCTTCACTGTGTAGGTAGCATTGTAAAGGAGTATTTTTTGACATAGGGAAGGTGTATGACACAACTTGGAGGCACAGTATTCTAAAACAGCTCCATCAGTGGTGTTCCCATGGCCATCTGTCCATATTAATTAGATCATTATCAAATAATTTTCATAAATTCACTGTTTAAACAGTTCTTCCCGTACTCTCATTATCCTCTCCAGGAAAAGTCCTGCTTCTTGATTTAAAGTGTCTCATTCTGGTGATTAAGGGTGGCTTTATGGTACTGGTATGCAAGACTCACACTCCCCCTTGGCTGTCGAACTTACTTGGAGTTACTTTGCGGACGGTGGAAATACAAGTGTCTCTAGAATTTACTCAAAATTCTCGAGGCACTACATATCCCTCTCCTTAGCTCGAACACACAATATTTTATACATGTTCGTCATGTACATCAATATCGTATTTATATCACATTACTTTATGGTTCCAACAATTTTCCTTAAAACAAATGTGTACTTAATACATCATGGACCTTTTGGTTAATTTAAACTTTGTAAGGACAAGGATCATTCTGTCCCCTTAGGTCAGCCTTCCTTGGGTCTGCCTGCCAGCCCTTTTCCATCCAGTCAATTCTGGGTGCGCCCTCCTTATCCTTCCTGAGTAGGCTTCATAGTCCATTGCCCTAGTATACCTATTTATGTACACTATGATGGTGTACTACGGATCGGAGCGTGGAATGTCAGAGTGAATTCCGAGTGTGCATTACCCAAGTGTATGCTGTTATTTGCTCTTACTTCGCGTACTACTTTCTCTAAGTATGGATTTATTCATTACTTATTACAATCTGAAGGAAACCTGGGTAAATAAAGGTGTTCTTTTCAACACATGTAACTTCACACAAACATAAAACTGCAAGTGGGAACAAGAATTCAAACTTACCAGAATAATCTCTACAAAATGTGTGACTTCTGTCGTAATACTGCCCTTTTCCTTTAGGCACAGTACCTATACCTTACCCGATGGTGGACACTATGAATGCACTACATCCTTCTGTTTTGGTAGGTATGCCTCTTTAAACAAATTCCTAATATACTATGGTACAGGTCAATCCCCTTTTTGGTGCCCCTGCCTGCACAGTATAGGTCAGCCTTCCTTGGGTCTGCCTGCCAGCCCTTTTCCATCCAGTCAATTCTGGGTGCGCTCTCCTTATCCTTCCTGAGTAGGCTTCATAGTCCATTGCCCTAGTATACCTATTTATGTACACTATGATGGTGTACTACGGATCGGAGTGTGGAATGTCAGATCCCTTAATCGGGCAGGTAGGTTAGAAAATTTAAAAAGGGAAATGGATAGGTTAAAGTTAGATATAGTGGGAATTAGCGAAGTTCGGTGGCAGGAGGAACAAGACTTTTGGTCAGGTGAATACAGGGTTATAAATACAAAATCGAATAGGGGTAATGCAGGAGTAGGTTTAATAATGAATAAAAAAATAGGAGTTCGGGTAAGCTACTACAAACAACATAGTGAACACATTATTGTGGCCAAGGTACACACGAAGACCACGCCTACTACAGTAGTACAAGTCTATATGCCAACTAGCTCTGCAGATGATGAAGAAATTGAAGAAATGTATGATGACATAAAAGAAATTATTCAGATAGTGAAGGGAGACGAAAATTTAATAGTCATGGGTGACTGGAATTGGATAGTAGGAAAAGGAAGAGAAGGAAATGTAGTAGGTGAATATGGATTGGGTGTAAGAAATGAAAGAGGAAGCCACCTAGTAGAATTTTGCACAGAGCACAACTTAATCATAGCTAACACTTGGTTCAAGAATCATAAAAGGAGGTTGTATACATGAAAGAAGCCTGGAGATACTGACAGGTTTCAGATAGATTATATAATGGTAAGACAGAGATTTAGGAACCAGGTTTTAAATTGTAAGACATTTCCAGGGGCAGATGAGGACTCTGACCACAATCTATTGGTTATGAACTGTAGATTAAAACTGAAGAAACTGCAAAAAGGTGGGAATTTAAGGAGATGGGACCTGGATAAACTGACTAAGCCAGAGGTTGTACAGAATTTCAGGGAGAGCATAAGGGAACAATTGACAGGAATGGGGGAAAGAAATACAGTAGAAGAAGAATGGGTAGCTTTGAGGGATGAAGTAGTGAAGGCAGCAGATGATCAAGTAGGTAAAAATACGAGGGCTAGTGGAAACCTTGGGTGATAGCAGAAATATTGAATTTAATTGATGAAAGGAGAAAATATAAAAATGCAGTAAATGAAGCAGGCAAAAAGGAATACACAGGTCTCAAAAATGAGATTGACAGAAAGTGCAAAATGGCTAAGCAGGGATGGCTAGAGGACAAATGTAAGGATTTAGAGGCTTATCTCACTAGGGGTAAGATAGATGCTACCTACAGGAAAATTAGAGAGACCTTTGGAGAAAAGAGAACCACTTGTATGAATATCAAGAGCTCAGATGGAAACCCAGTTCTAACCAAAGAATGGAAAGCAGAAAGGTGGGAGTATATAGAAGGTCTATACAAGGTCGATGTATTTGAGGACAATATTATGGAAGTGGAAGAGGATATAGATGAAGATGAAAGAGGAGATATGATACTGCGTGAAGAGTTTGACAGAGAACTGAAAGACCTAAGTCGAAACAAGGTCCCGGGAGTAGACAACATTCCATTAGAACTACTGACAGCCTTGGGAGAGCCAGTTCTAACAAAACTCTACCATGTAGTGAGCAAGATGTATGAAACAGGCGAAATACCCTCAGATTTCAATAAAAATATAATAATTCCAATCCCAGAGGAAACAGGTGTTGACAGATGTGAAAATTACTGAACTATCAGATTAATAAGTCACGGCTGCAAAATACTAACGCAAATTCTTTACAGACGAATGGAAAAACTGGTAGAAGGTGACCTCGGGGAAGATCAGTTTGGATTCCGTAGCAATATGGGAACACGTGAGGCAATGCTGACCCTACGACTTATCTTAGAAGATAGATTAAGGAAAGGCAAACCTACGTTTCTAGCATTTGTAGACTTAGAAAAAGCTTTTGACAATGTTGGCAATGTTGACTGGAATACTCTCTTTCAAATTCTGAAGGTGGCTGGGGTAAAATACAGGGAGTGAAAGGGAAGCATTGGTTGGGAAGGGAGTGAGAGAGGGATATAGCATCTCCCCGATGTTATTCAATCTGTATATTGAGCAAGCAGTAAAGGAAATAAAAGAAAAATTCGGAGTAGGTATTAAAATCCATGGAGAAGAAATAAAAACTTTGAGGTTTGCCGATGACATTGTAATTCTGTCAGAGGCAGCAAAGGACTTGGAAGAGCAGTTGAACGGAATGGATGGTGTCTTGAAGGGAGGATATAAGATGAACATCAACAAAAGCAAAACGAGGATAATGGAATGTAGTCGAATTAAGTCAGGTGATGCAGAGGGAATTAGATTAGGAAATGAAACACTTAAAGAAGTAAACGAGTTTTGCTATTTGGGGAGCAAAATAACTGATAGTCGAAGTAGAGAGGACATAAAATGTAGACTGGCAATGGCAAGGAAAACTTTTCTGAAGAAGAGAAATTTGTTAACATTGAGTATAGATTTAAGTGTCAGGAAGTCATTTCTGAAAGTATTTGTATGGAGTGTAGCCATGTATGGAAGTGAAAAATGGACGATAAATAGTTTGGACCAGAAGAGAATAGAAGCTTTTGAAATGTGGTGCTACAGAAGAATGCTGAAGATTAGATGGGTAGATCACATAACTAATGAGGAGGTATTGAATAGAATTGGGGAGAAGAGGAGTTTGTGGCACAACTTGACTAGAAGAAGGATCGGTTGGTAGGACATGTTCTGAGGCATCAAGGGATCACAAATTTAGTATTGGATGGCAGTGTGGAGGGTAAAAATCGTAGAGGGAGACCAGGAGATCAATACACCAAGCAGATTCAGAAGGATGTAGGCGGCAGTAGGTACTGGGAGATGAAGCAGCTTGCACAGGATAGAGTAGCATGGAGAGTTGCATCAAACCAGTCTCAGGACCGAAGACCACAACAACATGATTCAAAAGTACCCGGAAAAATATTAATATCCTATTTTACCTCTCACACTCACAACCCTTTTGAGTCCTCCATTTCTTTTCCAGTTCTATGCTCCCCATTGACACCATATTTGGTATATAAACAAAGATGATGTGACTTACCAAATGAAAGTGCTGGCAGGACGACAGACACACAAACAAGCACAAACATACACACTAAATTCTAGCTTTCGCAACCAACGGTTGCTTCGTCGGGAAAGAGGGAAGGAGAGGGAAAGATGAAAGGATGTGGGTTTTAAGGGAGAGGGTAAGGAGTCATCCCAATCCCGGGAGCGGAAAGACTTACCTTGGGGGAAAAAAGGACAGATATACACTCGCACACACACACACACACACACACACACACACACACACACACACACACATATCCATCCGCACATACACAGACACGAGCATATATATAAAAACAAAGATGCTGTGACTTACCAAATGAAAGTGCTGGCAGGTCGACAGATATATTTTCTTAAATATTTTATTAAAAAAAAAAAAATAAAAAAAAAATGTCTGCTCGTGTCTGTGTATATAATAGAGGGAAACATTCCACATGGGAAAAATATATCTAAAAACAAAGATGATGTGACTTAGTGAACGAAAGTGCTGGCAGGTCGATAGACACACAAACAAACACATACATACACACAAAATTCAAGCTTTCGCAAACAATGGTTGCTTCGTCAGGAAAGAGGGAAGGAGAGGGAAAGACAAAAGGATGTGGGTTTTAAGTGAGAGGGTAAGGAATCATTCCAATCTCGGGAGCGGAAAGACTTACCTTAGCGGGAAAAAGGGACAGGTATATACTCGCGCGCACACACATATATCCATCCGCACATATACAGACACAAGCAGATGTATGTAAAGGCAAAGAGTTTGAGTAGAGATGTCAGTCGAGGCGGAAGTACAGGGGCAAAGATGTTATTGAATGACAGGTGAGGTATGAGCGGCGGCAACTTGAAATTAGCAGAGGTTGAGACCTGGTGGGTAACGGGAAGAGAGGATATATTGAAGGGCAAGTTCCCATCTCCGGAGTTCTGATAGGTTGGTGTCAGTGGGAAGTATGCAGAAAGCCCGGACGGTGTAACGCTGTGCCAAGATGTGCTGGCCATGCACCAAGGCATGTTTAGCCACAGGGTGATCCTCATTACCAACAAACACTGTCTGCCTGTGTCCGTTCATGCGAATGGACAGTTTGTTGCTGGTCATTCCCACATAGAAAGCTTCACAGTGTAGGCAGGTCAGTTGGTAAATCACGAGGGTGCTGTCACACGTGGCTCTGCCTTTGATCGTCTACACCTTCCGGGTTACAGGACTGGAGTAGGTGGTGGTGGGAGGGTGCATGGGACAGGTTTTACACTGGGGGCGGTTACAAGGGTAGAGGAGCCAGAGGGTAGGGAAGGTGGTTTGGGGATTTCATAGGGATGAACCAAGAGGTTACGAAGGTTAGGTGGACGGCGGAAAGACACTCTTGGTGGAGTGGGGAGAATTTCGTGAAGGATGGCTCTCATTTCAATGCAGGATTTGAGGAAGTCGTATCCCTGCTGGAGAGCCACATTCCGAGTCTGATCCAGTCCCGGTAACTATCCTGTCACAAGTGGGGCACTTTGGGATTCTTCTGTGGGAGGTTCTGGGTTTGGGGGGATGAGGAGGTGGCTCTGGTTATTTGCTTCTGTACCAGGTCAGGAGGGTAGTTGCGGGATGCGAAAGCCGTTTTCAGGTTGTTGGTGTAATGGTTCTCCCTATTAATATTTTCTACTACCAGCAGTGTTTGTCGGAACATAATCTCACCGATGTTACAGTTTACTTGGGTTTCGTATTTAACAACCTTACTTTTAGTTCTGGTTATCCTGATTATATATACTCCAGGTACTGGTAATACAGGTAAGTTATTTCTAGTTCTTAACGTATTAAAAAATCCACTAGAAATAAGTGACACTTCACTACCAGAATCAATAAATACATACACTTCAGACTCTTCTACTTTTCCAACTATAATAGGTTGTGTATTAATTGTAGCTATGCTCGGTTCTTCTAGTAGCAACCATTCTTTTGTTGGTACATTATGCGTAAAGGAAACATACTCATTATGAAGTAGGCCTCTTAATGTATTTCTAAGACCTGGCCCCTGGCCCTGGGTCCAGATTGCCCTATGTTTTCCTCACTATTTGTAATTACCGGTTGTTACCAAACCTTGGTATGACGTTTCCATTTTGAGCCCTATTATTGCCAGGTACAAATTCTTGTGTAGTTACTGGTCGTATATTCGAAGGTAGATGTCCTTTCTGATAATTTCCATTACCCCTATTCCGCTTTGGCTGTAATCTAGCCAGATTTGTCTCGTGTTACTATAGCTATTATTATTACTCCTCCTGTAATTTTCCTTTTCAGTAGTTGCAGGGGCAACAGCCTGGATGATTGACAGATCTGGCATTGTAATGCTAACCAAAACGGCCTTGTTGTGCTGGTACTGTGAACTGCTGAAAGCAAGGGGAAACTACAGCAGTAATTTTTTCTGAGGCAGCTTTACTGTATGGTTAAATGATGATGGCGTCCTCTTGGGTAAAATATTGCGGGGGTAAAATAGTCCTCCATTCGGATCTCCAGGCAGAGACTACTCAAGAGGACATTGTTATCAGGAGAAAGAAAACTGGTGTTCTACGGATGGAAGCGTGGAATGTCAGATCCCTTAATCGGGCAGGTAGGTTAGAAAATTTAAAAAGGGAAATGAATAGGTTAAAGTTAGATATAGTGGGAATTAGTGAAGTTCAGTGGCAGGTGGAACAGGACTTTTCGTCAGGTGAATATAGGGTTATAAATACAAAATCAAATAGAGGTAATGCAGGAGTAGATTTAATAATGAATAAAAAAATAGGAGTGCAGGTAAGCTACTACAAACAGCATAGTGAACGCATTATTGCGGCCAAGATGGACACGAAGCCCACGCCTACTACAGTAGTACAAGTTTATATACCAACTAGCTCTGCAGATGACGAAGAAATTGATGAAATGTATGATGAGATAAATAAAATATTCAGATAGTGAAGGGAGACGAAAATTTAATAGTCATGGGTGACTGGAATTCGATAGTAGGAAAAGGGAGAGACGGAAACGTAGTAGGTGAATATGGATTGGGGGTAAGAAATGAAAGAGGAAGCCGCCTAGTAGAATTTTGCACGGAGCATAACTTAATGTTAGCTAGCACTTGATTCAAGAATCATGAAAGAAGGTTGTATACATGGAAGAAGCCTGGAGATACTAGAAGGTATCAGATAGATTCATCAGTAAACACTTCGGGGCTAAGTTGCCGTGGTCGATCTGTAAAACTTCTTCTCCCTGACGTTTCGTTCTCAACTACGGAGAACATCTTCCGAGGTGAGTCGACGACTGGCTGCTAGGAGCTGGGGCCGCCGCTTATATGGATATCGTAGAGGGCGCCACCGCACGTCACGTGGCGTCGATGTGCAGCTATCTCTGGCTATCGTCTGTTCTCTCGATTGCAGGCAATCGATTGTCACGTGATTGATGCAACGTCGACCGCCATATCTTGTCCAATTTTAATCCTTCTTCTTTACAATTAAAATTGTATTAATGTTTGTGGATTTCAATTGCCTCTCTATACATACGTGTATAATAATGCGACGTCCTCGCTAGCACGCTTGTCTCACCAAATTTTATTTCGTGATCTCCATCCTTAAAAACATGTTCCGCTACTGCCGATTTGTCGATATGTCCCAAGCGACAGTTTCTTTTGTGCTCCGTCAACTGTGTATTGATGCTTCTTTTTGTAGTTCCTATGTAAACCCTGCCAAAGAAAACTGGTGTTCTACGGATGGAAGCGTGGAATGTCAGATCCCTGAATAGGGCAGGTAGGTTAGAAAATTTAAAAAGGGAAATGAATAGGTTAAAGTTAGATATAGTGGGAATTAGTGAAGTTCAGTGGCAGGTGGAACAGGACTTTTCGTCAGGTGAATATAGGGTTATAAATACAAAATCAAATAGAGGTAATGCAGGAGTAGATTTAATAATGAATAAAAAAATAGGAGTGCAGGTAAGCTACTACAAACAGCATAGTGAACGCATTATTGCGGCCAAGATGGACACGAAGCCCACGCCTACTACAGTAGTACAAGTTTATATACCAACTAGCTCTGCAGATGACGAAGAAATTGATGAAATGTATGATGAGATAAATAAAATATTCAGATAGTGAAGGGAGACGAAAATTTAATAGTCATGGGTGACTGGAATTCGATAGTAGGAAAAGGGAGAGACGGAAACGTAGTAGGTGAATATGGATTGGGGGTAAGAAATGAAAGAGGAAGCCGCCTAGTAGAATTTTGCACGGAGCATAACTTAATGTTAGCTAGCACTTGATTCAAGAATCATGAAAGAAGGTTGTATACATGGAAGAAGCCTGGAGATACTAGAAGGTATCAGATAGATTCATCAGTAAACACTTCGGGGCTAAGTTGCCGTGGTCGATCTGTAAAACTTCTTCTCCCTGACGTTTCGTTCTCAACTACGGAGAACATCTTCCGAGGTGAGTCGACGACTGGCTGCTAGGAGCTGGGGCCGCCGCTTATATGGATATCGTAGAGGGCGCCACCGCACGTCACGTGGCGTCGATGTGCAGCTATCTCTGGCTATCGTCTGTTCTCTCGATTGCAGGCAATCGATTGTCACGTGATTGATGCAACGTCGACCGCCATATCTTGTCCAATTTTAATCCTTCTTCTTTACAATTAAAATTGTATTAATGTTTGTGGATTTCAATTGCCTCTCTATACATACGTGTATAATAATGCGACGTCCTCGCTAGCACGCTTGTCTCACCAAATTTTATTTCGTGATCTCCATCCTTAAAAACATGTTCCGCTACTGCCGATTTGTCGATATGTCCCAAGCGACAGTTTCTTTTGTGCTCCGTCAACTGTGTATTGATGCTTCTTTTTGTAGTTCCTATGTAAACCCTGCCAAAGAAAACTGGTGTTCTACGGATGGAAGCGTGGAATGTCAGATCCCTGAATAGGGCAGGTAGGTTAGAAAATTTAACAAGGGAAATGAATAGGTTAAAGTTAGATATAGTGGGAATTAGTGAAGTTCAGTGGCAGGTGGAACAGGACTTTTCGTCAGGTGAATATAGGGTTATAAATACAAAATCAAATAGAGGTAATGCAGGAGTAGATTTAATAATGAATAAAAAAATAGGAGTGCAGGTAAGCTACTACAAACAGCATAGTGAACGCATTATTGCGGCCAAGATGGACACGAAGCCCACGCCTACTACAGTAGTACAAGTTTATATACCAACTAGCTCTGCAGATGACGAAGAAATTGATGAAATGTATGATGAGATAAATAAAATATTCAGATAGTGAAGGGAGACGAAAATTTAATAGTCATGGGTGACTGGAATTCGATAGTAGGAAAAGGGAGAGACGGAAACGTAGTAGGTGAATATGGATTGGGGGTAAGAAATGAAAGAGGAAGCCGCCTAGTAGAATTTTGCACGGAGCATAACTTAATGTTAGCTAGCACTTGATTCAAGAATCATGAAAGAAGGTTGTATACATGGAAGAAGCCTGGAGATACTAGAAGGTATCAGATAGATTCATCAGTAAACACTTCGGGGCTAAGTTGCCGTGGTCGATCTGTAAAACTTCTTCTCCCTGACGTTTCGTTCTCAACTACGGAGAACATCTTCCGAGGTGAGTCGACGACTGGCTGCTAGGAGCTGGGGCCGCCGCTTATATGGATATCGTAGAGGGCGCCACCGCACGTCACGTGGCGTCGATGTGCAGCTATCTCTGGCTATCGTCTGTTCTCTCGATTGCAGGCAATCGATTGTCACGTGATTGATGCAACGTCGACCGCCATATCTTGTCCAATTTTAATCCTTCTTCTTTACAATTAAAATTGTATTAATGTTTGTGGATTTCAATTGCCTCTCTATACATACGTGTATAATAATGCGACGTCCTCGCTAGCACGCTTGTCTCACCAAATTTTATTTCGTGATCTCCATCCTTAAAAACATGTTCCGCTACTGCCGATTTGTCGATATGCCCCAAGCGACAGTTTCTTTTGTGCTCCGTCAACTGTGTATTGATGCTTCTTTTTGTAGTTCCTATGTAAACCCTGCCAAACTACACGGAATTTTATATACCCCTGGGGTGGCTAGGGGGCTGACGAGCATCTTTTGTTGATCTTAGGCATTCACTAATTTTCTTAGTAGGTCTGAAAATAGTCTCCACCTGAAACTTGGCTAGTACTTTCCCAATGCGATCCGTGATGTTATGGATGAACGGAAGAAATACTTTTCCAGCTGATGGTTGTTGCTGTCTCCTACATTTAGGCATTTTTCTACTTGGGTGAAGTGCTCGGTTAATCTCGTTTTTCGTATAACCATTTTTCGCAAAAGCCATTCGTAAATGATGTAGTTCTTCTTGTAAGTAGCCTGGTTCACAAATGTTATTGGCCCTATCCACTAGTGTTTTTTTTTTTTTTTTTTTTTTTTTTTTTTTTTTTTTTTGCATCAATCACGTGACAATCGATTGCCTGCAATCGAGAGAACAGATGATAGCCAGAGATAGCTACACATCAACGCCACGTGATGTGCGGTGGCGCCCTCTACGATCTCCATATAAGCAGCGGCCCCAGCTCCTAGCAGCCAGTCGTCGACTCACCTCGTAAGATGTTCTCCGTAGTTGAGAACGAAACGTCAGGGAGAAGAAGTTTTACAGATCGACCACGGCAACTTAGCCCGGAAGTGTTTACTGATGAAGACGCCGGCCGTGAAAGCCTACATGGGATGATATCAGATAGATTATATAATGGCAAGACAGAGATTTAGGAACCAGGTTTTAAATTTTAAGACATTTCCAGGGCAGATGTGGACTCTGACCACAATCTATTGGTTATGAACTGTAGATTAAAACTAAAGAAACTGCAAAAAGGAGGGAATTTAAGGAGATGGGACATGGATAAACTGACTACACCAGAAGAGGTTGTACAGAGTTTCAGGGAGAGCATAAGGGAACAATTGACAAGAATGGGGGAAAGAAATACAGTAGAAGAAGAATGGGTAGCTTTGAGGGATGAAGTAGTGAAGGCAACAGAGGATCAAGTAGGTAAAAAGATGAGGGCTAGTAGCAATCCTTGGGTAACAGAAGAAATATTGAATTTAATTGATGAAAGGAGAAAATACAAAAATGCAGTAAATGAAGCAGGCAAAAAGGAATACAAACGTCTCAAAAATGAGATCGACAGGAAGTGCAAAATGGCTAAGCAGGGATGGCTAGAGGACAAATGTAAGGATTTAGAGGCTTATCTAACTAGGGGTAAGATAGGTACTGCCTACAGGAAAATTAGAGAGACCTTTGGAGAAAAGAGAATCACTTGTACGAATATCAAGAGCTCAGATGGAAACCCAGTTCCAAGCAAGGAATGGAAAGCAGAAAGGTGGAAGGAGTATATAGAAGGCCTATACAAGGGCGATGTATTTGAGGACAATATTATGGAAATGGAAGAGGATATAGATGAAGATGAAATGGGAGATATGATACTGCGTGAAGAGTTTGACAGAGAACTGAAAGACCTAAGTCGAAACAAGGCCCCAGGAGTAGACAACATTCCATTAGAATTACTGACGGCCTTGGGAGAGCCAGTCCTGACAAAACTCTACCAGGTAGTGAGCAAGATGCATGAGACAGGCGAAATACCCTCAGACTTAAAGAAGAATATAATAATTCCAATCCCAAAGAAAGCAGGCGTTGACAGATCTGAAAATTACCGAACTATCAGTTTAATAAGTCACAGCTGCAAAATACTAATGCGAATTATTTACAGACGAATGGAAAAACTGGTAGAAGCAGACCTCGGGGAAGATCAGATTGGATTCCGCAGAAATATTGGAACACGTGAGGCAATACTGACCCTATGACTTATCTTAGAAGATAGATTAAGGAAAGGCATACCTACATTTCTATCATTTGTAGACTTAGAGAAAGCTTTTGGCAATGTTGACTTGAATACTCTCTTCCAAATTCTAGACCATAGGGATCAGTTTGTCCTGTCTTTAATGCAATCAATTACGGTATGTAACCTTTGTTTCACTGCGTTGAATGTAACGTTACATATATTTTGAAGTGACTTAATTAATTCTTTAAATCTACTTGTAAATTTTCCACTTTATCATTTAACACTTCAAATTTAGAATTTAAAGCTTCACCCAGTACTTCTAGTTTTTCAGAAGCTTCACCTTGTGCTTAGAGTTTTTCATTTAATGAAGCATTCCGAGCATTCATAACAATTATTTGAATACTCTGAGCTTGAATTAAGTGTATTACTTCGGACAAATCTGGAATGTCTTTGTTGACCTTCATGGCCATGGCTGGTTGTGTAGTTTCTGTTGGCTGTTGTTCCTTCTCCATAGTTGTAACCTTTCCCGATCTCGTGATCATTAAAAAAAATCACCTCTGCAAATAATGAGTACCCTAATTTACATTCAAACAATTATTATCCTGAGCTCACCCATCATAGGATTGTAGGCTGCATCGGTGAGTTGTAGAAATGGCAACGGTGAACTGCACAGGCACCGGTAGCGTCACACGTTGGTGTCGGTGTTGGCGGGCGTGAAGTCAGCAACTCAAACAGCCACCAGCAACGATGACGTCTTACTGCGATTCTTTCGGAATAGTCGGCTGCAATATTCTGTGCAGCTTCTTCTCCGAAGAATAGATGCTACTCTGGAGGAATTTTCTATACTTTTAAATAACTCGGTACACTCGAGAATATTTTGAATTCAATCTCACTACTATATTTCTTAACACACATCAGTTTTTGTACACTAAACATTTTCTGTAAGCCCGACACCTTCGGGTCCGACAGAAGCCGTTACAATCATCTTTCTGTACGTACAGTCTATAAATCTCTCCAAGTTTAACAATACAACTGGCCCGACCTTACGGCAGTAAATGAGAGAATGAATCAATAAAAGTCTCTTCTTTTCTTTCAACAGCCTTCAAATGTCCATACCAAAAATGTTTTGTATCTCACAGAGTACGATGCGTTTACTCCATGGGCGGGACGTATAAATACTGAGGTGGACTCAGTGACTACCTGCTCGCGCCGATCGTCTGTCCGATACACGTCCGTCCTGTACACACATAATTGTGGGGCAGTAGACAAAGTTTTACTTTACCACACTTATCTCTAAAATAATGTGTGTTCGAGACGGCGGAATTTACTCCAAAATTCTCGAGGCACTACAGTTTGGTGCAGTGGGAAGAAGTTGAACTTGTATTTCAGAGGGCAGCATTCAAGTCCATGTCCATCCCCCCAATTCACGTTTCCAGCAATTTCTCTAAATTGCATAAGGTGAATGCTCACATGGTTCCTTTGAAAGGGCACAGTTTATATCCTTCCCCATCCTTCCCTAATCCAAGCTTGTGCTGTTTCCCTAATGACCTCGTCGTCAACAAAATGTTGATTACAAAGTGCTTTCTGGCAAGTCTTAGGAACCAGAAAGAGCACATCTGCTTCAGTTTTACAAAGATATTATGAGATCCTGGCTAGAATATAGGTGAACAGTGTATGGATCAGCAAAAGCTACTTACTTTAGTGTCATTGACACTTTTCACAATAAGGGTATCAAACTGGTCACAAATACTTACAGGACCAGCCCTGCATCCAGTCTCTATGCTGAGGGTGGGGAGCTGCAAATTACTGTTAGGAGGCAACTCTTCATGGTGCATCAGGCATTTTCTGTTCTGCTGTCACCAGCGTACCAAACTGTTGCTTACCTTACTGGGAAAGATATTTTCTCAAAGTGTCAGCAACAAAGCCATTTGTGCATTTAGTACGAGCATGGAGACACTTCTGTGGGCATTGCCAATTCAAGCACAGGGTTAGTACTGACTGCTACCCTAATTATTGAAGAGGATCAAAGTAATTTTAAATTAATCAGGTAAGGAGAGAAAGTGCTCCTGCATATGTTTTTCATACAGTGTGTAAAAAATATTGAAGTACACACCACAACAATAAAGCTGTATTTGCAGTTGGGTCTAAGTAAAAGGATCTTCTATGCTGCTTTGTACTTTTCCTTTCTTATATCTCCATGATCTAGCTGCCTGAAGAATTGAATGTCTTTCTCAAGAATTATATGCAATCTTGAGGGCACTGAAGCTCATGAGATGTGTTCGGACTTCAAAATCCCTCACCTGCACCAACTCATAGAGTGCCTGTCAGTCTCTGCAATGCTTCTACCTGCCAGACAAAGTCCGTGATATCCAGGACACCTTCTTCTACCTCCAAAGGGTAGAGGAGATGGTGTTATACTGCTGGGTACCGGAGCACGTTGGGGTTCAGAGAAATGTAGTAGCAGATACAAGAGCCAAGGATGTGTGTCGTGATGGTCAGGTGGATCAGTGTTCTGTCTGCCTACATCCTATCATCTTGCTGTTGAGGTATAGAGACATGTTCAGATGAGAAGAAGAATGGCTGGGAGTTATGGAAGAAGCTACTACTAGTAATGCCAATACTGGACACATGGACGAAATGAAATCCTTCTCACTTATCTACATGTAGTACACAGTACCATAATACATGGCTTCTTACTTCAGAGGAACAATCCCCCCACCCTCCAGTATGTGGTGCTTGCAGCACACAGATCTCAGTGCATGGCATTTTAGTTGACTGTGTTTCATATGCAGTGTAATGGCAGTGGCTAATTAACCTACAGACCTACCTTCTATTTTAGATGATACTGCGATGAATGTAGTACAAATTTTAAGATTATTTGAAATTTCTGAGTTGCTTTCTAAAATACGTTTATGAGCCATTGGGTTCAAAAATGGCTCTGAGCACTATGGGACTCAACTTCTGAGGTCATTAGTCCCCTAGAACTTAGAACTAGTTAAACCTAACTAACCTAAGGACATAACACACATCCATGCCCGAGGCAGGATTCGAACCTGCGACCGTAGCGGTCTTGTGGTTCCAGACTGCGCCTAGAACCACACGGCCACTTCGGCCGGCCATTGGGTTCAGATCAGACAAATTTGATGGTCAAGACATCAGTATGAGTTCAGTGTAATGCTCCACAAATCTGTGTCTGGCAAGATGTGAAGCATAAGGGATCCAGGATGTCTGCAATAATATTCACATTATCCACAGCTGTCTTGGTGCCTTCACTGAGTATCACAGATAGCTGTGAAATCCAGGAGAATGTCCTCCATAGGTCATACTGCTCCAACCAGTGTGTATCCACGATGTAGTGCATGTTTCAAGCAGCTGTTCACCTGGATGATTACATATCCGGACACGACCGTCAACCTTGTGTGTAACAAGAAACATGATACATGTGAGCTGGTGACAAATTTCAGATGATGTGCACTCACATTTGGTGCTGTTGTTGGGTCAACATGGGAACACACAGGGGTTGTGTGCTGCAGAGCCCCATCTTCAGCAATGTGCACTAAATGATGTTCTTTGAAACAGTTGTAACTGACCAGGATCGTGCTCTGTCATCAGATCTGTCACAGATTGCCACCTACCCTGCTTTACATAGTGAGCAAGTCTCTGACGCCCTTGTTCTGTGATGAGGTGTGGAAATACACCTTGTTGCCTTCTTGTGGTTTCATCATGCTTCAACCAATCTCCATAGGTGCTCATGACAGTAGCACACAAACAGGTGCTCATTCTCAGGCATACTACCATACCAGTCTGCTTTTTTTCAAAATCTCACGTCAGTGGATTTCCCCATTCTTAGCCAATCTGTAGAATTTTCGTAGGTTAATTCTTCAAAGTACTTGCAATATATTTATCAAAGTGTCCTGCTGAATGGTGCCCCTTTAATTGTGGATCAGCGTTTCTGAATAGACTACTTCTCCTTTAGCTTTAAAAGGTGCTGAAAGAGATTTCTGTTGTTTGATGTATCTTCTGGAATAGCGCACAAGGTTAATTTGAACTCGGTGTATTGGCTATAACATACAATTCTAGATGCATGTATTCCAGTCAGGCAAGAGAATGTATGTCTGTCGGAGTACGTAAAGACAATAATAATTTGTACAAATATATTTCAATATCGTTTGTTCTCTTTCGAGCATTTCTTTGACATCATGGAGGTCACATCCTCAAGTGCCCTTCAATTGCAGTGCCACAGAGCAGACGACTAAGTCAGCAGGTATAAGTGTCTGTTCATGGCTTGCCTCACAGATATCACAAAATCATTACAATGGCAATCTGCACAGACCATATAACACCTCCCAAAAGTGGGGTGCTTCCTACTTAATAACTGCCTTAACATCTTTCGACAGCTAATGAAGAGCAGAGTCGTGGGATATCTTGTTGCCAAAATGACATGTCCCACTTCACCTCATTTCACACACACACACACACACACACACACACACACACACACACACACGACAAAAATGCTGACACATTTAGCACCATATCCAAAGTTTATTGAGACAAATTATTCTTTTGTTTCTGTCCTATGTTTACAATAAAGTGCCCTATTATTGTCTTATAGTGGGATTTGCTGTTGTTGATCAGCCCCTGTAACTCTTCTTAGAGATCTATCTTCTCAACAAAATATGTGCATTTTGGTGCATATGTCTAAAAGTCTTTGTTTGACTTTTGAAATAAGTCTTACTATTCCGTATGAAATTCCTTCCACATTTATAATACTGCATTTAATCTTCTTGTTAGAATAATTATTACATCTAATTGTTCTCCTTGCTTTTTTCCTCTGTACCAAAACATATGACCAAGTATTTATTCAGTCTCCTTTTTTTCCCACTGCGCTACTGATAACCCTTCTACATCCAATTTGATGTCATGTAGCTCCTGTTCCAACATCATTGAACTATCTTCAGTTCCTAGTGTTCTGCAGTTTATTGTCCCAAAATAAAAATTACAGAGGCACTTGGTTTTCCAAGTATTTATTATCCTCAAATAAAAATTATAGAGGCACTTATTTTTCCAAAGTCCATGTTATTGTCTATTAATCGTACTGTGTGGCAAGATAGGGCGCAGAAATGGCTGAACATATAACGTGGCCTGAAGTCATTGCCTGAGCTCCCTCAGTCAGCTAATACTAGTAATTTTTCTGTTCGACCAGAAAACTGTTGTTCCAGGAACTTGTGCATGTCAGTAGGGCCTGCAGCAACCCTACCCAGGATGCTTTAAGCCCAAGAATTTGGCAAGACATGTGAACTGTGCTATACCTTGGCAGAGACATCCTCAATAGAGAGATCAGCCCACACCTGAGTGCTTCTATGACTCAGAGCCTGTGATCAATGTCACTGGCTTACATAGTTATCGTATATCTATTCGACTAACAACTCTGCAGTTAGTATCATCACTTGGCATTCAGTATGTCATTGTGTCACTAGTTGTAATACTCTTTTGAGATAGTTGCATTCTTTGACTAACCACACTGCATTGCAAGTTGTTGAGCAGCCCACCCATACTTATTCTCCATAAAGCAATCTGTGAAGTTACTCATGCCTGCAGATAACAGCTGCAGAGCGTGAAGGTCTGGAATCATCATTAAGATGGAACTCTCCTCCCAGTTCTTAAATTTTTCTTATTATAATTTATATATCATTTTGTGAACTCTGAAGTAACACGAAATTGTGTAAATATGGTACTATGTTTTCAAATTGTAATTTAGTCTTTTCTTAGACTGTTGCAACATAAAAGTATTTTCTGTAATGTGGGTATCTCCTAAGTATGAACACGGTAATACACTGGTAGAAAAAAAATTGCAACACCGAGAAATAATTGATATAGACTAATGAAATTTCAGGAATACATTTATCTGGCTAACATATTTCAGTGATTAACATTGCAAGATCTCAGATTAATGTAAGTGTGAGATAAACTATTGCAAATGTGAAATGCTGGGGTGCATTAATAACTGGTGCAACCGCCACAGTGTTGAATGCAACCATGCAGACATGCACACATTCTTTTTTGTAGGTGCTAGATGTTGGTTTGTGCGATGGAGTTACAAGGCTATCACACTTGCAAGGTCAATACAGGGATGTTTAATGCTGTTTGTGGATGACACTGGAGTTGCCACCTGATGATGTGCTCAATTTGAGACAGATCTGGTGATTGTGTAGACCAAGGCAAGTTGTCAACACTCTGTAGAGCATATTGGATTACAACAGCGGTGTGTGGGTGAATGTTATCCTGTTGGGAAAGAACCCCTGGAGTGCTCTGTGGCTGTAATTGGACAGTTTGACACATATAGTGTCCCTGGAATGCTATTCTTGCACGGCAGCACAACAGGTCAAATCACCAATAGACATACAGATCTGCAGTCGGAGTGCACGGGATAATCATGAGTGTGCTCCTGCTATCATACAAAGTCGCACCCCAGACTATAACTCCAGGTATTGGTCTGGTGTGTCTAGCACATAGACAGGTTGGTTGCAGGCCCTCAACTGACCTCCTTCTGATCAACACACGGTCTTCAGTGGCACCCAGGCAGAACCAGCTTTCATCAGAAAAAACAACAGACCTCCAAGGTGTCCTCCAAAGAGGTATTGCTTGACACTGCTGAAGTCACAAGTGGTGGTGGTTTGGTGTTAGTGGAATGTACGCTACAGGGTTTCTGGCTTGAAATAAACAATTCGTAACAGTGCGTTCTGTCACTGTGGTGCCAACTGCTGCTCACATTGCTGGTGCAGATGCAGTGTGATGCTCGAGAGCTGTACGCCAATTCCCTCATGTACAGTGGCTACATTCCTGCCAAGTCTTCCTGCAGTATTGCAGAAGAGCATCCAGCCTCTCGTAGCCCTATTACATGACCTCGTTCAAACTCAGTGAGATGTTGATAATGGCCTCTTTGTTGCCTTAAAGGCGCTCTTGACTAACATCAACTCACCATGTCCAATCTCAATGGTAACTAACTCTCATGACCATAACTGTGAGCATTTAAAGCAAACCTGATTTGCAAGAAATGCAAATGCCAGGCTTAGATTGATTGAAAAAATCCTAAAGAAATATAAAACTTTTATCTATTATCGATGAGTATCACTGCAACTGCGATGAATAAAGGCTTCTTGAAATTACAGCAACCAGTTGCCTGTCATTATTGTTTTTTAATTTTAGCTATTACATTACTGGTTTCAAACCTCCTAGTAATTCATGTACTATGTGATGATAAATCTCTAGACAGTTCAAAACTGGTAATGAAACAATAAAAATTGAAGAACAAAACAAAAGACGACTGATTACAGTAATTTGAAGAAACCTAAAGAAATGTACCTCGTCCAACAAAAAGTGGCTTACAGAACACTCTAGACCAATTCCTGGGTACAGCTTTCGAGTCAGACAGGAGTAGGGCTGCAGTCACATGTCAGTGCATTTGGGTTTTTGTGTGAGTGTGAGATTAGTTTCTGAGCTGTGTTTGTGTGTGTGTGTGTGTGTGTGTGTGTGTGTGTGTGTGTGTGTGTGTGTAGCACAAATCAGTCGGCTATACAGGGCTATTACAAATGATTGAAGCGATTTCATAAATTCACTGTAGCTCCATTCATTGATATATGGTCACGACACACTACAGATACGTAGAAAAACTCATAAAGTTTTGTTCGGCTGAAGCCGCACTTCAGGTTTCTGCCGCCACAGCGCTCGAGAGCGCAGTGAGACAAAATGGCGACAGGAGCCGAGAAAGCGTATGTCGTGCTTGAAATGCACTCACATCAGTCAGTCATAACAGTGCAACGACACTTCAGGACGAAGTTCAACAAAGATCCACCAACTGCTAACTCAATTCGGCGATGGTTTGCGCAGTTTAAAGCTTCTGGATGCCTCTGTAAGGGGAAACCAAGGGGTCGGCTGCAGTGAGCGAAGAAACGGTTGAACGCGTGCGGGCAAGTTTCACACGTAGCCCGCGGAAGTCGACGAATAAAGCAAGCAGGGAGCTAAACGTACCACAGCCGATGGTTTGGAAAATCTTCCGGAAAAGGCTAAAGCAGAAGCCTTACCGTTTCGAACTCATTGATGGGGACATGCTGTGCCGAGTGTGGGAGGCACTTGATTATCGGCTTGATGTCTGCCGAATCACTAAAGGGGCACATATCGAACATTTGTGAATGCCTAAAAAAACTTTTTGAGTTTTTGTATGTGTGTGCAAAGCATTGTGAAAATATCTCAAATAATAAAGTTATTGTAGAGCTGTGAAATCGCTTCAATCATTTGTAATAACCCTGTAGATAAGTTAGTTGCCTTTCCTCATTTTCATTTGTTCCTCTTCATGTTATACAGCTCGAAGTGCTGTGTGTCACCTTATAATGCAAACTTGCATATTTGATTACATTGTTGCTCCAGTTTTCTGTTTAAACAGGCTACTTGTCTCCCCAAGTAAAGTACTGTGACAGAAGTTCTTGCTAATAATTTATTTAGTTTGTATTTATTACTGTAGATTTTAAAAACTTTATTCTTTTCTTTCAGGGAAGCAACGGTGATCCACTAGCTATCAGTTATGAACTCCAAGGAGTTACTCACCAACTGAAACCTCCAAAACAAAAGAGGAATAAAACACCAAGCATAGACAGAAGACAAACCACAGAAGAGCTGGATGGTTTAACTTCAGATAATTCAGTAGGTAGGGCATCCTTGATAGAATGGTCTAAATTTGAGGAAGAAGCAGCACAGATAAAACTTACAGAAAGTGACATAGAGGACAGTGAGACAAGTGTAGAAATACCTTCTAAAAGGACAAAAAGTGAAAGAAATGTAGTTAGTGAATCTGGGGAACATGTTATAAATGAAGCTTCAAAGTCATTTGGTAAGTCCGGTATAGTTGACATTCTACAGAAAAAGCTGATGAGCTTAGAACCAACATGTGATATACCAGAACCAGAAGTGGAAAGACCAGTTACAGAAACTCAAAATATTTCTGACAACAGCAGTTCTCTGCATCGAGACTGTTTGCAACCACAAAATTCGGTAAAGTCTGATGGAGACAGCTGCTCAAAGGTGGTGCCAAATGGAACCTCTGACAGCCAATCGAAAATTAGTGGAAGAGTTTGTGAAATATCAGATGTTAATATTACTTCTGGTGCAGATAATACTGCATTCAATAATGAACAAATAACAGATTTTCTCTCCTCAGTAGATTCACCGAACAAAGGTAAAGATTTGAAGGAACTGTTACCAAAAGAATTAAAAATTGGAACCAAAGGTGAAAGCACCCAACCTGATGAGAATGTACCACTGCAGAAGGAAACAACAAAAAATGAAAACTCTCCTGTTCTTGACAAAGCCGAAACAAATACTGACAGTGAGTTGCTGGATAAGAAATACTCTGGTGCAGTACAAGAACGTGTATTGTGTTCTGTGCCAGCTGATTCAGAGCTGAAGGTGCCTGAAAATGAATCAGTTACTTCAAACTCTTTGGGCAGTGGAGAATTAGGTTTGACCACTGAAAGGCAGTCATGTAATAGTGAAATACCAAATGACTCAAGTGTAATAGTGAATATTCCAAAGAGTGTTATTGTGTCAGTTTCATCTGTTAATATAAATGATGAAATGAAAACATCTTCTGAAATATCTCTGGAAAATAAGCATGTGCTACTGGAACAGAATGTAAAAACAGAACTGCTAGAAAATTCAGATGCATGCACAGAAAACAGCTCAAACGTAATTTCCCTTGCCCCACTAGTAAAGCAGTTGGACAGTGTCACTGAACTAAAAACTACCACTAACAAACTATCTGCAGAACTGAGTGTGGAAGAGTCATCCCATCCAGATGTTAACATAGTGGATCCAGCGAAGAAACAGACATTAGAAAAACATAAGGATGCTGATGAAGAAGGCTCGCTGAAAGAGGAGAATTTCGATCAACAGTCCCCATATTGCAGCAATGCTGATATAGCAGATTTTACACCCAGAAATGATGCAGTTGATGGTCTGAATGACATATACAGTAAAGAAAGTGAATATTCAGATGAAAAATTAATTTTGCTGTCAGACAAAGATTCCATAAAAGTTTCCAGTAGTAAAGAACCAGCAAAAGATGGATCTGTACTTTGCATTACTGTAACTGCCTCAGATGCAGTTCCTGAACATGGTTACAGTAGGCGCACCACAGAGGAAGTAACAATCACAGAAGACAAATTGGGCACTGAAGAATTTCAGCACAATAAGAATGTGGAATCTGACACCTTGATTATAGAAAAGTGTGAAGAAGAGGAAAAGGAAGAGGAAGAGAAGTGTGAAGAAGAAGAAGAAAAGAAGGAAGAAGAGAAATGTGAAGAAGAGAAAAGGGAGCAGAAAGAGGAAAAGGAGGAGGAGGAAGAGGAAGAGGGACAAGAAGAATGCCGAAAAGGAAAAAATGAACCAACAATTCCAAGTGCTAAATTTTTTGTTTTCTCACCTGAAGATGTGAACGGAGTTGGGGGAAAAGAAAGAGAGAACATTAGTGAAAATGGTCAACTATCTTTATGTAACAATTCAGATATTGGAGTTGACAAAGGCACAACTATTTTAGAGAGTAGTGCTTTGCCAGAAATATCAGTAGTTAAATCAGTTCCTGAGCAACAGTGGGAAAATTTGACAGACTATGAAGCAGATGACAGCCCAGACACCTCTGATGAACATATTGTTCTAAAAATGTCTGCAAATGTGAGACATTCCCCTGAATCTAAGAAAGAGACCTCAAAACTATTCTTTGACGATGCTGATGAAAATAAAATTCCAGATGTTTCCGTTAGACCTTCAGGAATTCGTATCCGTGATGTGAGTGTTATGTGTGTGAAGAGGAAAGCAGCAGAAGCGGCCATGACCACTAAATTCAAGGAAGAAAATAAGTCTGATATTGAACCTGCTTCCGATGTAAAGATCTCAGATGAGACACACACATCTGGTGACGAAAACCCTCGTGAAACAGAAGCCTTAAACCAGCCTGAGATTCAGAATACATGTGTTACTGTTAATAAAAACACAAATATACTTTCAGTGTCACAGTTATCCACAAGTTTAGTATGTGAAGAACAAAAAGAAGTAAATATTACCACTACAGACAAGTACCGAGCTTCTGAGAATGTAGGAAATATTGAACCAGATGAAAGTAACACAAGTACAATAAATACAAACAAAACCAGTGCTAAAAGTGTAGAACTAGTCAAAGCCACTGACGATATTCTCTTACCTTTTGAAATGGTGTGTGAACATGAAAGTGATGAGGATATACAAAGTGAAAATGAGACGGCAGAAGAAAGTGTAACTAAACAGGCAAAACAGTCATTGCAAATGGTGGAATCAAGTAATGCTCCAGATGATCAACTGGAACAATGTACACAAGATGCGTCCCCAAAGTCTCTCTCAAATAGGTCTACATCAGATGTTAGTGAGCAACTGGAACAATGTATGCAAGATACATCCCAAAAGTCTCTCTCTGATAGGTCTCCATCAGATATTAGTTCTGATGCAACAACTAAAAATCTTAATACATGCAAAACTGTGTTGGTAGGAATAAAGTACAGTAAACAAGCATCAGCTCTTGACATACCAGGACGTGCAACTCCTGAGAGTGTAATTCTACTTCCTAATAGCAGAGCAGAGCATGGACAGAACAATAATGTAGTTGAAAATAGCATGGATGACTCCTTAGATGCCCGATATAGAAGTTCACCTGTATTGGGCAACAATCAATCCTATCTTCCGTGTGCCACTTCAGATGCAGGTCCCAATACTGCAGAATTTCACAAGCATGCTGAAAAGGTGAGATGACAGTACCTCATGGTAATACTTATTGGCATATTTTCTCCACATAAATGTGTCTAAATATTAACACCCTCTGCCTAACAATTTGCCCTTCCTCTGTCCTATAATGTCATCCCAATCCACACCTGCATATGATCTTCATCATGTGTTTACCTCACTGGCTTGGTACCTGTGTGCTGCGTGCCTAGCCCCTGTGCACCTGCCACCACCCCTCCTGTACAACTAGCCTGCACACATGCTGCCTCCCTCAGAGCCACTAGCTACCTCCAACTGCTTGTCATCCCATACAACATTACACCTATTCCAGTCCATCTACCAAACTGCAATTCTAGCTCTGTGTGTCCATCTGGCACAATGTAGGTGCACAGAAGTGTGTATGTGTGTGTGTGTGTGTGTGTGTGTGTGTGTGTGTGTCTCCTTTACTACTATACAGAGTGATTCACAAATAACTGTACATGCTTCATGCGTGTGGGTCAAATAAAAGTCAAATGTTAAATGAAGTTTTGTCTGAAACTGCTGTATTTCCGACGTATGGTGCATAATGTCATTTGTGGTAGGCATCATATAATGCGCCAGTACAGACTGTCGGTGCATCGTGTTCACCTGCGTATCAACTGTTGTTGCTTTGTCAAAGGTGCCATTGCACATTTCATTTGGGTGGTAAGAGAATATTTCAAAGCTGCTTAGCCTGATAAGTGCACAGGTCATGCAGCACCAGATGCTTGGCTTACCAGCTCTCCAGATATTAACCCCTGGACTTCTATCTTTGGGTCTGTCTCAAGGAGCTGGTGTATGGTGTTGCAATTGGGAATGTAGCACAACTATAGCAGTGAACTGAAAATAGCTGTGCAGAATGAGATGAACGTAGCCTCCATATTCCAGGAGAAGTAGGAAGTCAACCATGTTACAGTCTTCATCTACATGGACATCGTTTTGAAATTTTTCCAAGGTAAACATACAGTATGTGTGGTTGAGTTGAATTTTGGGTTCCTTCATGTTGTTGCTTTCTGAGAAGAATTAATTTTGTGATGTACTTGTGATCCCTACTCTATTGCATAACTCTGAAACAAAGCAATTTCAGACCATACTTTATTTAAAGTTTTATTCTTATTTTGATGCTTACATTACACCCATGAAGCGTATACAAATACTTTTGAATTATGCTGTATATTAACTTATGTTTATTTATCATCCTTGAACCATGTCCCTGCCTCGCCAGTTATTATGTGGGCTTGTGGTGCAGATAAAAGCTGGAAAGTCATGTAGTTTGTCATTCATGTCATACATTAAACTTCAGTTTGGATGGCAGTTTTAAGTTTGCCATAATTCTAACATCAAACTTGTGTGAAGCCAATGTTAAGTTACTCTCCATAAAAATATCTTAATTGCCTGAGTCAACCATCCATTTATTTATAAATTAAACATAAGAAAATGACACATTGAGTTGTGGACAGGCACAATGAAAAGACTGCTACATATTAAGCTTTCGGCCTAAGCAGTCATCACAAAAGAAAACAAAAACACACGCATTCACTCAATGAAGCATACCTCACACACTTATGACCACTATCTCTGGCTGCTCAGGCCAAACTGAAACCGAACTGCGTCAAACGGGAGCAACAATCTGTAATGGAGGAGGGCTTGTGGATGGATAACAGTGTACTAATAGGGGAAGGGGAAATGATACTGCCTGCCAGAGTGTGTGCAGGACTAGACGTGGCAGACAAGGCTGTCTGGTGCAGCATTGGGAGGTGTGGGGGAGGGAGGGAGGTAAGAAGAGAGGGAGTGGAAAGGAGAGGAGCAGAGGGTGCATTGGCAGAGAGCAGTGCACAATGAGGGTGAGGGGACATGTGTTGGGAGGTGATGGGACAGAGGGGGCAGAAACTGTTGAGTGGAGCAGGTGGGGATAGTAGGTTACTGTGCATTGAGGCTTGGATGATTTCGGGAGCTGAGATTGTGTTGTAAGAATAACTCCCATCTGCAGAAAAGCTGATAGTGGAGTGGAGGTTCCAGAGGGCATGGGTTGTGTAGCAGCCATTGAAATCAAGCATGTTATGTTCAGCTGCATGTTGTGCAACAAGGTGGTCAACTTGACACTGGCCATTCATCTTGGTGGATAGCTGGTTGGTTGTTATACCACATAAAAAGCTGAGCAATGATTGCAGCATGGCTAGTACACAACATGGATGCTTTCACAGATGGCCTGGCCTCTGAATGCTTAGGATAAGCCTGTGACAGGACTGGAATAGGAAATGCTGGTTGGGTGGATTGGTCAGGTCTTGCACTTGGGTCTTCCATAAGGATATGATTCCTGTGGCAAGGGTATGAGATTGGGAGTGGCAAATTGTTGATAGTCTGATTTGAACTTTAGAGTAATTTTCCAATAGTGCTTTGATACCTAAATACGGAAGTCTTAAAGTGGTTGATACAGCCCAACCGCAGTGACACATAGTACTTTGTTCAAGAGCAGTGGGATTAATAAAGTGAACACCACTTTGAGGTGAAAATCATTTGAATAGCAAAAATCATTGAGATCCTTAAACATACAAATCCAGAACAGTGTGCCTGAGAAGTCTGTGGATAAGCAGGCTCATTATACCCTAAGTCATACAGTGTGAGATGAAAGAAAGCATAGGAGGATAGTAACAAGGATATATCTCATTTCAGAGCATGGTAAGAGGTAGCTGTTCCATTTCTGGCTGGTACTGAGTAAGGCAGTGTGTGCTCCTGCATAGCTGGTCTAAAGACCTGTGATGAATATTGCATATATTTGAAGAAAAGACATTGAAGAATTGTTTCTAGATGGGATGGGATAGATAGAGTCAAACTGTAAAGGCTACTGAAACATTTTTGCATTGTATGAGACTGCTTGCCACTTCAGATGTGACAGTCGTGTATGGCCACATTGACTGAGAGAGACATTTTGGTGTGGACTGGGTAACAACTGCCAGAAAGAAGGCATTTTTGTTGATAAGTGGGTTTAATATATACACATCTTCTTATGGAGTCATCATTGAGGTTAGATCCAGGAGGGTCATGGGGAAATGAATGGGTCAGGGAGTTGAGGCTCTTAAGGTAATAAAGATAAGGTAGTGTACCCTGGATCCGTATAAAAAGGTATCATCAATCTGTCTGACTGTGGTGATGGTTTACTAGCAGGCTTCTTACTAAGGACCCATGGACAGGACAGTAAGTGATTATACCGTGCCCATACCTTTACTAATTTAAATTTGTAATTCAGTTATATCTTTAAAGGAAAAGTAGTTATGAATAAGAAAGTAATTAGTTGTAGTCACCAGGAAGGAGGTAATTTGGTTTGTTGTCACCCAGACATTGGAAGTGATGCTGTTTGATGACAGCAAAACTGTGGGCATTCCTGAGTTGGTGTAGGTGGAGGTGAGATTGACAGTGACAAGCACAGTGCTGTGTGGCAAAAGGGAAGGGCAGATTTAAACTGGGTACTGAACCAGACCTCAATCTTTTGCCTTTCATAATGCTCTTATTGACTGAACATGCAGGCACATCTAATGGAGTGTTTCAAAGTTTTGATTCAAAAATGCACACTTCACTGCAGAGTGAAAGATTCATTCTGGATTCAAATCCTAAGCTGTCCAGTGATACACTTTCTTTGAGAAAATTTGACTACATACTGGCCCTTTACATAATAAGACTTCTTAAATCTTCATCTACAACAAAATTTGATAAGTGTAACACAAATTTTAAATATTATTGGTTCATCTATGGCGTAGAAGAAGTTGTCATCACGTAGAAATGATTTCATTTTGTTTTCGAAACTTTCATTACTTGTTAGAACTGTTAGTTTGAAAGGGAAGTGGTCAGATATGTTTATGGCTTTGTACTTCACTACTTTCTGTACTAGTATAGGGTTACGTTGTGGACAGTGGAGGTTATTTTTGTTCTTGCTGTTATATTTACGAATACTACTATAATTTTCGGAGCAGATATAGACTCAGATCACAATATAGTAGTGATGAAGAGTAGGCTGAAGTTCAAGACATTAGTCAGGAAGAATCAATACGCAAAGAAGTGGGATACGGAAGTACTAAGGAATGACGAGATACGTTTGAAGTTCTCTAACGCTATAGATACAGCAATAAGGAATAGCGCAGTAGGCAGTACAGTTGAAGAGGAATGGACATCTCTAAAAAGGGCCATCACAGAAGTTGGGAAAGAAAACATAGGTACAAAGAAGGTAGCTGCGAAGAAACCATGGGTAACAGAAGAAATACTTCAGTTGATTGATGAAAGGAGGAAGTACAAACATGTTCCGGGAAAATCAGGAATACAGAAATACAAGTCGCTGAGGAATGAAATAAATAGGAAGTGCACGGAAGCTAAGACAAAATGGCTGCAGGAAAAATATGAAGACATCGAAAAAGATATGATTGTCGGAAGGACAGACTCAGCATACAGAAAAGTCAAAACAACCTTTGGTGACATTAAAAGCAACGGTGGTAACATTAAGAGTGCAACGGGAATTCCACTGTTAAATGCAGAGGAGAGAGCAGATAGGTGGAAAGAATACATTGAAAGCCTCTGTGAGGGTAAAGATTTGTCTGATGTGATAGAAGAAGAAACAGGAGTCGATTTAGAAGAGATAGGGGATCCAGTATTAGAATCGGAATTTAAAAGAGCTTTGGAGGACTTACCGTCAAATAAGGCAGAAGGGATAGATAACATTCCAACAGAATTTCTAAAATCATTGGGGGAAGTGGCAACAAAACGACTATTCACGTTGGTCTGTAGAATATATGAGTCTGGCGACATACCATCTGACTTTCGGAAAAGCATCAACCACACAATTCCGAAGACGGCAAGAGCTGACAAGTGCAAGAATTATCGCACAATCAGCTTAACAGCTCATGCATCGAAGCTGCTTACAAGAATAATATACAGAAGAACGGAAAAGAAAATTGAGAATGCGCTAGGTGACGATCAGTTTGGCTTTAGAAAAAGTAAAGGGACGAGAGAGGCAATTCTGACGTTACGGCTAATAATGGAAGCAAGGCTAAAGAAAAATCAAGACACGTTCATAGGATTTGTCGACCTGGAAAAAGCGTTCGACAATATAAAATGGTGCAAGCTGTTCGAGATTCTGAAAAAAGTAGGGGTAATCCATAGGGAGAGACATGTCATGTACAATATGTACAACAACCAAGAGGGAATAATAAGAGTGGACGATCAAGATCGAAGTGCTCATATTAAGAAGGGTGTAAGACAAGGCTGTAGCCTTTCACCCCTACTCTTCAATCTGTACATCGAGGAAGCAATGATGGAAATAAAAGAAAGGTTCAGGAGTGGAATTAAAATACAAGGTGAAAGGATATCAATGATACGATTCGCTGATGACATTGCTATCCTGAGTGAAAGTGAAGAAGAATTAAATGATCTGTTGAATGGAATGAACAGTCTAATGAGTATACAGTATGGTTTGAGAGTAAATCAGAGAAAGATGAAGGTAATGAGAAGTAGTAGAAATGAGAACAGCGAGAAACTTAACATCAGGATTGATGGTCTCAAAGTCAATGAAGTTAAGGAATTCTGCTACCTAGGCAGTAAAATAACCAATGACGGACGGAGCAAGGAGGACATCAAAAGCAGACTCGCTATGGCAAAAAAGGCATTTCTGGCCAAGAGAAATCTACTAATATCAAATACCGGCCTTAATTTGAGGAAGAAATTTCTGAGGATGTAGTCTGGAGTTTAGTATTGTATGGTAGTGAAACATGGACTGTGGGAAAACCGGAACAGAAGAGAATCGAAGCATTTGAGATGTGGTGCTATAGACGAATGTTCTACGCAGAATCGGAGAGGAAAGGAATATGTGAAAAACACTCATAATGAGAAGGGACAGGATGATAGGACATCTGCTAAGACATGAGGGAATGACTTCCACGGTACTAGAGGGAGCTGTAGAGGGCAAAAACTGTAGAGGAAGACAGAGATTGGAATACGCCAAGCAAATAATTGAGGACGTAGGTTGCAAGTGCTACTCTGAGATGAAGAGGTTAGCACAGGAAAGGAATTCGTGATGGGCCGCATCAAACCAGTCAGTAGACTGCTGACAAAAAACTATTATTTTCAAGTAATGCATAATTCTTCACAGCATACTTCATAAGAGAGAGTAAAGGTATTGTGAGGTTTTTATAAGCATTTATAATTTTTCAAACAGCTGCCTGCATGAAGCTTGAGAATGGACACCAGGTATTATCCATACAGCAGGCTTCTGTTCAATGAATTCTTTTGTGTCTGTCTGTGGAATTGCCCCAAAGAATGGAAATATGTAAAGTAAGCTGATTTTCTGATGCTTTCATCACCAATTGTATGTGGAGCATTTGTTGCTGAGCTAAATAGCTTTATTTTTCTAGTAACTGAACATCTGCCATATACTATAAATTCGTTACTGAAATAGTAGCTTTATGTCTCAAATTATGGTCCAGTGGTGTAGTGTCACCCCCATAAAAATTACTATTTTGTATGCATTTAATACACATAAACTCCTTCCATCTCAAGGGGATTTCAGTTTGAACATATTTAAATATTCTAATTCAACAAATCTTTTTAAACCATTCAGACGAAATTATCATTTGTACTCTACTACCTCAAGAATGTAGCTGCCATAAAGATAACATTTTGTTTGGCAAGTTGCCATTTATAAAATAATCTCGTCCTAATGATAAATAATTTATTGTACCATGACACTAGGACTTTCAACTACAAGTACTCATACTGACTATGTGCACAATTCAGAAAGCATCAAGAAAATCAGTGAGATGTATTTGACATAACTGAACAATGCAGGAAGGGATTTTATATTTTTCGTAGCTGCTATTTTTGCAGGAACTGTAGTGTATATTTTCAAAATAAAATTCAGTTGTCAGTTGCACAGATATATTTTTTTTTGCTTTACCAATTTCAACAAATAAATTTATCTTCAGAAATTTTGTATTGTTTTAGCACATTCAATGTCTTCTTGGCAGAACATAATGTCATAACATGTCCAAAAATGTACGTATTGTATGTGGTTATTGTAAACACAGATTGCACGCGCTTGCCCTCTAGTACAGTAACATAACCGAATGGTTTGTGCATCGTTTCAACAAATAGATATCTAGCTAGTCGAAATTTACATCAGAAAATGTTATATTCAACTGAAGACAAAATTGGGTGCATGATTTTCTAATGAAATTATATTAATCCTTACAATCTGGGTGGGGGGGGGGGGGAATTGGAAATTTTTTGAATTAGAGTATATATTTGTAAGTTAACAGTTTAGGATACTTTGTTGATCATTTCTTCAAAAACTGAAATTTTGAAGTTTTATGAAGTTTTAGTACTTCAAGCAGTTTAGTGATGTCACCCCATTCGTGTTGAAAAATAACACACAAAATATATGCACTCACTGGCATTCATGTATTGTCTCTCACTTTGTTTCTTGTATCAATTACACAATCAAGCACCTAACAGCAAGCAATGTTCAACAAAGGTAGATCATATTTCATTATGGAGCAGAAGTTTGTGATCAACGATCTCGTTTCCTAAAAAATTGATTTTTTAGTATCAATCTTCTCTACTGGTAATGTTATGAATCATATAGGTGACTTAAATGATCACAAAAATATTATAAGAACTGCCCTAAATTTTCTTACTCATTTTTGGAGCCATGGGGGGAGTGTTTGGATAATATTGTAACTAGTGATGAGACAAGGGCCTCACAGAAAGCTAATACTGGTCTATCGAATATTAATTCCAAACTCTCTTATATAACAACAACAACATCAATAATAATAATAATAATAATAATAATCAAACCAATTAACAGCCCATGGAAAGTATTTTGGGATTGAATGCTACATATCCCAAGAACTGAAAAATGAAATGAGAAACTTACTGTTCCACTTTCCAGTAGGATAATTGTTCTCATCCATCACAATCCTCAGTTGGAAAAATTCAACTTTTGCTTTGTATTTGGGCCACTAAGTGTTTGAGCATGCACCATGCAGTCTTGACCTTGCTTTCCTAATCTATAAAAACTGTTAGAGATGAAAAGTGAAGAAAAGCTGTCACTGACTTCCTCAACAAATTGGAACAGTTGAATCCTGTGGAGTGTATAAAATTCTTTCAGCATTACAGTAAATGTTTGAATTTGTCAGCTATACTGGAAAGCCATGTTGTACTCTTTATGCAATGTCTCTAAGCAATAGTGAAATGTAACATATTTGTGTATCTTCCTATACATGTTTTGTGTTTTTCATTCTCTTTGAAAAAGATGAAATGTCAAAACACATAAGTTGATTTTGGGAATAATAAAAAAAAAATGTGGTCAAGACATCATAAAAGTTAATAAAGTGCATCCAGATGGTGGCTTCATCTCGTAGCCCTTTCATGCAAATTGCAACTAAATTGTTTCAATTGTCACATAGATCACTGTCAGTTGTTGCTGACTTCCCACTAATTTTTAATCCTTTGTACTAAAACATTCTTTGCAATTAAGAGTGAACTTTGTTATATTCAGAGTTTTGCTTGTTCTCAGTAGGTACATTTCTTATGATGTCAGAAATTTGTAATATATTAAAAATGTTTTTGAGTTTGCATTGGTTTCTAGCTTATCATTTTTACTGTTTTAGATAGCGAACTTCTGCTGTAATACACTTCAAGAGATATTGCGTGAATTTAGCAATGCAGGAGATGAAAAGGCAACCATAAAAGCACTGCAATTGGAAATAGAAAAAATAAATTGGCAGCACAAACAAGAAATTGCAGAACTTCGGCATAATGCAGGTAACAAACTGTACTGTAATCATACTATTTTTGTGAAATTCGTTGGTCTTCCATTGGTACAATTCTGTTTTAGTTAACAGTGTAATATCTATGGCTGCATCCTTACTCTGCATACTGCCTGTGAAGGGCATGGCAGTAAATTCTGCTTCAGGAACATTAATTCCCACAAAAAATTAGAAAGGTGCACATAATCAGGAAAAAGCAGCATAACATACTCAATCTTAAAGAACAGAGTTTCATGGAGACTTGAAGTTTTAAATAATTTCTTTTCACAGGGAGGCCTACAGTATGGTGCAATTTCAAAACTGTTGTTTGTTGTTTTTACTTTAATGATTTTGTGAGAGAAGCTGCAGTTGCTTGGTAGTACGTGTGATTATTGTTAGATTTGTTGTTGGTGGTGCTTTTGTTGTTGGAGAGACTGTCACTATATATGACAACTTTCACATCCATTCACCATTTGATGTAGGTGCTTCTACATTATAAAAACAGATCTTATTCAGAATAAATTTGCATAATCTTACAATCAGAAACACAAAATCAACTAGATTTGCTAATACTCAAAATTATTAACTCTTTGCTATAAACATAAGTAGTTCATGCTTATGGAATGTTACTGCTGATATGCACGCCTGGAGAGTACTTAAAAAAGGCTGCAGATTCTTTGAATGTGTTTTGTCAATCATATGTTCATAATTACCTTTACCTTTAAATCTTCTCTTTCTGCATTTGTCACTCCTTGAAGTTGTGATCCTGCTCCATAGTGCCACTCGTAGCTAAATCGAACTTCTTCACTGTCTGAAGGAAAGCGTTGTGATAAAGGAAAATTACGTTTGCTACTCACTAGCTACAAAATCGTGTAACATCTTGTCAAAATCCTTCTGTAGTTAACACTTCCCATAACACTTCCACCGTATCAATTATAGATTCACATTTAAGCTCTTAATAACCAAACTTATCACCAGACGGATCATTTGTATCCCAAAATCAAAAAGTAAGTAAGTACTTAATGAATTAATTCCACACAGTATTTTATTTTATTTTATTTATTTTTTTAATTTTCTCCTTGGAGCCACAGCCACAGCCCTTGTCATCATGACTACTTCATCTTTGAGGCCCATGGCACCTCCAAGTCACAATGTCAAAGTGTAAATGGCTCCTTCTCACCAGCAGAACACTTGCCCTCTGTTGCGCCTTATGGCTGTTTTGTGCTTATATTTGCATTTTGTATCTGTGCATAAATCAAATTGCACGCACAGTATGCGAACTTTCCTCTATAACTATTACCACAAATTAAGGTTTCTACACAACCATCTTTCATCGGCACAGTAGAAACGAAGTGGGGCATGTTGCTACCTGGAATAGCAACATATACCACCACACTTGCTAGACAGAGAATATCACATCAGACTTGAGTTCCCTTTTATGTTGTTGGTTGTTGTTGTGGTGGTGGTGGTGGTGGTGGTGGTGTTTGATTTGAAGAGTGATTTGATGCAGCTCTCCATCCTAGTCTATCCTGTGAAAGCCTCTACGTCTCTGCATATCTACTACAAAGTACATCCATTTGATTCTGTTTACTGTATTCAAGCATTGGTTTCCCTTTACAATTTTTATCCCCCACTCACTTCCTTTCATTACCAAATATATGATTCCATGATTATTCAGTATGTGTCCTGTCAACTGCTACCTTTTTTCAGTCGAGTTGTGCCACTAAGCTCATCATTCTTCAGTTTGATTCAGTACCACCTCTTTAGTTATTTGTTATGCCCATCTAATTTTTGACATTATTCTCTTCTTGTCTAAATTGCTTAAGTACAAAACCTCACACTTCTGGTATACAATATATTAACACAAACTCTCCAGGAGATACAGTCTTAAAATAGCATTGTCCTTGTGGGCAGAGAGATTTGCATGTTCATATAACACTAATGGCTATGACAGCAGTAGCATAGCTATTGGCAGTGCTCCCAAGCCAGACTTGTCTTAATCAGTGAACCAGATGGAGTGTGTCTCACAACACCCTGTCTTCCCACTTCCTGTTCTTGACCCCTTCACATTTTTAAGAAAAGGGGAGATGAACCTTGACAGCTGTAGAGAAAGCAATTCATCTTGGGGACGTTTATCCCAAAATCGAGAACCGTAGTTCTCCAGGTTGGTAGTTGGCAATGGGTTACTGCCTTGTAACAAATGACTTGTTAGCAGTAAACAGACTACAAAATAGGTGAAAAATGTAAGAACAAGGTACATGATTTGGAACATGGAATATTTGGTGTTCGTATAAACAGGTGTGTGAGTCAGTCTAGTCAAGGGTATGGTAAGATATAAGATAGATTTAGTTGCTATACAGAAGTTCACTCGGAGGATATTGGTATCCACCATCTTGTCTTTAACGGAAGAAGTGAGATCAGACACTAATTGGGCATTCGATTTTGTGCGAGTAAGGCTCTAGCTGCTGATGTATCTGGATTTTCATCAGTGAACAAAGACATATGTAATTTGTGAACTGCCATGCACCCACAGAAGAAAGCACATTCCAAGTGTTAGATGAATTCTGTGTGAAACTGGATGTAGTCACAGACGCCTTCAGCAGTAGCAGTTGTAAAGTCCTACTGAGTGATATAAATGCTGAAGTGCAAAGAGAAGACTTATTCCATTTAACAAATGGGAGACACAGTTTATGTGAACTCTGCAACAACAATGGCATTAGGCTCATAACTTTTGCCATGCTGTTGGGAATGTTCATCAACAGCACAAATTTGCTACAGATGGGTATGCATAAAAGAACTTCAGTGTCACCAGATGGGAAAACAGTTAATCAGACAGATGACATTGCAACTGACATCAAAGCAAAGAACTGGGTGAGGGATGTAAAGACCGCACAGAGTGCAGAGACTGGGAGGAACCTCTTCCTAGTAAGAAGTTGGCTACAAGTACAGCCCACAACCAGAGTCCAAGAAACTCATCATCCTTAGATAACTGTTCATCTGACTGATTCAAAAGGCAAAGTGAAGCTCTGGAATCAAGTCACGGAGAGCTAGTACACAAACACAGGGTTGAGACAAGGAGATGGATGTGTCACCAATATTGTTCATCTTGGCACTTGAAAAGATAATGAGGAAAGCTTTCCATAATAATGTCAAGGGGATCAAGGTAGCGGATGAGAAAATCACACAGCTCGCATTTGCCGATGATGTGGTCTTGTTGTCCAGATCTAAGGAAGAACTGATGCAGATGAGTGACAGGTGGAGGTGGCAGCGAGCAGAATCGGTATCCTTGTGAATGAATCAAAGACTGGGTAATTGATAATGAGCAGGACACATGCCTGTTCAAGAGACCCATTTCGGCCTCTGGTAGTGGGAATGTGATCATGCGGAAGGGTTCACAATTTTAAGTATCTGGGGGTAATCCGTTCAGAGAACACATCTTGTGAGGCAGAAATCAAAGCAAGGATCCAAGCCACAAACCAATCATACTTCAGTCTGAGTCAGCTTTTTAAATTGTAAAGTCTCTCAAGGAATTTCAAACTGCGGCTGTACAAAACACTGATCCAAACAGTAGGGCTATACGGTTGTGAAACTTAAGAGTGCGCGGAAGAAAGACTTAAATAAGCTTATCATTTTTGAGTGATGAGTCTTAAGGAAGATCTATAGTCCAATACAAGATGAGATTACTGGAGAATGGAGGATCTGGCATAATTGTGAGCTGGATGAAATGTACTATAGATCTAACATTGTAGGCAGGCAGCTTGTATGGTTGGGATATGTTGCTCAGATGGATAAATGCTGATGGCATTTAAAATCCATAGATTTTGCTCCCTGATAAGGGAGACCACTAAGAAGACCAAAGAAAAGGTGGAGAGGCAGAATCCACGAGGGCCTGCTGCAGATTGGCATAAAGGTTGATTGGCGGCAGAAAGAAGGCACAGAACAGAATCCAGTGGAAGAAGAGCCTTGTAGGTGCACACAGTCTTCTGGGCCTAATTATGTAAAGTAAAAGTTAAATATAGTAACACAGTAATAAGATTTAGTGATCAAGGCTTATGATCATTTATTGCAGATGTTTCTAAGGTTGAACACATCTCCATTTTAAAGAGAATGATTTCAGAAATCTACATCCACTATGGTGCTTGCATGACCTGTAATTTCACTAGCCAGAATACCTTTATCATTGTCAATGGATTGTGTACCAGCAAGATTTTAAAATGTCAAAATTATTATTCCAATTCTTCTAGGTATCTACTATTTCTATCTAATTAATGGTATGTATCCTACTGAGTGGAAACAAAGTTTAATAGTACCTGTACCCAAGAATTAGTAACGTTCAAGATTAGCTGTCGATTTACCTTAATTCTAATAACATGTATGACAGATATGTATTAGGCTTGCTAGGATGTCATAATACAACTATTACATTCATAAAAGTGACCTAGCTAATAAAATCTGTCAACAGATGATAAATGTCTGTTTTAACATTACTTCAATCCTGAAAGGTGTATGATATCATTATTTCAGTACCTTACTTCTGGGAAAGAAATAATTGAATAGCAAAGGTGTTGTTCCCAGTCGGTAGCCACTCTGAAATGCTTCAACTGGTAGTGCCTTTAACATGTTGGTCACATTCTTTTGAATGTTCTACAGAGTCCCAAAATGATGTCCTTTTAAGACATTTTTTTTATTTTGGGAAAAGAAAAGAGTTACAAGACTCGGATCAGATGAATAGGGGGCTGTGGAACAACAGGAATGTCTTGTGAGATAAAAAAAATTACATGATGGAATTAACCATTTGACATGTGGCATCGCCATGATGCAGCATCCACTTGTCTGCAGCGACTGGTCTCACTCCGTTCACCCTTTCCGTAAGCCTTTCAAAGACACCTTTGTAAACACGTGGTTGGCAGTTTGTCCTGGAGGAAAAAATTCTTTATGCACAATACCCTTACTGTCAAAAAAGCAAATCAGCTTTGTTTTGGACTTTGATTTGCTCATTCAAGCTTTTTTCAGCTGAGATGATGACTCATTTTGCTACTCCTCACTTTGCTAGTTTGTCTCAGGTTAGTACTCAAAAACCCAGGACACATCACCTGTGATCACATGACTAAACCATTCATAGTCATTGGCAGTCCCTTCAAGAAGATCGGTACACATGTTTCTTCGATTGGCCTTCTGGCCAGTTGTGAGATTTTCGGTGCAATTTCTGCACAAACCTTTGGCATGTGCAAATATTCAGTCAAAATTTGATGTACAGTGAAAATGTTCAACAAGTCACCCGTCGTCCTTCATGTTAAATGTATGTCTGATCTTAAAAGAGCATGCACACATTCAACATTTTCATCAGTTTTCGAAGTTGAAGTTCATGTTCATGTTCAACGAGTTCTCAGGCTTCCAAAAATGATTTGTGCCAGTGAAAAACTTGCACTTTTGATAAGGAACGTTCCCCATAGAGCTGTTTCAACTTTTCAAAAGTCACATTCGTGGATTCCTCGAGTATAACACAAAACTTGGTTGCATAATGTTGCTCTAAATTCCGCTGTTCCATTTTCGTAACACACAACAAAAGCACTTCATTCATGGCACTCTCAAAAATCACGTGATAGATGTACAGAGCTAAAACTCGGGCTGAATGTCTGTAAGGGATGATCACACTGGCCTAAGCAATAGAACAACATAGCATTGCCAGATTCTAACAGTGTTGTCAGTCTATTACTTTTCTCACATACCTCTTATCCCTCTGTGAGGAAAGAATAAGAATAAGAATCTTTATTAGCCGTTCAGTATTTTCTTATACAATGGGCTTCGTCAATAAGTTCAATTACAGTATAAAGATGGTTATATTCTCTTAACAATGTATATATAAATCATGTGAAATTTAGTGTAGTACAATAGCACACATTTGGAATTTTATATATTATTAATTTTACAATAAAAAGGAAAACGTTATACAGATTTATATTAAGCAGGGAGTATTCATGTTGATGACACTATGTCATTATCATATACATGTTGATAACACTATGTCATTATCCTAAGCTATTGATACAAATTTAGGTCCTACTACAGGCAGAGGTACCTTTCTCTATGTTAAAACAGCAAATCTGCCATATTACAATCTTTGAATTCATCAACTGAGTAAAATGCTTTACCTTTGAGCCATTGACCCAATGTTGTCTTAAATTTACTTTTAGATACTGTTTGTACAATTTTAGGGAGCATATTAAACAGTTCGAGGCCTACATATTTATAACTATTATGTATGGTTATAATAGAGGGAAACATTCCACGTAGGAAAAATATATCTAAAAACAAAGATGATGTGACTTACCAAATGAAAGTGCTGGCAGGTCGACAGACACACAAACAAACACAAACATACACACAAAATTCAAGCTTTCGCAACAAACTGTTGCCTCATCAGGAAAGAGGGAAGGAGAGGGAAAGACGAAAGGATGTGGGTTTTAAGGGAGAGGGTAAGGAGTCATTCCAGTCCCGGGAGCGGAAAGACTTACCTTAGGGGGAAAAAAGGACGGGTATACACTCGCGCACACACACACATCCTTTCGTCTTTCTCTCTCCTTCCCTCTTTCCTGATGAGGCAACAGTTTGTTGCGAAAGCTTGAATTTTGTGTGTATGTTTGTGTTTGTTTGTGTGTCTGTCGACCTGCCAGCACTTTCATTTGGTAAGTCACATCATCTTTGTTTTTAGATATATTTTTCCTACGTGGAATGTTTCCCTCTATTATAACTATTATGTATCTTAGACAGTCTAGAGTATAGCAGATCAATTGTGTGGTTTCGTCTTGTATTGTGGGTGTGGACAGATGACCTAAGGGGATATTGAGCTATGTTTTCTTTTACGTGTAGTAAGCAATAATAGATGTACAAACAAGGAACTGTCATGATGTTAAGTTTTTTGAAATGTTCCCTGCATGTATCCCTAGGAGATAAACCCACTACACATCGAAGAGCTTTTTTTTTCCATCTGAAAATTGATATTGAACTGGGAGAATTTCCCCAGAGCAGAATACCATAAGAAAGATGGGGGTGGATATAAGCAAAATATGAATGCAGCAGTAAGTTTTGGCTGACATTACTCCTAAGCTTATAAAGTAGGAACATAGCACGTGCAAGTTTAGAACAGACGTATGTGATATGTTTATCCCAGCTAAGTTTCTGGTCAATCATCATTCCTAGCAGTTTAACGGACTTATTTTCTTTGTTTGATACCTTCAAATTAAAGTATATTTCCTCAGTTTTTGTTTCATTTATGAATAGGGAGTTTGCACTAAACCAATGAACTGATTTTTCAAATATTATATTATTTTTTCCTCGTACAGATTCAAGAGTCTGTCCTGAATTGATAAAAGTTGTATCGTGTGCATAGAGGACTGTTTTACAGGGTAAATACTGTGGCATATCATTAACATACACTACAAACAGGAAGGGCCCAAGTATGGAGCCCTGTGGCACACCTCTTTTTATTATTTGTGGGTTTGACAGCTGCCCATTTACACTAACAAATTGTACTCTGTTGCTTAAGTAGGATTCTAATAATTTCAGGGTGTCCTCTTCCATGCCGTAGTGTCTTAATTTCATGATCAAAGTACTATGAGATACAGTGTCAAATGCTTTACTCAGGTCTAGGAGAGTAGCACATGAGATTAATTTATTTTCAGAGCCATCATATATATCACTAACAATATTTTCAACTGCTTTAACTGTGGATAGTTTAGACCTGAATCCATACTGTGAGTTATTTAACAAATTATTCCTCTCAAAATAGTGATTCATTTGTTGGTGAACACAGTCTTCGATTATTTTAGATATTATTGGGATTAATGAGATAGGGCGATAGTTACTTGGATTTGATTTATCTCCTTTCTTAAATATGGGAATAGTTACTGCTATTTTCAAACAGTCGGGGAAAATCCCTTGCTGTAATATATGGTTAATGAGAGTGGTTAGAGGGGGCAGAAGATCACTTGATATCTTCTTTATGACAAAGTTTGACAGACCATAGAAGTCCTCTGCTCTGGAACTACTTAGTTTGCCTATTGCTTTGCTAACATCATTTTCAGTTACTGTTGCCTAGCAGAATTTATGGACTACATACTTATTTGAACCTAAAAGAGTTCTAGCATCAAGCCTGGCGTTGAGGGGAGACAAATCTTGTTGTAAACTGAAGTTAACAAAGTGTGAATTTAAGATATCTGGGGCTATGGGTATAGCTAGTTGAGTTGTTGGTCTATTTATTTCACTTTTAATTACTTCCCAGGCAGCTTTACAGCTGTTTCTGGATTTAAGAATATAGATATCATTCGCCCTACATTTTGCCAAACTTATTTCAGATCTATAAATATTTCTTATTCTAATGTACATCTCTTTGTACTCGTTGCTGTTATGAGATCTGTCCTTAAACATAAGAAGCATAATCCTGATGCTGTTGAGGTATGGCGTAAACCAATTATTTAGTCTCTGTGGTTTATGAGCTCGGTTATTATTCTGTCTTTTTACTAATCTGGGACAACACTCATCAAATATTCTTGCAATTTCCTCTATAAATAATTTGCTTGTGTTATTCACACACATATCTTTGTATAAGATGTCATTCCAGTTAACTGACATTAATCTGGTTCTAAACTCTCTTATGTTGCATTCATTCATAGGTCTAACAGTTTTGTGTTGTTCATCTGGAATGCTGACTGGAACTGTAATCCATAGGCCATCATGGTCAGCTAGGCCTAACTTCACTACTCCAATTTCAACATTATTTTCATGGATATTACTTATTATATTGTCTAAGCATGCATTATATCTTGTAGGCTTATCATTTAGACAATAGCAATCAAAAGCTCTTAGGCTATCCAAGAATTCCAATATGATATGACTCTGTACCCTGATATCCATATTAATATCACCAAAAATTAAGATTCTTTGGTATTTATATTTAGGCTTAGTTAGTAAGACTAACAGTTTTTTTAAATTACCATAAATTCATATTCACTAGAAGATGGTGTGCGATATACAGATGCAACAATAATATTATGTTTAGGTATATGTACAACTGCAGCCTCAAAGATGGTGTCTATACACAGGTCTGTGACATCAATAGTAAAGTATTGTAGATTTAGTCTATTCTTAATATATATTGCAACACCCCCATGTCCAATTTTTGATCTGCAGTAACTACTAGCTAAGGAGTAACCAAATGGAATATTGAGGTCGATTTCTGATGAATATAGCCAGTACTCATTTACACTAAGTATACCACAGTTGGAAGTTTCTAACCAGTACTGCAATTCTTCCAACTTCTTTCTGAAAGACTGTATATTAATATGTAAGAACAGAAGACTATTTTTGCTAACCCTGGGCAGTAAAGATGAGGGTTCAGATTGTCTTCTTAAGGGCACTTCTACACAGTTGATATCTTGAGTTGTTTGTAAGTCTACTGCTGGTAGCCAGGCCCCATTTTGACAACGTTTGGATGCATCTAGTTTCCTGGACTCAGAGTGAATGGTTTGAAGGTTATTTTGATCCTGCTGGAGCATATCTGTTAATATTTTGCCAGACAGACCAGCAGGTTTTACAGGTTTCCCTGGTCCAGCGGTATTACTGTTAAGGTGGCCATTTCTTTACTCACAGTTTTGGTAATCAGTTTCAAGATTAATCTTCTTCCTTGGTTGTTGAGGTGGAATCCTTGTCGTGTATAGCACTCCCTGTCAAACTCGCTAGCTTTAATGATTGTGGTATTTTTTAATTTCGAACACAGGTGATATAGCCGTTTGTGTACGTCCAATACCTCGCGATTTACGCAGGATCATTTTGTAAGATCATATCTAAATGGAACATCGACAACAAACACTTTCTTTGATGTGATACTTGGTAATGTGCTTCTTAAACCTTTTATTAAGTTCGCGCTGTTGTTTTTCGCTATGTCATTTGTTCCAGTCATAATTATGACATCAGCTTCAGAAGCCTTTTTGTTAGTGTTTTGCAAGACATCCTTGGCTTCTGCTGAAGGATACACATACCCCAGACACTCGAGATTTACGTTTTCATTAAGGTAACTTGAAACATTATGACCTTGACTATCACTCAATAAGGTAATCTTACAGGTTTTACGTACTAAACTTTGACCATCACACTGTTTCACTCCTGTTTGAATTTCTTTTTGATATTTATTAGCACTATTATGGTTCACTGCATATGTTTCCTGATCGCTACTTTGTTCATGAAGCTTGCTAACATTCACACTGCGGCTACTTATGCTGTTTTTGGCATTATGCCGTTTTTCTGCGAATGTTTCTTGTTCATTACTTCATTGACAAAGCTTACTTACGTTCACCCTACAGGTTTTTGCACTGTCTTCTACCAGGCAGAGCTGCGAATATTTGTTTACGTCGGCGAACTAATGGGTCTGAAAGCTAGAAGTAATATTCCCTCTTTTAAATGTGTCTCTCAGTATTAATGGAATTTTGCCTTGTGAAGGCACAGTTCGTACAAAATAAATTGACCACAGCTGCTCAGATGGCACAGTAGGGCAGATGGCCTCCATGCAGTAGCAGAGCTGAAGCCTTCACACAAATGCATTTCTCACAGAACTTCCAAGCTACAGTTAGTGAGCCTGCAAAAGATAATATTAAAAAGTTGTGTTTGTATGATGAGTAATTTGCCAAATACAAAAGTTCAAAATCTGTACTATGTGACTAGAGCACTGAAAATAAGAAACCATCAAATAAATGAAGATGAAAGGAATATATAAGTCACAACACCCACAGCAAGAAGGAAATCTCGCTAAACAATTTTAGTGGGTAACATAGCATAAGTGATACCAACACTAAAATGAAGAAGGGACTGGTGTCCAAGTAGTTTGATCCCTTTCCCCTCTTGTAAACCAACCAACCAACACACAACCACAGAGACATCCAAATGCACTCTCCCATGATAGAAAAAAGCTAGTGCTCGAAACACAGGGTATATGCTGTTATGTTTTACTGGGTCCATGCATAGATCTGCTATAGGTGATTGGTTGTCTTTCCCTTATTTAAACATGTTGGACATTTTACTGGTATTTTTACACCCTCATCTGCCTTACCCAACATAAATTTTGTAATGTGGCACACAATCTTCCATGCCTGACAACAAAGCACTTTCCCTTCACCCATAGTTCATGGAGACTGCGATGCCACGTTGAGCAGAAGAGAGATGGCAAGGACACATGAAGTACATTGGTCTGCATACGACACACAGTTGACAGCTGACTAGCAAACAAAAGTGCACACCTCAGCTGGTCACATGCAACTAAGGTGGCCGCCCTTTAAGAACAAAGAAATGGACTTAGCAAGCACTGTGATCAGAGATCACATTATATAGTTCAAGATCTAAGAGGTGGCCAGCCTTGCGTCTCCTTGTAATTTTATCACTTTCTCCAGTGAATTATTCTTTTGAGATCACTAACAGTTATTCCAATTTGTAGGGTCATTCATCCAGGAACTCAGGATTATAATCCTCACACCACTGACCCTGTGGTGGTGGGGTATCTTGTAAGCCTAGTCATGCAGATAGCCGTGTTGTAGGTACAACATATCTGAAGTCTAGCCATGGAGGGGCCAGATGAACATATGATTCCTGAAGGTCAGCATCAACATTTTCAATAATTATTGGTGAAACAATGTAGATGATTAACTGATTTGGCCTTCTAACCTTAACGAACAATTCTTTGCTGTGCTTGATACCTAGTGGTGTGCACAGATGAAGGCAAGGGAAAACTCCAGCCATTATGTTTCTCGAGGGCATGCTGTTCAACTGTTTGGTTTAATGAGGATGTGACATCCCAGAGGGTAAAATATTCCAGAGGAAGAATATTCCTCCATTCATATCTCCAGGTAGGGACTACTCAAAATATGTTGTCAATCAGAAGAAACAAACTTCGGTTCTAGTGTGTAGCAATTGCACAAAGGTAGGAAAATAAGGAGATGGTATCTCGAGGTGGTTGACAGTTTCAGAGGGAGCGTTAGGCAATGAATGGCTGGCTGAATTTGGTGTAAAAAGAAATACTGTAGAAGATATGTGGGTACCTTTGGAGATGCTATAGTGAAAACAGCACAGGAACCACAAGGCAAAAAGATGAAAATATAAAATGGAGGAAACACAGCGATCAAAAGGAAATACAGATGTCTAGAAACTGAGGTTGAGAGGAACTGCAAAATGGCAAAGCATGAATGGCTAGTGGAGAAATACAAAACTGTTGAAGGTTGGTTGACAATGGAATATGTGTAGAGGCCACATATAGGAAAATTAAATAAATCTTGGGAGAAAAGAGAAGCAGCTATATTAATGTCAAAAGCCCTGAAGACAAGATAGTACTAAGCAAAGAATGGAAGGCTGAAAGGTTTAGGAAATATACACTCAAGAGCCAAAGAAACTAGTACACCTGTCTAATATCTTGTTGGGCCTACGCAAGCATGCAGAAGTGCCGCTAAACGACGTGGCATGGACTCAACTAATGTCTGAAGTAGTGCTGGAGGTAACTGACACCATGAATCCTGCAGGGCTGTCCATAAATCCGTAAGGGTACGAGGGGATGGATATCTCTTGTGAACAGCATGTTGCAAGGCATCCCAGATACACTCAATAATGTTCGTGTCTGGGGAGTATGGTGGCGAACGGAAGTGTTTAAACTCAGAAGAGTGTTCCTGGAGCTGCTCTTTAGCAATTCTGCACGTACGGAGTGTCGCAAGTCCTTGGTAATGCACAATGGACATAAATGGATGCAAGTGATCAGACAGGATGCTTACGTATGTGTCACCTGTCAGAGTCATACCTAGGTGTATCAGGGGTCTCATATCACTCCAACTGCTCATGCACCACACCATTACAGAGCCTCCACCATCTTGAACAGTTCCCTGCTGACATGCAGGTCCCATGGATTCATGAAGTTGTCTGCATACCCATACACATCCATGTGCCCAACGCAATTTGAAACAGAAACTCATCCAACCAGGCAACACGTTTCCAGTCATCAACTGTCCTATGTTGGTATTGACGGTCCCTGGCAAGGCGTAAACCTTTGTGTCTTGCAGTTGTCAAGGGTACATGAGTGGGCCTTCAGCTCTGAGAACCCATATTGATGATGTTTCATTGAATGGTTTGCATGCTGGCATGCTGACACTTGTTGATGGCCCAGCATTGAAGTCTGCAGCAGTTTGCGAAAGGGTTGCACTTCTGTCATGTTGAACGATTCTCTTCAGTCATCATTGGTCCCATTCTTGCAGGATCTTTTTCCGGCCACAGCGATGTTGGAGATTAGATGTTTTACCGGATTCCTGATATTCATGGTATACTCGCTCATGCGCCGACAATAACACCACGTTCAAACTCACTTAAATCATGATAACCTGCCATTGTAGCAGCATTAACTGATCCAACAATTGCACAAGAGACTTGTTGTCTTATATAGACACTGCCGACCACAGCACCATATTGTGCCTGTATCTGAATACGCATGCCTGTACCAGTTTCCTTGGCACTTCATTGTATAAAGGGCTGTAAAACAAAAGAAAGTTCAATATAGTATTATGGAAAGGGAAGGGAAAGTGAATGTAGCTGTCCCCGCCATCTCACTACTATGAGAAGGATTTGACAGAGCACTGAGAGACCTTATTTGAATCCAGTCACCTGGAATAGAAGACGATTACATCATTACAAAACTGTTGCAGAAGGCATGAAGTGTTTGAGACAAGCAAAGTTCGCAGACCTCAAGAAGCATGTAATAATTATACCACCAAATTGCACAGGTATCAACAAGTGTGAATATTATGAAACCATCAGTTTAACAAGTCATGGGTGCAAAACCTGATTATCTGCAGAAAAATGAATCTACTTGTAAAAGCTGACCTGGGGAATTAATTTGGATTCTGGAGAAATATAGAAACACAGGAGGCAATACGGATCTTCTGACTTATAAGATAAACTGAAGAAAGATAAACCTACAGATATAGAATTTGCAGATTTAGAAAAAGCTGTCGTCAGTGTTGACTGAGATGCACCCTTTGAAATTTTGAATGTAGCACGGGCAAAATGCAGGGAGCAGAAGACTCCCTACAGCTTGTACAAAGACTATCTGCAGTTTTAAGAGTCTAAGGACATGAATATGAATAGGAGGTGGTAGCTGAGAAGGGCTCAAGTCGGAGTCTCTCATGTCATTCAGTCTGGTAAATGGAATAGACAGTAAAGGAAGCTAAAGTATCCTATTGTGGGATGGTACACATAGAAAGTAAGAAGGTACCCAGTTAGCAACAAACAATAGAACTTTATTTCTATAAAGAAGCAAACAAGAACATGAACAACAAAAACAATTTCTCAGCAAAAGGAACTTAAGGAAGAAGAAATGTCACATACGCATTATAGTTCCATGAAGGTGCAAGAAAGAGCACTCAGTCTGTGACAATTGATGTCACTGCTGTAGGCAAGTTCAAAATCAGTTGCACTATCGTTCCTAGGGACATAATGCACTGTACTCGGAGACTCATCGAAGTAGAAACCAGATTTCCACTGGTGGTGGTACTATTAAGGCTTCCTAATATATGAATACCAGGAAGTCAGCCAGTGTCACGTGGCTTGTGAATGCGGAGCTGTATTGGCTACAGGTGTCTGTCGGGGCAGCAGCTCACAGGACTACACTGTGTGGCATGTCGATGAAAGCAAAACCAGGGTAATGGAGTGTAACCAAACTATATCAGGCAAAGGTGAGAGAATACAATTAGAAAAACAGGACACTGAGTACTAGTTGAGTTCTGTCATTTGGCAGCAAAATAACCAATGATGGCTCTACCAATTAGGATATAAAATGTGGACTTGCAAGTGTGATAAATGCTTTTCTACAAAAGTGAAATATGTTAATTATTCCAGAATGAGATTTTCACTCTGCAGCGGAGTGTACGCTGATATGAAACTTCCTGGCAGATTAAAACTGTGTGCCCGACCGAGACTCGAACTCGGGACCTTTGCCTTTCGCGGGCAAGTGCTCTACCATCTGAGCTACCGAAGCACGACTCATGCCCGGTCCTCACAGCTTTACTGGCAGAAGTAAAGCTGTGAGGACCGGGCGTGAGTTGTGCTTCGGTAGCTCAGATGGTAGAGCACTTGCCCGCGAAAGGCAAAGGTCCCGAGTTCGAGTCTCAGTCGGGCACACAGTTTTAATCTGCCAGGAAGTTTCATGTTAATTATTGTTCGAAATGTGTGTCAAAACTTATGGGACTTAACTGCTAAGGTCATCAGTCCCTAAGCTGACACACTACTTAACCTAAATTATCTTAAGGACAAACACACACACCCATGCCCGAGGGAGAATTCGAACCTCTGCCGGGATCAGCCGTGTTAATTATTAATATAAACTTAACTCCAGGAAGTCTCTGCTGGATTTCAGCAGTGTAGCCTTATATTTAAAACTAGCTGCAGAACACTGCATTGCTCAGGTATTTATTTACAGCTGTGCCCGAGACTTCATATGTGTGGAGTTTATTTTTGACTCACAAAGCTTCTTGCTATACAGTGTTTGAAGTAGTATGATTGGGGACATTAATCGTAAGCTTGTTTGTTTCATTAACACAAGCGTAAGCCACGTAGAGTTGGCCATGCTAAAAGTAACTGACGCTAAGGCCCGTGCCTTCAGCATGCAGCGTCTGGCCTGTGAAGGTTTCTGAGTCGCGAGGTAATGCATGACACTCTTGATCAGTGTTACATAATATCTCACTTTTGCAAGAGTTCCCAAAGAGCAAGTTAAAGCTTGATGTTCTCCAGCCACATCAAGTTTCACCTCATGATCTTCATTGGAGTCTTAACACCACGTAGCCCTCAGTCTTCTAACCATTCTCATGTGTTCATAAAGACTTGACCGCTTCATAGGAAGTTTTATTCATAAATAAAACAAAATAAAAAAATTTAATGAGTAGGCTACTGAATCATACAGTAAACTTAATAATTTTGTTTCATAACAAGGAATATAAATAAAGCCTATCGAAAACAGCAAAGCAATGTTGTTAAGTTTTAATAAAAAAAAAAGCAAAATCAGTAAACCTGGATATAGTGGCTAAATAAATTCCATGTTAGTTTGTATTTGTAAAGATTAAAAATACTTCTGTCGCTGAGATAAAAAAATTCCCTAGTAAGGAAGTCAAATATAAATAAAACCTATCAAAGGAAGCAAAGGAAGTCTCTGCAAGTCCGTCCTTTTAAAAATGGTTGCGGGACCTCTGCAGTTCAATATAGACTGCCGAATCAAAAACACCTTTCAGCTGTATAAGTTTTGAATTTATTTTATTTGAGCGCCGAAAGTGGTTGCTTAAAATAACAATGGGAAATTTAGACGGCTGGTTTGACGCTTGAGGCAAAGCAATGTCGTTGAGTGTATAATACACAAAGCGAAATCAGTAAATCTGTGTATCCTAGCCAAGTAAATTCAGTATCAGTTTGTATTCATAAAGATAAGATTGTGGTGCTTAACTATGCTACTGATGCGTGCTTCCGAAAAGATGTCTGTCACTGAGTTAAAAAAACTAACAGCACCATTCATTGGTTCTTTGGCGTGCTACACCGTGATGATTAACCATCCGAACCACTAAGCTACGCAGACAATGTTAGATAAAACTTTAAATTACAATAAAATTTTTCCGATGTTCATATTTTGATGAAATAAAGCCTAAATGTTGCCCTACCCTTTGCTCAAGTCACATGTGAAAACTGCATGAAAATTTGAGTAGTCATTTTGGAGATTAGCATGTTTGGGCAAACATACACAATAGTTAGCTTAAATAATGATTTTATTTTTATTTATTTATTTATTTATTTATTATTATTTTTTGATCCAATTTTGATGAAATAAAGCCTGTATGTTGCCCCCCAAGCGACACTCAAGTTATCTGTAAAAACCCCATGAAAATTCATCGAGTAGTTTGGAGATTAATGTGTTCAAACAGATATGCCAGTTTTACAGTTGTATTATTAGTATGGATGTGGGTGATAAGCAATACTGACAAAAGGAGTATACAAAATTTTGAAATATGGCATTATGGAAGAATGCAATTAGAAGGATGGATCGAATAACTAATGAAAAGGTTATGAATTGAAATGGGGGGTGGGGGGGTTGAGAGCTCTGTGGTGATTAAAAGAAGGATCAGTTTGACAGAACACTTCCAGAGGCATTTGAAATAGTTAATTAGTGGAAAGAAGGGTGGGGCAAAACCAATGTTTGATTACAAGAAATGGGTTTGAGAAGATGTAGGTTTTAGTCATGTGAGGGGACTTCGATAGACTAACTTGGGGATCTATATGACACCAGCCTTTTGACTGGGTGCCAAAGAGTATTACCTACTTTGCTGATTGAAAATTCAATGTAGGTAGCCCTGACCTCCTTGTGTAATGGTCTTTGTACATTTCCTTTACTGGAGAAAGAGGGAGACAGGTACGAGAAAATTAAGGAAAAGAGAAGTATTTATTAGCTCTGTTCACAACACCCACAAATAGATGTTCTCTCTCTCTCTCTCTCTCTCTCTCTCTCTCTCTCTCTCTCTCTCTCTGTCTCCTTTTTACAAAAGTTTCTCCTTCACTCTTTTTTCAAATGCAAAACAGAAGATTTTGACAGATAAAACAATGACCCACTTATTATTAGCTGACCAACACGGCATATTAGACACAAGACATAATTGCTTACCCCATACCTTTTCTATTTCAGTCACTTCTGTTGCTTTCATCAGTCATGTTATCTGTGTGCATATTCTAAAATTTGTTTCTTCACGTTATTGGTTGCTTCAAAAATACTGTTTTGTTTTACAATATAGTATACAGTGTTTGAATTAAAGTAAATTTTTACTTTGTAAAGGCACATGCAGTGAGAATGATTTGCACAATGTACCTTAAGTTGATTTTGTTTTGATTTGTTAGTATAGTGTCTATATTTTTGTTTCTGAAGATCTGATTGCATCGGAGCTTCGGGCAAATCTGCTAACAGAGCATCGGCGCCTGATGAATGAAGCCAAGCATCGATGGGAAATGGAGAAAAAGAGGGCAGTTGAAGAAACAAAAAAGAAGCAGTGGTGCTCTTATTGTGGCAAGGAGGCAATCTTTTACTGTTGCTGGAATACTTCTTATTGTGACACTAATTGTCAGGTAAGCTTATTTTTTCAGTAAACATTTTCAAGATCTTTCAACTGAATGGACAATAAAAGTAGTATTCTCATACTAATGTAATAGTTTATATCTAAAAACAAAGATGATGTGACTTACCAAATGAAAGTGCTGGCAGGTCGACAGACACACAAACAAACACAAACATACACACAAAATTCAAGCTTTCGCAACAAACTGTTGCCTCATCAGGAAAGAGGGAAGGAGAGGGAAAGACGAAAGGATGTGGGTTTTAAGGGAGAGGGTAAGGAGTCATTCCAATCCCGGGAGCGGAAAGACTTACCTTAGGGGGAAAAAAGGATGGGTATACACTCGCACACACACACACATATCCATCCACACATATACAGACACAAGCAGACATATTTAAAGACTTTTGTCTTTAAATATGTCTGCTTGTGTCTGTATATGTGTGGATGGATATGTGTGTGTGTGTGACTTTTGTCTTTAAATATGTCTGCTTGTGTCTGTATATGTGTGGATGGATATGTGTGTGTGTGCGAGTGTATACCCATCCTTTTTTCCCCCTAAGGTAAGTCTTTCCGCTCCCGGGATTGGAATGACTCCTTACCCTCTCCCTTAAAACCCACATCCTTTTGTCTTTCCCTCTCCTTCCCTCTTTCCTGATGAGGCAACAGTTTGTTGCGAAAGTTTGAATTTTGTGTGTATGTTTGTGTTTGTTTGTGTGTCTGTCGACCTGCCAGCACTTTCATTAGGTAAGTCACATCATTTTTGTTTTTAGATATATTTTTCCTACGTGGAATGTTTCCCTCTATTATAACCATATCATTAATGTAATAGTTTAAAATATATATTTTGCTATAAATATGACACTTAATGGAAATAATGACATAAAAAAAAAACAAATAAATGATAAAATTTCCGAGAGGGAGTTAGAAATAGAAGTGTTGCTTTGTTATTGTTTTATTTGCTTGTCATCTGGAGAAAGAATGTCATTGTAGTTTGTTCAGTTATCAGCTTCTTACCTCACCTAGAGGAAATGCATCATTGGAGGACAGTAGAATTCCCACATTAAAATATTTGTTGGTACATAACAGATTTTTCTTTTTTCTACTTGAGAATTTTAAGGAAGATTAGCAGCATAAATATGGCAGTAGTAGTGTGCATAATATGTACGGGCAAATGTTCTCTATTATAGAACACTGAGAATGTTGGTGCAATGGTTTAAACACTGGACTTCCATTCAGGAGAAGTGAGGTTCAAACTCCCATCTGTCCCTCAGATATAAATTTTGTCAAATTATGACACTTTCCAAGTGTTGCTGTTGAGCTGTTATAATTTTCATAGTGTACTTATGTCTATGCATTTTCTATGTAATATTATATTATATTGTTCTTACATCTAGGTGGAATGACATCCATAGTGCATTGTGGAGCGAGTTTTCTGTCTAGTAATATGTCATTACTATGAATTATGCACTTTATTTTGTATGGGACTTTTAGTGATTGTAGATAGCACTTTTTTACAGTTATTTGACAGTTTTCACTCCAGCGATCCTTATGTCTACAGAATAAGTTGCTTCTTGGAAGTTCAGGGATGGTATTTGAGTTTCAGAAATTGTAAATTTGTAGTTATACAAAGCTTAAGGTTATCTGTTGTTTTTTAATATGTCATGTCTTTTTTATCTATGTTCTTTTTCTTTTACAGAAAAGTTTTCTAAGATCTGAAACTTAGTTAAGAAAAAGTTTATTGAAATAATAGAAAACCAAAACAGGAAAAAATGACATGACACACAAAAAACAATAGATTAGATTTGTCTTGCACCTGTTCTGATATCCCGAGCAGCTTCATACTTTCTTCTTCACGTGGGTGCTTCTCTTGCTTTTTCTTTCATATAAGTTTGTTTTCCATTCCCATGACAGTATCTTACATGATCCTTTTCCTCCCTAATGAGACCTATTTGGGCTATAGTTCCATTGCCGCAAAAACTAATGTTACCAGTCGAGAAGTCTGCTTTTAAGTCCTTCTTTCTTATACTTAGTCCGATGAACAGTCCTCAATTAATTTATGAACTACAAGGAAAAACACTTACCAAAGCTGCATTTCCTATTTTAACCTTCAGCATGGTCTTTATCCAGACGTTTGCGACCTGGTACTGATGTTAGAAGCTCTGCCTTGCGGGATAATTTCTTAAACAAATTGTTTGATGTCACATTCATGGACACTACAGTATCAAGTACTACTTTACAGGGACATCTAATATTTTGACGCTTGTAGCTGAAATTTGTGCTGTTGGATATACTTGGGCACATGGATTTATATCTTCTGTTATTTCTTCAACTATACGCATTCTATCTTTGTGCCTAAAGCAGTGAACTTGTGGCTGATAGTGTCTTGTAGCTTTTCTATTGACCAATCCTTTGGGGTGTGACTCAGTCATGTGTTGTTTAAACATCTATGCCCTGTTGAACATTGGTCTCTTCTACCTCTGAGATTATTGGCACTTGTTTTCTCCATCCTTGATTATCTGTAAGTCTTGTTTATGGTAAATTGTGGTTCAAGCATTTCCGATTATTATTTTGGTGTAGCCTGGATTGTATCTTCTAACATATCTTCATTGTTTATTCCTGTTTTGTCTAAAATTGTTATTCTCATTCTACAGTCTTTGTCCTGCGTGCTGTATGTTATTATTGCTTGGGACACCAACATTACTTATCTCCTTTCTATTGTTTCTATTCTGATTGTCATTGTAACTTGATTGCCTATTATCAGGTAGCTTGGCCTTCAGTATTCTTAAAATACCCTTATGTTCGACTGTTTAGTCACAATAATGTGCTTTATTCAAATATTTCTCAAGGAATCTTCTTAAGTTCCCATTCCTATATGAAAATGGTTTGGGATTATTGACCTTCTTTATAAGTCTTTCTTGTGTACCTCTTGACCAATAATAGTTTTACAGTGCACCTTCAAATTTCTTGTATGTTTTGTAGATATCCATTATGACTGTAGCCCATAAACTACCATCTCCTTCCATATATCCAGATGCATAACTGTTTTTTTTTTCCTGACCATGCTTGTAGTAGTACTCCTCAAAAACTACGGATAAACACACTAGGAATCATGGTTCTTTTACCAGAAGAGAACATTTGAAGTTGTCATTCTCCTCCATCAGCACATTTGCGCAAATATTAGATGATGGTTCTTGTAAGCCTGTTCACTTGGTCTGGTGTACTTGTACCGATCCACATGTGTAATTGTATAGTGACTCATAACAAAGTGTTTGTTGTCTTCAGTCTCCTATATAACCATTCCTACCATCTTTGATTGCATCTTGCATCTCTTCTAAACCCTTCATGCATGTTTCCATTTAGTGAATTCTGTTCCAAGCTGATCTTGTACTTCCTTGAGTTATCGATCCACCTTATTCCTTGAGGGTAAACCTACATTAGTTATGTTCTCAACAGCTTCCTTATGCCTTTCTTGATACATAGCAAAACTTGTTGTTCTTTACCCACTGCTTAGTTATCTATCTGTTTGGCAAATTGTTCTCGTTTCATTAGGAATTGTTGTTCCATAACCACTTCACTTCCTGAAGCCAGTTCCTCCACCGTTGTGGATATCTGCTGTACATTTTTTCGGTCTCCTGCTGTTTGCTTTGACACCGAAGGTAGTTAGATTGAAATTCATTTGTGAAGGACACACATTTTTGTGGCTGGCTGGCTGCTCTGCGTCATCGTGGTTTACATAAATTCACTCTCTCCAACAGATATATGTGGAACAGTACAAACACCAGTATTAATACACATGCAGTACAATACAACAATAACAGTAATGTAGTAATATGCTAGTAACAATTACAAGTCCATAATCTGCTATTTGCTAGTCCTGTCATGTATTCTCCCCACCACAAAAAAAATCAATCACTTCTTAGATGCTTGTGCTCTCATTCATTTTCTCCCAATAGTTCTTCATTCTATCTGATCTCTTCTTTCTTTCCTCCTCCTCTGATATCTGAATCGGTTTCCTGGTGTTGATCTTAACTTGGAACCTCTTAGTTTTGTCTTTGGTCATAGTCTTGGCTGTACCATTCTTTCACATGACTTCAGTAATCTGGAGTTCTCTCCTTTTCCATTTCCTTAAACCAATTGGGCCTGGTCCTCTCTCTCTCTCTGTCTCTCTCTCTTAAAAATAAGTCAGATTTGTGTAGTTAGTCTGTCAGGATTCATTTGGAGTGTGTGTCCATAGAAACGAATTCTTCTTTTTCCTCATGGTTTCCGAGAGTCTGTCCAACTTTGCATAGAGGGCTTTGCCTCTATAGAAACCTTGTTTGTTATTTTGGAATTTGGGACCCATGATCTTCCTCAAAATTTTCCTCACCTTGATTTCCAATTTCCTCATTTGCCCTTTCCTCCCCATGAGTAGTGTTTCTGCTGCATAGAGTGCTTCCATCTTAATTACTGTGTTATAATGCCTTATTTTGGTGTTCCAAGACATGGCTTTCTTATTGTACGTGTTTTTGGTTTTCTGGAAAGCTAGTTCCATTTCGCTCCTTCTTGCTTCCATTGCTTTCCCTTTGAGGTTGTTCCATTCAATCCATTCCCCTAGGTACTTGAAACTCCTAACCACCTCTATTTTTTGAGCTCCTACTTTAATTCTTTTAGAAGTATCTAGTATATTTGTCATGGTCTTCATTTTTTCGTCTGCTTGCTCTTGTAACTCGTCGATTTGTTCTTTAGCCTCCTCTCATGTTCCCGCAAGCAACGCCATGTCATAAGCAAATGCCGAACACTTAATCGTGGTTCCTTTGTTTTTTGTTCGAAGTCTTATTCCCCTTCTTGTTCTTGCATTCCATTCCCTCACAACCTTTTCGGGTGCACAGTTAAACAGCAGTGGTGAGAGACCATCCCCATGTCGGACCCCTGTTCTGATCTCAAAAGGTTCCGATAGTTCACCCATGAATCTGACTTTAGAGGACGTATTCGTGAGCATCTCCTTGATGATGTTTCGAGTTTTCCATTCCAAGCTAAACTGCTCCAAAATATTTGACGACGAGTCTCTGTCATATAACATTGCCTTTAATTTTAATTCAGATGTGGGCAGGGGATTAGATAAATAAGTAACTGTTGTTACTTAAGTTACTATTCCTACAACTGAAGGAAATAATCTACTGAAGTAAGTTATTTTGAAGTTAATTAAAATGCAAGCTCCTTGAAATGAAATTATTTTGTGGCAGGGAAGGTTCTCAATAAAGTCTAATTGAGTTAAATTCACTCGATGTTATCTATATAAATGAAATACACATTCCCTTCACTGTTTTGAATACTCTTGATTAGACTACTTCCTGTATGTCATTGAAAGTTTGGTAGTCCCTGTTGAGAATTGTAGGACAGTAATCAATGATGCTCAACGAGCTCGTTGTGTAGTAGCAACTGCAGATCTCTACTGGTCCCCTGTAAATTGCTTTTAGTATTTAGGACTTTGTATAGAAGCTTCAGAAACTGATCTAGTGTAAGTTATCATTTGGTACAATAATGTGTAGCTGGACAGCAGATTACTTCAATTATTAGTAAAAATGCCTCCTGATGTATCCTAAGACCATGATGGAGATTCATCAGCAAACATCATGAACCAAATGTCCGAAGATCCTACAGAAGCCTTGCATGTACATTCACTCTTGGAAATGCACCATTTATAAAATGAAACTTTTTTAAATACGTTTTCAACACTGTATCGTATTATCCTGTAGGAAAATTATAGTATCTTCTCTTCCACACCTTTAACAAATTCTTAAAATTTTATGTTTGTGGAGATCGACAGCCTCCAGACGTTTAATATACGTAAACATGGTCCGTAGTTGGCTGTAAAGTGATTTTTATTTAATCATGCGATTAGCTAATTTTTGACTATTATTGACGATTTTTACATTTATTTAACAAATTCGTCACAGTAGCAAAGTAAGATAAAATTACCTTTAATGACGGACAACAATAAGTTACAATTATCTTCAGGATTTGTACACATGTGTTCTAATCACATACTGTAACAGTGTGTGTCATTTATATTTGCTTTTTGCTTTAGGTTTAGCTCTCCAGGGAGAAAGTACAGTTCAAAGAGTAAAAGCATCTCTCTTGCAGGTGAAATGCAATACATAGCTGTATTTCAGAATTTATAATCAAATCAATAGACAGACAGCTGATCCTAAACAGATATTAATTAAAACATCATCTCAGTAGCCAGGATATTACACATTTGTCTTGGTAACATATTTAGTGATTAATGTTGTGAGATCACAGATTAATGTAACTGTGAGACAAGGTGTTGCAATTGTGAAATGCTGATACGTTCACAAAAGGTGTAACCACAAGAATATTGAATGCCAGCATGCAAACGTTCATGCATTGTGTTGGACAGGTGTCAGTTATCAGTGTGTGGGATGGAGTTCCATGCCTGTTGCACTTTATCAGTCAAACAGGGATGGATAGTGTTGTTCGTGGATGATGCTAGTTGGATGATATCCCATATGTGCTCAATTAGAGACAGATTTGGTAACTGAGCAGACCAAGGCAACATATCAACAGACTGTAGGGCGTGTTGGGTTACAACAGCAGTATGTGGGCAAGCATTAATCTGTTGAGAAACACCCCCTGGAATACTGTTCATGAATGGCAGCACAGCAGGTCGAGTCACCATATTGACGTACAGATTTGTAGTCAGGCTGAATGGAATAACCATGAGAGTGCTCCTGCTCTCATACAAAACTGCACCCCAGACCATTACTCCAGATGTAGGTCCAATGTGTTTGTATACTATCAGGTTGGTTGTGGGGCCTCAAGTGCCTTCACCCTAACCAACACACAGCTGTCACTGGCATTCAGGCAAGACCAGCTTTCATCAGAAAACCCAACAGACCTCAACTGTGCCCTCCAGTGAGCTTTCGCTTGGCATGTCTGATGTCACAAATGGTGGCAGTTTGGGGTCAGTGGAATGCATGCTACAGTGTATCTGGCTTAGAACTGTCCTGAAGTAACTGATTTGTAACAATTCATTGAGTCACTGTGGTGGCAACTGCTGCTCGAATTGCTGCTGCAGATTCAGTACAATGTACCAGAGCCATACACTGGACACAATGGTCTTCCCCCCATGGCAGTGCCACATGGCTGTCCGGACCCCAGTCTTTTTGCAACCGTACGTTCTCGTGACTGCTGCTAGCAGTCATGTACAGGGCCACATTCCTGCAAAGTCTTAATGAAATATTGCAGAAGGAACTTCCAGCTTCTCATAGCCTGATAATGCAATCTTGTTCAAACTCAGTGAGGCATTCATAATGGCATCTTTGTCACCTTAAAGGCATTCTTGACTAGTATCAACTCACCAATTTCAAAGATAGCTGATGATCATATCCATTACATCACATATTTAAACGAAACATGATTTGCATCCTCATAGTAGTGCTGCTATCGCCACTCTTGTGCAGCTGGGATGAAATTGGAATAGATATCATCTTTCAGATGTAGAAACATGCCTGAAAACTTTGGTTTATGTCTTACAACTCCTCCTTGGTGTTGCAATTTTTCTTTTTTCCAGCAATGTATTCTCCTATTTATGAACTTATCTAGAGGAATCCTTCCTATCCACCCAACATCTTACATGTCTAACTCAGATCCAGTGATGATGTACTGGTTATCAGCATCCATGACAGCGACATCACCTGCCATGTTCAGAATCTTTTCTCAAATCAACTTCACTCAGTCCTCATCAGCTCAGTGGGCTACCTTCCATTATGTTTGTCTACACTTTTCTGGTGGCCCATGAAAAACATGCTATTTGCCATTTTTCCACTTGGTTTTGTTAAAATGAAGTTTATATATTTGTGCTGTACTTGGACCTTTAACCAGTTTACCCGTTCAATTTTGAGGTAATGATAGAATCTGCACTTTGTCTTGTAAAACTTAAATATCTGATCATGTGTTGGGATATTATGTGTTTCCTTAGTGTTTCTTGAACAGTTAAATTATCACACAGTATAAATGATGAACTTAGATTCTTGTTACTTTTGCAACTGTTATGTTTGCAGAGAACAGTAAGTTTTCTTTAGAACATGTTACAGTTTGGTGTATCATTTGCATTAGCTTTTTCATGTTACCAGCATTGGTATGTAAATTTTACCAAATGTATATAGATAGTTCCCTGGTAACATATGCCCATGGTTTACATTAGGAAAATATTTTGCAGAGAAAACATTGGCCTCAGCATGTAGGAGCATGCCGACATATCAGTGGAAACACAGCACAAGAAGAACCTTCAGCTACTGGCAGTGTTACGCAGCAGACTCAAGTTTTTGGAAAGCAAGTCATTTCTCTACAACCACAGGTATTATACGAAATCTCTTAACAATATATCTGAAAATAAAGTAAAGCATTGTTCTTGTCTGTTGATAAATGGTGCAAATTTTTGCTAAAGAAAATTGTGCAACAGTTATCAGTTTCTGTTATCTGATTTCCTTCCAGTTCCATGACAGTTAAAAATGTAATGAAATATGTGTCATTGCAACTTCTTGTCAGAGAACCAGAAACAATTTCATCATAAAATTTTGCAAACCATTAAAATGGATGTAGTTCAGTCTCACATCGCTGCAGGGTAGAGTTCAAATTGAAACCAATACATATGAACATAAACTCTCTCTCTCTCTCTCTCTCTCTCTCTCTCTCTCTCTCTCCCTCCCCTCCCTCTCTCCCTCCCTTAGCTAATGCAATACTGAGGTATCAACCAGAACTTGAATTGTAAATCACATATTATAGATCTTCTCAAGCACTTGGGTTCAGCATTATCTCATCTATGAGTAACTGCTGATTTCATGTTGAAACCATTAATTAGCTTACTTTGCATACTTCCATTCATTAATGTTATATGGAATAATTTTCTGGGACAGTTTCACAGACACACACAAAGTATTAATCACACAGAAACTTGCTGAAAGGATAATGAATATGTTCATTCTCAAACATCATGGAGATAGCTGTTAGAAAGTTAAGCCTACTAACACCAACATCACAATGCCATCGCTGTGTTACAATGGAGGTTGTGAAAAATCAGACCTTAAAATTATAAATGTAACATTAGGAACAAGCACAGCATCCACTGACTACAACATAACCCTACTATAGCACAGAAAGTAGTGAAGTACAAAGCCATAAAAATATTTGACCATCTCCCTTTTGAATGAATGGTGCTTACAGATAGTGAAAGTTTTAAAAACAAATTAAAGTAATTTACACCTGACAATTACTCCTAGTCCACAGATAAATTGCTGAATATATATATTTGGGTTACAATTCCCAAATTATGTTGTAGAGTTAAAACATTTTAAAAATCCAGGTACATAAATGACAAACATATAATCTTGTTTCCACAGAATGTAGCATCTTGCGTGTGAATCTACCATGATAGTGAGTCGTCGTACACTTGATCCACAGGATATGCAAAGATAACAACGAAAACAATCAATTATTGATAAAATTATGTAATTGGATAGATAAAAAATCTACTCACCAAGTGGTGGCAGAACACACACATAAAAGACTGTTGTGATTGGCAAGCTTTCAGAGCCAGTGGCTCCTCCTTCAGGAAGAACGGTGAAGAAAAGGGACTGGAGAGGTCTAGGAAATGGGTAGATTTTGGGAAAGTCACCCAGAACTGCTGGTCAGGGGAGACTTAACATACGGGTATGTCCCATACGGTAAGTCTCCCATGACCCACAGATCTGGGTGACTTTCCCAAAATCTACCCCTTTTCCTAGACCTCTCCAGTCCTTTTTCTTCACCCTTATTCCTTCCCCTTCATCCCTTCTACCTGAAGAAGGAGCCACTAGCTCCGAAAGCTTGCCAATCACAACAGTCTTTTATGTGTGTGTTCTGCCGCCGCTTGGTAAGTAGATTTTTTATGTACCAATTACATAAACTAAACTAAGAAGAATTTATCATCATATAGACAATAGTCTGTACTGTTTTGCTATGTATTTGAAGCAATGATATGCCAGTTGGAAGAAGAGGAGGAGGAGGAGGGGGAGGGAAGGTGGGGGGGGGGGGGGAGGAGATGAAATGGGAAAGAGGAAGTGGAAAGAGGATAACCAGTATCAGATGTTTGGTGTGCATTCGCTGTTACTGTGCTGTGGGATTAGGGGTTATTTTTCTCGAGTCCATTTCCACTTACTTTTAATGGATACATGGATTCCTCTATCATAAATAATTATTTGCTCTGAGGCCCATAAAGTAGAACAGCTATGTGTCTGAAGACATGACAATGAAGCATGACATAAATTCAGTGCCTTAATACATTATGCTCTGAGATGCTTCAGAATTGGTAGACAGTTGGCCATAATTAAGTACAGTAACCAAATACCCCATATTTATTTTAAAACTAGAAATACGGTTCTTAAGATATAATGCTGATAAATAAATACATGATGATAATGTTTAAAACTAACATATTTCTTGGAACAGAGTTTATTTTACCCAGTTAGCAATTGGTTGGGCTCCTTTTGCTCTTTCTAGACCAGTCACTGCACCAGCAGAGAGAATCACACTAACATGCTGTAAATGACTTGACCTTTCATCGTAGCTCATTTCAGTGAATACTTTGTAATGAAATAATGATGATTAGTTGTGCACAATTTATATTTTCATTTAATTTATTCTGAAGCATTGATTGCAGCCTTAAGTGTATTTACTTACATATAACTTAATAAATCACAGTTATGGCTGGAAATAAGTTTACGTTAGACTGAAATTCTATTGCAGTTGTCAAATTAGGTTTAGGAGGTGTCCACTGTAATAACCTTTAATTAATTTGGAACAGATCACCTTACCCGAAGTAAGAGTCACTGAGCAGCAAATGAGTACATATAAAAGAATGAGAAATTGCTCTGCTTTTGCACCAAGCCATACACTGCACTACTGGTAAAAAAAAACCACACACACACACACACACACACACACACACACACAGAGAGAGAGAGAGAGAGAGAGAGAGAGAGAGAGAGAGAGAGAGAGGTGGAGGGGGAGGGGGAGGGGGAAGGGGGGCTTATATATCTCCTTTATCCTGCCTGTTTGCTGCTCATATCTCTTCTGATTGGTGGGTAATGATATATTCTCATATATGGGATTTCATTCTATCATGGATTTTCCATTCTTCTTCTTCTTCTTCTCTCTCTCTCTCTCTCTCTCTCTCTCTCTCTGAGTACTTTGACTTTGATTTCCATTGACTGCATCATATATTTTTTCTGTAGTGGATAGATCTGAAACAACTTCACTCAGCCCCTTGAGATTTGAACAAATATGCAGTAAAATAGCTATGTAAAATGACCAAGTATCGTAAAATTGAAAGGTTTACACAAGGCCGATGGAGTACTTTGAAGGATGCCCTTGAGATATTGTTAGTGCAGATTTGGGTAACCTTCGGATTACTATACAATTAAAGAGACTTAAAAAAAAAGTATTATGGGAGTTAATTCTGCGCCTGTCTTCTTAAGTCTTCTTTCAGTAAATGGAAACAGAAATTATAGCCAGTCTTCTGATTTCTACTGCATGCTTTGAATTTCATTAGATCTGGAAATTTATTTCATAGAAAAGAAATACACCCCTGCAAACCCGAATTGCCAGGGTCATGTTTAAATCCCCTGTGCTTGATATGTGAGTCACTTTTTTTGTATTGAAAGTAGATAGCATTACATATTTAGTAATGAGGATTTACAGCAGATATATTCTGTATTTGGAAACAGAACATGCATGTTGAGCAGAAGGTTTCATACTATAATAGATGAGTTTATATGATATAATTTGAATAATATCTGTTTGGTTAGATGCAAGTCATAATTAAGGAGAAATAATATTCCAAATGTACCCCAGTAGAGGAATCTCATTCCATAATAATTTTGGAGTGTCACCTTAGTCACTTTCCAAATTGTAAGATGTAGCTCACTTACTTTTGTGGATGTGCTTTAGACCTCTTCTTTCTCTTTTATTTATTTGTTAACACTGTACAGTAGTGTTATAAAGCATGTTAATCTTATGGCAGATTTATTTCTTTTAGTAGGCTTTTCTTTATTTTTTTGTTTTTGTTTTCCTTCCTCTACAAATTCAGCCCTTGGAATCAGTACCATATAAAAATAACTGGAGGCCACCAGGAAAGAAACTGCAAAATGAGGTATTAGAGTCCTCATTCAATGAATGCTCATCTAAGAGGGGCACCTCTAAATCAGGAAAAACATTAACATTTAAGGGCCGCAAGCAACGATGTGGTCAGTGCAAAGGATGCAAGAATGAAAAATGTGGCAAATGCCCTCCATGTCTAAATCTCAGGACACATCAAGTATGCAGACAAAGGCGCTGTTTGAACCTTCAGCCATATAAAAGTAAAGTGGTTATGGATATAGACGGACTGGAAGAAAATTCTGATCAGGTTGGTTCTGCCACAGAGAGTTCCATCGAGGACAGTAATGCACTTTTTACGGGCTACTATTGAAGTAATTTGATCTTGATTGTGCACAGAATTACTTATATCAGATTTTAAATTTCCCCTCTTTGTTGTTGCCACTTTTTATAATTATTGTTAAAAGTGTTCTCAAATGTCTGCTTCTTCACACCACCGGTAACAACAAATTTTGTGACCTCAGTAAATCGAAAATCAACTGATAATAAATTAAATGTAGTATTGTGAACAAGTACAAAATAAACAGCACGTAAAGGATCTATTGTAAGGCAGAAGAAAACCAGTGTTCTAAATTTGTTGTTTTGTAATACACATATATGAATGAACCAAAGGAAAAATTCATGAAGTTTTAAAGTCTCATTATGAATAGAAGTTAAAGCCGAATTGAAATGGATAATAGTAAAAAAAGAGAGAGGAGGAGAGCATGAACACTGCATTTTTTTCATAATGGTATGCGAGACTATAGTTCTAAAAAAATGTGAACAAGGCATGATTTGAATGGTAGGTGTTTGATATGAGAAGAAAAATAACTAGCAGCAGAAGAATTTTGAATGGAATATGACATTCACATCACAAGAATTTAAAAGCTGATCAACAGGGTACAAGTTCATGAAGAACATGCAAGAAAATAAGAAAATGGAGATTTCAATAACTACTAAGGGAATGTAGCTACATAGACATCTTATGAGAATTCATACTGATACATCTATAACATGAATAGCAGCTGCAAAGACTGGGAAAATGCTGTAATATGAGGAGAATTTGTAGAGTGTATTTTATTTGTATGTGTATGCTGAAGGACTCCAAAGTGCTAACAGAAAGAAGGAAGGTAAACAAGAATTTTCAAAAATATTAATGGGGAAAAGTAGTAAGTATATGGCTTTTGATACAGGTGCTTCTTGACAGTAACAGTCATTTGTTATTAGCTACTAAACACACACAGAATGAGTGCTGCTGTGTTATGCAGAGCTCAAGACAAGTTACATTGTCTTCCTTTCTTGCTCTGTACCTCCTCTAAATTATAAATTATTTGATGTTTTTCCAAAATATCCAGTACTATCAGAAATTTATTGCCTAATCAGCAGCCAGAATTAATTGTTTCAAAACTTTTTCTTGTTGCTGTAAAATTGAGGGAGTATAAACACTGGCTATTTAAAACCACCACTACTAAAAATGATGTTACAGAGAGACCAAGAAATTTTTTTTCTGAAACAGGAACAACCAAATGGCTTGTTTGTTTTAAAACAAAAGTAAAGTCTGGTAATGTTCTGAAGATTTTTGTATGTTATATACTGTTAGATGAAATACACTTGCACAATATAAATAGAAATAAATACAAACATGCATGAATGTAGTAAAACTACTGTCATTTGGAATCAACACTATGTTTTAGATCCATAAAGGAAAAATGACACTCCAAGGCAAGTGTTTGTTGAATTTGATTTTAGCAGAATATAACTGTTGAGAAGTGTAGTGTACAGTACTGAGTATATAAAATGACTCAAGCTACTAAAAAGTTAAGTTAAACTCAGAACATCTTCCATAAAATTTACTGCAATAAATTGTGGAGACTGTTTTGCATCAACTGGCGGCACAGAGGTAACCTGTAGCCTGAAAGAATGAACAAAAATAAACGAAAGCAGATAACTATCCCTTAATACAAAAATAAATAATGATTGTTGAGACTTAAATCTGCATAAAGTAGAGAGAATAAATAGTTCTCTTTGCATGTTTTGAGACTTGTATTTTAGAGGTATCACATAGTGCTCACATACATATGCAAAACAGTCTTGCTTTATTAGTTTATTTTTAATTTGAAAAATCTAAGAATGCAGGTGATATGAGTGGGAATATAGATAATTGACAATTTTATAAAAGGAAGTGAACAAACATTTAATGAAAAAACAGACTGATGCAGGAATATCTCACATCAAGAATTAGTATTGAATTTTCTTATCAAGTGTGTATATTGCAACACACAAACTATAGAGAATATTTTCTGATCAGGTAATAAACAAGAAATATGGCTGATTTGGAAACTGGCATGGAGAAGGATCACAGAGCACTTGAAGAAACTGTGTCAAACTACAACCGATTCAGTGGTGGATATGAGGAAAAGAATAAACATTTTTGGAATTTATTAAAATGTGTATTTACTTTGTAAAATATGCACAGAATGTTACCATTTGTGTATATTGCAACGGGACACTCTACAGAGAGAAATTCTGATCCGATGTTAAACAAGAAAGATTACTGATCAGGAAACTGGCACGGAGAACGATTCCAAAGCACTTGAGATAACAGCGTCAAATTACAATTGATTTGAGTGTAGAACTTATAAAAAATAAACATTTCCAGAATTTATTAAAATATGTGTTTTTATTTCTTAGCAGTATGTCCAGAATGTCACAATATATTTTAGTGAATACGAGAAATAATTTTAACAGAAGGTCACATTTATTATATGGTATAAGCCCTTAATTATTTTGGCTTTACAGCATTGTCGTTAACAAAAGCATAAATATATATGATACCTACTGTTAACAAATGTCATTTAAAAATAATAAATATTAGAGTTCCAGTACTTTTTCATTATACTGCTGTAAGCAGTAAGCAAATTACTTTATTGTAAAAAGCAAAGAAAAGAAAAGTTTGCTTTCACTTTTCTCTGTCTGCCCATACTTATTTTTTGTATTTATTGTACTTTGTGTTTTGCTGTCTAGAAGATGGTGATTACTTACATAGCATTGAATTTAGTAGATCTATTGTGTTGTTTAAAGTCTCAACAGACATTCCTAGGGAATCATCGAAAAAAGTAATAAAACTCTTTCTGTTTTGGGAAATTGTTAAAATTCCTCTTTTTGTCATTTCTCATTGTAACAGTTATGATTATCAGTTTGTTAATATGGTTCAAGCTAAGTCAATGCTTTTTGAGCCATTACATATCAGATATTTGGAAGTAGATGTTTACCAGTCCATGTTATTAAGTATATTGTTTCTCCTCCCAAATGGGGAAAAGATGAATTCCAGCCAGCTTATTCATTTTCATACACATGTGAATCCAAAAAGACATTTGTGCACAGTGCAATTTTATTGTAAACTATAAAATAATTCAAACTGACTGTAAATATTGTTATGTGGAGTACTGGAGATATGTGATACAAGACAAGTTGTAAATATGTAAATAAAATAGATGTAAATTTATTTAAATGAAATGAATAATTAAAGAAAACGTTTTTTATTCATTTGTATGTATAGACATATTTTTGCTTTATGTTTTTTTTTTTTTTTTCTAACTGTGTAAGATCAAACCAAGTATGAAGTGCACATCTAAATAATTCAGTTGTTTGAAAAGCATTTATCTTAAATTTGTGTGTTCAGATTGAAAGCTTGAGCCAAGAAATATGGAAGCATCATTTGACTTAAAAAGCCATTTACACAAACAAAACTGCAGAGGCAACCTCTTAGTGTGTTCATTGTGTGAGGTCTTCAGTTTTCCCAACTTGCAGCTGTCTGGCAATGCTAGTTATTCTATAAAAACTACATTCATTTCCCTTTTATTAATCATGTTTGCTAACATCAATTTTTTAATAATTTCATTTACTTGGGAAAAGTCTGAAGCATGGAAAATACACGGCATTAAAAGATCAAAGCTCCTGTTCGTAACTGGCCTTTGATGTGTATCCTACAAATCCCATTCAGAAATAATCAAATGATTTTGACTTTCACATTTCTGAAACTCATAAAATCATGTAAAGCTACAAGTTTAAACTAATTTGCACATAATCATTTATTTTTATGCTTTGCATGATTCATTTTTTAAACTAAATTGCACGAGTTTCTTTTTTATGCAAAAATTTGTTTACTGCATATTTTATTATATTTTGTTATGACAGTTGTTTAGTTCATTTATACAATATAACAAACAACCAGTTTTACTACGAAACAGTATCATATTCTTGATTCAGATCATTTATCTTTTTTTCTCTGGGGCATTATGTCCAGAAAGGTACAGTAAGATACGCTATACTAATGTCTAGCTTTTTATGTTAACTGTACATCAACTTCAGGTCATTAAAGACACTTTTTAGTTGCTCCTTTTTTTCAGTAGCCGTATCAAGTTTTGTAATTATAGTAATGATGATGATGAAAATTATTGAGGTTACTGACATAGCAAAATATGTAATGTGTACATTAAGCAGAGCAAAATCAATAGTAGCTGACAAACACTTCAAAATATTAGAGGGTCAGATGTCTACCAGTTATGGGTCACATTTCACTGAATGCCGGCTAAATGGAAGGAATATGTGGCAAGATGAAGAGTAAAGAAAAAGACAATAGTTTGAAGCCAGCATTTTGCCAATAACAATAATAATAAAATTCATAAAAAGATATTTCCAAATACCTACAGTTATCAGTTGCAAATGGTGGAAATGAATGAAAGCTACATCGAGTGTATATGAGCTCTGTTCAAAAAATTTCTGGAACTTTGCCTACAAATTTTTTCTACACTTACCTTACTTATTGTGCATGGTCTCAATCAAAATACTCCCCACCACAATTGATACACCACTCCCAACACCATTTCCACTTCCAGAAGCAATATTGGGATGCCTCTTGCTGAATCGCACAAAGTGCTGTCTGCAGATTTTCTTCATCCTTTCAATGGGATTCTCAAGTTTGGAAGTAAAAAAAAAAGTCTGCAGGGACCACGTCTGGAGAGTACGGAGGATGAGGCAGCATAGTGATTTCATTTTTTGTGCAGTAGTCACGCATCAATGGGGATGAATGCGTAGGTGTGTTATCATGATGCGAGAGCCATGAATTATCTCACCACATTTCAGGCCGTTTCTTTCTCACTTTTTTGTGCAGGCATCGCAACAAGTCCAACTTAGTACCATCGATTAACAGTGTGTCCCTGTAGCACAAAGTGATGATGGACTAATCCTTAAGAGTTAAAGAAAACTATCGGCATGGCTTTGATATTTGACCCCGCCTGACGATCTTTTTTTTTTGTCTTGGAGAATCTTTCCTGACACATTGTGCAGACTGAACCTTGCTCTCAACATCATAACCATAGACCCATGTCTCATCACCTGTTATGATTGTCATAAAGAACATATCATTCTCATTTGTGCGATCCAAAGGCTCTTCACAGGTTTCAAGGCAAAGGTTATTCTGCTCTTGACTCACGAGCTGTGGGTCGAACTTGGTGGTGACACAATGCATTCCAAGATGCTGTGTCAGGATTTTATGACACAATCCAACTGAAATGTTGCATTCCTCTGCAATCTCTCGGACAGTCAGTCTTTGATTGGCATGCACAATTTCGTTGACATTCCTGACATGAGCGCCGTCGGTAGACATTGAAGGGCGTTCTGAATGAGGGTCATCTTTATCTTCCATCAGGCCATTTTTAAACCATGTGATCTATTCATAACACAGAGTACGACCTAAGCATTCATCACTGTAGGCTTCCTGCGTCATTTGGTGTGTCTCTGTAAAGGTTTTCTTGAGTTTCACACAAAATTTAATGTAGATGTGTTGCTCCTCTAACTTTGTCATCTCAAAATTCGCAAATTGTGTAACACAACATTCTACTCAATACAGCCCCGCACAATAACTAAGAGACATACAATAATGAAACTTCCAGCAGCTACACATTAAACAGAGTTGTGTGCAGGAATACAAACTGCCTTTCAATCCAGCACAGCATTGTCGTGAATGTTCCAGAATTATATTTACAGTATATGAACTTCTCCACCGTCTTACCATGACTGATACATCCCCAAAGTCCTCAGTTTGAGTTTCTGAAGATTTATTATATTTAGGAGGCTAGTTATACATACAGCAAGGATAGAGTTAATAAATTACAGGCCACTAGTCTTTTTTGAGACTTACAAAAGGTGTTTGACTGTATATTTCAACTAAATTAAAATTTTTTGGTAAGAGATTCAGTGGAGAGGAACGTCCATAGAACATCTTAAACAGGTACATAAATGTGCAACATGGGAGTTGCATAGATAACATAAAAAAAGAAATAAAGTTAGCTCAGTTAGCTTATTTTAATCCTATATGATACGGTGTAGGATTAAAATATCATATGGGGCCCCACCCCCATGAACCATGGACCTCACCATTGTTGGGGAGGCTTGCGTGCCTCAGCGATACAGAGAGCTGTACCATAGGTGCAACCACAATGGAGGGGTACCTGTTGAGAGGCCAGACAAACATGTTGTTCCTGAAGAGGGGCAGCAGCCTTTTCAGTAGTTGCAGGTGTAACAATCTGGATAATTGACTGATCTGGCATTGTAACATAAACCAAAATGACCTTGCTGTGCTAGTACTGTGAATGACTGAAAGCAAGGGGAAACTACAGCCATAATTTTTCCCGAGGGCATGCAGCTTGACTGTATGATTAAATGATGGTGGTGTCCTCTTAGGTAAAATATTCCGGAGGTAAAATAGTCCCCCATTTGGATATATGGACGGGGACTACTCAGGATGACATCATTATCAGGAGAAACAAAACTGGCGTTCTATGGATTGGAGCATGGAATGTCAGATCCCGTAATTGGGCAGGTAGGTTAGAAAATTTAGAAAGGGAAATGTTGAGGTTAAAGTTAGTTAGAGTGGGAATTAGTGAAGTTCGGTGGCAGGGGGAACAAGACTTCTGGCCCGGTGAATACAAGGTTACAAAAACAAAATCAAATATGGGTAATGCAGGAGTATGTTTAATAATGAAAAAAAAAATAGGAATGTGGATAAGCTAATAGGAACAGCATAGTGAACGCATTATTGTAGCCAAGATAGACATGAAGCCCACGCCTACCACAGAAGTACAAGATTATATGCCACCTAGCTCCACAGATTATGAAGAGACTGAAAAAATGTATGATGCAATAAAAGAAATTATTCAGAGAGTTAAGGGAGATGAAAATTTAATAGTCATGGGGTACTGGAATTCAGTAGTAGGAAAAGAAAGAGAGGATAAGTAGGTGAATGTGGACTGGGGGTAAGAAATGAAAGAGGAAGCTGCCTGGTAGAACTTTACACAGAGCATAACTTAATCATAGCTAACATTTTATTTAAGAATTGTGAAAGAAGGTTGTATACGTGGAAGAGGCCTGGAGACACTGGAAGGTTGGAAATTAATTATATAATGGTAAGACGTAGAATTAGGAACCAGGTTTTAAATTGTAAGGCATTTCCAGGGGCAAATGTGGACTCTGACCACAATTATTGGCTATGAACAGTAGAATAAAACTGAAGAAAGGTAGGAATTTGAGGACATGGGACCTGGATAAACTGAAAGAACCAGTGATTATAGAGAGTTTCAGAGAGAGCATTAGTGAATGATTGACAAGAACAGGGGAAAGAAATACAGTAGAAAAAGAATGGGTTGCTTTAACAGATGAAATAGTCAAGACAGCAGAGGATCAAGTATGTAAAAATCCATGGGTAACAGAAGAGATATTGAATTTAATTTATGAAAGGAGAAAATATAGAAATGCAGTAGATGAAGCAGGCAAAAAGGAATACAAACATCTCAAAAATGAGATAGATAGGAAGTGTAAAATGGCTAAGCAGGGATGGCTAGAGGACAAATGTAAAGATGTAGAAGCACATATCACTAGGGGTAAGATAGATACTGCCTACAGGAAAATTAAAGATACCTTTGGAGAAAATAGAACCACCTGTATGAATATCAAGAGCTCAAATAGAAAACCAGTCCTAAGCAAATAAGGGAAAGCAGAAAAGTGGAAGGAGTATATAGAGGGTCTATTGCAAGGGCAATGTACTTGAGGGCAATATTATGGAAATGGAAGAGGATGTAGATGAAGATGAAATGGGAGACACGATACTGCGTGAAGAATTTGACAGAGCACCGAAAGATGTAAGTCAAAATAAGACCCCGGGAGTAAAAAACATTCCATCACGACTACTGATAGCCTTGGGAGAGTCAGCCATGACTGGTGAGCAAGATGTATGAGACAGGTGAAATACCCTCAGATTTCAAGAAGAATATTGTAATTCCAATCCCAAAGCAAGCCGGTGTTGACAGGTGTAAAAATTGTCGAACTATCAGTTTAATAAGTCACAATTGCAAAATACTAACATGAATTCTTTACAGATGAGTGAAATAACTGGTAGAAGCCAACCTCTGGGAAGATCAGTTTGGATTCCGTAGAAATGTTGGAACACACAAGGTAATACTGACCCTAAGACTTATCTTAGAAGATAGGTTAACGAAAGACAAACCTATGTTTCTAACATTTGACAATGTTGACTGGAATACTGTCTTTCAAATTCTGAAGGTGGCAGGGGTAAAATAAAGGGAGCGAAAGGCTATTTACAATTAGTACAGAAACCGGAAGGCAGGTATATGAGTCAAGGGGCATGAAAGGGAAGCTGTGTTTGAGAAGGGAGTGAGACTGGGTTGTAGCCTATCCCTGATGATGTTATTCAATCTGTATATTGAGCAAGCAGTAAAGGAAACAAAAGAAAAACTTGGAGTAGGAATTAAAATCCATGGAGAAGAAATAAAAACTTTGAGGTTTGCCAACAACATTGTAATTCTGTCAGAGACAGCAATGGGCCTGGAAGAGCAGTCAAATGGAATGGACAGTGTTTTGAAAGGAACATATAAGATGAAGATCATCAAAAGCAAAACAAGGATAATGGAGTATAGTAGAATTAAATCAGGTGATACTGAGGGAATTAGATTAGGAAAAGGGGCACTTTTAAAGTACTAGATGAGTTTTGCTCTTTGGGGAGCAAAATAACTGACTATGGTCGAAGTGGAGACGATATAAAATGTAGACTGGCTAAGGCAAGGAAAGCATTTCTGAAGAAGAGAAATTTGTTAACATTAAGTATAGATTTAAGTGTCTGGAAGTCCTTTCTGAAAGTATTTGTATGGAGTGTAGCCATGTATGGAAGTGAAACATTGACAATAAATAATTTAGACAGGAAGAGAATTGAAGCTCTTGAAATGTGGTGCTACAGAAGACTGCTGAACTTTAGATGGATAGATCACGTAACTAATGAGGACGTTCTGAATGGAATTTGTGGCACAACGTGACTGGAAGAAGGAATCGGTTGGTAGGACATGTTCTGAGGCTTCAAGGGATCACCGATTTAATATTGGAGGACAGCATGGTGGGCAAAAATTGTAGAGGGAGACCAAGAGATGAATACACTAAGCAGATTCAGAAGGATGTAGGTAAAGTTGTTATTTGGAGATGAAGAGGCTTGCACAGGACACAGTAGCATGGAGAGCTGCATCAAACCTGTCTCTCGACTGAAGGCTGCAACAGTAACATCATCAACACTGTATGATGTCTATTTTAGTGTTATTCTCCAAGCCAAACTAAAGATTCTGAAGTCCAAAACTACATAATACATATATTTGTTGTGTGAATTCAAGAAATTCCTGTAGGGAACTGTTCCAAGAATTGAATATTTTGTCTACTGATCTCAGTAGGTTTATTGCAGGATGACTTTTGCTTTGGGTAATAGGTAGCTTTCTTCCACTGAACAGCTCAGTTCACCAAATCAGCACTAGGAATAAGGATAATCTGCATTAAGACATTAGGGAAGTTCCATTAGTCCCAAAAACTTTCAGGAACACACATTTTCAATGACTGTCAGCCAACAACGAAAGGTTTAGCTGCTAATAAATTATGTTTTAAAAACCCAAATTTTATTATCAGTGGAAAATTCATTTTGCTCAATTGATATAAATTCCTTAACAATACAAATTTGACTGTGGTCTTGATTCCAAAGACTGGTGTGAGGCAGCATTTAAAATTAGTCTAGTCTTCTGGGCAATGCAACTTCTGCCACCATGAGTGGTACTCAGTTTTCATTCTGCAGACAGACTATATCTCCCCAGCGTTTTTTGTCCATTACTCTTATGTGAGTAAACAAAATAACTTCACCGAGGTCATGTTTATATAGTGGATTTATTTTCAATTTATTAAATGAGTATTAATTTGCTGTTGTTAAGTGAGCTTTTATGTAAAATACATTCCTATAAACACAGAAGCATATAATTTGTAAAGCTGATGCTATCAGTGACCTTTGTAGAGTTGATGGCAATGTGATTGGATTGATAAATGTAGAACCTTTGTGCTGTCTGTCATTGACAGCATATTGTAAAGCCAATTGTCTTGTAGTAACTTGGTGGTGAATTAATGAATGACCAGAAGGCTACTGAACTTCTCTCAGCATTAATTCTGTTACTGGTAAACTGTATAAGCTTCTTCCATTCAGGAATTACTGTCACTTGTAGTGTAGTCTACATTAAGTGCAGCCTCTGTCAATGACCATGCCGAGGTGGAAACACCAGTTACCAGTCGCATCATAGTGAATACACACCATCAGGAATGGCCAGTACTTGGATGAATGACAATCCAAGTATGCTGCATGCCATTCACAAATTTCCCTTTGCCTTTATGGTAAAGCCTTTAATCACTAGTCATTGTGCCAATGTCCCGAATTCAACTCCTGACCTGTCCACAGCATCTCGTGACTTGACGGCATGTGAGACTGTTAATGACTATCTGTCGAATGGGGTTAAAGCTTTCTGGACCCTCTGGTGCTATTCGAGAGATGAGGCTATATGCTGGCACTGGGTTTCACCTTCTCCCTTCTCTAACCATCTCCAACACAAACACCACACACACACACACACACACACACACACACACACACACACACACACACACACACCAGTACAAGGATCTTAACAAATACACATACACACACAGCTCTCATACTTCATGAAGGAAATGTGCCTGCAGGTATGGAGGATAGGGAAAACCTTTCCAATTAGGCAGCTGACCTGCGCTTTGGGTTCTCCCAGCCATTTGTGCCATATGACTTTACTTTATTGGAACTGCTTATCACACACCCCCAGTATATCTTCCATGGAGTGTGTGTATGTCTGCTGGAATGGGAATGATCATGTTCAGATCAAGAACAGTAATCTGCTGTAATGCACTGCTTGACTTATGCTGAAATATATGAAGTTCTGTAACTTCAGTGACCTAATTCTTTTGCACTGGGAGACAAATTAAGCCTCTGGGCCTCTTCAGATGTTGGGAGCTGAGGCTGGGGTAATGCATTTGATACGCCTCATGCTTTACAGCCAGTGGTAGTGCAGACAATGAAATTGCCATTGTTGAATACATATTGAACTTGTAACAGGCTCTACAGTGTGGTAAACAGCTGAGAGCTCTACCTGTTGAGCATTTTACATAATAGCTCACTTAACAACTGCAAATAAGTACACATTTAATAAACTAAAAATAACTTCACTATATAAACTCAAACTCAGTGAAGTAACTTTGTCTGCTCACATAAGAGAACTGGACAGGAAATGCTACTGAGTGAGGTGATGCAGTGGTTAGCACACTGGACTCGCATTTAGGAGGATGGCAGTTCAAACCCACGTCTGGCCATCCTGATTTAGGTTTTCTATGAATTTCCCTAAATAGCTTCAGGCAAATGCTGGAATGGTTCCTTTGAAAGGGAACAGCCAACTTCCGTAATTCAATGGGATCGATGAACTTGCTGTTTGATTCCCTCTGCCCAACCAACCAACGAACCAAACAGGAAATGCTGGGAAGATATAGTCTGTCCATAACTCAGAAAGTGAGCAGTGCTTATGGTGGTGAAGGTAGCCTTTCCCTGAAGAGTGCTACAGCTGCCATGCATGACGACTAAGAATCAATTTCTGTTCTAGCAGTGAAGAACAGAGCCCAAAGATTTATGTAGATTCTGTTCCTATGTATTTCTTGCCTTAATTTTATTACTAATTCATATCTTAATATTCCATGATGTGTTAATGCATTTTGTGGAAAATACCACCCCTCCTCCCCATACCCCTGGTATCTGCACACTGCATCACTAGTGATTTGTAAGGTACGCTGCAGAGGTTTGGTGTAATTTTGTGAAACACCCAGTCATTTGTGGGGCAGATAGAGTGGTGTATCACCTGCTCCCTCTTCAGTATGCAAACATATGAAGAAGGGGACATTCACATTTAATATCTGTTCTTAACTGCTTTCATTTAACAACACACATTAATTGTACACCATTAAGACACTATTTTTAATAATCTCTGACTTTTCCATCCCCTGCAACATGGAAACTACTAGCCCTGGCCAGAAAGTAATAGAACCTTTTTGGTACGAATTTTAATGTAGTTTAGTTGTGTACTGGGAACTTTTTTTTCCCTCTAGAAGCTGCAGTTTCAAGTTATTCAAGAAATATTTTAAAAAGTGACCTTTAAGTGCCCCCCTCCCCTCCCCAATGCTCACATCTCACAGATGGGGATTTTTGGTATCTTGTTTGTGACACTTCCCCATACCACGGTACAAAAATTTACAGCTGCATGAATTTTTTCCCCTAATATTTTTTCATTGATTGGATCAATTACCAAATTAACTATTCCTTGATGCCTCAGGATCTTATCTTCAGCATTCTTCTGTAATACAACAGTTCATATTTTCTTTGTCTGTCTACACTAGTTACCATCCATGTTTCTCTTTCATACAAGATTGCACTCCAGACAATTACATAAAGAAGAAGCTTCTTATCCACTAAATTTATATTCAGTATGAATAAATTTCTCTTTTTCTGGAAGGCTTTTCATCCTATTTCCTGTCTGCATTTTATATCCTCTATATTTCATTCATTGTCTACTTTTAATGTCTCATTTCCTGATATAATTTTGTCAGCATCACACAAATTAATTCAACTACATTCCCTTACTCTTATTTTCCGTTGTTGATATCCATCTTACATCATATACTGAAAATGGTCATTCCATTCAACTGATTTTCCAAGACCTATGCCATCTCTGACAGAATAAAAATATTATCTGTGAACCTCGAAGTTATTATTTGTAGTGCTTTTCCACATTCCTCCTTAGTTTCTTTTACTGCTTGTCAGTGTACAGATTTTATAACGCGAATGATCCAGTACCACTTCCTTGTTAACTACTGCCTCCATTTCGCATCTTTTGACTCGTATGACTGCAGTCTGGTTTCCATACAACTTACTGGTAACATTTTATTTTTTTGCATTTGATCCCTGCTACCTTCCATATTCAGAGTATATTCTGATCCACATTCTCTAATACTATTTCTTGTTCTACAAATGCTATGAATTTAGATTTATGAAACTCAAATCGAATTACTCAGATCAGCCTCAGTCAGTTATACCATTCTTCCGCAGATAATTAGTGTTGATATTTTGCAGTCATGACTTATTAAGCTAATGTGGAAAAGCACAATAAATAATAACTTCGAGGTTCACAGATAATATTTTTATTCTGTCAGAGATGGCATAGGTCTTGGAAGATCAGTTGAATGGAATGACCATTTTTTCAGTAGTTGATTCTCTGTGTTTGATATTATTTTGCCTCATATATCCTGAATACCAGCTGGAACAGTTTTGTCATGATTTGCCCTCCCAAGGATGTTAATAGTCAGAGGAAATGTCATCTACTCTGAGCAGCTTGTTTCGACTCAGTTCTTTCAGCATTTATGAAATTCTTCTTGCTCTGTCACACCCCCAACTCAGTTTCATCCACTTCCTATTCCCTTTCCATAACATGGTCTTCTAAGTTTTTATCCTTTGTTTAGTACTGTTACATATTCCTTCCATACTTCAGCATTCCTTGAATAGCACTGACTTGCCATCAGAGCTCTTCGAAGTTCATACAGCTATTTCTCTTTCCTCTATAGGGTTCTTGAATTTTTCCATGTGGGGCATCCATCTTCTGTATCTTCCTGCAATTCTACATCTTGCAACCTATCCATTCGCTTTTCAGGTTCTCTATTCTACCTCCACAATTAAAGGCTCTAGCACCCTACCATCTGATGTTTAGGATGCCAAGTTTTGTTTTTTATAGTATCGTCCTTCTCAGTAATGTTCACCTGGAGCTCTGAATGAAGGTGTATTCCACTTACAGAAAATTTACCGAGGAGGATGTCTTCATGTACAGAATTAAGAGTCAAGTCTGCTTCAGTAATTGTTCAATTACTGGAAAAGGGAATGGGTGGTCAGTATTTGCTTTCAGGAGGTTAGGTCTCAAAGCTAAGATAGTTTCTTTCTAGTTTTATTTGCATTTGTTAGTCGTATTTTGAATTTCGGTTCCTGAAAGTAAGAGCTGGTCAACCATTCTGTCTTCTCATAAACTTAATAGTTTTCTCAAGTTAATTTTACCTTTGATACAACTGTTGCACTAACTACTCAGTAGCTGGAGGAGTCTAAATATTATTAGAGCTCTTTGAAAGAATCTTGGTACTCTTGAATAAAGGCAGATTTCTAGCACACAATAAAAATACAAACCCACTATATGAGAAGCATTCACAAAACTTCCTGTTACTGTGGAAAAATCAAAATGTAGTCGTTTATTCAGAAATAAATGTCAAAAAACCTTGAAAATGTGTAAATATGTATAAGACAAGGAAATAAACACCCTAATATATTTTAATTAATTAAAGGTGTACTATATTAACCAACTATAGCACACCACAAATTTTACTGTGAATTTATTTATGCTGAGTGACCTGTGCAGGAAGGAAAATTGAAGATATGTGTAAATGTCCCATAAATGATGAGGTCATTAGAGATGAAATGCAGTTTCTCATTTGGGAAAGAAATTAACCATTCTCTTTCAAAGGAACTATCCTGGAAACACTGTAAGTGATTTTGGGAAATCATGGAAATCGTAAATCTGAATGGCTGTCTTCAGAATAAAAGTCCAGTCTCATAGTTGATAGAAGCAAAAAGAGACAAATCTGCATGTTTACAAATAAACAGTTTCCTTTAAATGTAAATATTTTTATACATGGATCAAAAAGAATATTTTGACAGTACACATATAATTTTGCATGACAGACTCTGCACTTCATCTCAGCACAGATTCGACATGTCAGTGGTATTTGATGGGAAGTAAACAGCACCAGGTGTCCATGTGCACATTACACAATTCACAAAGAATTCGAGACAGAACAGGTAGCTCTATGATAACTACGTTCTTGGATAAGAGTGGCACATTTAATGCCATTTCTAATGTCATTTATCCACTTTCAGAAGGTTTTTGTTGTTGTGGTCTTTAGTCCAAAGACTGGTTTAATGCAGCTCTCCATGCTACTCTATCCTGTGCAAGCTTCTTCATCTCCAAGTAACTACTGCAACCCACAGATCTGAATCTGCTTAGTCTGTTCATCTCTTGGTCTCCTCCTACGATTTTTATCCTCCACACTGCCCTCCAATACTAAACTGATGATCCCTTGATGCCTCAGAACATTTCCTACCAACAGGTCCCTTCTTCTAGTCAAGTTGTGCCATAAACACCTCCCTATTCTATTCAGTACTTCCTCATTATTTACATGATCTACCCGTTTAATCTTCAACATTCTTTTGTAGCACCACATTTCGAAAGCTTCTATTCTCTTCTTGTCCAAACTATTTATCATGCATGTTTCAGTTCCATACATGAGTACACTCCATACAAATACTTTCAGAAAAGACTTCTGGACACTTAAATCTATACTCGATGTTAATGAATTTATCTTCTTCAGAAATGCTTTCCTTGCCATTGCGAGTCTACATTTTATATCCTCTATACTTCAAAAGGTATAATTTTGAAAAAAGACATCTGACAAGCTTGTCATTTTCCATGATGCTCATTCCAAACAACAAAGGTGTACCAGTCCATACTTTGCCAAAGTTCTTTAAATCAATTAATGGATTTTATCACATCCTGCTCATGGAGTGATTGAATGATTTTACTTTATCCCAGGTACCCGGATTGAGCTTCTTACTATGTCGAGTGTTCTCCATTTGACTTTGGAATGGTCATGTCCTTGACAGAGCTTGATCATAATGTTCTTGGTGACAAGTGCATACCTAATAGCTTAGACTACTTAATAAATACTGATTTTAGTATGTGGTATGTGTTAAAATGCACTGGTTTCTTCATTTTGGGAAATTTAGATTGGCAAATACTGCGGAACTGGCTTGAAGATAGCAATAAATCTTTCCTGAAAAAATGTGCCATATATCATAGCAGAAAATCAGAAGCTAGATTATTAGTTTCCTGCCAGACTTGGCTAGCACTTGTAAAACATGACTCTTGAGTGATGAATTGGTAATGTATAGAAGCTGCATTTGCAAACGTCATGTTTCAAATCTCTGTCATGCTATTCTAATTTCAGTCATTTACGGAGCACAAGATTTTTTTCATGTTTAGTGTCCTGTCCATTCCCTTCATCTCAGTGTTCTGGTGAAAGTATCTTACCCTCCTCCTGTCTGCATCATCTGTTTCAATTGATTTATTATTTATTTATTTATTTATTTATTTTTTAGTAAAAATTCCAAAAGCTGAAAACTTTTCCATTTATATTAGATTAGATACACTGTTTGAACAATACAGCCGTAATGAGGAAAGCTTCATGAATGTGGAACATATCAGACAACCATAATACATTATGTCTATTCCATGTGGAAAGTAGTATGCTTTGATATTGTGTTCATCCAACAGTTCTTCAGTGAATTTGTCCTCAGGGAAGTGAAACAACTTAAAAAAAATTAAAACTCATTTCCATGAACAAATAAATATAGTAGTTAAACAATGGAAAATCCAGGATGGAATGTAACAATACCAGAGAAGGAAAGTTGCTACTCACCATATAGAGGAGATGCTGAGTCGCGATAGGCACAATAAAAAGATTCACACAAACAGCTTTTGGCCATTAAGGCCTTTGTCAGCAGTACACACACACACACACACACACACACACACACACACACACACACACACACAAACAAATGCAACTTGCACACACATCTGCAGTCTCAGAGAGCTGAAACTACACTGCAAGCAGTGTATGATGGGAGTGGCGAGTGGCGACTGGGTGCGGGTAAGGAGGAGGCTGGAGCGGGGAGGGGGAGGGATAGTATGGTGGGAGTGGCGGACAGTGAAGTGTAACAGTTTAGACGGAGGGCAGGGGAGAAGGTGCGGAGGGGGGAGGGGGGTAAGTACTGGAAAGGAGAGAAATAAAAATAAATTAAAAGTCTGCGTGTGGTGGTGAAATGACGGCTGTGTAGTGCTGGAATGGGAACAGTGAGGGGACTGGATCGGTGTAGACAGTGACTAATGAAGGTTGAGGCCAGGACGGTTACGGGAACGTAGGATGTACTGCAGGGAAAGTTCCCACCTGCGCCGTTCAGAAAAGCTGGTGTCACTGTCCTCACCCATCCAGCCCTCTCCCTGTTCCCATTCCAGCACTACACAGCCATCATTTCACTGCCACACCCAGTCTTTTAATTTCTTTTTATTTCTCTTCTTTCCGCTACTTACCCCTTCCCCCCTCCACACCGTTACCCCTGCCCTCCGTCCAAACTGCAACACTTCACTGTCCGCCACTCCCACGATACTATCCCTTCCCCTCCCCACCCCAGCCTCATCCTTACCCCCACCCAGTCGCTACTCCTATCATGCACTGGTACTGATGCTCGCAGTGTAGTTTGAGCTCTCTGAGACTGCAGACAGGTGTGCAAGTTGCGTTTGTGTGTGTGTGTGTGTGAGTGTGTGTGTGTGTGTGTGTGTGTGTCTACTGCTGACAAAGGCCTTAATGGCCGAAAGGTCTGATTGTGTGAATCTTTTTATTGTGGCTATCGCGACTCAGCATCTCTGCTATATGGTGAGTAGCAGCTTTCCTTCTTTGGTATTGTTAATATAGTAGTTGTTATAGATAAGTAAATATACACTCACTAAGCCACATAAAATAACCGCTAAGGTGAAAAGGATAGATTGCTACTCTTCACGTAGAGATAAAGGAAGCATTGAGTTGCAGACGGAGGGAAAAGAAGACTGCAACACACACACACACACACACACACACACACACACACACACACTTACACACACTTGTCCACTGGAGATCAGAATAACCTATTGTTGCTGAATAGGGGTGCAAACTTTACAGTAGTTACAGGGACAACAGCCTGGATGACTGACTGATCTGGCCTTTTGACATTAATCAGTGTGGTTTTGCTATGTACTGTGGCATAGATAGAGGCAGGGGGGAAATTATAGCTGTTAAATTTTACATAGACATGTATCTATACTGTCTAATGACAATGGCATATAGACTTCGATCAGAAATCGGTAGCTAAGGTAGAATATTCAAAATTTCTAGGTGTATGCATTTATGCGGGGTTGAACTGGAAAAAACGCACTGAGGATCTGCTGAAACGTTTGAGTTCAGCTACTTATGCTATTAGGGTCATTGCAAATTTTGGCGATATACATCTGAGTAAATTTGCTTACCACGCCTATTTTCATTCTCTACTTTCGTATGGCATCATATTCTTGGGTAACAAAAGTTTGTTCATTGCGCAAAAGTGTGTAATCAGAATAATTGCTGGAGCTCATCCAAGATCATCCTGCAGACACTTATTTAAAGAGCTAGAAATCTTCACTGTAGCCTCACAATATATATATTCACTTATGAAATTTGTTATTAACAATCTGGACGAATTCAAAAGTAATAGCAGTGTACATGGTTACAACACTAGGAGAAAGCATGATCTTCACTGTTGTTGTTGTTGTTGTTGTTGTTGTGGTCTCCAGTCCTGAGACTGGTTTGATGCAGCTCTCCATGCTACTCTATCCTGTGCAAGCTTCTTCATCTCCCAGTACCTACTGCAACCTACATCCTTCTGAATCTGCTTAGTGTATTGATCTCTTGGTCTCCCTCTACGATTTTTACCCTCCACGCTGCCCTCCAATGCTAAATTTGTGATCCCTTGATGCCTCAAAACATGTCCTACCAACCGATCCCTTCTTCTAGTCAAGTTGTGCCACAAACTTCTCTTCTCCCCAATCCTATTCAGTACCTCCTCATCAGTTACGTGATCTACCCACCTTATCTTCAGCATTCTTCTGTAGCACCACATTTCGAAAGCTTCTATTCTCTTCTTGTCCAAACTAGTTATCGTCCATGTTTCACTTCCATACATGGCTACACTCCATACAATTACTTTCAGAAACGACTTCCTGACACTTAAATCTATACTCGATGTTAACAAATTTCTCTTCTTCAGAAACGATTTCCTTGCCATTGCCAGTCTACATTTTATATCCTCTCTACTTCGACCATCATCAGTTATTTTACTCCCTAAATAGCAAAACTCCTTTACTACTTTAAGTGTCTCATTTCCTAATCTAATCCCCTCTGCATCACCCGATTTAATTTGACTACATTCCATTGTCCTCGTTTTGCTTTTGTTGATGTTCATCTTATATCCTCCTTTCAAGACACTGTCCATTCCGTTCAACTGCTCTTCCAAGTCCTTTGCTGTCTCTGACAGAATTACAATGTCATCGGCGAACCTCAAAGTTTTTACTTCTTCTCCATGAATTTTAATACCTACTCCGAATTTTTCTTTTGTTTCCTTTACTGCTTGCTCAATATACAGATTGAATAACATCGGGGAGAGGCTACAACCCTGTCTCACTCCTTTCCCAACCACTGCTTCCCTTTCATGCCCCTCGACTCTTATAACTGCCATCTGGTTTCTGTACAAATTGTAAATAGCCTTTCGCTCCCTGTATTTTACCCCTGCCACCTTCAGAATTTGAAAGAGAGTATTCCAGTTAACGTTGTCAAAAGCTTTCTCTAAGTCTACAAATGCTAGAAACGTAGGTTTGCCTTTTCTTAATCTTTCTTCTAAGATAAGTCGTAAGGTTAGTATTGCCTCACGTGTTCCAACATTTCTACGGAATCCAAACTGATCTTCCCCGAGGTCCGCTTCTACCAGTTTTTCCATTCGTCTGTAAAGAATTCGCGTTAGTATTTTGCAGCTGTGACTTATTAAACTGATAGTTCGGTAATTTTCACATCTGTCAACACCTGCTTTCTTTGGTATTGGAATTATTATATTCTTCTTGAAGTCTGTGGGTATTTCACCTGTCTCATACATCTTGCTCACCAGATGGTAGAGTTTTGTCATGACTGGCTCTCCCAATGCCATCAGTAGTTCTAATGGAATGTTGTCTACTCCCGGGGCCTTGTTTCGACTCAGGTCTTTCAGTGCTCTGTCAAACTCTTCACGCAGTATCTTATCTCCCATTTCATCTTCATCTACATCCTCTTCCATTTCCATAATACTGTCCTCAAGTACATCGCCCTTGTATAAACCCTCTATATACTCCTTCCACCTTTCTGCCTTCCCTTCTTTGCTTAGAACTGGGTTGCCATCAGAGCTCTTGATATTCATACAAGTGGTTCTCTTCTCTCCAAAGGTCTCTTTAATTTTCCTGTAGGCAGTATCTATCTTACCCCTAGTGAGACAAGCCTCTACATCCTTACATTTGTCCTCTAGCCATCCCTGCTTAGCTATTTTGCTCTTTCTGTCGATCTCATTTTTGAGACGTTTGTATTCCCTTTTGCCTGCTTCATTTACTGCATTTTTATATTTTCTCCTTTCATCAATTAAATTCAATATTTCTTCTGTTACCCAAGGATTTCTATTAGCCCTCGTCTTTTTACCTACTTGATCCTCTGCTGCCTTCACTACTTCATCCCTCAGAGCTACCCACTCTTCTTCTACTGTATTTCTTTCCCCCATTCCTGTCAATTGTTCCCTTATGCTCTCCCTGAAACTCTCTACAACCTCTGGTTCTTTCAGTTTATCCAGGTCCCATCTCCTTAAATTCCCACCTTTTTGCAGTTTCTTCAGTTTCAATCTGCAGTTCATAACCAATAGATTGTGGTCAGAATCCACATCTGCCCCTGGAAATGTCTTACAATTTAAAACCTGGTTCCTAAATCTCTGTCTTACCATTATATAATCTATCTGATACCTATTAGTATCTCCAGGATTCTTCCAGGTATACAACCTTCTTTTATGATTCTTGAACCAAGTGTTAGCTATGATTAAGTTATGCTCAGTGCAAAATTCTACAAGGCGGCTTCCTCTTTCATTTCTTCCCCCCAATCCATATTCACCTACTATGTTTCCTTCCCTCCCTTTTCCTACTGACGAATTCCAGTCACCCATGACTATTAAATTTTCGTTTCCCTTCACTACCTGAATAATTTCTTTTATCTCGTCATACATTTCATCAATTTCTTCATCATCTGCAGAGCTAGTTGGCATATAAACTTGTACTACTGTAGTAGGCATGGGCTTTGTGTCTATCTTGGCCACAATAATGCATTCACTATGCTGTTTGTAGTAGCTAACCCGCACTCCTATTTTTTTATTCATTATTAAACCTACTCTTGCATTACCCCTATTTGATTTTGTATTTATAACCCTGTAATCACCTGACCAAAAGTCTTGTTCCTCCTGCCACCGAACTTCACTAATTCCCACTATATCTAACTTTAACCTATCCATTTCCCTTTTTAAATTTTCTAACCTACCTGCCCAATTACGGGATCTGACATTCCATGCTCCAATCCATAGAATGCCAGTTTTCTTTCTCCTGATAACGACGTCCTCTTGAGTAGTCCCCGCCCGGAGATCCGAATGGGGGACTATTTTACCTCCGGAATATTTTACCCAAGAGGACGCCATCATCATTTAATCATACAGTAAAGGTGCATGTCCTCGGGAAAAATTACGGCTGTAGTTTCCCCTTGCTTTCAGCCGTTCGCAGTACCAGCACAGCAAGGCCGTTTTGGTTAATGTTACAAGGCCAGATCAGTCAATCATCCAGACTGTTGCCCCTGCAACTACTGAAAAGGCTGCTGCCCCTCTTCAGGAACCACATGTTTGTCTGGCCTCTCAACAGATACCCCTCCATTGTGGTTGCACCTACGGTACGGCCATCTGTATCGCTGAGGCACGCAAGCCTCCCCACCAACGGCAAGGTCCATGGTTCATGGGGGAAGGATCTTCACTACTCAAGGTTAAATCTAACTTTGGCTCAGAAGGGGGTAAATTATGCTGCCACAAAAGTCTTTCGTCACTTACCTAATAGCATCAATAGTCTGACAGATAGCCATATAGCACTTAAAAGGAAATTAAAAGAATTTCTTAATGGCAACTTCTCCTACTCATTAGATGAATTTTGGATATAGTAAGTGGGTAATTTCCCAACCTCCACCAAAAAAAAAAGATAAAATATATTATTGAGTGTCATGTAATATTTTGTCTAATGTAATATCTTGTATAGACACCTTTTATTAACCTGACACGTTCCACATCATTACAAAGTGTCGTATTCATGATCTATGGAACAAGTACTAATCTAATCTTCTGGGTACAGTATTCCAGAGACAGAACAGTCTCCTAGAGACTATGGAGGATGACAATAGCATTAGAGAGAGAGAGAGAGAGAGAGAGAGAGAGAGGCAAAGGCAAAGAAACTGGTTCTCTACCTGATTGTACAATAATCTCTTAGAGTATTTGAGAAGAGGAATGGATAGGGTAAAGTTGGATACAGTGTGAATTACTGAAATACTGTAGCACAGGAAGAGTAGGACTTCTGTTCACACGATACAGTTTTAAAAACACAGAATCGAAAAAGGTAATGTCAAGGTCGTTCTAATAATGAACAAAATACCAAGTATACTATCTGATAAGAAGTATCTGGCCACCCCTACGTAATGTGGAATCGACCACTAGAAGTCATGAGAGGTGGACCCGCCAGTATAAAAGGAGGTGGGCAGTTGTGTGTTGTCAGTAGAGAAGCACTGACAGTAGAATGCTTTGGCCAGGAGAGCTCAAGAGCCTTTGAACATAGACTAGTCACTGGATGACACCTAAGTAACAAGTCCATCAAACTTTTCAAATCATCTAAAACTGCCCAAGTCTACTGTTGGTGTTGCAATTCCGAATTGGAAACATGAAGGAACAATCACAGCTATATCGAGCAGATTGACCTCATATACTGATAGACAGGGACCATCAAGCATTGCAGAGGGTTGTTTAAAAATCACATGAAATCAGCTGAAGGAATCATTCACAAAACATGACCAGCAGCCCATATAGCACCATACCTATGCAAAGGGTGTGAAAAAGAAAGGGCTACAATGGTCGAGCAGCCCCTTGTAAGTCACCCTTTTGTGTGTTCAGTATTGCTTGATGTGATGTAACACCACTGCACAGTGGATGACTAGAAACCCTTGATATTGAGTCATGAATCACAATACACCCTGTAGCATTCTGATGGAGGGGTTTGGGGTTGGTGAATGTGTGGAGAACTGTACGTGTCATCGTGTGTTGTGCCAACAGTGAAGTATGGAGGAGATGGTGTTACAGAACAGGGGTGTTTTTCATGGTTAGGTGTGGTCCCCACATTGGGCTTAAGAAAATGCAAAAGGATATGAACACATTTTACAGCATTGTGTACTGCATACCTTCCATAGCTCAGTGTTCAGCACTTCTGGCTACTATGCTGAGAACCCGAGTTCAGCACCCAGTACTGTCAGAGGGTTCCTTGATGGGAGGACTGGAACGGGATTCACTCAGTCTTATGAGGCCACTTGAGGATTTACTCGATCGAGAAGTAGTGGCTCCGAGGTCAAGAAAGTCGACAGCAACCAGGAGTGCTATGTGCTGACCCCGTGCCAGTCCGTACCACGTTCAAATGATACCTTTGGAAGAAGATGGAAGTGCGTATGATGAGATATAAGAAATTTTTCAGTTAAGGGGGGACTGATATGTCATTATAATGGGGGACTTGAGTTCAGTAGTTGGGAAAGGAAGAGGGGACAAAGAGGAGAACATTGAGGAAAGCAGGGAAAGGGGAAGCTACCTGGTAGAATTTTGCTCAGAGCAAAATTCAGTCATTGTAAAGACTTAGTTTAAGAATCACAAAAGAAGACGTGGGAGAGGCCCAGACCCAGTGAGAGGTTTAAGATAGATTATATAATGGTACAAGAGAGATTTTAGAACCACATTTTAAACTACAAAAACATTTCCTGGACCAGATGCATATTGTGACAATAATTTATTAATTATGAAATGCAGGAAGATAGGAATTTAAGGAGGTCGGATCTGGTTAAGCTGAAACTGCCAGAAGATATTGAGAGATTCATAGTGATTATTAGGCAGTGACTGAATGAAATAGCTGAAGTGAAATAGTTAAGGCATTAAAAAGAAAATGCCCATTAGAAATCCTTGAATAACATTCCACAACAGATTTCAATCACAATGTAAAAGACACTAATTATATAGGTGATAACATAGTATTTATTCACACATTTCAACACTCATATTTACAATAGAAGTAGTATTGATTATACTCTCACTGAGATGTTACGTGATAAAAAAGCACATTTACAGTAAATGTTGCAAAAGCTTTGGGTTACTGTCATTCTTCCAAGCTAGTAACAAACATACACACTCAGATATATAGTCACAGTTCAGTTGGAATGACAGGCTTTATTAGGGTGAGAGGAAGAAGGGTACTATTGGTGGATGAAAGGTTTTATATTGATGAAGGAGATATGGAGTCATAGGAGATATGGAATTTAACATACAATGAGAATTTATTTTTATTTTATTATTTTTTTTTTACAAAGAAATTTGCCGAACACCCATGCAGAATGTGAAGTTATTTTATTTTATTTTTGCTACCAGTTTTGGCAGCTCAGTATGCCATCTTCAGACCTCATATGCGCCACCCAGAAATTATTGATATTGACGTGCTGGGGCCATCTGTTTCTGGATACCATTAATTCTCAAGTGCTTCCTTCAAAGACTTATTGGACTTGAAGACTTGAAGTTGCAGTCAAGTTTTCAAAGGAAGCACTTGAGAATTCATGACATCTAGAAACAGATGGTCCCAGTATGCCAATATCGATAATTTTTAGAGGTGCATAGGGGGCCCGAAGATGGCAAATTGAATACCAAAACTGGTAGTGAAAATAAAATAAAATAACTTCTCAATTTGCATGGCCATTTGGCGAATTTCTTTGTTAAATATTTGACCAGCCACTGTCCCACGTCCACAATGGGTCAACAGAGAATAAAGAAAAGATGTCAAGGGTGTGGAGAAATGAGGATAATGTGTCTTGGCCCTACATCCAGATTACGAAAATATCATAAATGAAATTGAAGTAAGCAAGCAGTTTAACGCATTTAGTGGCAGCAATAATTCTTGTATGTGGTCCACAAAACACAGTGTACAGAATGCGACATGCAGGTGCCTACAGTGTTTTTATGAGTCTATATATCTTCCTCTTGAACGGGAAATAGGCAACCTCTCATCTAATTGCATAACTAATATATAATGTGGCTGCTTTCACATGTGGGTAGCCTTTTATTGGGCGGAAAATGCCTGTGACTGGACAGTGTTAGGAGATGGTCAGTGGCTGTATGGGACAGATCGTGCACCTGGTCTGACCCCATGGGAATGACCCACGTAGTGCGGGATTAAGAGCAGGATTTTAAGAGATATTCTGTAATGTGGGTGGGTAGCAGAACACTACGTTGGTGGATGTGGGTAGGATTTTAGGTTGTATATCCTTCATCTCAGTGCATGGCAAGTTGCAGCCCTGGTGGAGGACATGACTGAACATTTCATGGCTGTTGTGATACTGGGTGATCAAAGGAGTGCTAGTCAGTGATTGGTTGTCAGGTTTACTGGTGTCAGAGGAGCAGATGGCATGGGAGATTTGTTTATGGATGAGCTGGGTAGGATATTGTCTTGTCAGTAAAGGCTCTGATAAGGTTATCAGTATGTTTCAATAACTCCTGCTTTCCACTGCAGATGATGCGTCCATAGATGACAATGCTGTAAAGAAGAGACTTTTTGCCATGGAATGGGTGATAGCTCTCAAAGTGGAGGTACTGCTGGTGGTTGATGCTCTTTTTATAGATAAGCATATTTATGGAGCAACGTGAGAGGCAGGGATCAACATCTAGGAAGGTGACTTGATAAGCTGAGAAGGAACAAATGAAGCAAATTTGGGAATAGGTGTTGAAGCTATGGAGGGAAGAGTGAAGGTTGTCCTTGCCATAAGTCCAGATCATGAAAACATCATCATTGAAATTGAACCAGACAAGAGATTTTAGGTGTTGACGGGATAGGAAAGATTCCTCCAGGTGGCCCGTAAATAAGTTGGCATAAGATGGTGCCATGCAAGTACCCATGACAGCACCACAGATCTGTTTGTAGATCTCACCTTTTAAAGTGAAATAATTGTGGACCAGGGTGTAGCTGGCTAGGAGGATTAGGAAAGAGGTGGTTGGTCTGGTACAAGGAGGACATTGAGAAAGGTAATGTTCCATGGCCAAAAGGCCATTGGCATGGAGGATATTGGTCTACAAAGACATTGCATCCAAAATGACTAAGAAGGCGTCTGTTAGTAACAGGATAGGAACAATGGAGAGGGAGAGAGGGAAGTGAATAGTGTCTTGAATGTAGAATGGGAGGTTACAGACAATAGTGTGGAACTGTTGGTCAACAAGTCAGAGTTTGTTCTGTGGGAGCATTGTACCCAGCCACTATGGGAGGGCCAGTAGGCAGATGTGTGTGGTTGGGTTTGTGGAGAGGGGAGTAGGTAAAAGGTAGAAGTGCATGGGGTTACCAGTGCGAGGAGTCAGGTACAGGTTTTGGATTGGACCTAAGTCCTTGGGAAACTGCTTAAGGTCATATTGGACTTCTGGGATGGGATCATGGCAGTAGGGTTAGTATGCAGAGGTGTGGTAAAGTTGGCAAAGACACTCAGCCATGTAAACATTATCATTCATGGTCACTGTGGTGGAGCCTTTGTCTGTGGGAACAATGATAAGGTCTGGATTGTTTTTTAGAGTGTGGATAGTAATGTGTTTCATAGCAGTGATAGTGGGTTCACCAGGAAGGGATTTAGGAAAGGAAGGTGAGGACATGTTGGAAGTGAGGAATTTATGGAAGATTACCAGGGATGGTGAATATGGATTGGGGGGAAGAAATGAAAGAGGAAGCCGCCTTGTAGAATTTTGCACAGAGCATAACTTAATCATAGCTAACACTTGGTTTAAGAATCATAAAAGAAGGTTGTATACCTGGAAGAATCCTGGAGATACTAAAAGTTATCAGATAGATTATATAATGGTAAGACAGAGATTTAGGAACCAGGTTTTAAATTGTAAGACATTTCCAGGTGCAGATGTGGATTCTGACCACAATCTATTGGTTATGAACTGCAGATTGAAACTGAATAAACTGCAAAAAGGTGGGAATTTAAGGAGATGGGACCTGGATAAACTGAAAGAACCAGAGGTTGTAGAGAGTTTCAGGGAGAGCATAAGGGAACAATTGACAGGAATGGGGGAAAGAAATACAGTAGAAGAAGAATGGGTAGCTCTGAGGGATGAAGTAGTGAAGGCAGCAGAGGATCAAGTAGGTAAAAAGATGAGGGCTAATAGAAATCCTTGGGTAACACAAGAAATATTGAATTTAATTGATGAAAGGAGAAAATATAAAAATGCAGTAAATGAAGCAGGCAAAAAGGAATACAAACGTCTCAAAAATGAGATCGACAGGAAGTGCAAAATGGCTAAGCAGGGATGGCTAGAGGACAAATGTAAGGATGTAGAGGCTTGTCTCACTAGGGGTAAGATAGATACTGCCTACAGGAAAATTAAAGAGACCTTTGGAGAGAAGAGAACCACTTGTATGAATATCAAGAGCTCTGATGGCAACCCAGTTCTAAGCAAAGAAGGGAAGGCAGAAAGGTGGAAGGAGTATATAGAGGGTTTATACAAGGGCGATGTACTTGAGGACAATATTATGGAAATGGAAGAGGATGTAGATGAAGATGAAATGGGAGATAAGATACTGCGTGAAGAGTTTGACAGAGCACTGAAAGACATGAGTCGAAACAAGGCCCCTGG